>NC_133158.1:53121538-53742500 GCF_040802235.1 Manis javanica | reverse complement strand
CTCTTCATCTTATATTTAAGTGTGAACTCATTTTGTTTTTATAGCTCCATGTCAATGACTTTCATCTAAATGCTATGATGATGTGTAGTTAATGCCTACCCCATCATGACAAGGAAAGCCCCTCTGATTTTTTTTGGCCATGACTATTTGTATATGTGCTCCTGTTGTGGCTGCAGGACGCTTTCTTCCTGGGGTGGGGGTTGCAGTGCCGTCATATCCCTTTTATGTCAGTGGCTGAGAAGCAGCAATATGATCTTGATGAGGAACCTAAAGACTGTGTCTGCATCAAACAAATGATTCACATTCTCTAATACAATTTTCCATCTTATGTTTACTATTAGCAACACTGACTATTTCAGTCCCATATAAAAGGGATCAAGAGAGATGATGAGGAATGGCGTAATCCTGAACCAGTGTATTTTAAAAGTTTAGTCTGTAGAAGAATGAGATCAAATCTAAAGCAAGAAGAAACCAATATGCACACATGTGAAGAAAAATAAACTGGGGGCACTATTGAGATTAGGTGAAGAAAAGAGGCCCAGTAGTAGAGAGAAGGGCAAGACTGTCTTTTCAGCCCCCAGACAACCTGGCTGGTCCTAATTCAGTCAGGTACTGTATTTGCTTAAATAATCAACTTTCCTCAATGTAAAAGTATGTTTAATTGTAACTCTGGAAAAGGAAGCCCAATATAGGACTTTTATAAGTCAAAGGAATGATGAAGTAGTTGACCTCACATCAAACTAATTATTGAAAAGCTAATTATTGAAAACTTATCTTACTGTCATTTAAGTTTCTAGATTTATTTTTCCTATGGGCTTATAGCCACTGGGCTAAAAGCCCTAGTCCATGCAGTGCTGTGAAGACTAGGCCTTTCATAAATCTGTGTTTTCCAAAGAACTTCTTGAAAATAATAGTCTTCTCACAAGTAAGAGTAACTTTTTGATGACTAGAGGCAGAACCAGTGTTAATCAAAGAATAAAGTCAGCAAACTGTCTACAGTGGCTCGGCCTCCTGGCTGCCCTCCCCACCCGCAGCAATGCCCTTCTCTTCCTGTATGTCTCTAACCCTCTCGACAGTGATGTGGAGTGAATGATACCAGTTGAAATTATAGATCACATACCCTCAGGGTCTCTGTCAAATCCAGCCCACACCATAGGTTTGTTCATTGCACAACTGTAGGACCCCAACTTCAAACTGGTGGCCGGTCTTTAAAAATCAAAAGGACGCACATAAAATATGGATTCCTGACTTCCTTTAAAAATTCTGAAAATCTTGCTAACTAGGCTCCCTCTCATGCACTTGCCTAGAACTGAATACAGGCCATGGAGTATGCTTCCTATAAGTCCCTACAACGCCGACCACTCCTCTTTTTTCCCAACTCTGAGGCCAGATTTCAGTTGCCATTAGCCATCAAGCCTCTGCTATTATTTTGTTGTGTTACTTAATGACTCTATCACAAATGTGGGAGTGAGAGATGAATTGGGGGGCTTTGAGTTTTAAGACATGATGTGAAAGCAAACTCTCTTGTGCACTGGAAGGCTCTTCTTCTATGTTTTATAGAATATATAATGTGTCTGTGTTGACAGACTGGAATACACAACATCAATCATGAAACGAATTACAGGTCAACTGGATCACCTCATGTATGTTAATGATCCTCTGACTTAAAATACTTCACGGAACATCAGAATTTGAGTTGGTTTTATACATTGGGCAAAGGCTTAAACCAGTGGTGTTTTGTTTCTAAACATGCAACAGAACTAACAATGGATCGTTATAGAGCATACAAATCAACCAGAAAATAAATAAAAATTTTTTTAAACCCAGGTATTTAACCGCGCCCCCCGCAGGCTGCTCCACCTGTGATTCTGATGTATCATGATTGTACAGATCCCTCCCTTAAATTAAATGGTTAGCAAGAGCTTGCCAGCAATGCTCACAGTGCATGAAATCATACTACATTCCTGACAACTGTAACCACCTCTGTGCAAGGATTGTCCTTCCAAGAATACAAAGTACAGCATTAATAAGAGAGAAAAGGATATCTATTTTCTGTCAGTAACATTATAATTCTCTTGTAATAGTAAGGTCCTGCTAACATTATCCCTCACTTCCTCTTCTTACTTCTGCACGGATATAGTAGCTGTTATGAATGTTTAATGTTTAGTAACATTAATGTCCATCCTGCAAGATGCAGCACCTTCGGGTTTGAACAAGGGCTGCGTGTCACTACTGAGTGCACTGCAGATGGCCTCATGATGACTGGTAATGACTCACTATAAATACGGAGAGAGGACTAGCAATTTTGACAGACCATGGTAGCTAAAATTAGAAAGCAGAATAAAAAAGGCTTTTGAATTAGGAATCAGAGGAATGGTATAGTGAGCATACTAGTGGAATTGAAATGCTACATATAGGTCCATGGCATAGAAGGAAATCCACAGATATATGTTGATTGAATGAAAAGGGAACTTAGATAGTAGAGGTCTGAAATGACATGGGGCATGTAAGAAGGTTATGTTAATGTGAACTACTTTTTGTTCTTTCTTTGATAGGGTAAGTGAGCAAAGGTTGATTCTGTCTATTAACAGATTTGGAAACTTTTCCAGAAGTCATTGGTCAGATAAAGTCGGGTTTACATTTTTCCAGCAGGTATCGTGTCCTGGCTTAGTGGAAAGTAGTGAGTAAAGGGGAAAGTGCACACGCTAGAAGATGTGTGTGTGTGTGTGTGTGTGTGTGTGTGTGTGTACATGTGTGTGAACACCTTTCCTCTCCTCCCACTATGAGGAGGTTGGCCTCTTCCTGATCCTAGGGTGTCACCATCCATGACCCTATTTTGTTCTTTCTAAAGTTTTGCTGACCAAAAGCACACTGAGTACCCTGCAGAAGTTCACTCCGTAAGATGGCATTTACTCATCTAGCTTCTGAAAGGTAAAGGAGGACTGGGTGAGTTTTCTGTTCAGGAAGTCTCCTCATGGAGGGGCAGAGTGCAGGGCATGGGTGAGGATACTGGAGAGAGGAGAGGGGGAAAAAGAAAGCTAAAGAGGAAGAGGTTATTACAAGGTACTTTTGCATTTTCAAAAGCTTAAAAGCAGAGGGTACTTCAGGTTTCTTTGTTTCCTAGGCTCGCTGTCCCCTGGAATTAGGCAGGAGCCCTAAAGAGGAATAGAACCTGATTTTTCCTGGAGTGGCCCTTGTTTAGTATTGTATAGTTGGCCAAGCACAGTGGTGAGTGGACAATTGGAGGCACAGGAAGAGCAGAGGTGATGGTATCCCAGTGTCTGTTGGAGACACCTGGTGAGAGCCCCAACATGTAGGACACCTGTCATTTAGGGTCCTTGTTTTGGTGTCATTTACTAACAGTGCACACTGCTTAATTCGGTGTGCTTCTTTTCCCACTCCAGTTATCAAATTCTATGATGTTAAAATATGACTTGGCAACATCCATGGTGCCCAGAGAGTAATTCCCTTGCGAGGTCTATCCCAGTCAAAGTAGACTAAGGTTTGGGTGGGCGCCGTTAAGGAGCCATGAGACGTAGTACAGCTGGTCTGTTCCTGGCGAGTGTTGTGCATAGGATTCCTTCTTTCTTTCCTGTTACCATTTTTGATATTGACTTCTTAACTTATCCTAATACCAGGGTTTGTTTTTTATTTTTTAAGACCTAGAATTTAAAGCAAATAAATAAGGTAATCTTGGCATTGTGGAATGGGCTGTTTTGATCATCCAGGATCTTAAACTCTGGTGAGTTTAAGTAGTGCCTATTAAAATATAGATGTCAGAATCCCACCACCACAGTGAGTAGCTGAGGGAAGGGGCCTGCCGTTCCCACTGAGGGGCAATGTACCATAAAGGCAAATGAGAATGCCTGCGAGGCAGACCCTGGCACTACCTTTTCCAGCACAGTGATCTTGTGCCACTGACTTGAGCTCTCTGTGCCTCACTTTTCTCCTCTGTGACACGAGTATAATAATACCTCTTTCATTGGTTTATTATGAGAATTAAATGAGACAATATCTGTAAAACACCCAGAGTACTGCCTGGCAATTAGTAAGGAATATATGTTAATCTTTGCTCAAATAAACAAAGAAAATACTTTCTAAGTGACTCTGAGTTATCAAATTTGAAAATCATTGCTGTAAGTATTTTGAATATATTTTTATTACCTGAGTCATTCCTTGCCAAAAGAGCAAAATGTTTATAAGTAAATAAGAAAGTTGAGATTTCCAAAACACACTTGTTTAAAAGTAAGAGCAACTGCAACCCCATATCAAAAACACTGTTTAAACCTTTATGGAACTAAGCAGCATTTCAAAACTAGTGATAAATGATCTCCCAACTTAATGACTAAATGTGTTCATACACTCTTTCTTCTCTTACCCTGCTTCTCTAATTTCCCTTTCTTATTTCCATCCATCCTTTACTTTCTCCCTTTTTCCTTCTCTCCTTTTCCCTGTTCTTTATATTTATGTCATGCACCATTCATCTTGGCTACCTTTCTAAATTGATAATGTTCTCAAGCTAAGGAAATGTTTCTATTTGTATCATTGATTAAAGTTGACTCTCCTCTATGTTTATTTTCAAGAGTAATTAAGTGTTTCTACTCATTTCCCTTTAAATGCTTGAAATTGAATTACTTTTATTGGCATTTTATTTAATTTTTGATTAGACACCACTGAATGTAAAGTTTCCAGTTCACGTTTTAAATTTTGAAATCCCAATATCATAATGCCTTTGTAATAGAATATTCCCAAGGGCAAACCATTTCAAGATGATCTGCTACTGTGCCTTTGATGAAACGTTCACAACTGTGTAGTGTGGCCTGCCTAGATCTTAGTCTGATGTTCCTATGAAGTGCTTTAAGAATCCCCAGTTTTGTTTATCTCATTAATCTACCAGATTAAAAGGACCTAGAAAGTATGGCATCCTTTCCTGCTTACTGGTTTACAATGGACTTGCAGTAATGTTTATTAAAAAGAAAAATACAGGCACTCTCTGAGTATTGACTTTATTGTTTTTATTTTTGACAACTGAACACATGAGATTGTTGCTCTGTGCATTGCAGTTTTGCTGCTTAGTTCTTTAGGAAACAGAAATCAAAGAGCATGATGGACAGTATGAGATGGCAGGGAGTCAGGGGTGGCAGGGGCCTTGCACTGTTGCATTGTGATTACTGGATTACTGATCATGAAAATAGCCACCTAATCCTATAGATAAGATGTGCCTCTCAAGCAAATGAATAAAATATATTCAGCCCTGTTTCGGTGGGAGAAAACCAATTTCATTTTAATTAGATCACTGATTAGTGAAGCCCCAGAGGACTCTACCAGGATGTTTTCAGCATACACCATATCCAATGGCAAGGTCGTATAAAGTTCTTTAGGAGAAAATTCACGCCAATTCCTCATTAAGCTCAAAGGAACTGAAGTTGGGAGGCAATATCTACCTAAGATTCAAAAGTGCCTCTTTTTCCACTCTAAATAAGTTGAATTGTGTCACCTCTCAATTTATATGCTGAAGTCCTAAACCACAGTACCTCAGAATGTGTCTTTATTGGGAGATAGGATCTTTACAGAGTTAATCAGGTAACAGTGAGTTCATTATGATGAACTCTAATCATATATGACTGGTGTCATAAAAAGGGAAAATTTGAGCAAAGAGACAGACATGCACAGAAGGAAGGAGGTATTGAAGGATACAGTGAGAAGATGGCCGTCTACAAGCCATGGAGAGACCCTTGCCTCACAGTCCTCGGAAGGAACCAACCCTACTGACCCCTTGACTGGGACTTCCAGCCTCCAGAACCATGAGACAATGCATTTTTGTTTTTTAAGCCACCCAGCTGTGGTACTTTGTCATAGAAGTCCTAGAAAATTAATACATCCTCTGTCAAAGGAAAGTCCCCCTTCCTAGGAACTTCGTGACTATAGTGATTTCACTTGCCTCATGTGTACCAAGTTTCTGCTGACCACCAGGGAATGTTACACACATCTTGTGCCCATGCATGAGCACCCTCCCTCATCAGTCTATCCAGAGGGTGAGATTGTGAGCTTGGCACTGTGGACTCTGCTTTCCAGTCCCTGAGCTGTGAATCTGGGATCTTCCCCACCTCTCCTGATAGACTGGGCTTCTTTGACACTCCCATTGTCCCTCCAGGAGAGGTCAGTCACCCTTATTCCCAACCAATATGTGTTCAGAGGTCTCAAATCTGCATGCTGCATTTCTGCGATCTCAAAACAACTCATTTTTTTATAACTTTATTACTAAGGAAATTCTATACCCATTAATTCAGGGGCTGCCAATCAATTTTCAAGAAATGAAAACTTCAAAATCATCTTCTATCATTAACTACACATTTTTAATTCAATAACTTATGCTACAGCTAGAAATCTACCAATGTTCCTTCTGAAATTATCTCCCTTTTTCTCCTCCCCACCCCATTCCTCCCTTCTATTCTTCTCCCTTCCTTAGAACACATTTTATTTTACCTACTTTCTGAGTCATCTCTTTCCAGTATATCACAAAGGAATTGAAAGATGCCAGTTTATTCTACAATAATTTGCTTAACTTAACATAGAAATCAGGCTCAGGTTTTACTTATTTAGTTCAGTGTGTTTTGTATGTCTTTAGTCAGTTTTCTTTGGCATGAAAATGCATTGGCCCTGCTTCCCCAAAGGAACACCGTTTAACCGCGAAGTGTAGTTTCTAGAGAATTGGTAAAGCCAGGTGCCCCAGTTAATGAAGTCACTGCTATAGTTGGAGTCTTTATTATGTCCTCTTTTCTTCTTTTATTCTACTCTTGGTCTCTATTTAAACTTGTATCCCCAAGCAAGATTTTTTTTAAAAAAGTCTAAACAATATTATGTTCTCCCCACCCCTCATGAGATAAAGCAAAGAGTACAACCTAAAAAATGTGCCTGAGAAAAGATATTCTTTTGTGCTAGCTGTTCCATTTGAGACCTAAGCTTTATCCCAAAGAAGCAGAATTCAAATTCAACCTAAGGCCAGAATACAGTTCTTGTCATCCTGAATCATATTTCAAGCTTCAAACAGAGTTACAATTTAGGAGAATCTGGGAATGGATTTTGTACTAATAATTCAGACAGTAGTGACCTCGTAGACTATTCATTTCATCATTCATGTATGTATCTCTACATCAACTCTTCTGTTTCAAATTAACAAAGGTGAAGGACACTAATAGTTATGAGAGAAAATGAATAGAATGAAAAAGTAAATGAATGAAAAGAATGGAATTTGGAGTAAGACAAATTTTGAATCTGAATCTTAATTCCATTACTTATGAGATGTGACCTTACAAAAGTTTTATTTGCCTCTTCTTCCACATCTGGAAAATGTGAATAATAATGGCATATATTTCTTAGGATAATTAAATTAGTTTGCATATGTAAAATACCTGGTTTACATATATTCCTGGTTTTTAAAAAATACATATTGATCCCACTGTTTTTCCTTTCCATCCAATGTCTATGTTATTCCATTTACCTTTGTTCTGATCACTCTTCCAGGAAATCTCTTTTTACTCAGGAAGATTTTGGATGAAACTTTCCCAGCTTCTTAGAATTTGTCTGTGCTTTCTCCAAAAAAGTTTGCTTTTAATTATTAGTAGTCCTGTCTTTTCATGACTTTGTATGCACATGGTCTATGGCATGTAAATTAGAAATTAAAATGAAGTCATTTTCAGCGGCCACTCACAAAAAAGTGTGAAGTTGATAAATATATTTGAACCAAGGGGATCTTCTCAGTGAAAAGCTAGAAAAGGCTTCATAGGAACTATTAGTTGAAGTGAATCTAAAGTTCAACTCTCTGGAGTTGAGTTGAATCAAAAAAGGGAGATATTCAGGAAAGATCCAAAGATTTGTAAAGGGTTAGAGAATCAGGATGAAGATTTGTTTTTTCCTTTAGGGGATATGGAACATTTTTGTATCATTGAAGGGCGGTGGCATGAAGTTGTAATAAATCTTAAGCATTGATTTTTCTGGTATTAATTAATGCTTAGACAAAAGTCTAATTAAATTTTACTTTCAACAGAATTAGGTAACTGTGGCCAAAGACGGATCCTGTGCATGCTCCAACCCTAATTATTCCAGTATTTATCACTTTTTCTCCTAATGCTTCTTCATTCCTTACCCTGTGTCCAATCTCTCACTCTTTTACTTTCCCACCATGCTTATCCATCTTCCTTATTACTGAGGCATTAAACAGTATAGACTCAGATACATCTATGGTGTCACATAGTCTCTGCTATGTTGTAGCTCATCTCTAAGAGAATAGAAATCACTTTAGAACTACTATGAGTTAAATAGGATAACTTATATACCATGTATAATGTCTAGCATGTCTGCTCCATGTAAAATGTTTATTAAATATTATCCACTATTATTTTATTAAGAAAGTTGAGTTTCTGCAACACCTTTCAAAGTCAATCATTAGACTCTCTAATCTGTCTTACCTGCATATTTTTTTAGAGTTAAGAATGCTTTTAGGCAATGTTTCTAGTTTCAAAAACTCTTCAGGACTTTCACACTTCTTGAGTGAGTTAATGATAGCTAAATCAGTGATGTTATAGTCAAGATAACAATCACAGGTATAGTCAAGATAATTATACAAGTACAGTGAGTGAAAATTCATGTTCTACAACAGCAAATCACACACACAGTTTACAATTTTAAGTGAACAAATATATCTTAACAAATGTGGCTTCCTATCACCAGGATTCATAGTCTCAGATTTCAAAGTCAAGCTTCTTAAAGGTATTATAATAAACATTTCAATATTTTAGGAATGCAATTTGTGCATAAATATATAGTATGGTAAATAAATACATAGAACCTCATTATTATGATGAAGTATAGAGTATACATAGGCTTAGTTTACATTTAATAGCAATGATTTGTGAATATTTTTGAATATTCTTTCTTATATGTATAAATAAGACTAATGTTTTCCAGATGACTTTACTTTTTCAAATAATTATGTCAAGGAATTCTTCTTCCTTTTGTCCTTTTAGTGCTGTTGAAACATAAAAGCTTGTGACTTTAAATATAACTTAAACCAAAATGACTCAAAGATACTGAGACATCCACAAGTTCCATACTATTAATATTATTGAAACAAAAGAAGAAATGATTAATAAACAAAAGAAGCAAATAGAATGACAAATAATTATATTTTTCCATGACAGAATTGTTTGCTAACAGTATTAAAGGCCTGGTAATGCCTAATTTGGTGATAATGTTTAATGAATTAATAACCATCTGTAATGGTTAACTTTAATGTTTCCACCAGATTAGGCTATGGGGTCCATTTGTTTCTCAAACACTAATCTGAATGTTACTGAGATTATCATATAAATCAGTAGATTTTGAATAAAGCAGATTACCTTCTGTAATGTGAGTGAGCTTCATCCAGTCAATTGAAGGCCTTAATAGCAACGACTGAGGTTTCTTAAAGAAGAAGGAATTCTCAAAACTGCAACATAGAAACCTTACTTGAGTTTCCAGCCTGCTGTTCTATGGAATTCAGACTCAAGATTGCCACATCAGCATGGATTTCCAGCCTGTTAGCCTGTTTTGTAGATTCCAGGTTTCCAGCCTCCACAACAACATGAGCCAATTTTTAAAAATAAATCTCTCTCTGTCTCTGCTGTACACACATATACTCACATACATACTATCATATATATGTATGTATTATGTGTGTATATATGTATATACAAACATATCTTATATAAATATACACTATATATATACACACACATCATGTATGTATAGATAGATATATTACTGGATGTATATGTATATGTGTGTGTGTATACAATTATATATATATATATATAAAATTGCTTATGCTTTTCTGGAGAACTCTAATGCACTCTTCAAGAAATAGATGGTTTCCTTACTGTTTGCTATCAGAATCCTTTCTAACCAAATTGATCATGTGCTTCTTGAATCTTGCTTGAACTTCACTAGGGAGGAAATATACCTTTTTCTTCATAACAGAATGTGGTCATATGGAAACTCATAGTGGAAACTGAATTCTCAGGAGTGAATTCTACCTTAGAATTCATAGAATTTTGCAATTGTCAGGGCCTTCAGCAGACACCTACTCCATCTCTGATATATGTAATAGACTAAAGTAAACTGCTATAATTCAGTGTTGTTTCCATCATAACACACAAAAGTTCATCTTTATCAGTGTCATAAATCAGATATTGTAATGCATACTTTCACACACTAGCCTTTCCTTGGTAGTGGAAAGGCTAATACCTAATTCTGTGAAATACGTCTGTGCTTCATTCAATCCCTAGTTAAGCTGTGTTCTGGTTTTGTCTTCAGTGCTGAATTCAGACAAACACAACAATAAGGAACATGGGATTTGAACATAATATTGGACTCCCTTTCTGGCCCCCTAAATTTTTTTTCCTTAGATTATACACATCTTTGAAAATTTTCAAGATGAGTATTGGACCTGGATTATACACTGTCTCTGCTGTACATACACACACTCACGTATATACTATCATACATACATGGAAAAAGAAGAGGAATTGGGTATTTCCTAATTCTCTTAGAAGAACCAGCAATGTTTACCAAGTGACAAGTGAACTGAAGCTTGAGGAATTACACTGGTCTTCACCAGGCAAACGATCCATCCAGTACCCAGGGAATGATCCTCCCTCAAATGCACGGTGAAACCTATCACTATATTCTGTCACCTTAGTAACACACTGTGCTAAGGGGGGGGGGGGGAGGTAGAAAATTGGCCATGCATGGCCATGCAGAATGATGGCGAGAAAGGAACTGAGCCATCTGTTCATGCATTCCATTTGGAGGCAATCAAGTTCAATAGCACTCAAAAGATACCTGGTTTCCTAAAAATACTTTAAATAAAGATAAACAATGAAATTTCAGTTGAATGAACACTTGAGAGAGGACAGGTTTATGAGTAGCATGGTACAAGTGATTAACATGAAAACAAAATAAACTAAGGTGTGATAATAAATATAAGATTGTGGGTTTCATTTCTTTCAGAGTCAGTTTTTGCTCCAACCTGTGTCATTGAATTTGCCTCCCTTTCTTCTGGACAGAATGGCCCTAGCAATGACTTATGCTGCCCTGTGGGCATGAGACAGGTTGTCGCGATTTCTGCCTTTTCTACAGCTCAAGCACATTTCATAAGACCACTGTGCTGTATTCTGAGGTCACTTACAAGGACACAATACATGAAATAGAAAAATTCCTTGAGAGATACAAGCTAACAGTTCAATCAAGAATTATTAGACAGCCTGGATTGCCCAATACCTATAAAAGAAATTAAATTGACAATAAAAAACCCCTTCCAATAGAGAAAATTCCAAACGGTCATGGTTTCCTGGATAATTATTCAAAATATTTGGAAACAAATCAATTCTAGATAGTATATTTCAGAAAAATACTTTCCAACAAATTTCATAAGGTCAACATTACCCTGAGAGAAATTAAGACAAAGACCATACATGTTATAAGAAAGTAATAAATCAATATCTCTCATCAACATAGGCATAAAGAATAAGACTTAGAAAGCATCACTGAATCTAATCCAGTAATGTATTAAAAATATAATACATCATGATCAAGGATGTTTTGATGTTTTTCCTGGGAAGGTAAAGTTGGTTCAATATTCAATCACTCAGTACAATTGATCATATCAACAGTATAGAAAAAACCCAATTATACAATCATCTCAATAAATGCATAAAAAGCATTTGGAAAAAATCAACATACATGCAGTCATGGTAAAAACTCTCAGCAAACAAGGTTTAGAAGATAACTTCTTCAGCCTGATAATTAGCATCTACAAAACCATACAAGTAGCATCATAGTAAAGTCTAAATGCTCCTTCCCACTAAAAGCAGGAACAAGGTAAGGCTATCTGCTTTGACCGCTTCTATCCAGCACTGTCCTAGAGATTCTTACCCAGTACAATGAAGCCAAAAGAAAATAGTCGTACATATTTTAAATGAAGTAAAAATATTGCCTTTATTTGCAGATGACATGATAGCCAACAAACTATCTGAACTAATTTATAATAAAAATTTACAAGGACCCATAAATAAATTTAGGAAGATTACAGGATACAGTCACATACAGAAAAACAAATGTAATTCTATGTAAACAGTGATGAACAATAGAAATTGAAATTTTAAAATACCATTTAAAATAGTACCAAAACACACAAAATGCTAACTATAAATCTAGCAAAACATATGCGGGATTGTATAATGAAAACTGCAGTATTTTGCTGAAAGATATTAAGGAATACTTAAATGCTCCATCATATTCATAGAACAGAAGTTCAGTACTGTTAAGATGACAGTTCTCCCCAGACTGAATGTAGATTCACTGTAACATCAACCAAAAGGTTTTGTAGAAACTGGAAAACTCATTTTAAAATTTATATGGACATACCAAGGAACTCAGGCAAATGATATTGAAAATAAAGAACAAAGTTTGAGGTTTTATAATGTGATTTCAAGCTTTATTATACAGCTATAATAAAGACACTGTGGTATTGTCCTAAGGAAAGAGATATATATTAATGGAACAGAAGACTGACTCCAGAAATAGGTCTGTATATACATGATTAATTGACTTTTGACAAAGGTGTTGTGGTGATTCAGGGAAAGGGCAGTCTTTTCAATAAACGTTACTGAGATAATTGGACATCTATTTACCAAAAAAAAAAAAAATCTATGATTCAAACATTGCACTGTATACTAAATTTGTTTTGATAAATTGGACTTAATCAAAAGTAAAAGCATCTGCTCTTCAAAAAACTTTAATAGGAAATGAAGTTAGAGGCCACAAACTTGGAGACAATATTTGCAAAAAACATATTAAATAGAGGATTTGGATCTGGGATCTACAAAGGACTCATACAACTCAATTACAAAAAGGAGCACAATTCAAAAATTGTCAAAAGATTTGTACAGATATCCCTGAAGGAGAGACGTAGAAGGTAAATAGCACATGGAAAGATGTCCAATAATACTAATCATTAGGGAAACGAAAATTAGAATCACATAGGACGCCAGCACGTGCCTACAAGAGTAGGCTAAATACTGATACTAATATGCACAGTGCTGTTAAGAATGTGGAACAACTGGAATTTTTATACATTGCTGTTGAGAATAAAAAGTGGTACAACCACTGTGGTAAACAGTTTAGCAGTTTATTATAAAGCTAACCATGAAGTTTCTATATGAACCAGCAAACTCACTCACAAGTATTTATTTAAGAAAAATGAAAACATATGTCCACAAAAAGACTCACATGTACATGTTTATGGGAGTTGTATTCATGATAACCCCAAACTGGAAATCACCTAAATGTCTATTACCTGGTGAATGGATCACATACATACAGTGAAATACCACTTAGCAATAAAAAAGAATGCAATGTTGAAATATACTACAAAAACATGGATGAATCTCAAAAGCAGTGTGCTCTATAAAGGAAACTAGACATAAAAAGTTATATAATATACAATTCCAATTACAGTGCATTTCAGAAAAGGAAAGACTTATAGGCATAGAAATCAGATATGAGGTGGTAGAAACTGACACAAAAGTTCACAAGGAAACTTTGGGTGATAATGGAAATGTTCTGCATCTCAATTGTGTTGGTGGTTACATGATTCTGTATGTTCATCTAACTGTACGTCTAAAAGGGGTGAATTTCATTATATGTGAATTATAGCTCAATAGAGATGACTTAAAAAAATCACGTAACAAACAACTGGAGAACTACCGCTGTAGCATATGGAAAGCAAAATCTTGAAATAAAGAATACACAAAGAACTCCTAAATATAAACTTAAAAGGAGAAATTGCTCTATAGGCTAATAGGTAAGAGATAATTATAAAAGAATAAACTTGAATGAGTCCAGGTTACATAATGAGTAAGTGATGAAGTCAGGATTCAAACCCAACCAGTCTGAATCCAAGGGTCATGACCCTACTTACTATCTCAAACTGAAGTTGCACATACCTAGCAATTCCACCTCTCAATGTATACCTCACAGAAGCCCTGGATCTAGTCATTAGTGCAAGTATATTCCTTGTCGTGTGATTTGTGATAGTGGAAAATAAAAAATAGTAAGGAAATATATAAATAAAACTCCTTTTTTTTTACACAGGAGAATTCTATAAAGTATTCACAAGGAAGAAAACAGGTCATTATATCATAATCAAATGGTTATTTGTACAACTCTGACAATGGTTTCAATATTTGAGTTCAAATCCGGTTTCTGCTACTTGCTTCATGAGTGACCATGGGCAAGTAACTCAACTTTTTGTATCTCAGCTGCATCATCTATCAGATAATAATAACAGTATGTACTAAAGAGGATTATTTTGAAGATTCAATGAATTAATATTTGTATTAAAGTGCTAACAACAGTGCCTGGCACTTAAAAGTGCTACTGAAATGCAAAACACAAATAAATAAAAATCTATTGTGTTGTATACTTGAAACCAATATAATATTGTACTTCAAGTATGCCTCAATAAAATAGACACATATGTATATATAAATCAACATGACTCTATTTTAAAAATAATTTTAATATAAAAATAAAATATGTTCAATAAGATTGCTTTATACCTTAAAACAACAACAACAAAAAAATAATAAACTGTAGAAACATAAATGTATGTAAAGAAAACTCCTTAGAAGACTGGACAAAACTGAATGTATTAATGGAATGATTTTGGACAGATGGGAAGGAAAATCAGACTAAGGTTGTTCCACAAAAGGATTATATCTGCAGTGTTTATTTTGAGAGAGAAAGAGAGAGGACGAAAGAAAGGGAAAAAAAGGAAAAACAAATATAATAAAATGGTAACGATTGTGAATTAAGGCATTCCAGAAACTACTTTAGAGTTTGTTTTACCTCTATGCCATTTTCCTTACTTTTTACATTTTTGAAATAAATTGGGTAAATGCAAGTGTCAGATCAGTGAGGCCTGTGAGAGAGATCCTTTGGAAATCAGCTATACTGGTCTTTTCATTTAAAGTAAAAGTTATGGATGGTGTAGTTCTGAAGACGTAAAATGGGTCAGTTTGAAGCAGGGCAAAGCTGCAGTGACACAAGAGGAGCTCCCAGAGCCGAGAAGCATCTCTGACAGGAGGCAGTATGGCCAAAGGAAAGCAGCAGCCTGGCTGAGCTGCCCTGGACCCCTGGCAGAGAGCCCAGAGCACAGGGGTGCGGGGCGGGGGGGTTCTCCTCAAGTCCTTTACCCAGAAATGGCTCTTTCAGCCCATGCATACCAATGACATTTAACACATAGATCCCCACCCTTGGGTGAGAATTTTGGAAAGTAAAATCTCAGTGAGGGATAGTTGTTATGTAGAAGTCCTTTTGGGGACAAGGCAATAAAAGGCCCTTGTAGGTCTGGAGATGACAGTTTTCATGATATAAGAGAAAAGTGAGCAGGGAAGGAAAAAAGGTATGGGCTGGAGCATACAGATTTCTACTATTTCTACTACTACTTAACATGTGCCTAATTTAAAAGGCATTCAAGAATGTCTGAAAACCTTGCAAAAGAAGATTGTCAACTTGAAGACTGAGTTACATTAATATGGTGATAATACGATGACCTGGAAAAACACTCACTGCTCAAATTATTCAGATCTTAAAACTACCTGTGGCTACTGGGTATTCTAAGGTTTGTTTTATTCTATGTAGTATTGGTATTCCTCCATTTCCTAACAAAAAAGAAAGGATTTCGAATATCACATTTTTCTTCTGATGTATCCAGAGAGTGATTTTTTTTTCTTAAGCACTTTGCCTATGTATAGAGAGCACAGAGAGTATTTTATTCTTTCCAGGATCCACTCCTGAGCTATAAAAGCTACTCAAGTTTCGTTTTGCTTTAACTTTTTTAAGAGGAACATACTTACTAGCATTTATGAGTTATTCTCTGGCATTTGTTCAAAGTGCCCAGATGACTAATGAAAAGTGCTAACTTAATTAGGCATGGGAGGGTCAAGGGCGTGCTAATTGGAATTTACTTATTCCCAAGCTATTTTAAAACTAATTCCCAGTCAAAGGTTTCTAGCTTGGAGAGGAAGAACTTCTGGATATTAGAAAGCCTGTTTGTTTGTTTTTTAATCACAATCAACTATTAATAGGAATAAAGAAATATTATGCTAGGAGCTAAAGGCTGGCATTACAAAGAATCCCATATGTTGGTGATAGCACATACTTCCTTAGTTAATTTAATAGATGTCCATTCATAAAGCCTAGCTTATTTTACTTCAGTGAATCAGAGTGACGGTTTAAGTGTTGCACAAGGGCACTTCATGTGATGCCTGCCACACTTTGGATTCTGCATGGGAAAGATAATCATAAAACAAAGTAACTAAGAGTGTTGAAGCATGTTTTGGAATACAGCAAGTTAATTTTCAGATAGTTAAGGAATTCTCCTTTCAATAACAACTGTGAATGCCATTTCCCTTACTTACGCCAAGTAAAATGTCAGATGCAAAAGAAGACAAATGGGCACAAACCAGATAAGAATAAGCCTTTTTTTCTTCTCCCTGTTTTGTTTTCTCATTAATCTATATATGGGTTATCCAGATGATTTTCCCTTTCTTGGGCTAGAAAGCAAAGTACACTTAAATGTATAAAGATCAGAGATGCATGGAATTCTACTGAACACTACTCAATGCAAGTATTCTTAGGTGAGGTAAATAAGGCTTTATGAGGCTTTTATTTCTCAGTATAAATAAGTTTAATAGATTCTTTCCTGAGACTAGTTGAAGTTGAATTTGCTTTTATCCTTGCAGAATATTTGAATCTTGACTCTGCACAAGAAGACCCATAGTGCAAGCTTCAATTTCACTTCTATCTTACTAAGCAATTAGGAGGAATTTATTGAACCTCTTTGAGACATAATGTTTCTATGTGCGGATTGACTAGAGGACATTAAAGACCCATGTAGCTCTAATACTTCAAGTTAGTTGTCTCAGAAAATGTTAACCATTCCAAAAACATTTAGGTATGAATTAGTAATTGTACTTAAGAATATGTCCTTCCACCAAGAAATAAAACAAAACAAAAAATTAGGAGATGACCTAGAGCATAAGCAGAGAATAATGCCTACTTTAAGCAGGTTCACCAGAAAATATGTGGAGAAACTCAGTTCTACCAAACACTCCTATTTAAAGTCTCACTCAAATGGCAAGATTTCCTTCTTTTTTATGGCTGAGTAATATTACATTGTGTATATGTACCACATCTTCTTTATCCATTCACCTATCAATGGAAATTTGGGTTGCTTCCATATTTGGCTATTATAAATAGTGCTGCAGTGAACACAGGTGTGCATATATCATTTCAGATTAGTGATTTTGTTTCTTTTGGGTAAATTCCCATAAGTAGAATTGATGGGTTGTATGGTATTTTTATTTTTAATATTTCTATTTGTGACAACATGGATGGATCTAAAGAGTATTAAGCTAAGTGAAGTAAGCCAGGCAAAGACAAATATCATACAATTTCTCTTACATGTGGAATCTAAAAAACAAAACAAGCAAACAAAAAAAAAGAAATAGACCCATAAATATGAACAACAGATTGTTGGTTACCAGAGGGAGAGGGCTTAGGGGTTGGGTGAAGAAGTTGAAGGGAATAAAGAGGTACAAATTTCAAATTATAAAGTAATTCATAGCAATTGAAGTTCAACAGAGATAATAAAACTAATAATATTATAATACCTTGGTATAGTAACAGGGGGAACTACACTTAACTGTGGAAACCATCTAGTAATGTATATAATTATCACATCACTGCATGGTATACTTGAAACCAATATAACATTACATATCAACTCTATTCCAATAAAAAATTTTTAAATAAATAAAAGTCTCACTCCAAGGGTTGCATTTATTGTTTCCTAAAAGAACATCCTCTAAGGAAACAGTTTAGACTTCCATTCCCTTTTAGAAAGTTCACTGGCGCCAACACCAAGGATGATGTCTTGCACCCCTTTATTCTGATCACGAACTCAAGAAATAAGAAAGCCGAGCACAGCACAGAAAAGGCAGGCTGAATGTTTTGCAAATAAATCCACAATTTAACTGAATTAATGGATATTGGGAATCACATGGATTATTTGAAATACAAAAAGAATAAAAGGTTCAACTGATAGACTGTTGAGACTTCCAAATGTAGTTAATATTTGGAAATCCATTGTAACATGCTTGTGAAGAAAAAGACAAACTACTCGGAGGAGTAGCTCCTGATGCTCCTGATGACTTACTGGAAGTGAAGAAAAGGTTTATGTAATTCTGTATGGTAGGACAAGGACTCACAGTACACGTGAATGGTAAAGGGGAGGATATTTGGAAATTTGATGACTTACAACTTTGAAGTTCAAACCACAGAGAATTCCTGGGGAAAGAACTGAGTGGCTTCTTCTTAAATGGACTAGAGTGATTAAAATACAATAAAGTGTGTGAACGTGTAATAAATTAGAGCTAAGCAATAACCTAGAGGCACATTCTTGTATAAAATTGTAGGAAGGAAGAGAGAGCTTCTGCATGGTGACACACCCAGGTGTAAGAGTATATATACCTTGGAATCCAGACCATGATATTGAAACCCAGAGCATCTCCTTGTAACTCAGCTGAACTCACATCTCCTGTCAACATGTCCTACAACTGCTGCTCCAGAAACTTCTCCTCCTGCTCCCTCGGGAGCTACCTGCGCTACCCAGGCTCCTCCTGTGGCTCTTCCTACCCCAGCAGCCTGGTCTACAGCACCGACCTCTGCTCTCCCCGCCCCTGCCAGCTGGGCTCCTCTGTCTACAGGGGCTGTCAGACGACCCACTGTGAGCCCGCCAGGTGCCAGACGTCCCGTGTGGTGTCCAGCCCCAGCCAGGTGTCCTGCTGCCGCCCGAGGACCTCCACGCTCTGCAGTCCCTCCCTGTCAACTTACTCTGGATCTCTAGGCTGTGGGTCCAGCAGCTTCTGCTCCCAGGGCTGTGGACCCAGTGCCTTCAGACCCCTGGGTTATGCAGTTTGTGGCTTCCCTTCTCTGAGCCATGGATCCAGATTGTGCCACCCAACCTACTTTGCCCCCATGTTCTGCTAATCATTGTGTTACAGGCCAACTTATGGATCTTGTTTCTATAGATTAACTTGTTGAGGCTCCAGATCCTTTTGAGCAATGTATCTAACCACTAAACAGAGTCTACCATCTTCATGAGCTTCAGAAAAAATTTGCTGATTAGCTGCAATGTGCTATCCAAAAAACTGTCTCTAGCATGTATTCAACTTAATGATAAATTCTATTGGATGAATTACTGAAATTAGTGGAATTAATGAAATAAACTACTAAATCAATTAATGGAATTCGTGTTAATGAATATGAATTAATGTTAATGAATTAATGTTTTTTTGTTCATGCATTTTATTCACAAGAGACAAAATAAATATAATCTAATAAACTTTTCCATTCTGGCTTCCAGATAATGCTGTTAATTTTATTATTAGTTTAATTGGCTAAGTTGGCTTTATTAGGAGATATTTAGGTTAAACTTAACTATGCCTCTGGGAGAAAACTTTGAAAACCTATTAGATTAATGGATTTGAACTAATTTGTTTTGGGCTTTAAATATTTCCTTCTTCAAAGCTGCTATTTTCTAGCATCCTTACATTACATTCATTGACTTGATGTAAATACTAATATCAGGAGGAATTAAAGAACATATTCCCCTCAAAGGATGTAGGACCTTGATATTTGCTGACAAAATGAAAAAAACACAAGGCACTTGGAATATATAACTGAGTGGGGGGAAAATTAGTTTATATGGAAAGTTTTGTACATTAGCTTAAATAGCTTTCTTTGATTCAGTCAGTGTTGGGTGGTGAAGAGAATCATATCTTTTCATCTCACTGAGTACTTTTTATGTAATTAATTCTTTACATGTGTAAGGAGAAAGCCAATTACCCCTGGTGAGAATTAATTAGATTCTTGAGATGTGGGGTTTCACCTTATTGTATCCAAGATTCAAACTAAACATGGCTGGGGGAAAAAAAAAACCTTTCATATAATCAGAAACTATTATTTCATTCATAGATCAGAATACACTTGCAGACCACTTGTTTTTATGTTTTATGTTGCCCACTATGATATTTTATAGGCCAAGTATTTAAGAAAATAATAAAGCATGAAGATAGGTAGCTTGTTGATAAGGTCTAAAGTTAGTAACAAAAAGATAGTGTCTCTGTACAGAGGTAAAGAATAATGTTCAAAGACTTTTCCTATCCATTAATTTTCAGATCTCTGCAAGAATCATGAGAAACTCAGATTTTAGAAACTCCAGTTATTCTATACTTAAGGAAATGACGACTCAAGTGTGGATCCTGGGTTCACTACAGGTCCTGGCTCTGTAGGGAAACCAAGATCCAAGATTTCATGACTGATGGGGACTACCATAAGAAGCAAAGACACAAGCAGTGTGGGAGAGCATAAGGAGAATTTTGAGAAGACACAATAAAATGAACAAAGAAGCAGAGAGAGGCATAAAAGTACTTGTGTTCAGGGAATTATGGGAAATCACATTACAATTTATATAGCATAACAGTGGAAAATCAGGGTAGAGATATACCATGGTATCTATCACTTTATTGTCCGGATATCTAGAGTTTTGTATAACATTAATCTTAGGCTGCATCTCTTCTTCATATTGTGAAGACAGCTTTCTTCTTGGTTGGTCTCACTCTATTTTCTTACCTGTCTAAACATTCTTAAATACTTTAAACAGTAAAGCTTTTGCCCATTGTCATGTAACAATAATATATTGTTATATTTATTTATTTTACATAAACATATTCATGTTAAATACACAATTTAATATAATAGAAGATATATATTGAACAGAAGTAGAACATCACCTGACAGGCCTTTTGGGTTCTGGAATGAATATATCCACACCTAGAAATACTAACTGGCCTGTGTACTCAGTGTAAGATGGCCAGGAGCAGGAAAGGATTCTGCAGGTCTAGGTTCAGATGTAAGCAGCCCTATTAGTCATGATGAAAGTAATAACAATCTGGCAGACCTATGCTGTTGGTGGCATCTGGGTACAAAAAACAAACAAAAATAACCTGCAGTGTGGACTTTGTGGCAAGTTCTTACGGGAGAATCACAATACAGGCAAACAAAATTGTAGAACAAGGCCTTGTACTCTGAAGTGGAATTAACATATCTTTGGATAATTGGCTTCTTGGATATTATTTGGCCCTCATTACAACACAAAACTAGACTGTGGGACAAATGACTGTATGACTATAGCTGTCCATCATGAGCTGGGTCCTGCTGAGCCCTTCAAGCCATAAATTCAGGTAGTCTCAGTAGTAATCCACTGTAAAAATGGAAAAGTTCAAACAGGACTGAGCATAACAGAATAAGACAGCAGTCCGCTGAACAGAAACCCAGACCTCCATGGCGCTGATAAGGTCTGCACCACTACCCTTTCCTCAGATCACGTTGGGTGCCTCAAAGGGCAGGTGAAGGAGGAGGGAAAAGCCCTATCTAGGTTTGTAGATGGATTAATCATTATGTGGATGTTTTTAAACACTACACAGGAGGAGGAAAATATCTCCTCTGTGGGCACAACTTTGTCTTGTACCTGGTTATGTATGCCCTGTGTGTAGAAGGAAAAAGTGGCCCTAGTTGATAGTACACCTAGATTCTTGAATGGCAGCAATTGACCTGACCAGCTAGTTAGGGACCTGAAAGGGAGAATATTAAAATACTGATGCAAGGAAATCTGTTGTAGAGACATGTGGATGGACATATGTAGGTGAGTGCAAAGTGCGAAGATCTTTGTATTTCTTCTTAATGTCCACAGAATACTTCCAACACTGAAGGGAAAATAGACAGTTGGTAGAAAGAATGACTCTGAAAGTGGATGCTAGCCCACCTTTGTCAGCGATCTCTGCAATGCGGGCAAGACGAGCAAGTGGGCAAAGCGACTACAGAGGCTGTGAGTGGGTCCAACAGCATAAGCTGCTACTCACAAAACTGATATAATTAATGCCACCTGTGAATGCCCAATCTGTCAGCAAAAGAGACTAATACTAAGCTCCCAGTATGACATTATTCTTCAACAAGACCACCTGATTACTTGGTTGCCAGTTGAACATGGCCCCCAGCATGAAATTCCTCACAGGGCAGCATCCAATCAGGAAAACCTCCTCTCAAAAGAGATGGTATGAGAAGGGTCCAGAACAGTAGAGACAATGCGAAGTGTTTCTATAGGTTTTATCAAAACCACACCGTACTGAAGTCTGATAGTGCATCAGATTAGCCTATAGACAGCAAAGTTGAGTTAGCATGAGGCAATGCTCTCAAAAATTTGGAGCCAAATATACACTTACTCTCACTCTCAATGATGTACTTAAGAACTTTGTGCTTCCTGTTTCTGCAGCTGGAATTTGAAAACATAGAGGTCCACTCCTTAAGGGCAGACTTGCTAAGGGACAGAGCAAAGGTCTCACTGAACTACAGCTATAACAGCTACCTGATCCCTGTGGGTTGCTTTGGCTCATGAACAAGAAGGCCAAATAAACAAAATTACCATCTACCCAAGAGTGGATGACTGATTAGTACAAAGCGGTAGAGTTATTGTTACACCATGAGAGCAGTGGGGTAAATGTGTGACGCTCAGCTGATCTATTGGGACGGCTCTTGGAACCTCTGAGCAGTGGTGGATATGATTTGTTAAATATAGCTCCTCTAGAAAGAAAAAAGGTGTTGATATCGGGGTTCATTCCTCTCAGGACTGAGGGCTTAGGTACACCACCAAGTAATCCACCAACACCAATAAAGGTGGTCACTGAAGATGAGGTACATTTATAATGGACCGTGAAAGAGGGAGATGATGAGCACCAGCTGCAGCTCCCAGATCAAATGCAGGGGCAGGAACCATGTTGCAGGAAGAGAGGCCTACCAGAGCCACAGAGAAGCTCTCCCTGACAAGGTGGTCCCCAAGGTGAAAGCAGTGGACCGGCTCAGCTCCCAGTAAGCACTGGAACTCAGGTCACATGGCTTCAAAAAAGGAAGAACTATCCAGCTGTGACGAGTAAAGTTAGCTGAGAGCCTCTCTTCCGTGGCTGCTTTGGGGTCTGCCTCAGCTTTGAAGCCAAGGTCAAGTTTTCTCTGGAAGCTCCTGGTCAGTGACTGAATAAAGTGGTAAAACTGCTTTTTTCTTTCACAGGTGTTACTCTCTTACAAACATTTTATTCTTTCCCTGTCTCAGTGCCTGTCTCCTAGAAAATCCAACTAGAAAATGTTCTCTCTTTTCTTTCTTGGAATTTAGTATTTCCTTCTAAGGTTATTTTCCTTCAGCCTAAAGAATGTATTTCAGGGCAAATTTATCTGACATAAGAAGCCCTTTGGAACATAACACTCAGTTATTATATTATTCAAAGGAAAAATAAAGGGAAGAATAAGGGTGATAAAAGAAGGTATTTTATATATTTTTGTAGGAAAGGAACTGACTTTGAAAAATGCATAAGGCTCAGTCGCACTCTGAGCTGCAGAAAGCCTGAGTTGTTGTAGGGTGCACACCCTAGGCTTTAAAATGTGGCTGATGTAAATGAAAAGATCCCCAGGCTGAAGTAAGTAGAAGACATATCTGAAATCCTTGTCCCTTTATTCCCTCTTCCCCATTTCTCACATAAACACAATTGCTCCTGCTCCACAAGGCTCAAATCAACCTCTTCTTGTGACTCCATCTCAATTCAGTCTTCTTGAGTCACTTTGTCTTTAAATGTGTGTCTGGTTCCTCTCTTTCTAGCCATTTGTCATCATGTGCTATTTTTCTTCCCTCCATTGTATGTGAGAAGCACTGTATAATAATCCTTGATAGATGGAAAATAAATTTGGAGAGTGTGATCAGAGATGACAAGTAAAATTAATCATTAGAAGCATCCTTATATAAAAAACAAAGCTATGCCACTGATCACTTGACACAATAGAGAAGTGACAGATAGAATCTCAGAGCAAAGCAGGAATATATGTGGAGCCATGCATGGCCAGAGAGAAAGAAGGGGCTTGCTTGTCTGTAATAGCATAAGGACTACTGACACATAGTCCTAGAATTTCTGATATAAGAATCATCGTTGGCTTTGTGCTGTAATAACAAATTATGACACTCATTAATAGGTAGGAAGCTGGTCAACTGTAATTACAGAGAAATTAATGAAATACACATATGCAGAAGAGGATGTGAAAATGTGAGGACTGCATCTGTACTGTGCCACACCAAAGGATATGAGAGAAAGGATTAGCCTGTCCACAAGACAACTCAACCCTCAGAATCGTCCTATTCTCACTCCCCTAAACTCATATCTGTCAACATGTCCTACAACTGTTGCTTTGGAAAGTTCTCCTACTGCTCCTTTGGAGGGCCATCTGCATTAACCAGGCTCTTCCTGGGGCCCTTTCCTACCCCAGAAACCTGGTCTATAGCACTGACCTCTACTATCCCAGCACCTGCCAGCTGGGCTCCTCTGTCTACATGGATGTCACAATGCCTGCTGTGAGCCCACCAGGTGTCAGACATCCCATGTGGTATCCATCCCCTGCCAGGTGTCCTGCTACTGCCTGAGGACCTCCACACTCTGTAGTCCCTGATGGTCAACTTACACTGTGTCTCTGGGTTGTGGGTCCAGCAGAAAGAAGCTGCTCCTTGGACTGTGGATCTAAGGGATCCTACTGCCTGAGCTGTGGACTCAGTGGCTTCAGACCCCTGGGTTAAGGAATCTGTGGTTTCAGAAACTGTTTTGGTCTTGTTTATTCTGTTCCTGATCACTTATCAGGAATTACAGGAAAAATAAACGTGTCATATATGATTATACATTTGATTTCTATACTTGATTTATATATTAATCTCACAGTTTCCCTTCCCTGGACTCTGGACCCAGTGTCTGCTGTTCAATTTAGTTTGCTCCTAGGAACCTCCAGCTATCTTGCTACCAAGCTATCTATCTATCTGGCTTTTACCAATCAGCTTGCTCCAGAACTCTTTAAGCAAAGGCATACAAGGTTGACTCAGAGTTCCATCATACTCATTATTTCCAGTGTTAACTATCTTCCTATTCTCTGATCACCAGTTCCTTGCGCTATCTCTTCCATCAAGCACAGGCTGACAGACTTGATTCCTGATTCCTCTGAATTTGATGACTTAACCTCAAAATAAAAGTAATACCAATATTGCTGAAGCAACTCATGCTAACTTATCTTCTGCCCAAAATGGATAAAAAGTTAAACAATATAAATCCAGTAAGCTAATTCATTCTGGTATTGAAATACTTTTATATTATTGTTTATATATTATTGACCAGAGTTTGTGTTGAGTTAGATGTGGCAGGTTAAGTAAAAGCTCAACATTCATCTGGGAGTAACTTTTGAAAGCCTAAAAAGTTGTGGGTTTAATCTAATTTCTTTGTACTGAGGGTATTTTTCTTATTTAAACTACAGTTATAGGATATCTATGTTTTGTAGTTTTAGAATTTTACGAGTGAGAGTCTCAGAATTGGGATATATTTTGATTTCTTCAAAGAACATGGGTTTTATCTATGTGGACACAGGGAATATAACTAAGTTAATAAATTCATTGGGAATTTTATAAACAAGAATAACATTTAGGTTTACATGGTTGGATAATAAAGGAAATAAAAACTAAATAAAAGACCAATTAAAAAATACATATGGACCTTAAATAAATTTTAATGAGTTTACCCAATACTTATTGGTAAAAATAACTAGACTCATGTATCCAATGGTGAGTTTCCAATGTAATTTACTTTTCCATATGTATGGAAAGACATAGGAAATGATTTTTAGTAGGAAGAGTGTAGCTTCAGAATGCCTATGAGTCCACATCAATGCTTTTGTAAAGCCCAAACTAAACATATATAAAAACAAAAGCCCTTTATATCAGCAGGCTTGACTATTTCCTTTGGATCTCAACATAAAGTTGGGGACATTATGTGTCATTCATTTGGGAACATTATCAGCTTTCTCAGGCCAGGAATTTAAGGAGCTGATATGAGACTAATATAAATAGTGGGATACTAAGGAATGCACATTAATTATAAAACAACATTATCCCTGAATAGTGCTACAATCAAGTTTTAAAGAATATGCTATTCATTATTTCTTTAGGCCTTCAGATAGATCTGTGACAAAGATATATTTTTAAAATTCAGGTTATGTTCAACAGGAGGAAAGGATGCTTAAAGCAAGTGAGAGGCTTCCCCAGCCATAACAACTGAATAGTCTTTCCAGATATTGTCAAATATTTCCTTGTGGATAGAAGGTAAAATCACTCCTGGTTTGAGTACCATTTATCTAAACTAATGCTTGGAGAGAAAAAGAGGTGAAAAATAGAAAGAGAGCCTAAAAGAATATGGATCAAAGTCAAAAGAGTTAACGTATTTGTATTTGGAATCCTTAAAATAGATAAGACAGAGAATGGGAGAGAAAATATATTCAGGATGATATTAAGAATTTTCCAAAATAAAGTCCATAAGTGCTGCAAACTAAAAGTTGGATAAATACAGAGAATACCATACCTACATACATAATAAGGAGACTGCCATATCTACACACAAATAAATAAACACCAATGACAAAGAGAAACTTTCCTAAGTAACCTGAGGAAGGAAGCTGATTACCTTTTAAAAAGGTGACAACAGAACAGAAATATGAATTATTTATAAATATTATTGAGTGAAATATTCAAAATTCTGAAAAGAACACAGATGCCTTACTAAAATACTGTATTCAGTAAATACGTGTTTCAGAATTGAAGATAATTTCAGAGAACAAAACATTGAGAGAACGTCTCAGCAGCAGACTGACAAAATAATATATACTAAAAGTTGTCTGTTAGTGACAAGGATAGTATCTTTACCTGCCAATAAGAAAATGTCTGACATTAAGGTATGAACTGCATTCTTCTCCCATGACTAATAATGTTACCCTTTCTTGGTCATGGTATGCCTCTCTAATGGACACAGTTACCATTTTCTGGGATACAAATGACTCCTATTCCATGTTAGGTAAATAAAATATAATTATTTTCTAGATAACAAAATAGACAAGACGTCATTTGATGGCATCAATCTTAATATTCCAAGTCATGACTTTTGAGTGCCTGGCTCCTCATTAAAATGATTAATCAAAGTTGAATCCTTTGGATGGTTAGTAACAAGCTGAATAGCAATTTTCATGAAATAATTAGATCCGTGGCAAAAGTGTGGTCTAAAATACACAATGGGAATCTGCTGGTTCCACAATTCACAAAGTTGCAAAAAATTAGGAAACACAGAGGTGGAAATCCACAAATACATGTTTTGAAGCTATTAGTTTCATAGCTCAGAGCCAACATTTTAATATGAAATCTCCTAAGATTTAAAACTGAGGATAAATAATTCTACTTGAATAAAAACAATCTATGGAGGCATACGCTGTGGAAATAAAGTACCTGGGCTGCATTTTGTACATGGTCATTAAAATTATACTTGATATTTACATCTTACTATGAAAGGAGTAGAGAAGGAGACAAAAAAGGAGGAACCTGCTGGGCTTGTGGATCAGTACAGAAAAAGATCCTTCCACAGAAGGAAGAATTCCTGAGGAAAATACACCAACTTCAAGGTTTGGCTTGAAAATGACCTTGCTCTCCATTCATAAACTCTTACATTGTTCCATCAACACTTTGAAAGCATTTGGCAAAAAAAAGAAAATGGGGAAGATGAATACATATTATCACACTGAGGAGAACATTTTCCAGGCTTCGTGGGCAAGAAAGTATAAAATTCAGATTGTTATTTGGGCTTATCAGTAAATAAAATATTTGTGAGAGTTACTTACATTAGGAGCTGTTATTTCCTTACTTTGCTTTTTCTGATTTATGTTTGCTTTTCAGTTTGAATGTAACTTTTATTAATATTTTTAAAGAACCAACATCAGGCTTTGTTGTATTTTACACAAAGAATTTTTTTACTCCTACATTGTTTTTACCTTTGGTTCTTCTTTTTATTTTCTTTTGTCTTGATTTATTGTTCTGTATTCTAACTTCTTGATCTAAAGCCTTTCTTCTATTGAAATATGTATATATTTTTATTGAAGTGTACTTGATATACAATATTATATAAGTTTCAAGTATACAACACATGGTTCAACAGTTATCCATATTATTAAATCCTCACCCTGACTAGTGCAATTACTGTCTGTCAACATAGGAAGATGTTACACAATCATTGGCTATGTTCTCCATGCTGCACTACCATCCTCATCACCAACTTATTTTATGATTAAGATTTTTGTTCCTCTTTATTCTCCAAGCCATCCCCACCTACCCACCCCAACCTCTCCCACCCCATGGTAACCACCAGTCACTTCTCAGTGTCTGTGAGTCCACTGCTGTTTTGTTTATTTTGCTTCATTTTCATTTTCCACAAATAAATGAAATCATATGGTATTTGTCTTTCTCTGTCTGGCATATTTCACTTAGCATAACACCCTTTTGGCCCATCCATGTAGTCACAAATGGCAGGATTTCTTTCTTTTTTATGGCTGAATAATATTCCATGGTGCATATGTACCACCTCTTCTTTATCCATTCATCTATTGATGGAAACTTTAGTTGCTTCTATATGTTGGCTATTTATATTGGCTATTGTAAATAATGCATCAATAAACATAGGGGTGCATATATCTTTTTGAATCAGGGATTTTGTTTTCTTTGGGCAAATTCCTAAAAGTGGAATTACTGGATCATATAGTATTTCAATTTTTAAGTTTTTTGAGGAACCTCCATACTGCTTTCCATAGTGACTGTACCAATTTACATTCCCGCCAACAGTGTAAGAGGGTTTCCTTCCTCCACAGCCTTGACAACACTTGTTATTTCTTGGCTTTTGGATAGTGGACATTCTAACTTGTGTGAGGTGATATCTCATTGTGGTTTTGATTTGCATTTCCCTGATGATTAGATATATGGAACATCTTGTCATTTGCCTGTTAGCCATCTGTATTTCTTCTTTGGAATCAAATATATACACTTAATGAATAAAATTCCCTCAAAGCACTGAATTGACTGAAATTGATAAGTTTTGGTGCTTTGTCTTCAATATCATTCAGATCAAATAATTTCTTAATGTCTATGTAAATTTCCTCTATGACCAAAGAACATACTATGAATTATTATGATCATGTAAATTTGTTGAAGCTTGCTTGCTTTATGATCCTGAATGTTTTCAGTTAAATTCCATGTGCTCTTCAAAAGATTGTGTTTGTTAAGTGCAATGCATCCAATGTGTTGATTTGATAAATTTTTTTAAATGAGTTGGTCAAGTTTTCTATACCCTAAGTAATTTTTGTCTTCTTTTACATCTCTAAGCATTGTAAGTGTGATAGTCATGGGAAGACTCATGCCTTTTAAAAATTATGACTATCCTTCTTTATCACTAATAAATCTTCTATGATATTAATAAAGCTAACTTCCTTAAATGATACATGACATTTCTTTCAATATTACTATGGGTTTTTATTTTGTTTTATTTTTTATTGAAATACAGTTAATATGCAATATTATATTGGTTTCAAGTATACAACACAATGGTTCAGTAGTTACCCACATTATTAAATCCTCACCCCAACTAGTGCAGTTACTATCTGTCAACATAGGAAGATGTTACAGAATCATTGGCTATATTCTCCATGCTGCACTACCATTATAAAACTCGAAATTGAAATTCCATATGTGCTTTTATTTTTACTTCTTGCTCTTGAAAGCAAAATGTTGTGGCTCCTCTTTTTTTAACTCAATCTGGCATTCTGAGTGTATATTGGACTCTTTCATCCTTCTATGTTCCATATACACACATGTATCTGTGTGTATGTATATATGCACATATGAGTTTACAGCATAACAATTTATAATTTTGTTATTATTTGCTCTATCTGTTAAGTAACTTTTCCTTTCCTTTTCTGATTCTTTAGGGTTACTAAAAAACTTCAATATTCTCATTTTCCTCCATTTTAGTGTAATAATTGCATTATTTTACTGATTTTAGAATTTCTGAGGAATTTCAATGTGTACCCCTGATTTATCTCTGCTTCATAAAAATTATTATTTTACAGTTTTGCATTTAATACTAAATCTTCACACACCTTAAATTCAATTGCTCTCTTTTCAGGCATTGTTGTTCTCATACATTTTAATTTCTATGTACATTTTAAAACGAAATATTTCACATTTTGTTTTGTAAAGTTTGCATCCAAATGTAATTTATATTTAGCCATATATTTATCTTTTATCTCTTCCTACATTTCCATGTTTGTCTCTGAGAAGAGTTTCTTTGAACTTGATGAAAGTCCTTAGTATATAGCATAGAGAACTGATTAGAAGTAGACATTCAGGTGTCCTGCACTGGAGAAATAATCTTAAGGATATTGTTTAGAGGGAAAAGAGGATGTTTACAGTAAGGGAGAAAAATGTAGGAGTGGATCTGATGGGGCTGCTGCAATGACTGACAGGAGCTATTCTAAGAATGAGATGTCTGGATGTATACACAATGACAAAACAGCAACATATATTTAAAAATTCATAAACTTCATTCATTTTGAACTGTTTTGATTTGAGTAACATTTAAATTCAAGAAATTATAAGTTTAAAATAAGGCAGAGGAGAAACCTGATGTTCGCTGTGTCCCCCATCATTCACTTCTTCCAGTCACCTCAACGGAGTCCTACCGTTTGATTCTGTTCTCTTGGGCTAAAACTGATCTCCACTGGTTACTCTTTGCCAATTTACTGTTCTTGTATCTTGCTTCCAAACCCTTGTCCAGGATTCCCTCTGTTCCTAGGATTCCTCATTTAATTTGTAACATCGTTGGGCCTCCTCCATTAGATATGAGATATTCTGCATTAATACTTCATTTTTGGACAATACTTAATAAGAATAGGAGTGAATGGTCACAAACAGGTTCAATCTTTAAGAAGGCTTTTTGGCAAGGGTGAAGCTATGCCTCTAATCAAATAAAAAGAAAGGTGATGTCATTTCAATCTCCACCCTTAGAAAGGACGCATATCCCAGCAAAGCCAGAATCAGATACACAAGCAGTGTATTCCAGGAAGAACAGGAGGCACATTCCTGGTCATAGAATTTGTAACATGGGAGTAATTCATTAGCTTTGTGTTATAACACAAAATATTATAGCGCCCATAAATACAATGTGTGGAAAACTATGAAACCGCAATTACAGAGATTACTGAGTTACACATACATAAGTGAGGGAGCACAAATATGCAAAGGATGACCCTGTAGGTTACCGCACCTACCGCTGTCAGTATATACAGCTGGGCTTCTCTGCCTACAAGGGCTTTCAGACAACCTGCTGTGAGCCCACCAGGTGCCAGACATCCTGTGAGGTGTGCAGCCCCTGCCAGGTGACCTCCATGCTCGGCAGTCCCTGCCAGTCAACTTATGCTGGGTCTCTGGGCTGCAGATCCACACACTGCTACTCCTGGGCTATGGATCCCAGGGCTTCAGGCCCTTGACTTACAGAATCAGTGGCTTCCCTACTTTGAGCTATGGATCCAGATTCTGCCCTCCCATCTATTTTGGCCACTAGACTAATTGCTCACCCACTCTATGGCCACTAGCCTAGCTTACAGATTGGTTTTTGCAGAATGTAAAACTAACAAACCTAAACCTGAAATCATAGAGCTGCCCTGGTGGTGAGAATCATCCGGTTATTAGATATCTTTCAAAACTTAAGAAAATCTAACTATCTTCAGGAATTAAACACATTTATTCTGGCACCCATATATGTTGTTGTTGTTATTTGCTTTTTACTGACTAGAAATTTCTTTCACTATTTGTTGGGTTTATATATGAATAATGTTAATTTGCTTCAGAAAGCAAGTTTTGTAATCCAAGATGTGGAAGAATTTGAAATTAAATTTTTGGTCTTTAGATCTTTTTTGCTTTTGTATAAGTAAAACTCGCAACAGCTACAAAAGTCTAATCATTTAAATCAGTAACTTTTATATATCTCTCTTCATAGAAGAAGAAAAGCACAAAGTTGGTAGATATATATGGAATGCAGAGAGAAAGAATAAAATTTAGATACATTGCTAGGTTTGCACTTGAAATAAGATAAATGTAAATCTAACTTGTGGCTGTTTATTTTCAGGAAATATTAAATATAAAGCTTGAATAACTTCCATTACGTTTATGCAGTGTTAGTTGGTAAAAGTGACCAAATTCCTGAATTCCAGTAAGTACTTTCCCATGGAATTCATTTCTTTATGGTGTGTAAGGAGGAAGTTGATTATTCTTGGTATAAAGAATTTTGGTTCAGGATGTGTGGCTATTTACTCCTACGCTCTCCAATGCCTCAAATTACATATGGCTGAGAACCACAGCTTTTATGTCAGCAAAAATGGAGACTCTTTGTTTTTATATTTTATAGTTGTGTGCTAATCGTTTATAGGCCATGCATTCCAGAAGACAATATGTTGCTATGTCAAGACACAGTTTGATAAAGAGGCATATCCAATAATAAAAAGCTGTTATCTTTGTGTTGAACTAAATAAATGTTCAAAGAGTTTTTCAAGTCATTATTTCTTTAGAATCTTAGCACCCAGAGGAAAATATATTTTCTGCTACATTTCTTTTAAACATGAGGCAGTGGAGGCTCAAAGTAAGTCAAGGTCTAACCGAAGTTCCCAGTCTTAGAGAGAAATTATTGTCCACAATTTCCTGAAAAATGGAGCCTACTATGGAAAGAAAAAATCGAAGCAGTATGAGATGTAATAGAGGAAGTTTGAGAAGATAAATGGAATGAACAGAGCAGAGAGATAAAAATTTACCAGGTATATTTAAAAAATGTTTGGACAGTTAATTTATAATGATTGTTATTTTTTGGTAAATAAGGCTAGATATTTATAATGGGTGTACATTACCCCACTATTCTGAAGTCTGAGGTTTGAATGACAATAATCCTAGGTTTCATATCCACCTATTAAAGTTACCGGGCCAGATTTTTAGGGACAATCTTCACTCCAGATCTTTTGTCTGTTCTAATCAATTTGCATATATCACAAAAATTTTACCAGCCATTCTTATATACAGAAATTTAACATGATATTATTTACTAAATATAATCTTTAAGAGCATCATACTGGGTAGTTCAAATCATTCTTATCAATAAGAATCCTAGCAAAACTAGATAAAATAATCTGCACAAACACTGGAGCACTATCTGGTTGAGAACTGCTAGATTTAAATTAGGACAGGTTTTAAGTGAAACGAAATGTTGATGTTTGGGTTGTTCTCTTCCTAGAGTTGTCCTAATTCCAAAAATGTTAATGGGCTGGTGGTTATGAATGAGTTGAATCAGAATGCCCATGGAATTCAGGGCCTTCTTAGAGAGGTGGGAATACAGGTAAGCATTTCTAGGCTTTTGGAACATTCTGGCTTTTAAAGACTCTATTAGAATATTAAGGATAAACAAGCAAAGAATATATAAGAACTGAAGCCAATCTTTGAATTGCAACAGTCTTGATGATTTAAGAGTGTTAGTAATTTTACCCCAGCTTGGCACATCCAAAGTAAAATTTCTCTGGAAATAGACCCATTTGGAGCTCAAGTTACTTACAGTAGTTGAATAAAAATTACCAGTGCTACAAAAACACAGGATAAGAGTAAACTACAAGACAACCAGAGTATAAACAAGCCTATAGGAGATCCAGATAATGGACATATTGGAAATGTACAGTGAAATAACTGTGGTTATTACCCTTAAGAAATTAAAGACAAATTCAAGGATTTTGACAGAGTGCTAGAATATACAAAAATGTACACAAAAATGCTAACACTGTAAGATACAATAGCTAACTTGAACAAAATTGAAATAAATTAAAAGCAAAAGAAAGCAGTCTAAAATCTCAGATTGTCCTTTCTCCCAGCTGACATACAGAATGTAATAATGAGCTCAGATCAGAATGTGGAAGCATATCTTGCCAGGGTGTAGGCAAACTGGAGGTGCAATAAAGCTGATGAAAATTGGGGACAGTGCCTGCTTAACTCAGTTTCTTTGAGGAATCTTACTAATAAGCCCTTCACCTTTCTAACATGCAGAAGGAAGGATTTACAGTCTCTAGAAAATAACAAACCAAAATATGTGCATATGTATATCTGTGTGTACATGTGTATCAATTGTATAATCATATGTGCATATATATACAATTATATGTCTATATAAAATCTACTGTTGTTTTTATAAAGCAATGAAACATTACAAAAAATTTCAAAACCACATAAATAGTTTCCCAGTAAAAAAGAAAAACAATAGAAGCAAGTTCACTTTTAGGACAAATACTAAAAATAGTTGACATGGACTTTGAAATGACTGTGATGAATATGTGAATAATTTAAGAAAAAATCAATCAATATAGTTGATTAACATGGAAAATTTTAAGAGATACAGAAATTTAAAAAAAACCTAATGGATATCCTCAAACAGAAAATTAAAGATTTAAAATTAAAATAGGATAAAGAGAGTATTTGACAGAACAGAAGTAAAGATAAATGAACTTGGAGATGGATTTTAAAGAAAAACTGTTTCAAATGTAAGCAATACAGAGAAATAAAGACTGAAAAAAAAACCCCTAGATTTGGAAACTTGTTGAAACACATCAAACAGTATTAAAACAATGGAACAAAAGTCTCAGATAAAAATATTGGACAGAAAAAAAAAGAGAAGGAAAGAAAAACTATCGCAAAAAATTTGTACATTTGACCAAAAAAAAAGCAAACAACAATAAAAACAAAAATGAACAAACAAAAAAAACCCTCCAAGTCACAAATCCAAGAATCTTAGGGTACTTGAATCAGAATAAACAACGATGAAAAAATACAGATTTAGATACATTAGTTAATTGGTGAAAAACAAAGATAGAAAGAAAATCTTTAGAGAAAAACAGAGACAGTAGATACAGGGCAATAGTAATAAGAAATGCAAAGATGGGCCTGGGTTGAGCAGTATCCGAGTGCATGCAAAGTTTTCTTCAATTGACACCCCCACCATTCACTACAATACAAATGTAACATTTAATGAAAAGCTGGAAGAGAAAGGTTACAATCTTCTTTGATTTGTGTGGATGATATTAAGGAGGATTCTATACTCCAAAAACAAATTTATTAACTTTCTCCTTTTGTCAAACAGTAGTTCTGTATCCTATTTGTTGTATGGTTCCTCTTAAGTTTCCCATGATGTCTGTTTTGAAGACAGGAAGAATGGGGGAAGGCTAAGACTCTTACCTGGGTCCAGAAGGCATGGGGTCCATCTTGGTGCCTTCCCAAGGACAAAACTCATTGTTAATGAAAATGAGTTTCTAGAGCAACTCATATGTCCATTTGAGTTGCATCTCATCATTAAATTGGATATGCTTTGGTTTGTTTAATGGCTACTTTCTGAACATTAATAAATACAGTATTTCAAGAGAAGGTTGTTAAAAAATATGTATTACTGTATGTGAGCTAGACATAAAAACAAATAATATCTTTGCATAGAGCCAAAGAATCTTTAAAGAAATTTCTTATGCATTATTTCATCATACTCTCAAGCAGAGCTGGGAGGAATTTACTCATTATATTCTGAGGGCATTTTAACAGATGCAAAAATAGAGTCTCACAGATATTCATTGACTTGCCAAAAATGTAATTTCTTTAAGGAAATGAAAATGTCCCACTCTCTTCTTAAATGCATTGTGTATGAGAGATGTGACTATGTATATCACCGACCTAAACTTGCTTATTGTATATCTGTGGAACTTGACACCTAGAAGAGTTAGGTCTAACAGTGTTTTAATGATAAGGCTAAGGAGAGAACTCAGTTCATAAGGAGAGAACTCAGTTCTTAAGTTTCATTTTCATGCAACTTAAATTTTGACATGTGATCTCAACTTCGTTTTTTTGTTGTTGTTGTTTAATTTTTATTAAAGTATGATTGATATACACTCTTATGAAGGTTTCACATGAAAAAACAATGTGGTTACTACATTTACCCATATTATCAAGTCCCCCCCCAATACCCCAATGCAGTCACTGTCCATCAGTGCAGCAAGTTGCCAGATGATCGCAACTTCTTTACCCTTCAGTCATCCTCTCCCTTCTCCTCCTCCTCCCCATTATCACCACCATATCATCACCACTGTATTGCTTGAGAAATAATCATGGTTTCTATACTGTTACTGGGAAATCTAAAGGAATTGAAACAATGAGAGAAAATACAGAATGTTCCATTTGGTTTTTTCTTAACAGAAGTTGAAATGGCAGTGTTGGGTACTGCCCTGTGAAGTCAATCTTATTTTGTTTATAACTTCCATGATTCTTGAAAATGTCATAATTCAAGTCACCCTTACATGCAAATTCTCACTGTGGACCACAGTCATTTTAGACATCTAGAAAACAGACAAAACAGCATCAATGTGGAGGAATACTTTTTGGCCAAATGGGAGCTATCTCTGGTAATTAAGTTATTTTTGTATTTTAGACATGAAAGTAGTTCTCCGTCCCCTAGAAATACTCTGGTTAGAAAGCAAAGTGCCTCTTAAAGACCAATCAGGGACAGATTCAGTGGTAATTACACAGCAATATAATGAGGTATTTACACACAACTAGTAATTACAACGTTGAGGACAGTAAGCATGTAATACAATAACTGGTGCTGAAATTAAATACAATAATGTCTCATTTAAGGATATTAGTATCAAAGTTTAAAAACTTTATCATTGCATCTCACAAAACTGTCTCAGTCACATACAAAAGTAGCTCTAGAAATAGCCAACCTGTACCCCTAAGGCTTTTGCACCATTATGAATTTACCAGGATTCTCCTGGTAAGATTATCCCTATATTCCAGCAACAGTGATTCAATTTTTCAGTCTCCTATAAAGGAAGCCCCATTCTCTACCAGATTCTCATTAGATTTCCCATAGATCCTGTCCCTACCAGAAATACCCTGCTCATCTGTTACACTCACTGGCTCTGTGAATTTTGAATTCAGGGGTTCAGTTCCCAAGCTCTGGCTGCCTAAGCAACTTTATTTCCAAGAACTGCCAGTCATTTTTTTACCAGCCATCATGCAGTTCTGACTCCTAGGGATTAATTTTATTCAGTTTCCCAGGAAACTTATCATGACTCATTTCTAATACAATTGATTTCACCAATTTCTATTTATTTATTCTTGTCACATTAGTGGTTATAGATAACAGCATTGTCTTCACCCCTCAAATTCAATTTCCATATTTTTATTAGTCATGCTTCAGTAGTATATCATCAAACATCTTGTATCAGACAGTTCTCAAAATTATATTCACTCAGTTCTGCTCTAAGGAAATAAATGATGAATGAATGTTCTACTTTTCCAAGGAGAATGGATTCATTCACATGCTACACTGCAATGAGAAAATTTTAAAACAATTTTTAAAAATGTGGTTCCTGTTTTTCTGAATGTACCATCTAGTAAAGTTATTATTTACTTCTACCAAGCAATTATTTAATTACAATAGTGATTAAAGCTATAAATGAGCAATTCCTCAACAAATAATTATATTTAACAATGAGATCTTAAGTATCTTAGAAGTCAACAAGGCTCCCCAAAGAAAACATTTCATAACTGAGTCTGAAAAATGAGTAAAAATAACTTGATTAGGGTAGAAACTGGACACTTACAAGATGACTGCACTAATTTGCATGAGAATGACAAAACATAATGAGGTCCAATAGTTAGAATATCTACACATGGAAAAACATGAAAAAACACGACACGAAAGAAGATATGAAGATGGCCAATAAGCACAAGAAAAGGTACTCAATATCATTATCTACCAAGTAAATACAACTTAAAAAACACAGTGAAATACCACCTGTGTCCAATCAATGGCTAAAAGAAAGATGACAGTATCAAGTGTTGATGAGAATGTAGAGGTCCTAGAACCCTAGGGCATGGCTGATTGGAGAGTAAAATGACAAAACTAACTTTGGAAAACTGCTGGGAAATTTCTAATGAAGTTAAACATATGCTCATTCTGTGGGCCAGAAATTTCATTTGGAAGCTTTTTATCCAAGAAAGTGAAACCATATGTCCACAAAAAGATAAACAATCAATATTCATTGCAGCTTTATTAAGTGAAAAAAAAGGTTTAATTCTGAAACTATGTCTGTCAACAGGTGATGGAACAAACACATTGTGATATATTCCCACAAAGGAACACTACAAAGAAATAAAATGAATAAACGTAAGCAACATGGAGAATCTCAGGAACTTTATGTTGAGTGAAAAAAGCTAGAGACACATGGTAAAATACTGTGTGATCTAATTTTACAAAGTTCTAGAACAGGAAAAATCATTCTATGGTGATAGAAATAGTAGCAGTAGTTGGCTCTGGGGTCAGTAATTTATTACAAAGGAGCATGAGGATACTTACAGGGATGGGGAAATGTTCTATTTCTTGCTCAGGTAATTGTACATAGGTGTATATATTTGCCCAAAAAACCAAACTCTACCTTTAACATCTGTTCGTTGTACATAAATACAAACTGAATTAAAAAGAGTGCTTTAAAAATAATTAATCAACCTTATACCTCTGCTTAAAACCATTCAGTGTCTCTTGTTGCTTTTAGAAAAAGTATCATCCTGAATTAGACCACTAAAGACCTTCATAGAATGGCCTGGCTTACTTCAAGTCATTCTTTTTCCCTCAGTGTCCAGACAAAATGTCTTTCAGTTTTATAATTTAGGATCACATCCTAAAAGACACTTCTTTGGGCTCCAGTTATCCATTGCCTACTTATTATTTAGACCTATTTCAAATGCTACTCCTCTGGAAAAATTTTCTTGACTTAAACACTAGGTGACGTTCCCTTGATATATGTTACTTTAGCATCAATAACTCATTCACAGTTCATTGTTATTGTAGTTAAATAATTATTTATTTAGTAGTTGCTTTCTCTGTAAGACTTTCAGTCCAGTTAGAACAGACCACACATTTTATTAATCTATTTTTTATTATAGAGTAATACACAAATATAATCTTATTTTTAAAAATATATCCAACAGCATATTTCCAGAGCACAGATTTTGGCTCATGGTAAAGGCTCCATGAAAATATTGTGGAAAATGGTGGTACTCACAAAATGTCTGACAATGTGTTCTGTAGCGTGATTAAACACACACACACACACACACACACACACACAAAACACACTGACAGGAAGGAAGCTGGGGAGGATAAAGTTACTGTCTGTAAATCCTAATGAGATCAACATTAATGAATAGAAATTATTGAAATCAAGCTCCTAGGAATGATTAATGAGAGGATTTTCTGGGAAATTGGTTACATTTATTCGTGGAAATCAGAACTGGAAACCAGTTGGTAGACAGATGCTCAGCACTTTCTGGAACTTTAGCTATGTGGGCAGTAAAAGTTTGAGACATAAACCCCTGAGTTCACAGTCTATGCTGTTCTGTACCTGACAAGAAGTGCAACAGGAGGAAGCTGTAGGATTAGAAGAAACTAGGTGGAAGCCAGGTAAGTGCCAGCTGGTCTCCCATTAATTGTGTGTAGAGTGAGATTAACTTGGTGAAATTTGGGCAACCTCAATTCACTGTACTATAATTAATTGTTGAAACAGAAAGAATAAAACCTGTACTCTGGGAAATGTAGGATGTGTCAGAAACTTGGAACAGAGGAGGGTCCAGTTTCCTGAATGGTAATGGTAAGACATCAGCTCAGGAGTTGTAAGTTTCTTATAAAATCATACAGTTTCCCTATCTTGACTATCAATTAAAATCGAATACAATATATAACTTCAACTGTGATTGTTGTATTACAAGTTCATTGAATTTTACTGTTTGTGAGCACTTTATTGTAGTACTATGTACAGTTAATCAGTCCTTAAGTTGTTGTTTGTAGAATTTGCTAGTTTACTAGTTTTGGTAGGCAGAATAATGACCCCTCAAAGATATACATATCCCGAACCATGGGACTGGTGAAAGTGTTATTTTATGTGGCAAGGGTAATTAAGGTAGGAGATGGAATTCAAGTTGCTCCTCAGCTGACCTTAAGCCAAGAGGATTACCAGGTGGGCCTAATATACTCATAAGCATCCTTAGAAATGAAAGAGAGGTGGAAGATTAGGCGAGAGTCATGCAGCACAAGATGAGTTGACACTGTTGCTGGCTCTGAAGATGGAGGAAGCTGGGTGGGGGCTAAGAAATGCAGGTTGGCCTCTAGAAAACTAAAAAAGGCAACTAAATAGACTCTTCCCTAGAGCCTTTGGAAAGGAATGCAGCCCTGCCAGCCTTTGCTTTTAGCCCAATGTGACTATGTGACTTTCGACTTACAGAATTGTGCAATAATAAATTCATATTGTTCAAACCAGTAGTTTTGATATAATTTGTTATAGCAGTCATATATTCCCAAAAGCCATAAAACTTACCACTCCTGCATCTGAAATTGAGATATTAACAGAAGAGGCCTCAACTTGTCCAAAATGTTGCAGCTGTTTCCCATGAGTGCTTTGCCATTGCTTATGTCTTGGGGTAAGAAATTTGATTTATTTCTCTTGGTTAAAGATTATAAGCATAAAACCGACTTGGATCATTAAAAGTCATGAGCAGGACTGTTTACAGAGGAGTTCACTATTTACCATTTTAAATTTTATACTGCAATGGCTGATGAATTTTTCCCCCAAATTTTCTTTTATTATGTCTTTATTCTTTTCTCTGATGATATATAAGCACCATAATTATTTCCTAAACATGGTGGAGAGAGGAGAGAGGGAGAAGGAGATGGGGAAGAGAGGGACCACGTGAGGGAAAAAAGGACATAAGAAAGAATGGAATAGTTGGATAGAAAAAAAAGTAGTTCTACTTATAAGTCTACAATAACTTGCCTTATAATCTTGTAAAATTCTAACTTTTCTGTGTTTTAATTTCCACCTCTATAGAATAAACAGGCTGAATTTGATGACCTCCACAGCTCCTTTTATATTTCCTATTGTAACACTTTGGTAGTAAGGGAGGAAATTAAGAGAACATGAAGAGATGACTGAAAAATACATGTAAGATTGGGATTTTTGTCAAGTCTCCAATGCTCTGTATTCCATTTCCTAATTTCAGGGATGTTTGAGGATCTTATAAAATAAAGAATAGGAAAAATATTCAAACATTGTTTGTTTTATATAAAGATTATGTCTCTGATTATTAACATACTATCTATGATAGTACCTTACTTTCATAACACTTAGAGATAAGGGAGAAAAATGGTATAAACAAAGGATATTCCATTTTTTGTCAATATATAACTGAGTAATTTTCAGTGACATTAAAGGTTCTTTTTGGCAGTTAGGTTCAGTTTATATTTTGGTAAAGAACCCAGGGGCAGCTTAATACCTGTTGAGCCTGGTCCTTTCAACCATCTAGGTTTCTTCCCATCCATGCTGCTCTTATACAAATAGAGGTAATTTGAGTAGAGTGAAAATAGTAATTGAAGTACAGGGATTGGGTCAATTAAAAAGATATGTGACCTTCCTGCATGGTGATTATCTGAAGCTCATAGGTGCTCTTTTTCTAAGAATTTACTCTCACACACTAGTCTTTCATTTTAATAAATTTCATGCACAGGCTTCATCATCTAAATCTAAATTTTGTTCCTAAACTCATCAAACCTCTTTAATATAGAGTGTTCTTAGAGATGCATGGTCCATATTTATTATGTGCACAAGATATTCAAATCTCTTGAGATTTTCATTAAGAGAGAGGTTGTACCTACAAACTGTGGGAATCTTGCTTAAAAAGAAGGAATTATCTAAGCCCAACCAAAATTAGTGCATAGCCCCCAAAATCTGAGCTTTCCAAAGTCCATTAACAGAAGTAATGACACCACAAATCCTAGTTGACACATTAATAGTAAATAACAACATGAACAGCATGTTTGGATAACAGAATGAAGAGTTTATTAAAATAGAATTATTTGACTTTCCAACTATTTTTGTGAGAAATTCAAAACAGTTCTATCAACAGTGCATTTCAAATTGCTCATTAATTTTTCAGTTTGACAGAGTTAATCTATCAGCAAGTATGAAGGCTGAAGAAGTAAAGAGTTACCATGATCAGGGAATATTAGGATACTTTTCAAAAGAAGAAGTTTAGATAACAGATAATATCAGTACAGAATCTGTGTTTCTGAAATTGGCATGGCTACACATTAGTCAGTAGAAGCCAGACCTGTAGTGTGATCAGTAACAAGATGAATAGAAACTCCTGGAAGGAAAGCAGGTTGGGGGGTACAATCTAGATCCATAGCTCAGAGAAGGGAAACCACAGACTCCATAACCCAGGGGTCTGAAGCCATTGGGTCCACAGCTCTGGGAGGAGAAGCTGCTGGACCCACAGCCCAGAGACCCAGAGTAAGTTGACAGGGAGGGACTGCAGAGCGTGGAGGTCCTCGGGCGGTAGCAGGACACCTGGCAGGGGCTGGGCTCCACACAGGACGTCTGGCACCTGGCAGGCTCACGGCAGGCCTCCTGACAGCCCCTGTAGACAGAGGAGCCCAGCTGGCAGGGGTTGGGAGAGCAGAGGTCGGTGCTGTAGACCAGGTTGCTTGGGTAGGAAGAGCCTGGGTAGCGCAGGTAGCCCCCGAGGGAGCAGGAGGAGAAGTTTCTGGAGCAGCAGTTGTAGGACATGTTGACAGGTGACCTGAGTTCAGCTGAGTTCAGGGAGAAGATTCTGAGTTTTAATTTTACCTCTAGACAGAGACATATATATACTGTCAGCAACAGGTGTGGTAACCTAGAGAGTCATCCTTTATGTATTTGTGCTCCCTCATTTACGTATGTGGAACTAGTATCATCTTTAACTGCAGTTGAATAGCTTTCCACACATTGTATTTATGGGTGTTATAATTTTGGTGTTATAGCCAAAGCCAATGAACTACTCCTATATCAGAAATGACATAATGTACCTACATGACACTAATGCTGTCCCATCAGAGTCAGGAAAACCCCTCCTTTTCCTCTGTCATAATCGTATGTTTTGTTTCTGGCAATGATGGTCAAGTACTTTTCCCAAATGGTGGGAAAAGAGATAAAATTATTTTACTTCTTTGCCAATGGATCAGAAGCACAGCTTTGACTTTAATGAGGAACCTACTGAATACTGACCTTCTCACCATGTTTTCTCATTCTCCAAAACTACTGTCCATCTATTACATTCGGTTACATAGTATGTTTCAGATCCAATGGAGAGCAAAAATTATCAGTCAAGATAAATTGAGTATCATTATTGGTTAGAACCAGAGAAAAACCTGGACAATTATTTGGTGATATGGTGACAGCGAGGGATCAAATCAAGAGAGAGTCATAAGTGTAGATCAATTTGGGCCCTATGAGGAGAATCAAAGAGCTAAGCAATATTGAGCTGGGGCAGAGAAACACTTGGGTTTTAGACTCAGTTTATCGGAGATGAGCTCACTTTCTGTGGGCTGCTCCCAGACAATACTGAGCATAGCAGATATTAGAGAGGCTCAGTCCTGGGACACATGGAACTGCTGATTGTCAAGACTGAGGATTTTGCAGTCGCCTTGTGTTTGTCTGTATGGCTGCCTCTTCCACTTCGGTCACAGATGCGTCACAGTCCAACAACCCTCCCAGCCTTCTCCACAACCTCCCCCAACTTTTTTCTGTCACAGACATTTCCCAGATAAAATCCATGTACCTTTAATTCTGTCTTGGTGTCTGCTTCCTGAATGACCCATACTAACATAATAAGCTGTAGAGTGCCTTTTGCCACCCCACCGATGTGTCTTCCAGACATTGCCAATTTGTTACTAAGAAATCTATCTGGCTTTATTGATGTTTCATTCTCTATTTGCTTTTTCTTAACAGTAAATTCTGCTCTTCTATTGTTTCACTCTTTTGCTTAATTTGGAATTAATGTACTTTCCTATTTTCACTCTTTACTATGGGTTTCAGTGATTTTCAGTCATTCTTATAAAATGTATGTATTTAAGGCTATCACTTTCCCACCAATCATGGTTTAATTATGATATTTTGTATTTCATCATACTTTCTTCTTTGAATATGGATTATTAGAAGCATAGTGCTTCATTTCTAAATACATGAGGATTTACTAGTTAATTTTGTTGTCCTTGTTGCTAATGCTTTTAGCTTAAGCCATTAGAGTCAGCATATGATCTCTTTTGATAAATGTTTTGTGGGTACTTGAAAAAAATAGATATTCCAAAGTTTTTGACTGCAATGTGTTCTATTTCTTTCAATTATGATTGAAATTTGATAATCATGTTGGTATGATTTGCTAATCATTTGTTCATATTTTCCATGTCCTTACTGTTTATCATATGGTTCTAGCAGAGGTGAGAATGTTAAAATCTGTACGTGTGATTGTAGATTTATATATTTGTCTTTGTAGATTGCCATTTTTTGTGTCACAGCCCTGAGTTGCTTTTTTCTTTGTATTGTTATCGTATTTGGAAGTTGCAATGCTTCTTTAATCTGTGTGTCAGACTACTCAGATGCACTTCTTTGCTTTGCATGTTAATTGGTCTGAATGTTTACTTAAATGTGAAGGTGACAGTCATTACATGTCTTTAAGAAACAGCAAGTAAGATTTATAATTTGAAGGGGAGATTCTGGAGAGGGAAATATTGCAGGAAATTTGAGTATATTGAATCTTGTTTACACTCTTTAAGAATTAAACAAATTGGTTGTTCGATAGTAAAAAATTCAGACTGGACATTCTGTCTTGTGCATGCCAACTGGGGATAACAAAGAAAATTATGTCAGTGGTTTAATGAATAAAAACAACAACACCTTGGGAGTTTAGCTTTGGAGTATATATTGCAGACTGTCTCTGGGTAATGTCTGCTAAAGCCCTTCTTTCAGCCATCTCAACTTAAGCCAGCTCTACTCATTTAACTCATTACTATTTCACATGTGAGATGATGCCTTTCATCAACTTTAGTAAATTTTCAATTATAGTCTCTTCAAATACTGTTCTGTCCCATTCTCATCCCCCTTATTCTGAGATTCCAATTACAAGACACTATTATACTATGTTATATATGCCTCATATACTTTTCTCTCAATTTTTAATCTTTTTCCTCTTTATTCTTTAGGTTGGGAATTTCCTTTTAGCCCATCTTCCAGTTCACCTACTGTCTGTTCAACTTTGTTTTAACTCCTGATAAAACACACTGGTTAAGTTCTTCAAATCAATTATAGTATAAATTTCCAAAATTTCTATTAGGTTCTTTATATTGTTTTTCAGTTTTATGTCAAAATTCATTGAGCTTCCAACCTAGGTAATTAGTAAAAGAAAGCAAACTAGTGACAAGTTGACTGGTAATTTGGAAAAACACCTTAGATGGGTGTCAAAAGCTGTTAAAGTTGTAACTTTCAACTCTGAATGAGATTCTTTTGGAAAAATACCCCAGGTATCAAAAACATTTTCATAACCTAGTGACAGCACTTTGCAATCAAAAGATCAGAAGCTATTTGATGCACATCCTATAGTATTACCTATTTTATGTGTTTTTTTATGTGAAATATTTCAGTTTTTAATTATTAAAAAAAACTTGGTTAAAAAATGTTGGAGTCTGTGTTACATAGAACAAACAATATAATCTCTAGGCTTAATTTAGTCCAAGGTTGGGAGTTTAAAAATTCTTAGATTTATATTACCTTAATGTAAATAAATGCAGGTTTAGAGACTTAGAGACAATTGGAAGAGAATCTCCTTGCCAGAGAAGGATCCTTGAACAAGGAGCCTGTGGTACCTAAAGACAAATTCATGATATTTTCCAGTGGTAAATGTATGTTCCCCATTTAACTCTTAGTTTTACCTTCAAAATTATTTATTTTTTCCAGCTTTATTGAAGTAGAAATAACAAAATAAATGTTGTACATATGTAAGGTATGCTCTGTGATGTTTTGATCTAAGCATACATTATGAAATGATTACCAAAATCAAATGAATCAACATATCCATTATCTCACATGGCTACAATTTTTTTTTTTTTTTGGTGGTGAGAACACTTAGGATTACCTCTCAGCAAATTTCAAAATTTCTATTATACAAAATAGTCTTCATAGTATTATTAACTGTGGTTATCATGCTCTATGTTAGATCTCCAGCACTTATTCATCTCACATTACTGATTAGACCCTTTGACCAACAGCAAGATAACTTTAAAGTTTTGTGTTTGAAGACAGGAAAAAGGGAAAAGGAATAGCACGCACAGCACCGTATCAGTAGGGCGCTTTACCTCCTTGCTGAGGCACAAAGCCGGGAGAAATTCTGGTCTTGAAGAACCAACTCATCATTCTTTCCTCATGCCTCTTTCTTCTAGAAGGTCTACATTATGTTACTTTAAAATTGCTGCCTCTTTTATTGAGAAAAGTTGATAATTTTAACATTATTGTTATGTATATTATAGTTTTATTAGAAAATAATATCAGAAAATATTGCTATGAAGCATGACAGTACATTTCCCTGGGTCCAGAATATGCAGCTGACCCTTGAACAACATGGGTTTGAACTGTGTGGGTCCACATATATGTGGATTTTTTTCAATACTCATACTGGAAAATGTTCTGGAGATTTGTGACAATTGAAAAAACCATTTTCTTTTCTCCAGCTTATATTTTATTGTAAGAATACAGTACCTAATACACATAGCATATAAAACGTGTCAATTGACCATGTTCTCAGTTAGGCTTCTGGTCAATAGTAGGTTATTAATAGTTACATTTTTTAGGGAGTCAAAAGTTATGTGCAGATTTTTGACTGCATGAGTTCAGCACCCCTTAATCCCTGTGCTGTTCAAGAGTCAACTGTAATTTAACTGGTTGTATTTTAACATTGAATATTTTGTGGACAAACTTACAATGTAGCTGGGTTTTACTCTAACAACATGATAAAATCTATCAAACTTTTTTTTTAAGTTGTAAGCTTAAAAGTTAAGCAGAGGCAAAAAAAAAAACCCCAAAATAACAAAGAGAAAATCAAACTTAAACTCAGAGAAATCAGGAAAGGAAAATGGTGGGAGGGAACAGAAAGAAGGAGGGTTTGTATACTCTACAGGGGAAAAAAAGAACCAGAAAATGAACTTCACCTTTAGGCAGGGTAGTATCTAGCTACAGGTGCCAGAAAGCCATAGAAAGCCTGTGCAGTGAAAAACTAGAAATATTTCAACATGGTAGAAGCTCTGGCTATTTATAAATGTAGATGATAAAAAAAAATACATCATTCATAAAGTAAATTGATTTTGCAAAGTTTTAATTGTGAAGGCACTGGAATGGAACAGACTATAATTTGAGTGCAATAGGAAAAAATGGCTGAAATTCCCGAGACTTCTCTGTGTTGTACTTTCATTTGCTTCCTCCCCTCATCAGACAAGTATTTGCTCTGGCTGTGCAGGGTCGAACTGGTCTTTCCTGGGACTGTTTCAGTTGAGCCCTTTTTTGTCACCTTATCTTTAAATGTGTGGCAAGGGGTTTCAGTTTCTAGGCATCTTGTACTCAATTCCTTTATCTATTTTTTGGTCTCTCTTCATTGGATGAGAGACAGACTATGTAACTGTAGTACTTGGTGTATTAGTTTTCTATTGCAGCCATACAAATTACCAGCAAGTAATTACCAAGTGATTTGGGGAACAGGAATAAATAGTGCCAGGGTGGGTTATTACAGGAAGCAACCAATCCAGGTGGGAATCATGCCTCTGATCCACGGAAATGGAAGGAAATTGAATTTATTCCCCACTCTTAGGAGGAAGTCCTCCACCAGCAAAACCAGGTATGGATATGCAGGAGGCAGATGCAGATAGCGTAAGGCAGAGGAGAAGCTTTCCTGCCCATGACTCTTTCCTGACTACGATGGGATATGCATTAATGTAAAACAGTCATAGCATTTCTGACACAGCAGTAGTTCATTGGCTTTGGCTATAACAAAATTATAGCACCCATAAATGCAATATGTAGAAAACTATTCAAATACAACTGCAATTACAGAGATGATTACTGTGTTACACAAATGCAGAGGAAATTCAGTGTAAGAACCATGATCCCATAGCATGCCACACCTACTGCTCAGAATATATAAATGTCACAGTCCGAGATTCAAACTCAGAATCTGTTTCCTGTAACACAGCTGAACTCACGTTGCCTGTCAACATGTCCTACAACTGCTGCTCCAGAAACTTCTCCTCCTGCTCCCTTGGGGGCTACCTGCGCTACCCAGGCTCTTCCTACCCCAGCAACCTGGTCTACAGCACCGACCTCTGCTCTCCCAGCCTCTGCCAGCTGGGCTCCTCTGTCTACAGGGGCTGTCAGGAGGCCTGCCGTGAGCCTGACAGATGCCAGACGTCCTGTGTGGAGCCCAGTCCCTGCCAGGTGTCCTGCTACCGCCCGAGGACCTCCACGCTCTGCAGTCCCTCCCTGTCAACTTACTCTGGGTCTCTGGGCTGTGGGTCCAGCAGCTTCTCCTCCCAGGGCTGTGGACCCAGTGGCTTCAGACCCCTGGGTTATGGAGTCTGTGGTTTCCCTTCCCTGGGCTATGAATCCAGATTCCGCCACCCAATCTTCTCTGCCTCCAGAAGCTGCCAATCATCATGTTACAGGCCGACTTGTGGCTTTGGTTTCTATAGACCAATCTGTTGAGGGTCCAGATCTTTTTGAGTATTGAGGTAAAAGTCTCTACTTAGTACCATCATCATTTTCATTTTCCCCAGTTACCACCTTTCTTTTATTCTTAAGTCATCAGTTTCTTGCATTACCAATTTTTGGCAGGTTCTGAGCTTAGTGAGTAACCCAAAATTATGTCCTAATATCTGTACTACTGATAAAATGTATGTTATTGGATTTTCATTGAAGAGCAATTGAAAATGAAAATTTTAATTGAATAAATACATGTAATCTGGCACCTAAAAATATTGTTCATCTTATTGTTATTATCATTTGTCTATGGTTTCTATAATCAGAGATTTGAGTGGTTTCAATAAAGCCCAGTTTGAAATTGGCTTTGGTCACTAACAATTTGATTCATGTGAGCAGATTTCTGTCAACATTCAATATGTTCCCTACTGGGAGTAGTCATTTCCTGGAGGTCCATATTTTGCATGTCTCAATGTTAGTGAAACTTTCCTAAGAATGGGGGGCATGCATTTCTGCTGACAAAGGTCAAACAAAGACATTGGTACATAAAGTAGAAAGGCACACAAGAATACTATATACCTTAGAAGGTGAGATTTTACATGGACAAAAATGCACATGAAAGTCTAGTATCTCTGTGTGTGGACTTAGCTAAGATAAAAGATGAGCCTTAAACAGGAAAACAGTCAAAGCCCAGGACAGATGCTTTGCTCAGTATGGGTTGGCATAATTGCTGTCAACCAAAGAAGGGCAAAGCTATAAACCAATCAGTTGCTTCTATTTGGGGTCTTAGGCTTTGCAATCCAGGAGACACCAACTTAGGTAGCAACCTACTTTGTGCTTCAAATTGCTGACAAAGTTTAGGATTTTTAATGGTAAGCAGCAGGAAGTTAATTCATTTACCTAAATTGTTTTCAACATTTTGTGATTGGAGCTGGTGGAGAAGTTTGTACATTATTCAGTTTCTGATGTGTTGCTATGGCTGAAATCAGGCAAGTGTCCCATATAAATGCATAAAAGATGGTAGGCCCAGGGAAGTGGCTGGCATTCTTTTGAGACACGAGACTCAGACCCCATTTCCTTGATGGCCTCCTGGCTCCATTTTAGTTGTTTCCCTTAGCCATGCTGACTCCATTTTAACTCCAGCTTGTTACATTTCACAATACCATGATCTCTGCCTGCCTGATTAAGGGATTCCTGAGTCTCACCTATAAACTTATGTAGGGAGATTCACAGAGACCTTAGGTGGGGAATTAGGTAGGCTAAGGAAGTGTGGATCACCTCCCGATAATTCTCTAAGACTCAACCTGAATAAAGCTAAAAGCTACACACCTGAGCAGCATTGAACAAATAATTATATTCATTAGTCTTAGCCTGGACTGCTCTCTCCCCAAAAGCAGAGCTGAAGTCAAGAACTTGGGTGCAGACTGTTTATTTGGCACAAGAACCCAAGGTGCAGGTTTAAGAGAAGGTTTGGAAGGTAAAAGAATCAAAGAGGAAAGTCCCATAATGAGGCATATTTTTTCAGTTGATACCATGGTGGGCAGTGGGGATTCAACCTTCAGGACTTTTTGGGAACAAATAGAATGACTCTTGAAATGTCCAGCCCAGGATCTGGTCGACAGGAAGAAGCATTTATCCATCAGCCTCCGTCTCCCTTGGTCGACTGTTGTCCCAGATGTGTGCTAAACTTCCCAGAACCTTATCAACTGTGTGAAGGAGGATTCACAGTGGGTTCCTTTTGCTTTCCTAGTTGTGACCTCAGAAAAGCCCAGGTAGAAAATGAAAGAATTGTTGTGTATTCTTGAGGCGAGGTGCTGTCTGTGAAAGGAGGGTCACAGCCTGAATGAAATTGTGCAGCTTAGTTATGCCTGGGATCAGAGGTGAGAGACTAAGTATATTAGGGAGGGCACAGAGGTCTCAGATATACCACTTTCACTTAAGGCTCAAATATCCCTGTGAGAAAGACAAACATCATGTCCTATAGTCCATTCCAGACATGAGGGAACAAAAACTTGAAAAGGATTAGCAGCTTGCCTGTTTATAAAATATCTAGTAGAATTGAATCTCTAGAATCAATCTTTTATTATTCTTTCCTGAATTAATTTTTTTAATATGCAACTCTTTGTTTAACCAAAGAGTTCTGGGTATTTCTGGTACTACAGAAATTGCTTTAACTGAAGAGGCTTCAGCTCCTATGGAATGTAGTTTCATTCGCCTCATGAGTAGCACACATTATAAAGGGTAAAAATGAAAATAAATTCAGAGTTTAGGAGAAGAGCTCTGAGGAAGGGTGAGCTAATTTCTTTTCAAAATATTTGCATTGACTGTAATCCTGTTTTTTAAAAAAGAAACAGGCCAAAATGGAGTCATTTGCCCCCGCCCCCTGGACTAAGACCTAATTTCAGTTGCAACCAATTCCAGGAACATGACCTTTTAACAGTCAGGTATTTTCTGGTCAGCACCAATGAGGTCCTCTGTCACATGGGCCCGCTCCATCCCCCAGGAGAGGATGAGGTAATCTGTGTGTTAAGACCTCTACGCTTCCCCACAGGGAAGGCAACCTTGCCTGAGACAATTCTTTCCTTTATTTTGCTAATAACTTCTTGTCCCTCTCTTCTGCCTATAAAACTTTCTCATTTTACACAGCTCTTTGGAACATCTCTCTTCTTGCCTGATGGGATGCTGCCAGATCCATGAATCACATAACAAAGCCAATGAAATCTTCCAATTGACTCAGTTGGATTTTGTTTTTTAATAGACCAAAAGGAAAATATTTGATTGCCTCTCAGGAGAAGACTGTTAGAAATCCTGCTATAACACATCTTATATTAATCATTTTAATTATCATTATTAGTGTCATATCATGATGCTCCCTTCTGCTATAACATTATGAACAAGATAGTTGAAAAACAATCACATCCACACATCCACAAATTCAGTACCATCAACCAAAAACCTGAAGATGATTAGCTCCTTGTTAAAATGTACAAAATAAACAAGATGATAAAGGTGATTCTTATGTAACTTGACAGATTTTTTTTTTTAACCTACCTCCAAATTCCCAACACAACCCCTCTGCTACTATTAGAAGCTTTTCGCTGAAAACTTTAAAAGAAAAAGCGGTATTGCCAAATTCTTGTGACATCTTATTACAAACTCCATTTTCATATTGGTGATTCGGATTGAAGAAGAGTGGAGAAAATCAGGGTAAATTCATGGAAAACTCCTTGAGGACACCCACGTAATATTACAGCATGCAAAAGTCACAGGAATTTTGAAGGATTGAGTCTTTGTATAACCCAAGCAAAAAATAGAAGAAAATTCCCTGCACGTGCTTTGTTACATAAAATAACATACTGATGACCTAAAAACCGGCACACGAAGATACAAAGATAATAATACAACCAAGGTGGAAGAAGTGATTGATGAAGTGAGAAAAAAATATTGATTACTGAAATAACTTACTCTAGGTATATACAAAACTATTTCTAGACTTTTAAAATTACAGCTTTCACTTTGATTAGCAGATTATGGCAGCTTGTTCAGATTCAATTATGAGTTATGTGTTTACAACAATTACAACTGTATTTCTTCTCCATAGGAATCTTACTTTATGTTTTTTACCATGATGTTGTCCTTCACCAAAATTTGTATTTTTTATTATTACTGAGACAACCAATAATTTATCTTTAATGTTGAACTTTTTAAATGACTACATTGTCAAACAGAAGATTATCAACGTTCAATAGTTTTACTTGGATCCTTTGGATTGTGTTGGGGAGAAAAAAAATTTCTTCTCCTCCAGGCTCTTTGGCTGGTCTAATAATTAAATTGATATAAGACAGATTAACAGGAGTAAAACCAACAATATTTTAATAGTAGGTGTACTTCCTGTGTACATGGGAGAGACCCAGGAAAACTGAGGAAATCCCTGGAATAGCTGAAGCCACTGCCTTAAATTGCTTCTTCGGTTAAAGACAAAATAAGATGTTGGGAGTAGGGTTCAGTTATGGGAAGTTACCAAAAAAACAAGTAAATAAGGGTGAGAGTATTACACAGATTTAAGTCATTGCCTTCTTCATTGATAAATTTCTAGAGATTTGTTCTTTCCCTTTCCTGACAGATCTTCCCCTTACAAATGGAGATCTCTCTTATAAATACAAATGTCTCTTACAGAAGGGTAACTTCTACTAGGTTTTCAGAGCTTCTTTTGTGTCTGCAATTTCTTAACCAGCTTAAAGTAATGAGTATGCCAAAGAAGCATGTTTTGGGGTGCGGTATTTTGCTCCCCTTCAACTGGATGAAGAAATTAAACTACTGGAATTAATTCATTTTCTATTTGAAGTATTTGACAGTGCTGGCATAAAACTGACTCCATCTAATCCTTAGAGAAGTTTCTCCTGATAATGAATGAGGATATGATCAGTTCTTATTGGTTAATATCCACAAGAAAATTTAGGATTTAACATGAGTGAAAATGATTTAGAACAGTTATTTGACCTAAACCAAACGTTTATATCAAAGTGATATATTAACACATCTTCTGCAACTATTCATGATAGTCATCTTTGGAAGCAATAGTCTCCGAATTTCTGTTTTTTGCGGTAGGTGTTGATGCTCCCTCAGCCAAACTGTCTTTACATTTCATGTGGCCAGGAATATCACTGACCCCCATTGTGGACAGTAAATGTTATCAAACTGTACAAATTACATATTTAACATCAACTTGCTTTAGTAATAGAAATTAAGTATTTAATTTTTTTCACTAAATATGAACTTTTAGTTTAGCTCATTGCTCTTAAAATTAGTTTGTTTTTTTTGCAAAGCCGAAGGAAGAAAGATGTTCCCAAACAAAATATAGGTTTAAACAATGCACTTTGTGGCCAAGCCACTGTAGAAGAGCACATAGATTATTCTTCATATGCTGTGTGGCAGCCTCAGTTTCAATTTTATGTCCATATTTCATGCACATCTAATTGCTAATTCTCAAATTCCCCACTAACTCCACCTACTGGTAGTTTTGTGTATATTATACATCTTGCAGGCTGTAGAAAGAGCCATAGCAGTACTGGATGGATAAGAACAACAAATTACCTTTCTGGGAGGGACCAAGGGCAGGCTGCTCCAAGATGTGCCATTGTGATATGCAGAATATTTCAGAATTGAGAAAAATCAAGGCCCAAAAGACTCAAAAAGAAACTTTGACCTCCCAAACACTAATTTCATTAAAAAAAAAGAAATTAGATAGAGAACATTCTCCAGGAAGAGAACTCTCACCTTAGTTAAGTATATTATAATGTTAGCTAGGTGTGGTAGACAGGAAGGGATGTGGCTGAATCTGTTAAAATTCCTCTTTGTGCCCTCTCATTGTTTCTGTGTGGCTCAGCAAACATTCCTGTGAATTCCTTTCTTTTCCTTTGCAGTCTCAGACCCCTAACCCCTTCTCTTTGGCTCAGGATAACATGTATCTCATTCTCCCTGACTATCTTTGGAACACATGTCTATGGCTTCCCCATACATATGTAATTAAACTTGTTTTTTCCCCCACTGTTAATCTGTCTCCTAACAATTTGATTCTTAGACTAGCTAGAAGAACCTCATGGGATAGAGGAAATTTCTTCCTTCCCAGTGCCTTCCCCTAAGATTTGAACACGTGAGCTGTCCTACCCCTTGTGTCTGAATGTAATTTGTTTTCAGTGATCCCTCTAAATATTCTCTTTGAAAGAAAGTGATAATTTTATTTTGTTCAGAAAGGATGAGCAATGAAAGGATAGGATATGTCTCATTTTCATGGTTTAACATTCATTTAAGTAAACACTGTTCACTGTATCTGCAACTTAAACTCCACTAGATGAAACCATGGCAAAAATAAAATGGAGGTCTCCTAAACCAATCATCATTTATGTTAATTCGATTATTCATTATAAATAAAAAGTGAAAAATCCTAAACCAAGTACCAAATGGGACTGGATGCTGAGACAAATAAAATAAACCAAAACATATGGTTACTCTGTGGGTAAGAATCTGAGTCATCTGTGCCTTTGGTAATGCCATCCTTGACTTAATGGTTAAAAGTTTGGGGTATAACTGCTGACTCAAAGGTTATTGGCAGCCTGGATATTTAGATGAATCCTGTAACAAGAAAATATTTGCAGTGGTTTTGAGGGTGTTGTTTTGTTCTGTTTCAAATGAGTACTATCAACCCAATTTTTATAAAAGGAACAAGTTGGGACTTCATCAAACCAATGTTAGGCCTACCTGCTAACAAGTGTTAGCTAACAAGTGTTGCAATGTGTTAGAAATTTCACTTAAAGACTTGATTTCCTATGTAGGGGCCAAATTCAGACTGCCTCAAAGTGTGCCACTTTAACGTGCAGATTATGTGGAGCTGAAAAAAATCCTTCTCTTAAAGACTCAGAAAAAAACTTTAACCATCCTTCTAATTGCAATAAAAAGAGTTTAGATGGAGGAGCTGCTCCAGGAAGAGAGTTAGAACCATAGATAATTACATTATAGTATGAACTAGTGGTGGTAGACAGGAAAGAATTTTGCAAAGTCTGTTACAGTTCCTCTCTATGTTCCATTGATTTTGTAAGGCCCAGCAAGCATTGTTTACCAAACATTTACCCTTTTATCTTCTTGTGAATTGCCTTCCTTCCCACTGAAGTCCAGACCCCTACCGCTTTCTCTTTAGTTCAGAATGACATATATACCTCACTTTCCCTGACTCTATTTGGAATTTCATGTCTCTGGATTCCCATACACACATAATTAAACTTTGTTTTTTCCTCCTGTGAATCAGTTTTATGTCAATTTGATTCTTAGGCCAGCTAGAAGAATCTTGAAGAAAAGAGGAAAATTCTTCTTCCCCAACACTTATATGGCAGTAAAGCTGGGGGATTTGGAATCCTCACCAAATCTAACTTGGTAATATCTAACTTCTTCCTGCATATCCTAATGTGATAGAGCAGGGAAATGGGTCAAGGGGTGTGCCATTGTGAAATCTACTTAGCCTGCATAAAAAGCCCAGTTTATTCTTCAACTTAAGTTTTATGCTGATCTTCTAGTCCCCTTTATCAATTTAAGTAACATCGTAACCAGGATGAGAGACAGACCTCTGGAGTATAAACCAACCTATGTGGGTAAAGAATGCCAAGATCCAGATCAACACAATCACATACATAACCCTATTCTTAAGACAAAACTTCAAAGGAATTATTAACCATTTGTATACATCATATTTTATACCAACCTCTACCAAAGACTCCATAAAACCCCAAACCCTAAACCCTGCAAGTGCACCACTTCCCTGAAGTTGCCCACATTTCCCCTTCAAGTACATACTCTGCTTAAATAAACCTTTCTTGCTATGTAAGTCTATTCTCCTTTCTCTCTGAATTCTTTTTTGCAGCCAAGACAAGAATTTGATGATAATCCATCACCAGTGGAAAGTGTCTTTGTAATTTTGCTATTTCATTCAACCTACTAGCCTTTAGCACAAGTCTTTTCTCTTTGTTTTATCTCCCACGAGAAGGGAAGTCGCTGCAGGAAACTGTAGGAAGGGGTTTGCTCTCGCCGATCACTTGGGTGACCCGGGGGGAGTACTGCAGCCACTTGATCATGTTCCTTAGCTGCCTTCCCAAAAGTCTTCTTTCCTTTTCTCTAAAGTCCTCAGAATATAAAATCACTCCAGCCAGTGTTCTGTGGCTCCCCTAAATTCTGCGATGGTAGGAACATAGGTTCCATGCCTTGGAGATTAAGTGTACATTGGATGCCAGGTGACCCTGGCTTTAGATGTTGGCAAGGGATTTGTCCTAATCTCTGCAGGAGTTCAATGAACTTCCTTTTCTCCCTCTGTTCTTCCTTGCTTTCTACCACTTGCATGGCTGCACAAATAAAAGGGTCACTTTCCTGGCACTATGCTACTCTGACACTCAGTATCCCTCTAGTTTTAATGAATTCCTTTCTTACCTTGTTTGACCTGTTTGCAAATTCTTTCCCAATCAGAGTCAAGAGCTTTCCCTCCCCTGTCCAGGTTGAGGTTTTTCCTAGCCAGCTGGAGAGACCACCCCAGGCTGGACAGCCCTGCATCCATTCATGCCAATATCTCAAACATTTTAGGATGTATTTTATAAATAATCTTCCTTCCAAAACTTATGTGATATAGTCAACTTAATATCCCTTATAATTTGTAATTATTTCACATAAATATATTGATGTTTCTAACTCCCTACAGAACTGAAGGCCACAGTTATGTTTGTTTGCAGTCTTAAAAATGTGTTTCCAGATTTTAACATATGAAGTATTAACAGGTGGAGTAAACATAAAACATGAAATAATTCCTTTTAAACCAAAAAAAAATGGACAATTTCACTTTTTAAAGTAAACATTGTTAAATGATAAATATAAGCTATAGAAATATCCAACCAGATATTTAGAAGTAGTTTTGAAGACCCAATAAACATACAAATAATATTAATGCAAACATGTGAATGTTATACATTTTTATCTAAACTTACAACTACTTTGTAAAATTTGAAACAAATGCACATGGGAAATAACTAGGAGAGATATTAAGAAGGAACTTTGCTTTTCTATCTCATGTCTATACAACTACAAGGAAACTGTTTTGGCATCTTTCCACAGCAAATATATTTTTCAGTTACTGGAATTCAAATTATTTCTAATCCATAGTAGTTAAAAGAAGTCAAATTTGTAAGCTAATGACAGGGCAGGAGATCAATAGATAGCATGGATCTCAATGTATCAGAGAGCAAGATAGATCACTTTGACTTAAATTGTTTTCAGGTGTTTCTGACAAGCATTACAAAATTTCTAAAATAATGGTCCTATTTTTTCCTGTTCTATGACTTGTACTCCACCTCTGTGTAGTAATGAAGATTGATACTTTAGGAGGAGAGATTGAGAAGGTTCATCTTGTTGTGGCTTCTGTGCTGTTTGATTTGTTCATTTCCTAGGAAAGCATTTCCGTCCCACTTCTGGACAAAAGTGTCTGGGTACAAAACCTCCATTTTGTTGAGAAAGGACTGTCCAAAATTATTCAATACCTGATCTCCTAGAATATTCTTCCACAGGCTGGTTGGTAAGAAGCAGACTGGCAACCTCTAGTAGATTGGATGGTAAAAGCTGGATCTACAATTCAGGGATGAAAAAGCACTGGGACCACAACCCACTAATTGGCAACTATTGGCTCCAAAGCCCAGAGACCCAGAGTGAGTCGCTTGTCAGGGACTGTGGAGTGTGGAGGTCCTCAGGCCCTGGTAGGATGTCTGGCAGGGGCTGGACACCAGATAGGATGTCTGGCAGCTGGCAGGCTCACAGCAGGTCTCTGACAAACACTAGAGAGAGCGGAGCCCAGCTGGCAGGTCCTCAGAGAGCAGAGGTCAGTGCTGTAGAACAAGTTGTTGGGATATAGAGGGCCACAGGAAGCTCTTGGGGAGCACAGATATCTCCAAGAGAATGGGAAAAGCTTCCAGAGCAGCAGTTGTAGGATCTGATGGCAGGAGATGTGACTTAACAATGAGAAGGTCTAAATGTCACTTCCTGGACTGGGCATGTATATATCCTTATCATTGGGGGTGCCATCCACATGAGACACAAAAACAGGTTACCTTCTGCTTTAAATTAGGAAGATCATTATAATCATACATATGTAGTTTTTGTGGGCTTGCAATTGGAAAGTGCAGTAACATTTGTGACTTGTAATTCAGGTAATAGTGTTGGATCTTCAAAAGCTATCAGCCACCTTCCTCTACCAAAAGTCACCCAGGAGATCACTCAGAGGACTGCTTGAAAGGTAGACAAAGGCTAGGCTGAGGAAAGCTGGCTTAATTAAAAATAATTGATACCTCTTTCACAATCTGTCTCAAAATTATTGCCATCTGGATAACAAAGTTGCTAACTAACTGATCTATTCATAGTCATTTCTTTTAAATGAAAACAAACATTGGTTGCTAGGAAGTGGCAAGTTTACTTAACAAAAAGTGGCATCAGGAGCAGGAATGGTATTATACAAGATGTATGAGGATTCTTTTAAATTGGATTTCAACTTGAATGGCTTTGGTGAAATAACAACTGAGAGATTCACATATTTCCCATGCTCCTGTTTAAAGTTGTATACAGACTAATAAGTGCCTACCTTAGCTGTTTTTTCTTGTGTGCATGTGTGTGTATTTACTGTGGTATGAGTAAAATATAAATCGTCGTATTCTATTTGGAAATGTCAGAGTTTATTCATCCAAGATGCTGTTAAAAAAGCATTAAAAATAAGAACAAAACGTGTGGCAAAGTGCCCAGTGTATTTCTGTCCCTAAACAGAGGCAGTGTTTATCACTAAAAGAATTCCCCAGAATCTGCAATGTTCTTGGTCTAAAGAAGGTTTATAAGGTAATTGCCTTGAAGGATTGAACCAAAGGAGCCAACTTAAAGAGATTCTTGCCTCGGAGAGCAAGATATATCACTTTGACTTAAATTGTTTTCAGGTGTTTCTGACAAGCATTACAAAATTTCTAAAATGATGGTCCTATTTGTTCCTGTTCTATGACTTGTACTCCACCTCTGTGTAGTAATGAAGATTGATACTTTAGGAGGAGAGATTGAGAAGGTTCATCTTGTTGTGGCTTCTGTGCTGTTTGATTTGTTCATTTCCTAGGAAAGCATTTCCATTCCACTTCTGGACAAAAGTGTCTGGGTACAAAATCTCCATTTTGTTGAGAAAAGACTGTCCAAAATTGCTCTATACCTGATCTCCTAGAATATTCTTCTACAGAAATAGCTTATGTAAGAGTGACTGACATTGAATAAGCGAGCAAGTTCAATTTAGGTGAGTTCAATATTTATATGGATGTTTCTATGTTCAATATTTTATTTACAAATAAAATGGGAAGATTTGGTGTTGACTAGAATAATTTTTGTTACTCATAATTAAGAAGCTTAATAAATAAGAACTGTTTATTTTAGAAACAGAGGACAAACTATGTTACATAATAAATGAAACATGATTGAAGACCAGTTTGCCAACTTAAAATGCTCACACTTATATCTACAATTTGGAAGGGAGTTAAGCAATTATCTCCAGTCCTCTAGCAGGTTGAAATCCCATTGACAACATCCTGAGTAGATATTCACAGTGCCCTGAAGATAGGGAACACAAACAAACAAGGGCTTCAAAAAAAAGTTGACTTGCTTTTTGAGAGAAACCATTAATAAATTTAATGATCAAAAACTTTAGATTCCATAAAGTTTACTTAATTTTTCAAAATATGAAGAAATCACACAAAACTTATTACTGACAATCTGTAAAGTAAATTACCGCTTCATATGAAAAAATAAATCTTGTTGATCCAATGAGAAATAGTCCCCAAATAGTATTTGTCATGAAAGAGATTTGTTGGAGAAAATACCTGTTAGGGAAAAAGGAGAGGTAGCTGGAGAATTCAGAATGGGCCATCGGGTACCACACGAGCGTGAACTCAGTGAAGGAGGGAGTGAAGGAAGGAAGGAAGGAAGGAAGGAAGGAAGGAAGGAAGGAGGGAAGGAAGGAAGGAAGGAAGGAGGGAAGGAAGGAAGGAAGGAAGGAAGGAAGGAAGGAAGGAAGGAAGGAAGGAAGGAAGGAAGGAAGGAAGGAAGGAAGGTTGGGTTAAGATAATAATTTTAGATTTTTAGTTGACTCTTCCCTTATAACTTCTACCTAGTAATCTCAGTTCTTCATAGAACGAGTCTCAGCTTATTCCCATTGGACCACATATCAGTATTTATTTGAAGGTGGCTTTATATTAATATTTATAATTTAACATTTATATTATATTTGTATTACATTAAACTTCTTATATTGAGAGGATGCCACTTGCCACAGGTTATTTTAAGCCATTTCCTGGACCCATGCACTACTCTATTTATAGGGGGGAATCTAGAGAAACACTTTATAGTAGTCCTCTAGATAGAATATATATGTCACTGGGTACATATACCATATCAGAATACCCAAAGGCATTCATTCTCTATTTCATATTATCATCTGCTTTGATACCCTCCTCTCCACACCATTTCAACTTATAAAGGTCATTTGCAGCTATGAATTCTTCAAATACTTGATCTTTCTGTGAAGTCTATATGGAGTAGGGACTTTTCTAATTCTTTTATTTCTTTACCTTCTATAATAAAAATTCTACCCTATGAGAGATAAGTAAGGGAATAAGGCACACTTTTTATGTATAGTGCTTATTATGTTGTTCACAATAGCATCAACACCACCAAAAAATTTAACTTCATTGAGGTAGAGTTTCCATAGTTAAATTCATTGATGACTTCCATCAAGGAGCAAGTCAACTTCAAAGCAAGGTTTCCTTGACTTAAATATTTTTACAGTGTAATCTTCAAAGTACTCCAGCAAATAGTGGAGCCTTCATTCTTAAATCAAAACCTCACCCACACATGGCAACTTGGGTACTTGTGCTGTAAGAAACTTAAAATAAAAGTGTATTCAACACTCACTGAATATTTCCACCAACTGAGAGTTGTTAGTAGGTTATTTCTTCTGTAAGGCCCACAAGATTTGGGAGATGGAACAGATTTTGATACTTTTTTTCTGTCCTCGATTGGGTTTTTAAACTTGGAGAAGAATAAATGTACTTTCCAGACAACAAAGCTTTTTTCAGAGCTGTAAACAACAAAATTCTCACTGTTACACATTCGGTACAGTAACTTGAAGGATAGGATGAATTATGCACCAATCCTATAGGTATAATTATGGTACCATTACAATCCTCTACCCAAGCTAAATAAATGATGTGGGTAAAATTGCAATATTTCCAGAATCTCGCGCCTGACTTTAGTGCATCTCCATATCAATAGGTGTTTCCAAGGGGTGGAGAGTACTCATCTCCATATCAATAAGTAATTACAAGGGCCAGCTGAGGGCGTACCTGGACTGGATAGGTTGAGTGGGGTCCCTTTTTCTGCGCCCGGGTTGAGAGAGACAGGGGAGAGCAGAAGTGGATGACTGCTTGAGCCATAAACAGGTTTCTCCCACTCTATTTCTCCCTTAGACTGATTTCGGTTTCAAAGGTATTTTGCCCCTGGATTTTCCCCCTGAGTTACAAATGACATTTTTGCTTCATGAAAAATTGCTTTGAAAAACTAAAGTCTGCATTCATAAAAAAGGTCTTTGAAGGTTAATTATTTCATTTTGACTGAGGCCTAATTATGCATTCTTATTAAAACGGGCACATGCTACTACACTCACTGCTGGGATAGAAGTATCCAGTATAGAAGGTAGCATTCACATTCATAACCTCATCTCTGCAATTCAGCTGAACTCAGGACTCCTGTCAGGTCTTACAACTGCAGTTTGGAAACTTCTCTTCCCACTCTCTTGGATGTTCTCTGGTTACCCAGTTTCCATGTACAATTCTTTCTATCCCAGCATTGTCATCTACTCTCCAAGCACCTTCAGCCTGGGCTTCTCTCTCTACATTGGCTGTTAGGGGAACTGCTGTGAGCCTGCCAGGTGCCAGACATCCTGTGGGGTGAGCAGATCCCTGCCAAACAAATTACACTGGATTTGTAGGATGTGGAAATATTGGCTTTATATCTTTCGGTTATGGAAGCACTGGCCTCCAATCTCTGGACTGTGGGTCCAGCCTGTTGCCCAACTTACTTTTCTTACAGGAGTTGTCAGTCAACTTGTTATGTTACCAACCTGCCTTTAGTTCTCGCTTTTTTAGGTCAACTTACTGAATATCCCCTATCTTCTCATGGTTATATCTGCACTTTATGAAACTAATACTCAGCCTGTCCAGTATTTGCAATTATTGATCATCTGCTTCACCAGGACTCACCATCAGAGTACTCCTGGAAATAAATGATTCACTGTGTGCAAAGGAACCTTGGCCTGTGACCTTTTCTACTTAAATTTTCATTCTTATGTCAATGCTCTTATTACTTTCTTTCTAAGATTCGTCTCCTAGAATTCTTTTACTAAAGTAGCACTTAAAATAAACTTAATTCTCTAGCATGAATTATCGCATTCCATTTTTTTTAGTCCATATGGTACATTTAGTGAATACAACAGCACCTTTAACTTTCTTCACTAGGTAAAACACTGTTTTGCTTTCTTTGTTTCACATTTCATTAATATGTTGCTAGATTTAAAAAAAAGGAAGTTTAAAGTAAAATTTAAATAGATGGCATATCTTTGTCTTAAGAGATTTATATCCCCTCATAGATGCATTTGTTCATCTAATTGCTTCAGAAAATTTTGTTTTCAGTCAGGCAATCATGAAAAAAAATATTTAATGAGTTCCAAGTATAGACCAGGCATTATGCTAAGCAAAGACATAAATGACCTGCCTTTGCAGAGTTCACACACATACAATTCTAACTCACCACTATGCTATGTACCAAACGCAATAATGGAGATAAAAATGTGTCAATGGAAATGCAATGTGTCAATGGGAACACAAAGAATAGGGCTTCAAAGGAAGTGTGAGGAAATCAGGTAAAACTCATTACTGACAATCAGAGTAAGTTACAACTTCATATAAAAAACAAATCTTGCTGATTTAATGTGTTAGCTGTAGTCTTTTGAGAAAGACTGGGGCAGGTGGTACAAGTCTACACCCTAGGATTTGACAACTAGGATAAATAGGATGAAGGAGATTTGTTGTCAGGGAAAATGGGAAGTAGCTGGAGAATACTGTGGGGGCCATCAAACCACATTGTACATCTGATCTCAGTGAAGCAGAGAGGGAGGGAGGGAGGGAAGAAGGAAAGAAGGGAGGGAGGGAGAGAGGATTAGAATAATCTTCAGGGCAGGCCCAAGTTTGGGGAAGTCACTCTCTGAAGGAGTCACATATCTCACAGAGATGAGCCTGCCCTTCTGCCCCTACCAAGCTCAGTCACTGACCAAGAATAGGTAGAATATGACCTTGGCATAAATATGGCTGTAGATTCTGAGACTGGCAGCTGGAGCTATCAGTCAATTATGCTGCTTGCGGTGGGAGATATGAGAGCTACTGTCTGATAGCTTCCATGGCCATGATATTTTTCTGACTTTTAAATAAGTTATAACAAATGATAAATGGTGAAATTGCTGGAGGGGGAGGCATTATTTATTGTCCCTGGATCTCGTCCCTGCCACAACAAAAAATTGAAGGGCAGAGACACAGTAGTGAAGCAGAGTAAAAGTTTTATTTAAAGTTACTTATTTAAAGAGAGAAAAAGTACAGGCGACCTCAGAGAGAGGAGCGCCCTGGAAGGCTGGGAAAGAGTTTTATTAAAGTTATGCAGTTAGAAAGTGTGGATGACCTCAGAGAGAGGAAAGGTTAAGAGTTTAGGGTCTAGGGTTTAACAGGCAGTTGAGGGTTTTCAGGAATGTGACAAAAGGCCAGGTGCGGACCAGCCAAATTGTCCCAGAATGTTCATCTTTGTTAAGATATTGAGCTTTTTCTTTTCTTTTTTTAACTTAGCACAAGAAATATACTGCTTTGATTCCTTTCAAGGTTGTCAACTTCTGACTGGCAGTGTATCAATCAAGACTGTCTTCCCGGCCTCCAAGGTGGGCTGAGGCACCACTGTCCGTTTGATTAAAATACAATCTTAGCTTTAAGATAGAATTCTTCCTAAATAAGCTGGGCCTCTTAGCAGGTGATAAAGTAAATCTTACAATGGTATGTTCTAACTGACAGAGTGAAAACATAGGCTATGCTGAGATACTTTTCTTTATCTGGGGAGTATTTAAACTTCCAGGCCAAGTTGCTCCTGACCTTCTGAGCTTTCTATTTTTATCTGGCTAACTCTTTGAGTCCCTTCTAGTGGGCTTCACTGTCCTTATTCTCTTTCCACCCCACTTGTATCTATTTTCCTGCCTAATGTTTCTAATACCTCTCTTTGGACACATGGCTGAAATGCTGACACAGTGGGGATCCCCTTATTGCAGGATTTTGGGTATACTTCATTTTGCTTAACTAACAGATTGGTGATATTCTGGGCATTCAATAGGGACATTTCACTTAGTGTTTTTACTTACTTAGTGCTATCTGTGGTTCTGTCTTTGCTGATGAATATCCTCAGTTATCAAAGATGTCTGAATACTGGCTTTTTCCTGAGTGGAGACTTTGGTGTGTTTTCCAGAAACTACCATCTGACCACTCCATCCCACTCCCTGGAGCCCTCTACACAGAACCATTCCCCCAACAGTTAGCATGCCCTTTCACAACTTCTCCTTAGCTCCTCACCTTCGGTACCCACCCACCACCAATACTAGAACCCAATCCAGTTTTCTTCTGCAAGCATCCATCTGCTCTGGAGATGACCCTCTTGACACAGAGGAAACACACATTTGCTGCAGTATCCATAGACACAAAGTCTGGTCTTAAAACAGGTATCTTTTTATCCAATCAATGCTAGTGACTCACTCCAGCTTTTTAAGAGAGAAACTGAGAATACTAGCCTCAGTAACTCCCAAACTCCTAGAAATATAGAAATACTCTCAGAATTTTCTGCCCTGTCCCCTTGGTGGCCCAAAAGCACTGTAACTCTGGAGGGAAAATCCAGGGGCAAAATACTTCTAAAACTGAAATCAGTCAAAGGGAGAAATAAAGTTAAGAAACCCACTTATTTCTTACAAGCAGTTGTCCCATCTCTCTCTTGACCAGAAGAGCTCCTCCCAACATCTCCAGTCCAGATAAACCCTGCAGGCAGTTGTAATTATCTATTGATATGTAAATGGTCTACTTTTCTCCACCCCTTGAAAACACCTGTTAATATGCAGATGCACTAAAGCTGGGTGAGGAATTCTGGGAATATTGCAATTTTACCCACAGCACAAAATTCCATTTTTTATTAATGTGCCATATTTGGTGATTGCCTCCTATACTTTCAACTGTCTTCCTTAGGTATTTTGTTTATTTTGCTTCACATATTTAGTTCATACTTTTGCTGGATGGAAAGGAGAAAGTTTAAATAAGCATTGAAATGGATGACCTAGCTCATGCCTTGAAAGATTTATATCCTCTCATAGGTGTATTTATTAATCTAATTGCTTCAAAAAATTTTGTTCTCAGTTACCCATTCTTTGAACAAACATCTGTTGAGTTCCTGCTACACAGAATGCTCCTACTCTATAGGATGACATTACTGCCCACACATCTGGCGAGCCACCATACTGTCTGTGCATGGTCTCATTTGTAACAATACTTGCAATTAACTTTCTTCATGTTTTATCATTTTCAGTCTTTCTGGTTAGAAAGTTATTAGAGATCATTTGTGGTTGTGGGCTATGTCCTATTTTCCAGCACTTACCAACTTGCATGAAAGGAACCCTCAAGACAGGGATTATATCTTCTACACAATTTGTTACTTCCAAAGTATCATTTAATAAAATGTTACCAATTGATTCATTCTTCTTGCAAGGGAGCATAGTACCTTAGATATCAATTTACTAAATGTAGAAAACTAACTTGATATCTTCTATCCTTCAAAGTTGTCCAGATCCACAAAATACCTATCTATTATTCTTCTCCTGTGTTCCTGGCCCACATAGGTCATGGACAGAAGACAGCTTGTAGAGACAAAGCATTCCTCTCAAAGGAGACAGATGCAGCATATCAGAAGTTGCAGATATTTCTTATTAATGACAATTTCAGCTATGTTTGTGGATAAAGGTATAAAAGACATTTTTGAAGAATGCATTACTGTTAGTACCAAATTGTATTCTTAGGCTTTTTTTTGTTGGCTAAAAATAAGATCACAACATTAAAAAATCTCATTGTAGGCAAAAATAAAAATTGGTTATGAAAATTGAAGTATTAGGTTATTCACATCTATGTTATTTTTAAAGCAGTGGTCTAAACTCTGTGGCTTTCATTTTGAACAATATGTTATAGCAATTACTCTTAAATTCATAAATCAATATAGAGTTGGGTTGGGTTTTAGTTTGGGTTTATGTTGTTGTTGATATTGTTAATAAGTCATCTGAGTTATAAAGGAGTTAATTTGTCCAGGATCCCACAGCTAGTCAATATTGTATTGTCAACTCAGTCTGCATTTAAAACTCTATTTTTTTTCTAACCGTATAACCTTGTAAAAGGAGTAAAAATAAATAAATAAATGAGCACTGATTCTGATAATGGTGAAGCACCACAATCTTCTGGGTAATAAAGTGTTTTCCTTATGTTGTTAATAAATAACGTTTCTACAAATTTATTTTAAAGAACCCTTTAAAGGGAAAAAAGAATATTGAAAATGATATAGCAGTACACATGATGAAGTATCTAAGAATGTTAGAACAAGAATGTTTATTTAAGTAGAAGAATATTTATTGGAGCACAAATTGAGGAATGATGAAATGAAAGAAATAGCATGAATGGGACACTATTGCACATTTTTGAAGAGAGGTGATACTTAAATTTTGGCACCTCTACACAAAGACAAGAATGTTCATGCAAAAACCCTAAGTAAAAAGGAAGCATGTTTCTATCAGATACACAATCCATTCTCAACAAACCCATCTGGCTACTATATTCTCTAACTTCTTAGTTAAGAATTTCTAACTATTATGATATTATAATAGATAATCAGATTTTACATAATTATAGAGGGAACACAAAAAGAACTAGCATGAAAATTAAGAATAAGGAACATTTCAACTTTCCTCTATCAGATGTCATGCTCAGAATATTTTTGCTGCACATTGAAACAGAGTAATGAAAGTCTCATGATAAATTCTAAATTTCTCAAGTGCATAGGCCCAGGCCACCATGAAGCCGTGGTTCAATTGATTGCAAAGTCTTGCTATTCCCTTAAAAATCATGAAATATGTCCATCTTGTAAAAATTCTATTATGAGGAATTAGGATTTACTTAGTTTGTCCATTGTTCTCCTCAACCCGCAAAAATACACTATATTTCAATGGTATATATATATATATATAACCTTCATTATATATTTTTTAGTCTGTTTCATCTACAACCACTTTATATATACAACCACTTTCTACTTGTGATAAAATGAGCTCTGTTAAGAATAAAACTTGACATGAACTCTAAGAAAAATAAAAATGTTTTCTTTTGTTAAAAGTGTTTTCTGAAATCGTTAAGTAACCAAAAACAAACAAAAAAGATGTATTTATTGAGAGACTGAGATGCTGAGTACCTTGTGAGCTGGGTTATGGTGGCAGGATGGCTCAAAACACCAGATCCCATCTCTCAGTTTCCACATATTCTTCTTGAGAAACCCATTAATTAATTTTTTCCTTTTAAACTAGTTCTCAGGGATGATTTTTTTCTGGCTTATGAGCTGGTCATCTTTGACGACTTACCTCCTAGCCTCAATTTCTTCACTTTTACAATTAGGTTAAATCATCTATTTGGCAGAATTAATCTAGGATTAAAGGAGGCATTATATAAAAAGCACTTATTATCTAATGGAAGGCAGCTGACAAATGAGGGGCCCTTCCCATTATTATTTTCACTAGTTTGAATTTACATATCCTAAAACATGGAAACATCTTTGGTGGAAAGTTAACAAACATCTACTGATGTCATCTGTGGGGCAGTCTGTGCTGGCCTTAGATCTACAAAGAAAAGAAGACATAGTTCTTACCCTCAGACAATTTACATAGTTCAACAATCAACTAGGAGAAAGAAAACTCCCAGGTGTCTTTAAGAGCATTAGAAACAATAAGATCTACTTAGCTCAAGAAGAAAACCCTTTTCAAGTGGTGTGAGATTAAAATAAACACTTAGCATAAGAATTTTATTATTTCTCTTTCTAGGTATGTGAATCTTTAAAACTTTATCCAGAATAGCTCCTCTTGCAGAATGTCCACACAGCCCTGACACAGTGGGCTTCGCCATGCAGTCAGGGTGATGGATGACAGGGAAGGTCCTTGTAGACCAGAGGCTTTCAAATTTGTGTGACCCCAATGCATACTGAGAAACACATCTTAGTCCAGAATCTATTTCTCTCTGTCTCTCTTTGTATGTGTGTGTGTGTGTCTCTTTCTTATTCTCTCTCAAGAACCAAATTTTCAGGAAAAAATGTCTGAGATGACTTTGAAACTTTCCATGCCATCTCACCCCATCCCATTCCATTCTATTCTATTATTTTGCATTAAAAGAAATACTGAGCACCATCCGTTAATAGATTTTGTGACCCACTAATGATATAAGACTCACATATTGAAAACTTTTGCTGTGGAGATTACCCACATGGGAGTTATTAAAGCAGCTAATTCCATGTCTTCCTGCTTGACCTTATCTCAAAAATTTTCCATTCCTTTATGTAACAGCCTGCTGTCTCTTTCCCAATGAGTGGAACAAAATCCTTATTAAACCGTGATTCAACCACAGCTCACTAGATGTCCATAGAAGAAATCTTAGATTTCTGGACACTTTTCATCAGATAAAATTGCAAACCTTGGACTGAAAAATAGTTGAGGAAAAAGATCTGAGTCTCTATTCTAAAAGGAATACATTATGATTAAGAAAGTATACTGAAACAAGTTTAAATCCATGTTTTAAAAAATAACCCACATATGTCTCTGCTTATAATGACCCAAGAAGAATATTAATCAAGTGGACATTCAAGTTTGAATTCCTTTAAGTAATACCCTTAACTAAGTGTAATGTTCTTATAGTTTTACATTTTATATGGTACTTTAATACACATGCATTATCATGAATCTTACAGATGTGCCATCTATTATATTAATGAAGACATTTATTACTTCCACAAAGATACTGCATTACAATGACCTGGTAATGGAGAAGTGCAGGTTACTAATATTTAGGACTAGAAGATTCCCGAAAGAGGGTCAGGGCTGTGATGGGGAAGCTCTACAAATTCAGCTGTAGGTCCTGGATATTTACAAATCAGTTACAAAGTGACCAGTTTCTTTACATGAGGAGATGTCACAAGTGATCATAATTCAAAGATGGACACATAAGGGATCCTTGGCTGAGACGGTAGAATCCACTTCCATAATCCCAAGAACTGGTATAAATTCTTCACCAAGGATGACAGAGAGAGTGAGTCCTGGCTGGATATGCAGGGACTGCACAGAGCACTGGTAGCCAGTGGCATTACAGAAAGAATCAGGGCAGTCATCGTGGGACTAGGAACTCTCTCGAAAGGTACTGGGAAGGGAATAGTCAGGCAGCTTGGATAGAAAGACCAAAGGAGACCAGCTAAAGGGGCCCCAGGGGCCTGATCGAAGTTTTCAGAATGACAGATGATAATGGTTATGATTAATTTGTTTTTAAGAAATGGTCTGAGATAGAGTAGATCACCTTGCATTCTATTCTTTCATGACTTATTAGTGGTTGTGACATCTAAACATGATGATTTTAATGAACCTATCACACTAACAAGTTGTTGGCAGGGATATGCCACATCCATGAATATTTAGTTTAATTTCCCGAGAGTTGGTAGTCCAGAAGACTTACTTATGTGTTATAAATCTTACAAAATACTTTATTTTTAACAATATTTTATCTTCTTAAAGAACTTGTTTAACATCATTCAGCCATTAATTCTAAAAACATGAATTAGTCCATTTGCTGCTACTACATGTCTAGTGCAACCAGAGGCAACCTGGATGCTTAAAAAGTAAGCCTTTAAAAATACTCTGATAGTACATTTTTATTTATCAGATGAAAAAACTATAAACTGATTGCCACCTACTTTTCTTGGAACCTTTTAAAAATGTATTCAAAGGAACTGAGGGAAATGAAAAGAATTAAATATCACGCGGAGATCCTTAGAATCCAACTAAGGAAATAAGAGATATGCTAGTAGAACCCTCAAGCAAGTGAAGAAGACAGGGCTTCTCCATTAATCTGCCTATCAGTCAATAACCTTTGACCCATTATGTGTGGGCAATTGCTGGGTATAGAGTGGTGAACAAGGCACAGCCTGGTTAAATCTCTTCTCCCAGAGTATCTGCTGGAAGAATATTGGGATGAATGAATGAACGAATGAATGAAAAAATGAAGATTTGGCACATTTCAGAAAGCTTCCTGATCTGTAGTTTGCATTAAGAGAGGACCTATTGTTCCAAGCACTGTGTTAAATGCATGCAATATCTAGCTCAGTCACCATAACCATCTGATAAGGTAGATGATAGAACACTCATTGTACTGATATAGCAGCTATCCCCATCTTCATGAAATTATTTGCCCAGGATCAAAGGACAAATTTGGGTTTTTGAATTCAGACCCACTTGCCACCAGTCTGTATTGTTTTTTCAGCTTTACTGAGGTATAATTGACAAATAAAATTATATATATTTGAAGTGTACAAAGTGCATGATTTGACATGCATATACTTTGTGAAATAATTACCAGAATGAAGTTAATTAACACATCCCTCACCCCTCACCTCACAGTTATATTTTTTCTTTTCTTTTTGTGGTGAGAACACTTACATTCTACTCTTTCAGCGAATTAAAGTACACAACATGTTACTGTAGTGATAGTCACCATGCTGTACATTAGATCCCAAAAGCTTATTCATCTTATAACTAACTGAAGGTCTGTACCTATTGACTATCATCTCCCCATCTTCCCCACATCAAGCCCTTGATAACCACCAACTCTCTATTTTAATGAGTCTGTCTTTATTTTTCCTTTTTTAAGTTTTTACATATAAGTGAGATTATGTAGTATTTGTCTTTTTCTGCCTGGCTTATTTCATTTAGCATAAGTCTTCTAGGTTAATCCATGTTGCAACTGGGAGGATGTCCTTCTATCTTACGGCCGAATAATATGTAAGTACATATTCATGTCTTTATCCATTCGTTCATCAATAGACACTTAAGTTGTTTCCATATCTAAGCCATTGTGAATAATGCTGCAATGAACCTGGAGTCCAGATATCTCTTCAGGATACTGATTTCATTTCCTTTGGATATATACCAGGAAGTGGGATTGTTGGAGCATATGTTGGTTCTCTTTCTAATTTTTTTAGGAATCTCCATACTATGTTCCAGAATGCTATAACAATTCCATCCCAACCAACAGTGTAAAAGTGTTCTCTTTTCTTCTTCTCCTCTTCATCACTTATCATCTGCTGCTTTTTTGATAAAATCCATCCTAACAGGTATGAGGTGATACCTCATTGTAGTTTTGATTTACATTTCCCCAGTGATTCATGATATGGAGCACATTTTCAGGCACCTGTTTGCTTTTGCCTGTATTCTTTAAAAATATGTCTATTCAGGTCCTTATGCATAGTAAAACTCTAGCTACTATGTAGTGAGAGTGAATGAATGAATGGGTCAATCAAACAATCAAGGAGTCAGTCAAGAAAGCCAAAGGCACAATGGTGGAATCACCTGAAATATTGATAATAAGAAAGAACAAATTTTCATTACAGTAATTTCTGTACTCTTAGTAGTCTATATCCTCATTTGGAGTTGGTTTTACACAAAAGACTAGGTGAGGGACTGTGGTATGCATAAATAATCTGTAGGAATCCACTTTATTCAGAAACACACAAAACTGCAATCAAGTAGAGCATAACATGTCTTTGAAGAATCAGGGGCTGTTTGAAGAAATTCATTATCTTTTGTAACTCTTTCCATGTATTACTATTCTTGGAACTAATTTTTTCTTTTAGTCTAGTTTTGACATAATACATCAAAAAGTTACTTCCTATGCCACTGGACCTTCCTCTCTTTAAGAAAAAATAACACATCACTTTTGATACTACCAGATCCCTAAGTAGTTGGCTATCTATACCATAGATGTAACCAGAATATCCTACTTTGTATTTAGGAGAAAAAAGCCATTACTGTTAAAAAGTTGAAGAACAATCACAACAAAACTTATAAACTTGTAACAAAAAGTGGTGTAAAGTTAATACATATATGCTGTGGTGACAGAGAATAAATTAACAAAAACCGGTGAAATATTCCTGTTGCAGCCTCTTCCCCTGCCTTCATTCTAGTTCCAAGCTCCATCCTCATGTATTACGTCTGTGACTCCTACAGACATCTACATAGACACTCTGCACTTGATGTTTATCCATCTCTATTACCTGCTCACTCTACTGGCCACCACCACTTCCACTCTGCTGAAGTATTAGGTCAGTGGTCATTGATGACATGTTAATGTGAAATTGAGTAGTTCCTCCTCATTCCTAAACTAACCTGCCTTTTCTAAACTGTGTGCTATCGGACAACATTACCACTCTCTCTACTTGAAACTCTCTCTTCCCTTGAACTTTCCATGAAACTATACGCTTCTGCAACCTCTTGGGTCTGTCACCACTGGTACTTATCCCTTCTCTCCAGTCCTCAAATGTAGGCATCCTTCAAGATGGTACACCATGCTTTCTTTTATTTAAGCCCCATATTCCCTCCCAGGATGACTGAATCTATTTTCATGTTTTTTACTATGAATATTGCAGGTTATTTAAAAATATGCATTAGAAATCTTAACTAGTCTCTTAAGAAAGTCCTGAATGGCAGCTAATTGTAGGTTTCTTTGGCCATGTATATTAACCATCAATATCTCAAATGTAGCTTGTTAAAATTTGAACTTGGGGTATATCTCTTTATTGCTATCAATACAAGCTATTATTTCAGTCTTGATGACTCAAAATCTCGGTATTGGTTTCATTTTTATCTTTCCCTTACCCTTCACAACCAATGAGATTAGCCTGTACCTTAAAAAATGTGTTCCATACTTAGAGTTCTTTCCATTTCTAGTCTACTATCTTCTGCCTGTGTGAACTCTTGCTAAGCAATATTGCAACAACTTCCTTGTATCCAATTGCTTTCCACATAATCTAGTCTCTGTATTGAATAAAACAGAATTGAATTGATAAAACAACATTGAATAGTAAAACAGAGTTGCCTTCTTAACACAGTTCAAATGATGTCATTCCTCCCCTTAAAGATATTCAGTGGTTCACCAATGATAATCATAACAGTAGTAAGTATTTATTGATAATTATTTGTTGGGACATATGATACATGCTTCACTTTAGAAGCCACAAACTGCAGGCCAAATTGGGCCTGCATTCATTTATTCAGTTAGCTATTCAGTCATTCAGTTACTGGGAACCTCTTTACACCAATGACTGACTGACTGCTCTGAGATGCATTCAAGTGACATATGTTGATTGCCCCTGTACTATATATTTTTTTAATTTGAGCAGGGTTTCAAGATTTTTAAGTGGAGAGATTAAAAGCTATCTTGCCACTCTATCTTTTTTCTGTAAATCTGGTAAGGCTCAGCCTGTCTTCTACAGGACTACATTCTACTAAATCTATAGAAATGTTTCCTGTCACCCTGGGATAGGGACACCACGTGAGTGCAGTTCACCACTTTTTTTAAACTGGCCACTAATGTGATTAGAATTTTTCAGTGAGCTTGTACTATTTTTTACCTCAAAGTGAAGTTTAAAAGTGGTGAAATATTTTTTGAACCCTAGTCTCTATCAAAAATGAGACAAAATACTGATCAGACTCTGTTTTTAAAAATGTGAGAGAACATATTTCTTTGTGAAAGAAGAGTATTTTTTTACATGTTGAATACATTAACCAAGTGTATCTGTATGGAAACAAAACAAAATAAATGCAGTCTAAGACACCATTTCAAATACAAGGCACTGAATCCTTACGTGTGTTTCCCTTACTCTTTTATATAAACTGCATAGCTCACATCAAGATGCAAGTGTGGGATCTGGTCTGTGCATAAAATATCTTACTTAATTCTCACAACTCTTTGTGATAGGCACCAGAAATCAGAGAACATAAATGCATGCCCAAGGGCACATGGCTAGTAAATTTTGAAGCCAGGACTTAGTTCTGCCTGAATCCAAAGCTCCTGCTTTTCAGCACGGTTTTTTCAAAAGATAATCTGTGATTTGGTTCCAAGCTGCTTCTGCTGATTCCTTTCTTACCACATTCCAAATTGTTCATCAAAGTTCTTTTACACTGTGCTTTTATATGCCTTTGCTCTGCATTTTTTATATACTGAAATGCTAGACTCATTCTAAATCTTACCTGCAACCTCTCAGAAGTGTTCCTCTGCTCTATGAATGTAGTACTTACCTTATGACCATTCTTCTCCTCCTTCTATGATGGGCATACATGTATATTTGCTTTCTATCATTGGAACATGACCTCAATTAAATATCTAATACAGCATCTAGCCCCATTTTTTTTACCATTAGCTTTTATTGCATTGCACTTAATATAGTTACAGAAGGCTTCCTGGACAAATAGTGTTTTAAATAATGATCCTGGCAATATTACTCTTCCTTCTAACTGTATGTGCATTAACATATAAGGAAATACTATGATACAATAATCATTTTACTTAGAATCTACTACTTTAGGAGATAGTGGATGAAGTTCTGAAGGGGTAAGGGACTGGCATTTGGAGTGCATGCTTAGCTTGTAACAAATGTTCCATAAAATGTGAAATACTGTATAAGGGAACAAATATTAGAACTTATGCATTAGCACTACTAGTTCAGCATTGACAGTGGGGTCAAAAAGTGTTTGTACCCTTTCTAAGTCTCTCACTTTATCACTAAGGGAATGGGGATATGGTATATTCACAGGGACAACTTTCTGAAAGGTTCAACAACTGGCTTCTCTCCTTATGAAAATCATGTTGCTAAGCAACATTTGTGCATCGGTATATTTCTTTCCAAAACCTTCTATCATGGGAAGAGTCCAGGATTTTTTCACTTGTAATTATGAGTCTCTTGAGCAATAAAACACAACCCAGCCTCTAAGCTTTGCTTTGTAGTTTGCAATGAATCTAATAAGAAATGAGTATTCCACTTGACCCCTGAATACAGAAGTGATTGCTAGAAGAGCCATTTCCAGTGCAGAAATAAAGTATGATTTATGACATGCCTCAGAAACTACGTTAGTTGCTGGTCTTCATTATGTTGCCTAATTCAGATTTGTATGAGATACTCGCCTTACAAAGGCTATGCTCTGCAAGGCATAGAGAAAATCATGTTTTCTAGTATTAAGATACAACGTCTGTTTCTTTCGGGTTCAAATGTTAAAAACCAACTGGCTAACTAATCTCTTTCTCTAGAATATTGGTTTACTACACACTAAAACTCTGAAATGTTTCCTCAAGAAATAATAAGAATAGATTTTTTGCACTGTATTCAATTTTACATTTTCCATGTGTTCTGAAATTGAAATAAATGTGTGTGTGTGTGTGTGTGTGTGTGTGTGTGTGTGTGTGTGCAAAAGCATCCTTTTCTTTCTGTTGACTTAAGCAAAAGGTTGCAGTAGTATTTTCTGTACACCAGGGGTTGTGTTACGGTAGTTTCAAAAATCTATACTTTTTAATAATTAAAAAGAAAGGATTTTTCTAATGAATAGTTTTTCTTTCAAAACCATTAAATAGTATTCTAGAACTCTTTTCAATGTGTTTAGTACTATTTCTGATCTGGCATTGATACTTAACGGGAATTGTTCTAAGTAAATTCCACAAGGTCTTTAGTAAATCAGGAATGAAGCACAGCTACCTAAAGGATATATTCAAGGAAAACTAGGTCATTCTCATCCTAATTTGCAGCAATTTCTACCTCAACAAAAGTTCAGACTTCTTAGAACAAAGAATTTAGGCTTAGAAATAAATTGAAAGTTGAGGTTTTATTCCAATCTTAAAATGGCTCTCCGTTGGCCTGTAAATGATTCTAAAGGTAGAAAATCCCCATCTACTTCAAGTGTTTGGGCTCCAGAACAATGTAAGAGGAGACCAGGGATAGTCTTGAAAGAGCCGTGTGATCAGTGAGAGGGCATAAAGACAGGGAGTGCATGAACGTGTTCTGAAAATTATTTTAGACATTTTAAGTGGTGAGTGAACAATTGTAACACGCCCCCTGGTGTCCAGAGATACAACTGCAGACATTTTGCCATGAAAACGGGCATTGTAACTATATTAAGGACTTCTAGAAATCTTCAGTTTTGAGAAAATCACAGATTCTTTCCACAATCGTGATTTTGTTTTGTTTCAAAATATTTTCTTTATAACTCTACTTAACTAGCATCTTGTATTCATAACCTCTGCTGTTCAAACCATCTGCCCTATAGTAGGTTTAAGCATTTTTTGGCACAGAGAAGCCAGACTTTATGTTTAAGGCAATATTGCAACTTAGCAAAATATTCTGTGAAGGGCAAATGCTTTCTTCCCTTTTTCAGAGTTGACCCTCCTTCTGGATTATCCTTTTAAATTTGTTTCTTTCCAAATGGCTAGACTATCTCCTATGATATATTGCCTTGCTCTCCCTGGAGAATTTTTGCAAAATTTATCTTCCTTAAAAATTATTAGGGTTTGAGGCTTTATATATCCCATGGTGAAAGAGAGGACAGGAGGAGGTGAGGAAAGATCAGCGTCAACTGCTCACATGGCTGCTCTTCCTTCACCAAGTCCCACCAGACTGACATCACCGTGTAAGTCCTAGGCGTATGGATTTCCTCTAAATAAAGTGACTTTTCTGTCTATTCTCTGCTTAAAATTATGGCTTTTGTCCAACAGCTATACACAAAGTATTATTGATACTTATTTCAATTTATCTAAACTTAGATTTGCTAAAACAAAATGCTGTAGGGAACGTAGAGAACTGTTCACAATTGACTTATTATTATTAGAGTCTCCTTGATTCTTCCCAGGTATGTGGGAAATCTTAAGTAAGGTGTATTTTCTTTCTTTATTTTATTCTGGATCCTAGAACTCTATGGGGTTTTACCAATTACATTCTAAGTTAACCAGTGAAGACTACAAACTCAATCTGCTATCTCTCCCCATCTGCAGTTTATCCCAAAAATCACTACTAATGCCTGATCAAACATGGGTTTTTAACCTTGATTTGATTCATCACTTTACCACCTAATAGCAGTGTGGTTTTGGAAAAATCCCTCAAACTCTGATACAATTTCCTTATCTTTTCCATTGGTATAATAATATTTTTCAGAGTTTGTTTGAGGAATAAAAATTCCTGGGTTAAATGAGGTAATGAATAAGTGATGGTTGTACTATTTGGGTATATTATATTTCTCTTATACTTACCACTTCTAAGGCTCTTAGTATCTTTAGTGCTAGCTAATCTCATTTCTCTTCTTTTTTGCAACTATACTTTCTCCACATTAATTCTTTTATAAGCTCAACATTTCATAAAGCCACCATGGAAACATCAGTACCTTTCTCTCAAAATATAAACAGCAATATCTACACGTTCATGTTCATTAAGCATTATTCATAAAAGCCAAGACATGAAGGTAGATGTCCACCAACAAATGGATTTTTGAAAATATGGTTTCTCTATATACAATGGAATATTATTCATCTTTAAAAAAAAGGAAATCTTGCCATTTGTGGCGTGGATGAGCCTGGAGGACTTTATGCTAAGTGAAATTAGCCAGATACAGAAGGACAAATACTACATGATACACTTATTTGAGCATCCTGGCATAGTCAGACTCAAAGAAGGAGAGAGTAGAATGGTGGTTGCTGGGATTTGGAGAGAGAGAAGTACAAAGGGTACAAAGTTTTAGCCATACAAGATGAAGAAGTCTTAGAGATCTACTGTAGGGCATAGTGCCTATAATTATCAGTACTGTATTGTGTACTTAAAATTTTGCCAAGAGGGTAGATTGTACGTTAAGTGTTATCATAGGTATCATCATCACCAAAAACAGGAAGGGAGGAAACCTTTGGAAGTGATGGATCTGTTTAGCATATAGACTGCGGTGACGGTTTCAGGGATGCGTCTTTATCTCTAGCCTCTACAAGTTGCATTCATTAAACACATACAGCTTTTTATATGTTAGTCATTCTTCAGTAAAGTGGTTTTTTTAAAAGAAAAAGAAAAAAAGAAAAAGCAAAGCATAGAAGAATTGAACCAAATAAGAACTGACAAAGATACAGAAGATTTATCTTAGGTCTAGAAATGTATCTAAATTTTCAGGCCCAAGTCATGGTACTTCGTAGGTTGATAAGAACATTGCTTGTATAAACAGGAGTTTATTAAACTTACCAGAGGCTGGGTTTTAAATGCTAGATGAATGATAAATGTTGTGATTAATTCAGAGTGAGCAATCAGGTTTGTATGAGAAACACGCACACTTTTTCGCACTATGACACTGTTTCCAACTTTTGTATGTCAAGAGTGGAAGCAATTTAGCAAAAACTTGTCTTCGATTTTCTCCACACTTCTCAGTTTGATTTCTGAAGACTCAATTCTTCCTTAGAGACTCAAAGAAAAGACATAGGAGCAATGTTTTTAAAAGTACGTGTTCATAATTTCAGTGACACTAGCTGATGAACACTCAAGCTGAAACAATCAACTTTAATGTTTTACCAACTCACATAAAAAATACTTTCTTTGTAAATTGTTTTCCCTGCTTTTGGGGTTAGGTTCTCAAAAACCTTTCAACCATCCAAAATTGAATACATTCCTTTTAATACTGATTCAAATGAAGATTAAGACAAATTTCACAGTTACATGGTCTGCAAGGGATGATCCTGTATGAGCACATGTAGGAAGTTCAAAGTCAAATATGAATATGCAAATGGAACACATGCCTGATGTTTACCAAAAAAGGAAGTAATTTTTGATACTTACAGTTCCTGTCTAATTTGTCAATGAATGTTTTAGTTGATTCTGTGTATTTTTATGTCATTTCCCTTTAATTTAGAGATAGAGGATACTGTAGGAAGAATTTAACGAGGCAAACATGTTGGTATGGAATTTTTTGCCTCTTTGTTTCAGTAAAGAAAATGTTTAATGAAAACGTTTAAAGGAAAGAATGGGTATTTGGAAAGGGCAATAAGATACAGTGACCCAAAGAAGATAAAATGAAGAAAGGAATGGAACAAATAAAAGAAAGCTTGTGAGCCCAAAGGCAGTTTTAACAACTATTGCCTTGGATGAAGGGGATGGAACACTTAACGAGTATATATATGTATATACGATGAAGATGGAATGTTTAGTGTGAAATTGCATGTTTAAATGGTGTATTTTTTTCCAATTTTATTGAGTATGATTAACAAATAAATATTGTACATATCTAAAGTGTATAACATGATGTTTTTGCATACATATACATTGTGAAATGATTGCCATAATCAAGCTAACTAACATATCCATCACTTCACATAGTTAGCTTTTTTTGGTAGTGAGAACACTTGAGATTTACTTTTACCAAATTTCAAGAATATAATACATTATAATTAACCATATGTTATATATCAGGATCCAGAACTTATTCATCTTATAACTGAAAGATTATAGCCTTTGACCAACATCTCTCCATCCCCCACTACCCCCATTCCCTTGTAACCACCATTTACTCAGTTACTATGAGTCTAACATTATTATATCCTATATATAAGTGAGATCATGCAGTATTTGTCTTTCTGTGTCTGCCTTATTTCACTTAACATAATATCTTCCAGGTTCACCCATGTTCTTGTAAATTATTCAGCCTTAAAAGGTGTATTTTTAAATTAAATTCAAATGAATTGTCCCAGGTGATTACATCTGAGGCCAGCCAGACTAATAATTAAGCACTAAACCTCAAATTCCTCAAAAAGCATATATTTACTTTTTTTATTTTTAGGAATAAACATCAATTCATGAAGGGAAAGAAAATATCTTGAAAATAAAAATCAGTTAACCCATGTTATTTCTAGTCATGAAGTAAATACTCATTAGATTCTTTAGCAGACACTAAAGAGCGGTTATTTCTATGGCTTTGTACTTTAGGTAAAGCTGGAAACATTTGGCATGAAAGTTGTAGCATTTTCCTTACAGATTTTATAGGCTACATATTACATAGTCAAACAAAAAGTGCAGGAAGGTAATCAACATGTCAGGAGATTCTGTTAAGATAAAATTAAAAAATATATATTATTTAATAGTTTGTAATAGTAATAAGAATCCTTAGCCATTTGTCTTAAGCCAAATGACATATATTTTTTTAAAGGAATTTTGGCTTTCTTATCTAAATAAAATTTTGGTGCTCAAAAGTAAACTCTGCTTAGTTGTAATGATGTAACAGTATTATAGAATGTTAAAACACCTCGGTCATAAAACTGGTACAATTATTATACAGACGTGGAGAGTGAGGTTGGATGAACTAGAATAAGAAGAATATGAAGTATAAATGGCTTATGATGCTTTCACTATGACACTCTTTTGGAATAAGTTGAAAAAGTTGACTCCACAGATAAAGTCACAACTGAGGTCACCATAGACTATTTATGGGTGTTTCTAAAAGGAAAGAATTAAAAGATTGTTGCATCAGCTACATCATTTAAATCGGCTTTGGAAAACAGTTATGTCTTCCTAGTCATTATAATCAGGTGTCTATGGAAACAACATATAGTATTATTAAAAATAAGAAATCATTGCTCATTTAGAAGGCCTAATGATCACCAGAAAAAGATCTTACTCGGAAATCATTTCTTTTTTTTGCAATTATAAGAAGATTCAAATTGAAAATACAAAAAGAAACAATAATGCCTCACACAGTCATTGTGAAAAATATAAACTGAATATTGGGATCAGGGTAAGGCAAACATTAACAAGTTACTTTACAAAAGCGACCACAAAGTTAAATTGTCTGTGGGTAAAACTGACTTTCTAAACTGAACAATTAGATCAAATGAGTCCAATGGGTTGTACACGATGCCATCATCGTGATGTTCTTTGTTATTCAATCTTTCAGATTAGGTCGCCATTTCTTCTTATTAGTCTTTTGTCATAAATACGGATTTTTATTTTGCTCAGAGACTGAATATTTAATGCATCAAAAATATTAGAGAAAAAAATAAATAAATAACTAAGTTTTGTTCTACATATTTGCAAAAACAACTTGTTTGATCATTTGCTTGGACTAACTTAGTTTAATTGCTATGGATTTAGCTTATAATTAGCATCCTATGTTGTAGAGTACTAGTTACACATTTGTGGGGGTTTTTTTTTGCTTGTTTTACTAGTTTTAAATATTATGGTGTTTTTATATTTCCTACCACTCAGAATAAAAAGAAAAATTAAAAGACTGTCCATAGCAATCACATGTCCTCATTAGAAAGAATATAATTGATACAATCTTCACATGAAAGAACCCACCAGAAGAATAATGCCCCTTAAATAATGCTGTTACGCCTCATCTCAGCCACCAGAGAGCCTCATGAGTTCATTTCTTCCTTCCCATGAAAACTTCCTTGCACATGGTATGTCTGAGGTAGAAATTAAATAGCCTAGAAGATCACAGTGAAAAGGAGTTGAGATTTATTCTACAACAATTAAATAATGAACTAGTTACTCACTGAAATGTCCTGTTTTAAAGATCCCTGTTTACAAATGATCAAAATAGGTCCCATTGAGGTGACAAAGATGCTATTAACTTAATGAATGCAGAGTGTTAATATCTTGTTAATAGATGTTGAATTGGTTACAGAGGACATACTTTTCTATCACCAGACAGAGGCCGGAATATTGTCTTCTCTTCCAAAGTCCTCATTTCTGCAATCAAAGTGAGAGTGGTGGCTGTCACCCTTGAGGTCACCATGCCCATCACTGTTTCTGCGGAAGTCTGGATCGTCAATGACCGCAGCTTAACCTCTAGTGCAGGAATGAGTTCAGCTGGGTAATAAAAGCCGAGTTACTTGAGTTTAAATGTCACCTTCTGAACAGTGACTTCACAAATCTTCAGTCGGGACTGGTAAAACCTGCAGCCTTTATATCTTAAATGGCTTCTGAGCCCCCAAAACTCTTTAATATTCCCTTGATTTCAACAAAGGAGGGCCTCCTACACATTAACATGTTTTAATTTAGTATTTCTTGAATCAATTTTGTGCCTATTAGAAGTAATTTTTCCATCCTCAAAGCCTTGTCTTTTAGCTGACTCTGGTTGAGATTCCCACAAACTCACTATAATGTGAGGTAATGCCCCAACTGTATTTCAAAATATTATTTTGGTTCATTAATTATATATGACTGCTTCTGATATTTTCTGTAAAAAAGTCTTTTATGTAAATATGATATGTCCACCATTATTCTGAAATAACTCCTATTAAAGGGTTAACCACAGACACATCTCTCTACTTGGCAACAAAACAATAAGAACAGTAAGTTTTTATTCATACTTATTATGTGCCAGGAGCCTCATATGTATTAATTCATTTAATGCAATCATCCTGTGAGGGTACACACCATTATTACCCTCCGTCCACAGATGGCTCAGAGAGCTTCAGTAATAACATGCCCAAATGCACTACAGCCATTAAGTACACAAGTTGGACTTCAACTTAGGTAAACAGACTCAAGAGCCTATGTGTTTTCAATTTTCCTGAGCTGCTAATTTAGAGAGGCCTCAAAATAAGGAATAAGATAAGACATTTCTTAATGGTGTTTTCCTCACACTTAAACCAAGTAAAAGCATGGGGCACAATTTTTGTAGAGGTGACTGAACTTGCTGACTTCTCGTCCACTTCCTTTGGCCTCTGCTCCTTCCCCTGCCACCTCCCATAGGAGCTCATGCCCACCTGCTCTCCTGAGCTCCAGGTTTCTCCCCGTGCTGAGCCACATGAGCCTCTGATACTACATCTGTTGCTCCCGATGTACTTTTTCATTTTCTCTTCCTCCTCTTCCCTTTCCCACCTACATTTTTATTTTTAGTGTGCCAGAGACAGGTTGGGAATAATATACCATCTATCTCCTCAAACCTCAGGAAACAAATTTACAGTTCTAACCATGATCATACATTTTAACCTTAAGTTCTAAGTGGTGATTTGATTTGATTTAGGGGGATTTTTCTCACCTATAGAAAATGAGGGATGTTTGGGAGATTCATCAGTCAGGATTTCCAGATAAACTGAACCAAAAGTATATGTGGGTATATGTATATTATTGTATATACCATATACTATTGTGTGTGTATATATTGTGTATACAACCACTATTGTTGTATGTATAAAACATGTATTATATACAGTTATATATATATACACATAATCCATCCACATTATTCAGCGTGATCTCCTTTACTTGAAGTCAACTGATTGTCACGTTAACCACCATCTCCAAAATACTCTCACAGTGTAGCATACACCTTGGCTGTTTATTTTTTCTTTGTGTAATGCAAGTATCTGACTTAAGCTTTAGTTGCCCAGGCAGCCACCTCAAAGAGAGCTATCTCAAATGAATACACCACCAGTCACTCCATAAGTTAATAGCCAGGCCACCATCTGTCACTGGGGCTCTTTTGTTTTAGAGATCGTGGTTGATTTTAATAACTGACTGCTTGGCCCATTTGTTTTTTTCTCTTCCCAAGCTTTAAACTCCTACTCTTTTGTTTTAAATTCACCAATAAAGACTGAGCCTCCAAACTCTAGGCCCCTACTCTTGACCCCAATAAAAGCAGAACCTTGGGTTCTGAGCACTTTCTTCCTGTGACCTCGCTGTGTGATCCCAGATGTGTTTTTAATTTCCAGTTCCTATAAATAATAAACTGTTACTTTTTCAAAGTGTCCTGATAGTTATGGCTGAAGGGCATCTTGGAATTATTATAAGAACCACAAGGGCCAGTACAACCACAACACAGGTTACTGTAGGTTGAGACCAGTACATAGTGCAAAGCAACACCTAAGTTAGTGTCTGATTAAATCACTAGGTATTATAGTCCAGCCAAGTTGACATAGAAAACTAACCACAGAATGTATGATTGAAGAATACATTAGTTTATCATATCACTTAGCTAAGAGGTTCATGTACTTATTTTTATTCTGGGTTAAATCTGGTATGGAAGAAAACATGTAGCTTAACTCTAAATTTGTTGTGTCACTGAGATTTGTTACTTTTGAGGGGATAAGGGAATGGAGGGAGGACTGTTTCATAGCTCAACCTTATTACAGAAAAAGGAGGAAGTATTATGACTCCCAATACAGACCCTGAAGAGGGCTACACAATTCCTTTAATTATTCCTAGTAGAAATGTCTTAGGTACATGAAGTAGGAATTAGGACCCCACCAGGTCTTGGATTTTTGACAAAATGGTGCAAAGATAAAAGAGTAGTTCAGAATTCATCCAGAATTGTGGTACCCAGAGCAGAAGGGTCAACATCAGCTCCATCAGAAGCAGCAGCTGCCAACTTTAGTAATGGCTAAAAGCAATCAGAACAGTAATGGAAAAGTGGTCAGCACAAGGCTGTGGCTGGAGCATTGGCCTCATTGCTATTCCAGCAATCTTTGCATCCCATGCTCCTTTACGGTTTGTCAACCTAATCTTCCAGCTCATCAACAGGTTCTTTGAGTTGCCCATATTCTAAACACATTTCTTTTTTTCAAGTGATTTCCATCTCTTTCGATCAAGAACCATGTCTGCTATATCCTACTTCTCACATTCTTTACTTCTGGAAGAAAAGTATATGATGAAGACAGGAAAGTAATATTCTTTCCTTTAAGTATGTGTTCTTTCTTATTAAATAGCGCTGTCCTAAGTAAGATCCCTGAACAGGGCCTTGGCAGACTGGCGGAGAGAACTTGGGTTTGGGCCCCTTCATATGGTGCAAATGACTTTTGGAATTGATGTTGTAATAATTTATTGCACTTTCATTGTGCATTTACTGTCTGCCTAGGATGCAATCTGGTATTTCATATGGGCCATTTAAATCTTTTTGGCAAGTCATTCCAGTTATCATTTTCACATAAAAATATTGCATAAAAGAAACTCAACTTACAATTGGATCATTTCAAGTTTAATAACCATCTAGTGTCACAGCCATGAATGAAGTAAGACAGTAAGTTATTTTACTCTATGAGCCTGTAATGAATTAAGATGTAGAGGCATTAAAGTTGAGTAAATCTAGACTTTGGTGAAGGAGCTCACTATTAACAAGGTATAAAGATAAGCAAACATCACATTATAAAATAAGGGTTGTTCTGGGGAAAAGAAAACATGTGAAAAGAATACATTTGGGAAGATTGTGTTTTTTCTTTTCTGGACTATGATATAAGAGTAGTTTTTAATATGCTCGGCCTTACAGAATGAGGAGGTGTTTCTATGGAATGAAGTAGAGACAAGAAGGTTATTATGAGAAGATAAAAGTATTAAGGTAATAATAACTGTAGATATAGATAATATCTATTCTTTACTCTGTGTCTGGCTGTTCTTTAATGTTTTACAACCATTAGCTCATTTAATTCTCACCACATTACAGAGAAAACAATGAAGTTACCTTTAGATTTAATGAGGTAAAATAAATTGTCTCATGTCAGAGAGTTAATCAACATTGATATTACAGCCTAAGCAGTCTGACTAGTTAGGTTCCTAACCAATAAGATGGACATGAAGGAGAATGGCATCTTAATATATTAATAGAGTAAAAGTTGAATTAAGAAAACCCTTAACAGAGAATCTTGTGAGGAAGAGATGACAAGACTTGAAATAGAGAAGGCAGTTTGGTAATGAAGATGGGGCCTGTTTAGGAATATTTAAATGGCAGCATTGAGGAGAATTAGTTGTCAATGAAGGAGGAGGGGAGAGGAATTAAGAATTATTTTCAAGACTGGGTTTTCAATCCTGGAGTACTAGGTGAATGGGAATGCCAGAACAGAGAGCCTAAAGCAGCAAGGGCACATGTATGAGAAGAATAATCTGTTAATCAGAACATGTGAGATTCAGTTGCCTTTATAAACATACATATAAACATTCTTCAGGCAGAAAAAATATCAGAAGAAAGACAGATTGGGAGGGATACCATATTGCACAAATAAAAATACAGGGTGCCACTTAAATTTGAATTTCAGACAACTAACCTTTATTGTAAGTACAGGGTGTTACATGTGATATTTTGCACATTCTTACTTTAAAAACACATTTTTTGTTTATATGAAATTCAACCCCCCCAGGTTGCCCTATATATTATCTGGCACTCCTGTAGACTAGAGATACAAATTTCAGAGTCATCAGCTTGCAGAGAGGAGACCATTGATCACTCTGAGTGGGTGACATTACATAAGATAAAGAATCTCCAAGGAGAGGTTAGACAGTGGCATCTATGATAGGATACGAAGCTTTGCTCCTTCCTCCCTCACCTACTCTCTGCGTCATGACTTTGTAGTGCTCCCACTCTGACTCCTGGCTCATATAACATGTTTCAAACAATAAAATGAGACAGACTTCATGGTGTGTTAGTTCTGGGTATGGGTGTCCACTATCCTCACAGGCATCTACTCTGCTCTCATATCCCTGTGATGGGAGCATCCAATATGGAGTCGCTTATGTCAGGTTTCCAGTATGAAGTCGCTGTGGCAGGCTTGTCTGCTTTCCTGCCAACTGCCTCTGTAAACATACTCCACCCTAAAAGGCATGCAGGTGAATGCCTAAACCAGGTAACTCCATATATCAGGCGTGCCTGAGAACACCTGAACTGGATAACACCACCTGTGGACTGCCCCCTCTTATCTCCTACCCATGGATGGATGGACTGGACTATATGAGGGACCGGACACAGCATCCCTGTGGCAAGCTTGTCCCAGAGGTCCTTGACACCAGACCGCAGACATGTGCACCGGGGCTTGCTCCAGCTCATCTGCCTGCATGACTGCTCCGTCACGGATTCGTCACTCCACTGGAACTACCACTGCATCGCCTACCCCCTTGGGAAAGATGAGAGGCTGATTGGGACAGCTTGGACCCAAACCAACCATCGTGATCGGTATGAGATGTATTGATCCATGATATGTGTGATTTTCATATATGCATGATCCCCTCTTTGAGTGTTGTGTGAAGGGAAATTGCAAAATAAACCGTGTGATTCATGCAACCTTAAGGGTGTTAAGTTCATTACTCCACCACCCTGTGGATCCATATTTCCTGACCCACTCATGGTCAGCTGGCGCAGTTATCAGGATCCGGTTCCATTTTTCTTTTCTTTAACCCCTACGGAGTCTGGGGCGAGGGAATAGATGAGCAGTTGGAGAAGGAGAACAGCAGAGCACTTTGCTGCGGCTGCTGATTCCAGTTTGCATAAACTGGTTCATGGCAGATTTACCTTAGCTAGAGTAGGTGGATCTGGCTCAAGTGGAGATTCCAAATTTGTCTGAGGTGCACCAAAATTACTAAAATGCTGGAAGTAATTAAGTCATGGAAGGACTGCAGGGTTGCCAGTGGATGGAAGATAGCCGAACATAATAAAACTTGGGGAAAGACAGAGGATTTAGTTAAAAAGAAAGTACTGTATCAGGTGCCAGATGATTTAAAGAGTGTTTTACATGGACTGTCCACTTTGGATCTGCTCCTGGCCAGAGCATCCAAAGGAGGTGCCTGCTTTGCTAATTAAATCTGTTACAGACGTTAATGAAGATAGGAAAAGGGGAAAGGTCCTTGCCCAAAGAGTGCTGCAGAAGGCATGATCTCAACCTGATCTCAGAAGTATACATCTGAACCCTAATCCTGAAAACCCCAGACTATTATAATCCTTTCGACCCTGACGACATCTCGAGCAAGGCCAGTTATTCCAAAGAAAATAGTTATAGATTATAACCATGGGCTTATGTCACCAGTTGTAAAGGGGGGAAACTAGACAAGAGGTGCAGAAAATAAGAACTGACTTTGCTCAAGATACAACCTCAGATGTGGATTGGATGTTATAGTTATGGGAGCAAGGTGGAAATACTATCAGGTTGCTGGGGAAGAAATGTCCCAAACAGTTTCCCAAGCAGAAGATGCTGGGTTAAACATTACCCTGCAGGCCACAGCCGAAAAAAATCCTAAGGTTATTTTGAGCTTGTGGGAATGGGTAAGCAAAGCATGGTGCAAGTTCACCCCTATACTGCCCCTACTGGTTTTGGGACTAAGCTAAAATGGAAAACTACAGATGAGGCTACAAAGGTGTTAAAGATACTAGCTGTCCTTAAGTGTGCTTATGGACAAGCAGGGTCTACTTCCTTGAGCTGCACTATGGATACTGTGACAAAGAAAGCTTTCCTATAAAGGGAGCCCCCAACCATCTATAAATTGCATATACATGTCTAGTTACTGGAGCCAAAACCTTTATGGATTTAATTAAAACTTTGCAGCTCCAGAGGGAGATTGGTACAAGTGGGAAGACAGTTACTTTCACCAACTCCATTCCTCAAAAGGAAGAATGGAAACTGGGAGCCCCTAGGAAGCAATTCCCCAGAGGATGGGAACACACATTCCGAACAGCAAAGGGAATACTACAGTGCTATAAGCTATCTCCAGTGAAAATAGAAAGTCAGGCCTGTATGGGGCAAGCCTCCACCCTGGAGGAATGGAGAATTGTGTTAGAAGGAGTTAGTGAGACTCTAAATGATTTCAATATGTAATGTGACAGTGCAGCCTCACAGGTTTACACTCAGAGGCTAGCCCAGTGGTCTAATCCACCACAGCCTTTTCAGAGGCAGTGGAGCCCAAATAATCCATTTATATAGGCACCCAGTAATAGGAGTTCTGGTTATAACCCAAAGTCTCCCCGACCACAAAATCAGGGAAGAGGATTGCCAGTTTCCAAACGAAAGCTCCAGCCCAATACAACAAATAAAACAGGGACAGGGCCAAATGGTTGCTTCACAGACCAATTTTTCCAGGGAAACTGGTAGAACAGGGAAGCACTGAGAGGAGCGACCACACCTGTACAGACTCCTCCCCAGGGCATGTGGACAACAAGTAGACCCTACATAACCTTGAAGGTGAGACTCATACGGAGCCTGATGTTGATAAAGTGCAGTGTGTATCATTTCTAATTGACACAGGAAGTGAAATTTCTATTTTAAAATTTAGACCTAGGGTTTTCAAGACCTGGGAGGATAGATTTTGCTAACATATCCTAATGGAGTATGGATATATAATTACAATTTACCAAAACTTAAGGGAATTACATCTTATTACATATTATTCAGATCAAGCTGTAAACATTCTGGGATCCAGTTGGATCCCTAAAATTTGACCTGAGTTAATTCTGTAAAAAAAGTTAAAGTCAGGTGCTAGAGTATGTCTGAATACCACTAGAATAACCCCAATTGTCCCTCCTACACCTAGTAAACCAGTATTCATAAAGCAATACCCTATAAAGGGTGGCCATCAGGAAATAAGAGAAAAAAGTCATGATCTCCTGCCTGAAAGAGTGACAGTACAAAGGAGCAGCCATTTGTACAATTCTCCTATGTGGAGCATACAGGTTTACTGTACATTATAGGGAATTAAATAAGGTAACTCAAAACTGGAAGGCACACTGCCTGAGAGAGACCGTTGTTAATATAATAATCCAGTATGATCCCAGTTGATACAATTGATATGTTCTTTACCATTCCACTGGCTGAAGCCTCACAGCAATTTACAACATCCTCATGGGAAGGGAAACAGTATCAACTTACTAGACTGCCACAGGAATATATTGATATTCTTTTTTTGTATAGCTCATCAGCTATTATCCTCATCTACTGATTTCAACAAATATGAAAGTAAAATTCTGATCTATATTGATGACAACATTATGATGGATAATAATTATGAGCAGCTAAGGAAGGATAAGGAAACCTTAATTATAGATTTGAGAAACAAGGGCTGGACTATTAATCAAGAAAAAACAAAGAGACAAGATACTAGGTTAAAATTTTTAGGTATTACGTGGTTATCAGAAAAGGGAAAATACCGAGTGAGGTCATTGATAAAATAGTATCCATTCTTACACCAAAGAATAAAACAGAAGCATAAAGGTTAGTAGGATTATTTGGATACTGGAGACATCATGTACCTTACCTTAATTCTAGAACCTATTTACAAGGTTACTTGTAAGGCTGAAGATTTTACTTGGGGAGAACCTCAGCAGTAGACATTAGATACTATTAAGCAATATCTATCTTTATTTCAAACACAAGTTTTACCAATGAAAGAGGATAAAGCCAGACTTGAGATCATATTTTTGAGGGACTATGGATTCTGGAGTGTCTGGATAAATAGATATAGAAAATCCTTACTTGTAGGGTTTTGATCTAAAAGATTCCAATCTGCACAGGCCAAGTACTCCATATGTGAAAAAATTACTGGATTCTCTACGAGACACTTAAACAAACTTCCTCCATAACAGTAGAAATTTGCTATGCATGAGATCACAAATTCCATTGCTTCCATGGGTTCAGATATCCCCCCAAAACTCCCATGGGATACAATTTGATCCCAACATGTTACACTGGAAATGGCACATCTCACAAAGGGCACTAAGTCCAAGTTCCAGAGTGCCTACTATGCTATCTGAAGAAATCTGTGATATGTCTGTCTCACCACCAATGGCTATTGGAACCCCTGTCTATAAGCCTATTGGCTCTTGGGGCCCTGGTTATAGTATAGACATTGAAAATGCATGGTTTACAGATGGCTTTTCAGTCACCAAAGGGAACAAACTGCAATGGAAGGCAGCAGCTTTCTGTCCTGGGCACAAGAAAATAATTGCCAAAGAAGGGGTTGATGTGTTTGCCTAGAATGCAGAAGTCATTGCTGGTTGGATAGCCATAGAACAGTCCATCAAAGAGCAACAATCTGTTGTGTATATTTACACAGATTCTTTGGTGTTAGCCAATGGCCTTTGCATATGGTCACTTAAATGGAGAGAAACTGATTTTTTAATTAATGGTAAAGAGGTATGAAGTGGAAAGTATTGGATTAAATTATCTGAAGCTCCTATTCACATCATGGTTAAATGTGTAGGTAGATGCACATGCTAATAAAGAACTTAGGCTCAGTTTAATAGCATAGCAGGTAAGGCCACGATCAGAACAATACAAGTTACTTAGTCTATCCCTAAACTTAAATTACACAGGTCTGATTATGATGAATGGCATATTAAAACTCCTTTTCCTAAATTTAAATTGCATAAGACGAAGGACAACCCATGGCAAATAACTGAACCTAGTAGTCCTAGTGGTGACCAAAGGGGGCGTACACCAGACGCACTTAGCTTGCATACTGAGATGGGACATAGAGGGACACATCAGCAGTACAACTGGTTTCATAAGAGGAATTTGAAGGCTACTTGGAAAGATGCTCACAATGCTATTAAGAGTTGTGAGTAGCGTAGGGAAAGAATAGCTAAATTTGTTGTAGACAAGCCCCAGAGGAATACAAGCCTGACACTTTTAACTTCTTATACCAAATTGATTTTATAGAACCCCTACCTAAGGGTAAGTAGCCAATAAATATGCTTGTACCATGGGTGACACTTGGTCAGGTATAGGCTTAGCTTGTGTTGCTAACACACCAGATCAACGCAACACTCGCTGCCTGCTGTATAAATGGATGGCAGCATTTGGGGCACCTAGAGTGATCAAGTCTGATCAAGGCTCACACTTTACAGGACACCTGCTCCAGAAAATGCATTGAGTTATGATATAATGTGGAATTTCCAACTATCATATAATAAAAGAGCTGCAGGACATGTCAAAAAATTTAATCTTCTTTTAGAAACAGAGATAACTTTAACTGATAGCCCCATGTTCCAAGAAACGTTGGATGTGGGTTGTTTTAATTTAAAGTCAAGGGAAACTGCTCTGGAAAGGTTGTTTGCTAAACCTGAAATTACATTTATAAATCATCCACTCACAAAAGGAGAGCCAGTCATGTGCCCAAGGTCTATGTCAAATCTAGGAACAAACCTGCCGTATTTTCTAAACAGGAAATTTTTGCTGCCACTGGGCCAAATACGCTATGGACAGTGCCTCCTAATGGACTGCAAATGCAAAGAACTGATGAGACATTGAAAGAGGAACTGAAGACATATATTCTGTGGAATATTCCATCAAGGGAGGTTACCCTCCCTCGGTTTGCTCTTTCAAGAATTGCTAAACGTAAGAGCTTTATAAAGCACCTTTGTCTTTTCTTTCTTACTTGATTTTCATACCATGTTTACTCATGTGTGTGTTTACTCTTTTAAGTTTTAAAGATAGAAATATTTCCTCAAGCCATATTTTGTTCTGCATTATAGTTCCTTACTATGTCTTTATTAATAATTTTAGCCATTTCTGCTAATAGCATATTGCTTTCTTTATATGCCTGAGTGATTATATATGTTATAAGGATATTAATTATCAGGATACTATATTATAAGGATATTGTAAGGATAAGTAATCAATATTAAGTAATGTTGGCAAGGAATAGTTATATATCTAGCTCTTCTCTTTTTTGCTATATAGCTTTGCCTAATTTACCACCAAAAAATGTGTAAAGCAGATTTTCTTCATCTAATATGTCAAGAGTAACCACACCTGTATGCATTAGAATTTACAGGAGGTTAATTCATGTATTAATTCATGTAAAAGGAAACGATCAAGGCTAGCAGCTTTGCTTGGGCTGCATATCCATAAGAATCTGGATAAGGTATTCTCTGACCTGCAACAGCTAACATCACCTAGAGACAGAGTTAGAACTTTAAATCTTATTGCTACACAATTCAATCTCTTTATAGAACATTTTTCGAACATACCAAGTCAACATGACCAGCAGACAACTCCACAGTTGGGTGATTTTTCTTATCCTTTGCCAGAACACTTTAAAAGCCTCTTTATCTTCTACTTCCATGTTATCAGTCTTTTCTACAATTTCTCCATCACCTTCTACTCATATCACTGCTACTACTGTAACTGAGGAGCTTCCTTGCTTGAGGATCCCTACTACCACGGATCCAAATTCAACATGACCACCTGTTCATGGTACATTAGACTTTGTCCCTTTACATGGATTACTTAATGACACCTCCTATTATGAATGGTCAGTTAGAGGCAAACCCGATGCTATATGGTCTGAACATCTTCAATTGAGAAAATATTGTGCCTTTACCCCTGTAAGTGAACAGCTGAAATGCTGGGAATGCAGGCATGACTGCTTTATTTGATTTCAGACAGATGCAAGATTCAGTGAGTATATCTGTGATACTAATCACACTGGTACCATGCTATGTGATGACATCTCTCAATGTGAAAAGAATGAGTATTACAGGAATTATACAAAACCTAAAACACATATATTCTTGAATTATTAAAAAATTGGATAATAATGTAGCCTATTATGGTGTTTCACTGGTCAACCAAATTGGATTGCCTTTACTCTTTAAAGTCTCCCCTATTATGATTAATAATAAGCTTAAAATTGAAAATATCACATGCTGAAATATTGCATCCGTATCCCCATTAATGAATGTATACATGAACTTTTGGTATAATCCCTCTCAATTGTCTGATTATTATGATTATACTTATAGTCATAATTATGAAAATTATACTTACAGTCATAATTATGATTATGATTAGAAGGGAAGTGATTATAATGAAGGAAATACTGATCTCGGTACATCCCCACATTCTGCACCTACCTGACCATTCCCCAAGTTTGACTTTTCTGTGCTCCTAGACCCTCTTCCATTACCACATGGTGATGGTTTCCATGGAACAAAGATTAAAATCCACAATTTGACATGGATTACCTACAATTTAACAGGATTTCCAAATTTCTTTACATTTTGTGATATGGCTATTGCAAATCAAAGTTACAACATGAAAACATTTTTAAATTAACATATGCCACTACAGAAAGGATTACTCCAGAGCAATACTTTAAATCTCAGGTGTTTGCTTTAGATTGGTCTTCTTTTACTCTTCCAACAACTATCACTGGTTCATTACCCAATAATCAATTACAATTTAAACCTAATCAAGAGACTCCTGAATATAGCTACCCTGATAGGATAACTGATTTATAGTTGTCCTTCTGCAAAAATTTTACTTATTATTGTACTTTGGGTGCTAGCACTGACCTTGTCAATAGTGATAGGTCAGTTCACAAACACCTATCATACAAACTTTAAATTTAAATTTATTATGAGTATGCTTTCCAAAAAATAACTCTACTTTGACCCAATATTTATTGAAACCAGGTAAACCAGATAGATATGAACATGTACGTTTGAAGGAAACAGAATTTAATTGTGCCTCGGTTTTAGTTCTTCATACCCATTGGCCATGCATTTACAACCTTACTGCTAAATGGCAGCCTGAATATAAGGTCACTCTTCTAATGCCCTCTTTTAGATTAGATAATACAATGTTGAACTTCTCTGAATAATTTATCCTTTGCTACTGTAAATTGGAAAACTAATTTTACACAGCTTTGTTATAAGTTGGGGATTAAGTAATGCCCAAGTTGTTTTACAGGTGGCAATCTTATGGTCAACACACCTGATATTCATGACTTTGCTTGTATTGCCAAAATTCAGAGGATTCCTTAACCTTAATTAAAATTTTCCACTGGACAGAATTTTATATCTCAAAGGTAATCTTCCTTAAGGCTAATACCACTGGATAGTATAATATAACATTACAAGAATCTTCCACTACTAGACATGTAATTAGACACACTTTCCTGCTTGTCCTCTCGGGGAATATCCAAGAGTTAGATACTCCTGTGCAGTGAGGCTTGCATGTATCTGAAGATGCCAGTTATTGGCTATCTGCATATCCTAATTTACACAGTGAGTCTTGGTTCTTTGCCAAACATTTCCCTTTTGTTTCCACTCACCAAAGATCATTGTGGCATCATTTGTCAACAGACAATAGCTTCCAAAATTCTTTAAGTATGATGAGTTATGGATTGTTTGTAGTGAACCAATTCAACACCAATATATGCCACATATTTATAACTTTTGCCCTTTTCCTATTAAGCTGAAGAAAGAAAATATGACTTTTGGATTGAAGACTTTCCAAAAATATATGTTAACCAATATTACTGAACTTTCTATTCTGCTCTCTTCAAAAATGTAAATACCCCAATGATTTAAATATAACAATCCTAAGATTTATTATTAAAATTAAACTAAATTTAAATTTTTAAAAGGAAAACACATGTCTTTGTGGTCCACATATAGTGCCAAATATGATCCCACTGCCACATCAGTGGCAAATGTAATCCCAGTGCCACAATACAGAATTTATTCTGTATTATTACCAAATTCTTGGTACCTGATTGTGCCATACCTAGATGATTGACATAAAATAACATGGGGATCAAAAATTCTCCAACTGGACGACCAGAATACCTGGATTTTTCTACTCAACATCAAGCTAAGGTACAGCCATTAGATTTCAGTTCTTGCCCTAATATGATTGATTCTGAATATGGTCCTTGTCACTTCCATAGAAGTAAATATAATCCCACTGTCCACCTTCACACAGTGCATTATGAACCCATCTTCACCCATAGATTGCTGTTAACTACTGATACACATATTCTAGTCCCCAATTTGAGTTGCTACCACAATTGCTTTACTTTTTAGAATATTAGTCAAAACTAGATTTAAGAGATGGATTATTACTTTCCCAAAGGAAGATTTTTATATTGCCAAGGTATTTCCTTGTTCCACCCAATTTGTGAAACCAGAGCAACAAATTACACCAATATTTCCTAAGGGAAATCAATTAGGAAACCTCCTTAGACAAAGGCAGGAAATTTTTGACTGATAGTTATTGCTGCCCTAGCAGTCACAGCTACTGCACAGGAAGTCCGAAGTATAGAAACAACACAGAGAATATGGACTTCAGAGGACAGTTACATGTGTTTGCCAATCAGATCTCTACCTCATTGCACAAAATCACCCACACCACACAACTTATGCAAGATATCCAAAAACTACATACTTCACAGATTGCTAATTTAGAAGTCAGACTTTTTTTTTGTATCATAAATCTACAATTACACGAGGAACATTATGGTTACTAGACTCCCCCCATCACCCAAGTTCCCCCAAATATCTCACTACAGTCACTATCCACAGAGTCACTATCCATACAGAATCACTACATGTCTTCTCTGTGTTGTACTTCCCTCCCCCACATTATGTCTGCTAATAGTAATGCCCCTCCCCCCATTGTCCCTCCCTTCCCATCCATCCTCCCCAGTCCCTTTCCCTTTGGTAACTGTTAGTCCATTCTTGGGTTCTGTGATTCTGCTGCTGTTTTGTTCCTTCAGTTTTTGCTTTGTTCTTATGCTCCACAGATGAGTGAAATCATGATACTTGTCTTTCTCCATCTGGCTTATTTCACTGAGCATAATACCCTCTAGCTCCATCCATGTTGTGGCAAATGGTAGGATTTGTTTTCCTCTTATGGCTGAGTAATATTCCATTGTGTATATGTACCACATCTTCTTTATCCATTCATCTACTGATGGACACTTGGGTTGCTTCCATTTTTTGGCTATTGTAAATAGTGCTGCGATAACATAGGGGTGCATATGTCTTTTTCACATAGGGCTGCTGCATTCTTAGGGTAAGGGTAAATTCCTAGAAGTGGAATTCCTGGGTCAAATGGTATTTCTATGTTTGGTTTGTTGAGGAACCTCCATACTGCTTTCCACAATGGTCTAATTAATTTACATTCCCAACAGCAGTGTAGGAGGGTTCCCCTTTCCCACAATCTCACCCACCATTTGTTGTTATTTGTCTTTTGGATGGTGGCCATCCTAACTGGTGTGAGGTGAAATCTCATTGTGGTTTTAATTTGCATTTCTATGATGATTAGTGATGTGGAACATCTTTTCATGTGTCTATTGGCCATCTGAATTTCTTCTTTCATCTTCAGATCCTCTGCCCATTTTTTTAATTGGATTGTTTTGGTTTTTGTTTGTTGAGGTGGGTGAGCTCTTTATATATTTTGGATGTCAACCCTTTATCGGATCTGTCATTTATGAATATATTCTCCCATACTGTAGGATGCCTTTTGTTTTATTGGTGGTGTCCTTTGCTGTACAGAAGCTTTTCAGTTTCATATTGTCCCACTTGTTCATTTTTGCTTTTGTTTCCCTTGCCTGGGCAGATATGTTCATGAAGAAGTAGCTCATGTTTATGTCCAAGAGATTTTTGCCTATGGTTTCTTCTAAGAGTTTTATGGTTTCATGACTTACATTCAGGTCTTTGATCCATTTTGAGTTTCTTTTGTGTATGGAGTTAGACAGTGATCCAGTTTCATTCCTTACCTGTAACTGTCCAGTTTTGCCAACACCACCTGTTGAAGAGGCTGTCATTTCCCCATTGAATATCCATGGCTCCTTTATCATATATTAATTGACCATATATTCTTGGGCTAATCTCCAGACTCTCTATTCTGTTCCACTGGTCTGTGGGTCTGTTCTTGTGCCAGAGTCAAATTGTCTTGATTACTGTGGCTTTGTAGTAGAGCTTGAAGTTCAGAAGTGAGATCCCCCCCCCCCGCTTTATTCTTCCTTCTCAGGATTGCATTGGCTATTCAGGGTCTTTTGTGGTTCCATATGAATTTTAAAACTATTTGTTCCTGTTCATTGAAGAATGCTGTTGGTATTTTGATAGGGATTGCAATGAATCTGTATATTGCTTTAGGCAGGATGGTCATTTTGACAATATTAATCCTTCCTAGCCAAGAGCATGGGATGAGTTTCCATTTGTTAGTGTCCTCTTTAATTTCTCTTAAGAGTGTCTTGTAGTTTTCAGGGTATAGGTCTTTCACTTCCTTGGTTAAGTTTATTCCTAGATATTTTATTCTTTTTGATGCAATTGTGAATGGAATTGTTTTCCTGATTTCTCTTTCTGCTAGTTCATTGTTAGTGTATAGGAAAGCAACAGATTTCTGTGTATTAATTTTGTATCCTGCAACTTTGCTGTATTCAGATATTAGTTCTAGTATTTTTGGAGTGGACTCTTTAGGGTTTTGTATGTATAATATCATGTCATCTGCAAATAGTGACAGTTTGACTTCTTCCTTACCAATCTGGATGCCTTGTATTTCTTTGTGCTGTCTGATTGCCATGGCTGGGACCTCCAGTATTATGTTGAATAACAGTGGGGAGAATGGGCATCCCTGTCTTGTTTCTGATCTTAGAGGAAAAGGTTTCTGCTTCTCCTGTTCAGTATAATGTTGGTTGTGGGTGTGTCATATATCATCTTTATTATGTTGAAGTACTTGCCCTCTATACCCATTTTGTTGAGAGTTTTTATCATGAACGCATGTTGAATTCTGTTGAATGCTTTTTCAGTATCTGTGAAGATGATCATGAGGTTTTTGTCCTTCTTTTTGCTGATGTGCTGGATGATGTTGATGGATTTTTGAATGTTGTACCATCCTTGCATCCCTGAGATGAATCCCACTTGGTCATGGTGTATGATCCTATTGATGTATTTTTGAATTTGGCTTGTTAATATTTTGCTGACTATTTTTGCGTCTATGTTCATCAGGGATATTGGTCTGTAGTTTTCTTTTTTGGTGTGGTCTTTGCCTCATTTTGGTATTAGAGTGATGCTGGCTTCATAGGATGAGTTTGAGTTTGGAAGTATTTCTTCCTCTTCTATTTTTTGGAAAACTTTAAGGAGAATGGGTATTATGTCTTCTCTGTATGTCTGATAAAATTAATCAGTGAATCCATCTGATCCAGGAGTTTTGTTCTTGGGCAGTTTTTTGATTAACAATTCAATTTTATTGCTGGTAATTGGTCTGTTTAGATTTTCTGTTTCTTTCTTAGTCTTGGAAGGTTGTATTTTTCTAGGAATTTGTCCATTTCTTCTAGGTTTTCCAGCTTGTTAGCATATAGGTTTTCATAGTACTCTCTAATAATTCTTTGTATTTCTGTGGGGTCTGTCATGATTTTTCCTTTCTCATTTCTGATTCTGTTCATGTATGCAGATTCTCTTTTCCTCTTAATAAGTCATACTAGGGGCTTATCTATTTTGTTTATTTTCTTGAAGCACCAGCTCTTGGTTTCAATGACTTTTTCTATTGTTCAGTTCTTCTCAATTTTACTTATTTCTTCTCTGATCTTTATTATGTCTCTTCTTCTGTTGACATTGGGCCTCATTTGTTCTTCTTTTTTCCAGTTTCAATAATTGTGACTTTAAACTATTCATTTGGGACTGTTCTTCCTTCTTCAAAAAGGCCTGGATTGCTATATACTTTCCTGTTAGAATTGCTTTTGCTGTGTCCCACAGAAGTTGGAGCTTTATGCTGTTGTTGTCATTTGTCTTTCTATCCCTTTTTCTCTCTTCTTTTTCTTCTGGTACTCCTATAATGCGAATATTGTTCTGTTTGGATTGGTCACACAGATTCTCTTAATATTCTTTCATTCCTCGAGATCCTTTTATCTCTCTCTGCCTCAGCTTCTCTGTATTCCTGTTCTCTGATTTCTATTCCATTAACAGTCTCTTGCACTTTTTCCAGTCAGCTCTTAGACCTTCCAAAGATTGTTTCATTTCCTTAATCTCCCTCCTGATTTCATCCCTTAGCTCTTGCATATTTCTCTGCAGGTCCATCAGCATGGTTATGACCTTTATTTTGAATTCTTTTTCAGGATGATTGATTATTTCTATCTCCCAAGGCCCTCTCTTGGGGGTTGTCTGGGTGATTCTAGACTGGAACAAATTCTTCTGCCTTTTATGTCAATAGAGGTAATTGTAGGCAGGTGGTGCATGTGTCAGCTGGAAGAACAAAGTTCCTTCATGCTTATTGGTTGCCTTGCCTTTCTCTGCTATGTGGGTCTGTTGCCCGCACTCCAGGAGCAGCTTCTGGGTTAATCCCCTGAGCTGCCATGGGCGGGGCAGCCCATAGCCCTGTCGGGAGTGGCAAGCATGCTGGGTGTGCTGTCCTGTGAGAATGGCACACCTTCACGCCTTGCTCCTGCCTGCCTCCTCTGTCTATGCTGAGGAGCTGCATGCCGGCAGCAGCCTTCTGGACCTGGCCCATGTAGCTGCGTGCTGGGAGGGGACTCAGAGCAGGTGCCGTGGGCAGGGTCTCTCTCCGGCAGGCTGCTTACTACAGTGAGGGGCTTCAGAGCTGTGTTGCCACCCAGGGGATTGGGGTGCCTGAGGTTCCTCAGGATTCCCAGCCTGCTGGGCTGAGTGTGCTGGGAAAATTCCATCCAGCTGTGAAGCCCCTGTCTCTTTAAGACTTTCAAAAAGCACTCGCTTTTCTTTTGTCCCAGGGAAGCTGGCTGTGGGGACCCACTCACAGATTTTAGTTTTCCATTTCTCTGATATCCAGCACATCATGCAGTGTGTGTCTGCACTCCCAGTGTGGATTACTAGGGCTTGTTATTTAGCAATCCTGGGCTTCCTCTCCCTCCCTGCTCTGACTCCTTTCCTCCTGCCAGGGAGTTGGGGTGGGGGGAGCACTCGGGTCCTGCTGGGCCGTGGCTTGTATCTTAACCCCTTGGTGAGATGCTGAGTTCTCGCAGATGTAGATGTAGCCTGGCTGTCGTACTGTATCTTCTGGTCTCTCTGTTAGGTGTAGTTGTATTTGTTGTATTTTCAAAAACATACATGGTTTTGGGAGGAGATTTCCACTGCCCTACACATGCCGCCATCTTGGCTCATCCTAGAAGTCAGACTTTTAAGGCACAAATTGACTGCATCAGATTAAAAAAATCTCTCGACAATTTATAATATTCCCAATAATGCTATAATATCCAGTTCTACCTACAAAAGTTAGCAACTAATATTATAGGGGATGGACTTTGGTCAGTTTATAGGCCAACAGTCAATTGTACCTACATTACTGGACACTACTCAATACTATGTATGTAACCCAGCTGGACAATGACAGTTTGCAATCTTAGAATTCACAAGAGGCATAAAGAAATTGGCACATAGAATTGAAAAAGTTCTACATAAATTTGAACATCAATGGGTTATACCTGAAGGAGAATATTTGATGGCAGATTACATACCCATAAGAAAATCCCGTGTCTATGATATCAACCCATATGAACAAGTGACCTGGGAATCACTGAAGGTACCACCGACAATGGCCAAGATAGTGCAAACATCTGTGGCTGAAAGTGTATTTAATGCTGGTAACTTCTTGTTTATGATCTGTGATGATAATGTTATAGTGCAGGCTGAAGGAAGGAACTTGGAAACAGGACATTTCCCATGAAGGAATGAGTGTGTGGTAACAGCCAAGGCCTTAAGGGTGAAGGTGAGGAAGTAAGCCTACTTGTCTAGCTTGTTGGTAACAGATCACATTCAGTGGCATGTATCACTGTTTGATCTGACAGACTCTGACCTGGATGAGTCACATGATAAGGTTATTAGACAAATGCAGGAGGATCTTTATCATTATAACCAGACAGTAACAGCTAATAGATAGCAGTTGGCAAAACTGACCACAGACTCCATACACAGATATCCAGAACCGAGAGTTCCATATCATTAGAAAAGTGATAATTAGACTTAACCAAGATTTTGCTATATGTGAGAATGGTTCAAGAGCAATGATGACCCCATGTAATCCATGGACAGCTCTGATGAGAACAATGCACATAAGTATGTGCCAAGGAAACATATGAGACTGGAGTCCAATAGCTTGGATACATGACTCCTTTGTGAATTTATGTGACTCATTTAAAACCATTATAATAGAGGTGCTTATAGTCATATTTGTGATCTGGGTTCTTAAGAAAATATTAATTGGAAAATGCAAAAGGAAGAAATGATACCCCTAACTTACAAGTTATTCATGGGTATCAAGGGATGGAATGATGTGAGCATCCAACATCGAGTCACTTATGTCAAGTTTCCAATATGGAGTTGCTGTGACAGACTTGCCTGCTTTCATGCCAACTGCCTCTATAAACATATTGCACTCTAAAAGGCAAGCAGGTGAATGCCTAAACCAGATAACTCTATATGTCAGGAGTGTCGGTGAACACCCGAACCGGATAACACCACATGTGGACTGTCCTCTCTTATCTCCTACCCCTAGATGGATAAATTGCACTATCTTAGGGACCTGGCATAAAGCCCCTGTGGCAAGCTAATTCCAGAGGTCTCTGGCACTGGACATCAGATGTGTGCTCCAAGACTTGCTCCAGCTTATCTGCCTGCACTCCTGGTCCACCACAGATTTGTCACCCCACTGGAACTGCCTCCATTGCATCACCTTCTCCTTGGGAAAGATGAGAGGCTGATTGGGACAACCCAGACCTAAACTATCTGTTGCAACAGGTGTGAGATGTATTGATACATGATACGTGTGATTTTCAGACATGCGTGATTCCCCCCACCTTTGAGTGTTGTGTGAAAGGAAATTGCAAAACAAACCATGTGATTTATGCAAACTTGAGGGTGTTAAGTTCACTACTCCACTATCCTGCAGATCCATACTTCCTGACCCACTCATGTCACCCTGCCATGTTCACGAGAATACAACCTGGTCTAGCCTGTTGGACAATGAGAGCCATGCAGAGGAGAGACAAGTCACCCATTTACCCACCAATCAGCCAAATCCCAGTAATATAGTGAACACAGCAAAGCCATTTCACTTTCCCCAGCTCTCCAATGGATGAGCATTAAATTTACTGTTATATACTACTGAGGTATTTGGTCATTGTGCAACAATGTCCTAACAGCGTTCAAGTAACATTGTTAACAATCATCCTTATTGCATGTGCTCAGGTAGACTTACTTGTGCTTAAGGTTGAAAACCCTTTACTTTTTAATTAATCATTGATTATTATCATCTTACCACTCACTATTGTATGATTTAGATTAAGTAATTTAAACTCTCCTACCATTTCCTCACTTATTACACTCATGTAACAATACATATCTCTTAATTCTAAAGTTGAAGTGTGATAATGGCAGACAAAGTAAATACACAATAAATATATTATTATTATTAGTTATATGGACATTGGCTTGTGGTTATGCCTTTGTATCAAGCAAAGTCCCTAGCATAATACAAATGGTTAATAAATATCTATGGAAAAGAGGAGTTAAATATGATGTTTAAAATGAAAGTTTTTTTCATTTTCATCAATAAAATCATATTATTATAAAAAAGAAGTCCTAATTTAATGGAGAATCAGGCATGCAAATACATAATAGGTTGGTGCTGTCATAGATTTATTCCGTGCATATTTTATTGTGAATATTATATTGTTCTAGGCACTGAAGATTCAGCAGTAAGTAAAACAGATTAAGTCCCTGCCCCTTTGGGGTTTGCATTTCCTGGGGAAGACAATATGTGAGCAAACAAGCAAATACATAACATCCACTGGTGATAAGAGCTATGAGGAAAAAACTATGTAAGGGGCTAGCGGCCAATAAGGTAGTCAGGAAGTAGCCTTTGTACATCACGTTTCCAGGTGCCTTGTAGTATATGGGAAGGCATCCTAACAGAAATAATAATTCAGTTGATTTTTGAAAATGGGTAGGGGTTTATTCTGAAAAGTGAAGAGCATACCATCTGAAATGAGGGAGGAGCTAGGATAAAGGCAAATATTTGAGAAGGACTGTGAATTATTTAGGTAATTGCATATATTAATTCATTCATATAATTTCATATGATTCATATAATATAGTAATATTATATCAGGTAATGTTTATTGAGCTTTATATGTTGTGGACCAAGTCTATGGTCCAAGCTCTTGTGCTAACAGATTTTTAACTGAATTATCTTAGACATTTTTCCATATCAGCACATTGAGAGCTGCATTGCTTTCTTTACAATAACAGCATTACATGTCATCCTAAAGCACATAAAGAACCATTTAGAACTAAGGGTTTTCAACAAGGTGCTATAGGATGAGGGGAAGCTTTGAGTCCTGTAAACCAGATAAGAATAGAATAGAAGGTATAGCTACAGTCCAAGTGACAAGTGATGACTATGGACTCTACAAATTCTGACCTTAGTGGCTGTATGGGTCATGGTGCCGTTATTAACCAATCAGACAATGAATCCATATGGTTTTTATAGGACAGAGAAAGGTGCTTGGCAGAAAGGTAACTAAATATATAGCAATATTAACCCTTAGAATCTCCAAGTTCCTGATGAGAGCCATAGAGAGAGTACATATTCACCTTGGTCATCCACATTTTGGAGGTCAGCAATTATATTTGTCAAATATTAAAAAACAAAACTTTTGTTCAGATTTGGAAAATGGATCACATATACTGAGCTTTTATTCTATACACATATATGATAAAATATTTACTAAACTGCTCTTCCATATTAACAGAACATTTTTCATTCACTAAACAGTTTTTATATTTATTTTTATCATTGGATTACCTGTAACAAATTTGAACTCAGTAATGGGATGTGATTATGATCATTATGTTTCTAAAACTCTTTTCAGTGGAGGTAAGAAATTTTATTTTTTTGTATTCATATCTCAAGAAATTATTCTCCCTCCAATTCTACCATTTAACATTAATCCTGGATCCTGAAGTACTCCATCTCTTTTCACTAGCATATAAGGGATACACCTAACACTATCATGCCTTCTTCAAAAGAAGAAATAAATATTGTTATTTAATTATTTATGTATGTTTTCTTCAGAACTTGTTCCATATTAATGGATCATTCTAAAAGTAATATAATAGTTGAGGGGGAAGAGGAAAAGATGGCAGTGTGAGTAGGGTTGTGGAAATCTCCTTGCAAAACCATATATATTTTGAAAGTACGAGTTGAACTATTCCTAAAAGAATGATCAGAAGTTGCAGTACACCAGCCAGTCTACATCCATGAGAACTCAACGTCTCATGGAAAAGTGTAAGGTACAGAGCAGTGACCAGGAGGGACTTGAGCAACCCACCTCCACCCCAGCTCACTAGTGGGAGGAAAAGAATCAGAGCAGGGAGGGAGTGGAAGCACAGGACTGCTAAATAACCACCCTTAGTAATTTGCCTCAGGAGCACAGACACACATTGCATGGTGTTTTGGATATTAGAGGAGTGAATGGAGAAGCAAAATCCAAGAATAAGACTGTGAACAGGTTCCCACAGCTAGCTGTCCTGGGACAAAAGAAAAGCAGGGACTTTAAAAGTCTTAAAGGGACAAGGGTTTAACAGGTAGACAAAATTGTACAGGCACACTCAGCCCAACAGGCTGGGAACTTTAAGGAGCCTCAGGTACCCTATTTTCATGGTTGGCAAAGCAGCTCTGAGGCCCCTCTCTGCGATAAACAGCCTACTGTTCCTTCCTCCCTGCCAGCGCCTGTGAGCAAACCAGCTATCCCTGCTATTGCTGCAGAACAGCCGGGCAGCAGCCACACCTACAGCAACCACATAACTTAATACAGAGGCTTCTCCCTGCATGTGGCTAACCAACTCAGACCCAGAGGCTGTTCCTTGCATGTGGTTGACCAGAATGGATGGTGGACATGGTGCAGAGAACAGGAGGCACAAAGGGGCTTTATTGTCATGGCAGAACACATGCCGCTTGCCTGAGATCCCCACCATAGCCCTTGGCCATCAAAAGGGCCACCCTGCCCATTGCTCCTCAGGGGATAAACCCAGAGGCTGCTCCCTGCACATGGTTGAGTGGCACAGACAGAGGAGATGGGCATGGAGACCAGGAGGCACAAAGGGGATTTGCTTTCATGGCAGAAAACATGCTGCTTGCCTGCGACTCCCACCAGTGCCCTAGGCCAACCTGAGGGCCGCCTCACCCACAGCAGCTTAGGGGATTAACCCATAGGCTGCTCCCTGTGCAAGGTTGATGGGCACAGAAAGTGGAGACAGGAAAGGTGACAAGCAAGCAGGAAGGGTCTTTGTTTTCCCAGCTGACACATGTGTCACTCACCAGCTACCACTACCTTCACCATGAAAAGGCAGAAGAACCTTGTTTAATCCCAAATCCCTCAAATACCAGAAAGATGGCTTGGTGAGACTGAGATTAGCAATCTTCCTGAAAAAGAATTCAAAATAATGGTCATAACCATGCTGATGGAGCAACAGAAAAATATTCAATAGCTAAGGGATGAATTCAGGAGGGAGATAACAAATGAAACAAACAATGGAATGATTTAAGAGCAGACTGGATGAGGTGGAAGAGACTATTAATGGAATAGAAATCAGAGAACAGGAATACAGAGAAGCTGAGGCAAAGAGAGTAAAAAGGATTTCTAGTAATGAAAGAATATGAAGAGAACTGTGTGACCAACCCAAACGGAACAATATTCACACAACACCAAGACATATAATAATTAAAATGGCAAAGATCAAAGAAAAAGACAGAATATTAAAGACAGCCAGAGAGAGAAAAAAATAACCTACAAAGGAAACCCATCAGGCTATCATCAGACTTCTCAGCAGAAACCTTACAGGTGAGAAGGGAATGACATAATATATTCAATGCAATGAAACAAGCCTCAAACCAAGAATACAGTATCCAGCAAGATTATGATTTAAATTTGAAGGAGGGATTAAATAATTCCCAGATAAACAAAAGTTGAGGGAATTTACCTCCCACAAACCATCTCTAAAGTGTATTTTAAAGGGACTGCTCTAGATGGAAGTATGCCAAAGGCTAAATAGCTGACATCAGAGAAAATAAAACCACAGGAAAGGAAGTAGACCAACTAGCTACTAACTAAATGCAAAATAAAATCAGCTATCCACAAACTCAGTCAAGGGAAACACAAAGAGTACAGAATAAAACACCTAATATATAATGAGTGGAGGAAGAAGAAAAAGAAGGGAGAGAAAAAAAGGATAATCAGACTGTGTTTATAACAGCATAATAAGTGAGTTAAGTTAGATGGTTAGATGGTAAAAAAAAGCTGCCCTTGAACTTTTGGTAACCACGAATCCAAAGCCTGCAATGGCAATAAGTATATGCCTATTGATAATCACCCTAAAGGTAAATGGTCTGAATGCATCAATCAAATGACACAGAGTTATGAAATGGATGAAAAAGAAAGACCCATGTATATGCTGCCTACAAAAGACTCACTTCAAACCCAAAGACACACACAGACTAAGAGTGAAGGGATGGGAAAAGATATTTCATGCAAACAATGGGGAGAAAAAAGCAGGTGTTGCAGTACTTGTATCAGACAAAATAGACTTCAAAACAAAGAAAGTAACATGAGACAAAGAAGGACATTACATAATGATCTAAGGGGTCAGGTCAGTCCAACAAGAGGATATAACCATTATAAGTATCTATGCACCCAACACAGGAGCACCTATGCATGTGAAACAAGTACTAACACAATTAAAGGGGGAAATAGAATGCAATGCATTCATTTTAGGAGACTTCAACACTCCACTCACTTGAAGGACAGAACAACCAGACAGAAGAAAAGTAAAGACACAATGGCACTGAACAACACATTAGAACAGATGGACCTAGCAGAAATCTATAGCATTCTACCCAAAAGCAGCAGGATACACATTCTTCTCAAGTGCACATGGAACATTTTCCAGAATAAGCCACATACTAGGCCACAAAAAGAGCCTCAGAAAATTCAAAAAATTGAAATTGTACCATCAAACTTCTCAGATCACAAAGATATAAAACAAGAAATAAATTGTACAAAGAAAACAAAAAGGCACACAAACAAATTGAGGCTTAACAACATGCTCCTAAATAATCAATGGATCAAAGACCAAATTAAAATGGAGATCAAGCAATATATGGAGACAAATGGCAACAACAGCATAATGCCCCAAATTCTGTGGGATGCAGCCAAGGCTGTTCTAAGAGGAAAGTATATAGCAATCCAGGCCTATCTGAAGAAGGAAGAGCAATCCCAAATGAATAGTTTACATTGAAACTGTAAAAAGAATAACAAATGAGGCCCAAAGGCAGTAGGAGGAGGGACATAATAAAGATCAGAGAAGAAGTAAATAAAATTGAAAGGAAAAAAACAATAGAAAAATTTAATGAAACCAAGAGCTGTTTCTTAGAGAAAATAAACAAAATAGATAAATCCCTAGCCATACTTATCAAGATAAAAATAAAAAGAGAATATACAAAGAAAATAAACAAAAGAGATAAACTGCTAGCCATAGATATCAAGAAAAAAAGAGAATCTACACACAAAAACAGAATCAGAAATGAGAAAGGAAAAAGCATGAAGGACACCAGAGAAATACAAAGAATTATTAGACAATACTATGAAAAATTATATGCTAACAAACTGGATAACCTAAAAGAAAAGGACAACTTTCTAGAAAAATACAACTTTCCAAGGCTGACCCAGGAAGAAACAGAAAATCAAAACAGACCCATTACCAGCAATGAAATTGAATTGATAATTTTAAAAACTAAAAACTCTGGACCAGATGGATTCACTGCTGAATTTTCTCAGACATTTAGGGAAGATGTAATACCCATTCTCCTTAAAGTTTTCCAAAAAATAGAAGAGAAGGGAATACATCCAAACTCATGCTATGAAACCAGCATCACTCTAATACCAAAACTAATACCAAAAACCAGGCAAAGACTCCACCAAAAAAGAAAACTTAAGGCCAATATCCCTGATGAACATAAATGAAAAAATACTCAACGAAATATTAGCAAGTTGAATTCAAAAATACATCATGAGGATCATACACCAGGATGAAGTGGAATTCATCCCAGAGATTCAAGGTAGTACAACATTCGAAAATCCATTCACATCATCCACTATATCAATATAAAGGACAAAAAATGACACGGAAATCTCCATAGATGCTGAAAAAGCATTTGACAAAATTCATCAGGCTGTCATGATAAAAACTCTCAAAAAAATTGGCATAAAGGGTAAGTACCTCAACATAAAAAAGGCCATATGTGACAAATGTACAGCCAACATCATACTTAACAGTGAGAATCTGAAAGCTTTTCCTCTAAGATCAGAAACAAGACAAGGACACCCACTCTCCCCACTTTTATTCAACATCGTACTGGAGGTCCTAATCATAGTAATCAGATAACAGAAAGAAATAAAAGGCATCCAGATTGGTAAGGAAGAAGTCAAACTGTCACTGTTTACAGATGGCATGATGTTGTACATAAAAACCCTAAAAAATTTACTCCAGAACTACTAGAACTAATATCTGAATTCAGCAACGTTGCAGAATACAAAATTAATACACAGAAATCTGTTGAATTCCTATACACTGATGATGAACTATGAGAAATAGAAATCAGGACAATTCCATTCACAATTGCATCAAAAAGAATAAAATACCTAGGAATAAACCTAACCAAGGAAGTGAAAGACCTATACCCTGAAAACTACAAGACACTCTTAAGAGAAATTACAGAGGACACTAATAAATGGAAATTCATTCCATGCTCTTGGGTAGGAAGAATTAATATTGTCCAAATGGCCATCCTGCTTATAGCAATCTACAGATTCACTGCAGTCCCTATCAAAATACTGAGAGCATTCTTCAACAAACTGGAACACATAGTTCTAAAATTCATATGGAACCAAAAAATGACCCCAAATAGCCAAAACAATCCTGAGAAGGAAGAATAAAACAGGGGGGATCTTGCTCCCCAACTTCAAGGTGTACTACACAGCCACAGTAATCAAGAAAATTTGGTTCAAGAACAAGAACAGAACACTGGCACAAGAACAGACCCATAGGCCAGTGAAACAGATTAGAGTCCAGATATTAACCCAAGCATATATGGTCAGTTAATATATAATAAAGGAGCCACGGACATACAATGGGGAAATGGCAACCTCTTCAACAGCTAGTGTTGGCAAAACTGGACAGCTACATGTAAAAGAATGAAACTGGATTACTGTGTAACTCCATACACAAAAGCAAACTCAAAATCGATCAAAGACATGAATGTAAGTCATTAAATCATAAAACTTTTAGAAGAAAACATTGGCAAAACTTTCTTGAATATAAACATGAGCAACTTCTTCATGAACATATCTCCCCGGGCAAAGGAAACAAAAGCAAAAATGAACAAGTGTGACTATATCAAACTAAGAAGCTTCTGTACAGCAAAGGACACCATCAGTAGAACAAAAAGGCATCCTACAGTATGGGAGAATATATTCATAAATGACATATCCTGCAAGGGGTTGACATCCAAAATATTAAAGGGCTCATGTGCCTCAACAAACAAAAAAGCCAATAATCTAATTAAAAAATGAGCAGAGGAGCTGAACAGACACTTCTCCAAAGAAGAAATTCAGATGGCCAACAGGCACATGAAAAGATGCTCCACATTGCTAATCATCAGAGAAATGCAAATTAAAACCACAATGAGATATCTCCTCACACCAATTAGGATGACCAACATCCAAAAGACCAACATCCAACAAGAAATATGGGCAAGGATGTGGAGAAAGGGGAACCCTCCAACACTGCTGGTGGGAATGTAAACTAGTTCAACCATTATGGAAAGCAATATGGAGGTTCCTCAAAAAACTCAAAATAGAAATACCATTTGACACAGGAATTTCACTTCTAGGAATTTACCCTAAGAATGCAGCAGCCCAATTTGAAAAAGACATGGACCCCTATGTTTATTGCAGCACTATTTACAATAGCCAAGAAATGGAAACAACCTAAGTGTCCATTACTAGATGAATGGATAAAAAAGATGTGGTGCATATACACAATGGAATATTATTCATCCATAAGAAGAAAACAAATCCTACCATTTTCAACAACATGGATGGAGCTAGAGGGCATTATGCTCAGTGAAATAAGCCAGAGAAAGACAAGTACCAAATCATTTCACTCATTTGTAGAGTATAAGAACAAAGCAAAAACTGAAGGAACAAAACAGTGGCAGACTCACAGAACCCAAGAATGGACTCACAGTTGCCAAAGGGAAAGGGACTGGGGAGGGTGGGTGGGAAGGGAGGGATAAGGGGCATTACGAATAGCACACATAACATGGGGGACATGGGGAAAACAGTACAGCACAGAGAAGGCAAGTAGTGACTGTACAGCATCTTACTACGCTGATGGACAGTGACTATAATGAGGTACGTGGTGGGGACCTGATAGTGGGGGGGTATCTAGTAACCACAACATTGCTCATGTGATTGTATATTAATGACTCTAAGATAAAAAAAAAACATTGCTGAAAAGAATTAAAGAAAAACAAAAAAAATGACATAATAGACAGTTGATAGTTTGAATATTTCATTCTCATTAGTCAAGCTGAAGCCATAAAATAAAAAATAAATCAAACTGGTACATCATTCTGCCTATTTATCTCTGCCAGAAATATATCGATTTTAGGATTGAGGAACCTGTTTTCACAATCAATTTTAGGATTGAGGAACCCATTTTTACATGTCTACATGTCTTCCCTAAGATAAGCCATAGTTTCTCTGGAAGTAAAGAACTGCTGGAGTATTTCCCTTAGATTCACCAGTGATGCATGAAAGCAGAAATTTCAAATCCTAATGATATGACAACACTATATTCTTCTATGAGTGTAAAATCATTCTCCAAGTAGTTATCTTGTTTATTTTTCTTTGTAGCTACAGAAAGCTTTTCCCCAAATTGTGGAGAAATGCTCATAACCATAAAGAAAATAGAATAGTTATTACTGTACTCTGAAATCTAAGCAGTATAGTTGTCCAATGGAGGAACTGAGCTATTACTTTCTTCAGGCTTTGTAAAACTAATATACTATGACAAGGTTGGCTAAAAGGGTAGGTCCTGTTGTTTGGTTACACAAATGTATTCTTTTTGTTTTGTTTTTTTAAGTTGTAATCTTTTTTATTTATTTATTCATTTTGGTATCATTAGTCTAAAATTACATGAAGGACATTATGTTTACTAGGCTCCCCCCTTCACCAAGTGACCCCCACATCTCTGTTCACAGTCACTGTCCATCAACATAGTAAGATGCTGTAAAATCATTACTTGTCTTCTCTGTGTTGCACAGCCCTCCCCGTGCTCCCCCAACACTGTACATGCTAATCTTAGTGCCCCCTTTATTCTCTTCCTGCCCTTATCCCTCCCTCCCACCCATCCTCCCCAGTCCCTTTCACTTTGGTAACTATTAGTCTATTCTTGGGTTCTGTGATTTTGCTGCTGTTTTGTTCCTTCAGTTTTCTTTTGTTCTTATACTCCACATATGAGTGAAATCATTTGGTACTTGCCTTTCTCTGCCTGGCTTATTTCACTGAGCATAATACCCTCTAGCTCCGTCCATGTTGTTGTGAATGGTAGGATTTGTTTTTTTCTTATGGCTGAGTAATATTCCATTGTGTATATGTACCACATCTTCTTACCTATTCATCTACTGATGGACATTTAGGTTGCTTCCATATCTTGGCTATTGTAAATAGTGCAGCGATAAACATAGGGGTGCATCTGTCTTTTTCAAACTGGAGTGCTGCATTCTTAGGGTAAATTCCTAGAAGTGGAATTCCTGGGTCAAATGGTATTTCTATTTTGAGTATTTTGAGGAACCTCCATACTGCTTTCCACAATGGTTGAACTAATTTACATTCCCAACAGCAGTGTAGGAGGGTTCCCCTTTCTCCACAACTTCACCAACATTTGTTGTTGTTTGTCTTTTGGATGGTAGCCATTCTTACTGGTGTGAGATGATATCTCATTGTGGTTTTAATTTGCATTTCTCTGATGACAAGTGATGTGGAGCATCTTTTCATGTGTCTGTTGGCCATCTGAATTTCTTCTTTAGAGAACTGTCTATTCAGCTCCTCTGCCCATTTTTTAATTGGATTATTTACTTTTTCTTTGTTGAGGTGTGTGAGCTCTTTATATATTTTGGGTGTCAACCCTTTATCAGATCTGTCATTTTCGAATATATTCTCCCATATTGTAGGATACCTTTTTGTTCTATTGATGGTGTCCTTTGTTGTACAGAAGCTTTTCAGCTTGATATACTCCCATTTGTTCATTTTTGCATTTGTTTCCCTTGCCTGGGGAGATATGTTCAAGAAGAGGTCACTCATGTTTATGTCTAAGAGATTTTTGCCTATGTTTTTTTTCTAAGAGTTTTATGGTTTTGTGACTTACATTCAAGTCTTTGATCCATTTGAATTTACTTTTGTGTATGGGGTTAGACAGTGATTCAGTTTCATTCTCTTACATATAGCTGTCCAGTTTTGTCAGCACCATCTGTTGAAGAGACTGTCATTTCCCCATTGTAAGTCCATGGCCCCTTTTTCGAATATTAGTTGAGCATATATGTTTGGGTTAATGTTTGGAGTCTCTATTCTGTTCCACTGGTCTGTGGCTCTGTTCTTGTGCCAGTCCCAAATTGTCTTGATTACTGTGGCTTTGTAGTAGAGCTTGAAGTTGGGGAGTGAGATCCCCCCCCCACTTTATCCTTCCTTCTCATGATTTCTTTAGCTATTCGGGGTCTTTGGGGATTCCATATGAATTTTTGAACTATTTGTTCCTGTTCATTGAAGAAAGCTATCGGTAATTTGATAGGGATTGCATCGAATCTGTATATTGCTTTGGGCAGGATGGCCATTTTGATGATATTAATTCTTCCTAGCCAAGAGCATGGGATGAGTTTCCATTTGTTAGTGTCCTCTTTAATTTCTATTAAGAGGGTCTTATAGTTTTCAGGGTATAGGTCTTTCACTTCCTTGGTTAGGTTTATTCCTAGGTATTTAATTCTTTTTGATGCTATTGTTAATGGAATTGTCTTCCTGATTTCTCTTTCTATTAGTTTATTGTTAGTGTATAGGAAAGCCACAGATTTCTGTGTCTTAGTTTTGTATCCTGCAAATTTGCTGAATTCTGATATTAGCTCCAGTAGTTTCAGAGTGGAGTCTTTAGGGTTTTTTATGTACAATATCATGTCATCTGCAAACAGTGACAGTTTGAATTCTTCACCAATCTCGATTCCTTATATTTCTTTGTTTTGTCTAATTGCCATGGCTAGGACCTCCAGTACTATGGGGAGGTCCCCACTTGAATAACAGTGGGGATAGTGGGCATCCCTTTCTTGTTCCCGATCTCAGAGGAAAAGCTTTCAGCTTCTCGTTGTTCAGTATGATGTTGGCTGTGGGTTTATCATATATGGCCTTTATTATGTTGAGGTACTTGCCCTCTATACCCATTTTGTTGAGAGTCTTTATCATGAATGGATGTTGAATTATGTTGAATGCTTTTTCAGCATCTATGGATATGATCATGTGGTTTTTGTCTTTCTTTTTGCTGATGTTGATGGATTTTCGAATGTTGTACCATCCTTGCCTCCCTGGGATTAATCCCACTTGGTCATGGTGTACGATCCTTTTGATGTACTTTTGAATTCGGTTTGCTAATATTTTGTTGAGTATTTTTGCATCTACGTTCATCAGGGATATTGGTCTGTAGTTTTCTTTTTTGGTGGGGTCTTTGCCTGGTTTTGGTATTAGGGTGATGTTGGCTTCATAGAATGAGTTTGGGAGTATTCCCTACTCTTCTATTTTTGGAAAACTTTAAGGAAAATGGGTATTATGTCTTTTCTGTATGTCTGGTAAAATTCTGGGGTAAATCCATCTGGCCAGGGGGATTTGCTCTTTGGTAGTTTTTGATTACTGCTTCAATTTCATTGCTGGTAATTGGTCTGTTTAAATTTTCTGTTTCTAGTCTTGGAAGGTTGTATTTTTCTAGGAAGTTGTCCATTTCTCCTAGGTTTTCCAGCTTCTTAACATATAGGTTTTCATAGTACTCTCTAATAATTCTTTGTATTTCTGTGGGCTCCATCGTGATTTTTCCTTTCTCTTTCTGATTCTGTTGATGTGTGTGGACTCTCTTTTCCTCTTAATAACTCTGGCTAGAGGCTTATCTATTTTGTTTATTTTCTCAAAGAACCTGCTCTTGGTTTCATTGATTTTTGCTATTGTTCTATTCTTTTCAATTTTATTTATTTCTTCTCTGATCCTTATTATGTCCCTCCTTCTGCTGACCTTAGGCCTCATTTGTTCTTCTTTTTCCAATTTTGATAATTGTGACATTAGACCATTCATTTGGGATTGTTTTTCCTTCTTTAAATATGCCTGGATTGCTATATACTTTCCTCTTAAGACTGCTTTTGCTGTATCCCACAGTAGTTGGAGCTTTGTGTTGTTGTCATAGTTTGTTTCCATATATTCCTGAATCTCTATTTTAATTTGGTCATTGATCCAGTGATTATTTAGTAGCATGTTGTTAAGCCTCCATGTGTTTGTGAGCCTTTTTGCTTTCTTTGTACAATTTATTTCTAGTTTTATGCCTTTGTGGTCTGAAAAGTTGGTTGGTAGGATTTCAACCTTTTGGAATTTACTGAGGCTCTTTTTGTGGCCTAGTATGTGGTCTATTCTGGAGAATGTTCCATGTGCACTTGAGAAGAATGTGTTTCCTGTTGCTTTTGGATGTAGAGTTCTGTAGATGTCTATTAGGTCCATCTGTTCTAGTGTGTTGTTCAGTGCCTCTGTGTCCTTACTTATTTTCTGTCTGGTGGGTCTTTTCTTTGGAGTGAGTGGTGTGTTGAAGTATCCCAGAATGAATGCATTGCATTATATTTCCTCTTTTAATTCTGTTAGTATTTGTTTCACATATGTTGGTGCTCTTGCATTGGGTGCATATATATTTATAATGGTTATATCCTCTTGTTGGACTGAGCCCTTTATCATTATGTAATGTCCTTCTTCATCTTTTGTTACTTTCTTTATTTTGAAGTCTGTTTTGTCTGATACTAGTATTGCAACACCTGTTTTTTTCTCTCTGTTGTTTGCATGAAATATCTTTTTCCATCCCTTGACTTTTAGTCTGTGCATGTCTTTGGGTTTGAGGTTAGTCTCTTGTAAGCAGCATATGGATGGGTCTTGTTTTTTTTATCCATTCTATTACTCTGTGTCTTTTGATTGGTGCATTTAGTCCATTAACATTTAGGGTGATTATTGAAAGGTATATACTCATTGCCATTGAGGCTTTTAGTTTGTGGTTACCAAAGGTTCAAGGTTATCTTCTTTACTATCTTACTGTCTAACTTAACTCGCTTATTGAGCTATTATAAACATAGTCTGATGATTCTTTATTTCTCTCCCTTCTTATTCCTCCTCCTCCCTTCTTCATATGTTGGGTGTTTTGTTCAGTGCTCTTTTTAGGAGTGCTCCCATCTAGAGCAGTCCCTGTAAGATGCCCTGTAGAGGTGGTTTGTGGGAGTAAAATTCCCTCAACTTTTGCTTGTCTGAGAATTGTTTAATCCCTCCTTCATATTTAAATGATAATCGTTCTGGATACAGTAATCTTTGTTTGAGGCCCTTCTGTTTCATTGCATTAAGTATATCATGCCATTCTCTTCTGGCCTTAGGGTTTCTGTTGAGAAGTCTGATGATAGCCTTATGGGTTTTCCTTTGTAGGTGACCTTTTTTTTCTCTCTGGCTGCCTTTAATACTTTGTCCTTGTCTTTGATCTTTGCCATTTTAATTATTATGTGTCTTGGTGTTGCCCTCCTTGGATCCCTTGTCATGGGAGTTCTGTGTACCTCTGTGGTCTGAGAGGCCATTTCCTCCCCTAGTTTGGAGAAGTTCTCAGCAATTACTTCTTCAAAGACACTTTCTATCCCTTTTTCTCTCTCTTCTTCTTCTGGTACCCCTATAATGCGGATATTTTTCCTTTTTGATTGGTCACTCAGTTCTCTTAAAATTCTTTCATTCCTGGAGATCTTTTTATCTCTCTCTGCATTAGCTTCTCTGTGTTTCTGTTCTCTGTTTTCTAGTCCATTAATGGTCTCTTGCATCTTGTCCATTCTGTTTTGAAGTTCTTCCAGAGCTTGTTTTATTTCTGTGTTCTTCCTCCTTAGTTCTTGCATATTTCTCTGCAAGTCCATCAGCATGGTTATGACTTTTGTTTTGACTTCTTTTTCAGGAAGACTGATTAAATCTATCTCCCCTGGTTCCTTCTCAGGGGAAGATGTAGAAGATATCGAAGCTGTCTGGGTTAGTGTTGTCTGGATCAAATTTTTTTGCCTTTTCATGTTGATAGGTGCAGTGGAGTGCTATTGACATGTCTATCAGCTGGGAGATTCAAGCTTCTTTTCACTTGGCTCCTGGCCTTTCTTTACTGGGACAACTGCGATCCCTAGTGGCTTGTGTTGAACAATTGCATGTAGACTGGATCTCTGTATCTTGCCTGGCCGGTATGCAGGAAGCTCCCTTGCTGTGGGCGTGGCCAGCCTCAGGCCGCTACTCTGCTATGGCGGGGCCCCGGAGGGGTAATGGACGGGGGAGCTGTTTGGTTGTTTACCTCCGTGAGGGGTCTCAGAGCTGTTGCCCAGGAGGTTAGTGTGCCTGGAGTTCTCTGGAATTTCCAGCTGCTGGACTATGACCCAGTATGCTTCCGTCCAGCTGTGGCATCCCTGTCCCTTTAAGACTTTCAAAAAGCACTAGCTTTTCTTTGTCACAGGGGCGCCCGCTTCAGGACCCGCTCACAGGTCTTGCTGTTCTGTTTCCCTAGTTTCCACAGACACGCACTGTGTCTGTGCTCTGGTGCAGATGGCTAGCGCTGGGTGTTTAGCAGTCCTGGGCTCCCTCTCCCTCCCTGCTCCAACTCCTCTCCTCCCACCAGGAGCTGCGGTGAGGGGCGCTTGGGTCCCGCCAGGCCGGGGCTTGTATCTTACCCCTTTCACCAGGTGCTGGGTTCTCGCAAGTGTGGATGTAGTCTGGCTGTTGTCCTGTGTCTTCTGGTCTCTCTTTTAGGATTAGTTGTATTTGTTGTATTTTCAAAAATATATATGTTTTTGGGAGGAGATTCCCACTGTCCTACTCATGCCACCATCTTGGCTCTGCCTTGCACAAATGTATTCTTATATTTAGTAAACAATTCTGAGATTTCAAATAAAAAATATTTATCTTTACAATTTTAATAGCATTGAAATGTTGCATTCTTTACTACTTATTTATTTCAGACCCAGCTACAAAAGGAGTTAATAGGTTCAAGATGCTAAATCAAAACTAGCACCACTAAACAAAATTAGGTGATTAATCTTGAAGGTGGACTAATCCTTATAAATTCTGGGTTTATATTGCTGTGATAATTGTAGTTACATATAACCAAACATCAGGACTGTTTCTTTGGAAGAACATGGGGGAGGAGGGGTCGAATACATGGTAAAAAGGACAGTCAGATTCAATAAAATAAACAAATAATAAAAGCCATATGTCTGTTTCAAATCAGAATAATTTATTGCAAAGGAAACAGAGAAATGCCATAGTAATGAAAGTACAGATGGGCATACCAGGAGACATGAAGCAGGCAAATGTAATGTGGTAAATATTCTTAAAATATACTATATGTATTATTATTTTTTTCTGGGTTTGTTACCAGTTGATCTTTTTTTGTTCAATATTGGGTGATTCTTTAATAGCCTCCTGGCCTCATATGTTGGGCTTCCAGGGCAGGGTTTCAGCAGCAGCCAGACCAGTATCTTCCATAGTTCCATGGACGATAGCAGCCATATCCGTAGCCTCCATAGAAAGGTCCATACCCGTAGCCGCCATAGCCACAGCCATAGCCCAGGCCACCAAGGCCATAGCCATAGCCATAGCCCAGGCCTCCGTAGTAGCCGCCGCAGTAGCTCATGGTGTCAGGGGTGGTGAGTTTGGTTTGGTGTTCAAGGCAAGATCCTGAGAGTCAATGTCAGTATGTGTAGAGGAGTGCTTATATACCCTAGTGAGAGCACGTGATCCATCATGTGTGTACCCTCCTTTGTGTCACTTTTATTACTCCTACTTAACATAACTTGTTAATTCATTGTCCCTGATACAGAGAGAGGCCCTCACACTCATTAAAATGCTTGAGATCGCTTTGTTGCTTACTAAGGGTGGCCCTTACAAGTTATTGCATCACTTTGTCAAATCACCATGTTGCATATTTTAAATATACACAACTTTTATTTGTCAATTAAACCTCAGGAAAATTGAGGATAAAAGATTTCATCACTTTATTAGTAAGAATGCTGTATCTTCAAAGTCTGGCCCTGTCAGACCTCCAATAGAGTTCTTCATAGTCATACATACCAATCATATTTGAAAGTGTTGTTCTTTTCAATTAGATGTTTCTTCATCTCTGTTTTTCTTTAGATTCGTATATTCTGTTACAAATTAAATCTAAGAAACGAATCAAATTCAAATTTCTACCATCCATTGTATCCTTTTTAAAGCATCTTATTCATCAGGCTAAATAGTGAATTATTTATCTATTCCAGATTTAAGGAAACAAATATTTGAGAGCCAGTATAAATCAGCTTGACTTTTGTGAATAGCAAAAGATATTCTAGAAAAAATGAAAAAGGATCTATCTTTTTAAGGTTTAGAACAGTGGTCTTCTCAACCAGCATACTTTTTACTTAGTATATAATTGGAAAATTTTTTTAAAAAAACAAACATTTTTTCTTGACACAACGGTGGACCAGTATCAATGCATATTTATTATTAAAACCATGTTATTCTTTGTTCTTTGTGTTTTACAATTCTGTGGACTTTAACATGCATAGAATAAAGGTTCATAAACTGAAGGAAAATCACAGTAATCAAAAATTTATTTCATAAGTAGTTTTAAAAGCTGATTGTTATTTTTTCAAAGCCTGCCCCTCTTCTCTGTTATGACATCTATCCCTGTTTCTTTCAAAATTGCAGATTATAACTTCTTCCCTATATTTACATTCGGCATTTACTCCCGTTTCTTCACTATTCATCTAATACCTTATACAATCTCCTTTTTTTAATTAACAGGTTTTATTTTTAAAACACATTTAAATTTACAGAAAAATTGAGCAGGAAGTACTGAGTTCCTATTCTCCACACACAGACATGCATTTTTCCCTATTATTAAACATCTTGAATTAGTATGACATATTAATTACAGTTAGTGAACCAATAAGAACACATTATTATTAATTAAGATCTACAGTTGAGTTCACTCTCTGTGTTGTACTGTTTTATGGGTTTTAAGAAATGCATAATGCCATGTAAGCACTATTAAAGTATCATACGGGGTATTGTCATAGCCTTAGACGTCCCCTGAGCTCCACCATTTCTTCCCTTCCTTCCCCCAGACTCTTGCAACCACTAATTTTCTTACTGTCTTCATAACATTTTTCAAAATGCCATCATTGGAATCATAGAGTATGTAACCTTTTCACATTGACTTCTTTTACTTAGAAATATGTTTTCGGGATTCCTCCATACCTTTTTGTGGCTTGATAGCTCTTTTCTTCTTATTACTGCATAATATTCCATTGGATATTCCACCGTTTGTTCATTCACTTAACAATTGAAAAGCCTCTTGTTTGCTTCCAAGTTTTGGAAATTAAGAATAAAACTAAAAGCATTTGTGTTCAAGTATTTGTGTGAACATAAATTTTTAACTCAATAGGGTAAATACCAGGAAGAGTGGTTGCTAGATCATATATATACGACTATGTTTAGCTTTGTGAAAACTATCAGAGTGTTTTTGAAAGTCGTGGACCATTTTGCATTCCCATCAGCAATGAAAGAGATTCTATTGTTCCACAACCACACCAGCATTTGTTGCTGTCACTGTTTTGAATTTTAGCCATTCTAATAGATATGCTACAATCTCTTTTCAAATATCCAGCCTTTGTACTCCCATTAACCATTAGACTAGGGTGGCAAGGAAAAATTGGGAAGTATGCACAATTTTTATTAGGGTCTCATCAATTTTCATTTGGTGTCTAGAATTCTATTTCTTCCTTCCTCTTTTATCTTTATTTTTATGATAACAATTTTCCCCTTGTATTATTTTTGCCCTGTTCTGTGCTTATTTTGTTTTTGTTTTCTTTTCTTCTTAGGAAAAATCATAGTAGTATCTACTAAGATATAAAATGTGTCTTAAGGTCTTAGATGGTAAAAGGACAATTCAAATCCAAGGCCTCTGTCAAATTCAATAAAAAACAGTTACCACTGGAAAAGTCTTAAGAATCTCCAAAATATAGTACAATGTATGTAATGTGAAATTTAAGGTGTGGAAAAGGGACTGGGGCAAAGTCCCTCAGCAGACTGTAAGAAGTTAGTCACTCATAGCCAAAGCTGACCATAAACCTGGTTCTTCCAGCTGGGTCCTTAGCTCTTGGTGAGTATTTAAATTCTTGTGAATTATACATGCCCTCAAATATAGTGTTCAGTTCCTCTGCCTCTCATAAGTAATTTTCAGGTGATAAATTTTTTCAATTAGATTTGTTTACCTCTATTTAGTAACTACTCTATAGTAGAAACACACAAAATAAGTGTCAAAAGGATGAATGAATTCTAAGGTCTTTAAAAGTTACCCCCATATTTCTCCCCACCACGGGTAACTGTCGGTACCTAAACAATAAGGATTTAAAGGAGGTATAAGCTTAAATGGCTTTCTGACTTTAGAGAAACATATAATCATCATTTCATTGCATTGTTTTTTTTTTAATTATGATCATGAATTTTATATATATATATCTATGTTTGAGTATAAAATTTGATGAATTCTGGTGAAAATGCATACACTACCTATACAGAGAATACCCTAATGCCTCAAACATCTCTATTGCTCCTTTTTGGTCAATATCACCCTCCAGAGATACCCATTCTTGTAGATTTTAACAATAGCTTCAGCAGCTCTTGTCAATAGTTTCCCAAAATGTTTGTCAGATTTAGAGTCCCACCAGCAATGTAAGAAAGTTCCCTTTGCTCTACACCTTTGATAACACTTGTCACTTTCTGACTATTTAACTGTGATCATTCTTGCAGGCATGTAGTAAGCTGAGCATTGTTTTAATTTGTTTTTAACCTGATGAGCAATGATACTGGGCACCATTACATATGCTTATTGATCATTTAGGTATTCTTTTTTTAAAATTTTTTATTAAGGTATTATTGATATACACTCTTATGAAGGTTTCACATGAAAAACAATGTGGTTACTACATTTACCCATATTATCAAGTCCCCACCCATACCCCAAATCAGTCAGTGCCCATCAGTGCAGCAGAATGTCACAGATTCACTATTTGCCTTCTCTGTGCTATACTGCCTTCCCTGTGACCCCCCCACACCATGTGTACTAAACAGAATACCCCTCCATCCCCTTCTCCCTCCCTCCCCACCTGCCCTCCCACACCCCTCCCCTTTGGTAACCACTAATTCCTTCTTGGAGTCTCTGAGTCTGCTGCAATTTTGTTTTTTCGGTTTCGCTTCTTTATTATAGGTATTCTCTTTTTTGAAGTGTCAGTTTAATTATTTTGTTCAGTCATAGCTGAATTTATGATATCCTAGTTCTGATTTGTAGGAGCTCTTTATATGTATGGTGTAGCTCTAGGCAAAGGCTGTTTCTGGCCCAGGGTGAATCCCCTATGAAACCTGTGAAACCAAAATACATCAAGGGAAGTAGTAGGTTGGGTGAAGGGTTTTTATTCCTCACAGTCACGAGCCTGACTTAGCATCCTGAATCTCTTTGGAATGGCTTGTGTTCTGCCATCTGGGTATACTCTCTACTTCCCATCTGCCCCTTCTGGGAGGAACTCATTGGCGGGTCCATGGTGATTGACAGACACCAGACTAATTACATACCAAGAACAGAGGGGAGGAGAGAATGATGGCCATTTTCTCTCCACATCTTGCCCCAAATCAATGGGAGGCTCTATAGTGGTGGTAAACACCTATTGATACGTAAATGAACTAAGGCTAGGAGATTCTGGAAATTCCATCATTTGCTCCTCACATGGGTACAAATATTTTGTCATATCTGTGTTTTGAAAATATTTTCTGCCTGTATTAGCTTGTTTTTTTCACTTTGAAATGCTGTTATCTATGAACATAACTTCTTAATATAACTAGCTTAGACTTATTTCTTCATTTTTAAAAGACAGTATTTGAAATCTTGATGCCCTCTTGAAGCAGTTACTTCCAAACTTGAGAAAAGACAGTGAGAAAGAGAGTGAAAGAGGGGACAAAACAAATTGATGTTTCTTACCTCCTGTATTTAAGCTTAGTGAAAATTAATAGAGTCCCTGTTAAATAATTGTTAATACTCCTCTACAATGATGACCTCAAAAAGGTCAAGAGGGCCTTCTGGGAATTTAGGACTGCTTTCTGGGATCCAGAATTATGATATTCATCTGGAAATAAATAAATGGCTCTATAGAACTTGTTCAGGAATTGGAGAGGACAAAAATGTAGCCAGTACGAATCATTGTGTTTTCTTTCTGAGATTAATATAAGGATATCTTTAATAATTGAGTGTGCGTTTTATTTTTTAATTTAAAAAAATCAAATATAGAAGTATATTTGATCTACAATATTAGTTTCAAGTATACAATACAGTGATTTGACAGTTATCTACAGTATTAAATGCTCAGCCAACTAGCGTAGTTACTATTTGTCAACACAGAAATATGTTACAGAATTACTGACTGTATTCTTTCCTGTACTTTTATCCCTGTGACTAATTTATATTATGATTGAAATATCGTGTCCCTTTATCTCATTCATCTACTTTACCCATCCACCCCAACCACTCCCCCATGGTAACCACCATTCATTTCTCAGTGTCTATGAATCTATTGCTATTTTGCTTTGCTCTTAAATTCCACATATAAGTGAAATCATATGGTATTTGTCTTTCTCTGCCTGGCTTATTTCACTTAGCATAATGCCCTGTAGGTCCATTCATGTTGTTACAAATGACAAGTTTTTTCTTTTTTATGGCTGAATAATATTCCATTGTACATATACACCACATCTTCTTTATCCATTCATCTACTGATAGACACTTTGCTTCCATATTTTGGCTATTGCTAATAATGTGACAATAAACATAAGAGTACATATATCTTTTGAATCAAGTGATTTGTTTTTTCAGGTAAATTCCTAGAAGGAATTAAAAGATAATGTAGTACTTCTATTTTTAAATTTTTGAGGTATCTCTGTACTGTTTTCCATAGCGGCTGCAAAAATTTACATTTCAACCAACAGTGTAGGAATGTTTTCTTTTTAATTTGTGTATGTATTTTAAACTTTTTATTCCAAAGGATAAACAAGTTCAAATATTTGTTAATGATTTATACATAATACCAATGGGGTATTTAATATTCCACTGTCTGATATCCATGTGTTGCATCTTTGAGAACCTGATGCTTTAATGACTAGGGACATATTTAAGGTTCTTTTGAGGAGATACTGTGACAAAACTTTAATGCATTATAATGATTTAGATAGTCACAACATCATTATGGCTTTCTTTTATTTTACAATCTAAATTTTGGGTTTTATTGAAATATATCAATATTGTAGTGACATGTGTATTGACCAATCAAACAAAACATTTGTATTGGATCCACCAGGCAGGGCTAATACAATAGAAAATAAATTACCTGATTTTCTAAGGGCTTTCTTAATATAAAAGGGGTTATAAATCAAATACTCTGTGCTAATTTTTGTACTGAAACATACTTAGTTGCATGGAAGGAGTGAACAATTTTTCAAATTAAAAAGTTTATTGAAAGAGACACAAAAATAAATAAATACTTATATATTATATCTGAGTAAATAAAATTAGTATTTTAAAAAAGCAAACTTCTAACAAAGAAAATTCCCATTGCATATTCCTTGAATTCACTTAATACTTATTATTGCTAGAAATATTAATTTTACAGTAATTATTTCAGAGAATAAACTCAGTCTACCAATCAATGATGCAATTATATATGAAAACTTAGAAAATAAAATACAAAAATATCATTAATAATATTATCAGAAAGCATAAAATGCAGATATTTTTAAAGAAAAATATACAAGACCTAGCCTTTGATAGTTACAAAATTATGTTGGAAGAGGTTATAATGACATTTATAATAATGCCATATATATATATATATATATATATATATATATATATATATATATATATATATATATAATCTTTATATATTAAAATAGACAATATATCCCCTAAATTATATGTTAAATAAAATCATAATAAAAATGCCAGGCAATGTATATATTTACCAGATTCTAAAATGTTTAAGGAAATTCAAAGGAACCAGAATATCCAAAGCAATCTTAAAAAAAGAAAAAAACCTCTACATTAACTGATTTTTAAGACTTACTAAACTAGAATATCAAGAAAGTGTGATATTGGCATGAGGATACACAAATAAGTCCAATTGAAAATATTAGCAGACTTAGAAGGAGAATTTTTTATTACAGATTCCAAGGCAAACAGAATACTTTTCAGCAAATGATACTGAAACCATGTAATATTCACATGAACAAGAAAAAGAACACCTTGATTTCTTCATAGTATACATCAAAGTTAATTCAAAATGTATTCTAGACCTGACCATAAAAGCTAAAATTAAAACTTCTGAAAGTTTTTGTTTTGTTTTGTTTTGTTTTGATTAAAGACACAGAAACTACTGACTGTAAAATAAAACACGGTGAAATGGACTTTATAACAGCATGCCACACACTAGGGAAAAAAGTATGGTTATAGATCTATAGATTAAGAAAACATAGATAGGTATAGATATAGGTTAGAGGTAGAGATAGGCATGATAAAGATAGCCATCATATGTTAAGATCTACAACTCCAAACAAATAGCATCTCCCCAAACCTGGGCACACTGAAAGGAAGATATACAAATATCCAATAAGCAAATAAATTATTTGACAGCGTTTGTTATCAGTTAACAGGGAAATGCAAATTAATACCAAAACAATATAATCTATTCACCCACTAGGTGTTCTACAATGGAAAAAAAAACTATGCTTTTCTTAATAACAGGGTCTATGTGACAGGATTCACAGACTCTTTGGTTCAGTGTGCAGCTCTCACAGGAACTTGATAATCAATTTCTCTATGGATATAACCAGAGGGTAAGTAGCCAAATAAATTAAATTATAATCAATACTATTTATAACCAGAATATCACATCAGGGATTTTAGCACCTGAAGTCATTGCCATAAACTGGAGTTCTCACCTATATAAATTTTAACTTAGAACTCTGAAAGCTCCAGGTAGCAGATTTTGGTAGCTATGTCTTTCTGAATATATGCATCTTTCTAGCTTTGGAATGGTTGCTTTCCTGGTGACTTCAGTTTTCTGATGTAGCCAAGAACATTCATTGATTTTCTGTTTGCCCAGGCTTTTCTTGCTCTAAGGACAGGAGTGAAAACTTCTAATGTTACATGCCACAGCTGAAACTGAAGCCCTGTTGATCACCTTTTAATATGTGCTAACATTTTCTAATAAGTTCACTTGAAAGTCATCTGACTCTTGAGGAGAATGAAACTATATTTGTATAATGGATTTGGCTCAGGATTTTCCAACTATAAAACTGAGGAATATGATGATGATCTTTTCATGATACTAGGAAACTGCAGATTATTGTTTATCGCCCATTTGCAAATGAATCAATTTTTTTTTCTAACTTAGATATCTCAATATTTCTTTTATTCACTAACGTTGAATATCCAGCTTTTGATGTTTTCCACTGAACCAGGTTTGTCAGCCTGCTTGTTCCCTGGTTAATGCATTACATAAAATATTGCCCATGCTCACTATCTCTTTATATATGAATCATGATTTTAATCTTCATGGAGTCTGTGATTTGATGGTGCCTTACTGTCAGATTGAAGAAGGATTTAAGGGATTGAAGAAAAGATTTCTACTTTTATGGTGGAATCATTAATTAAGGAAGTTATAACATAATTATATAGATTACAGTGTGATTTACATTGCTCATGCCTGAACATCATTTCTCATGCCTCTAAGCACATCTTTTTTCATTCAACCTTCTATTTGCCAAGGATGAAATACATCTTTCAATACTTAACTGAGACCTTATATCTCCTATGAAGAGTTTTCACCCAAAGTTAAGTTTTAAAGTTATTGTATTAAAACTGATAGTTCTGCTATATATTTTCTCTCCTCAAAAATGACATAATATTTACGCCTCCTTGAAAGAATGGATTTTAGTTTGCTCACCTTAGTAGTCCAGGAGCTATCATTGCTTCTAGAAGGTTATACAAAAAAATTATATGTCTACTAAATTGAATAGAACACAAACATGATTGAAAATGATTCTGTCTCAACATACTTCATTCTAAGTGAGGAGATTAGTGCAGAATATAATTTGCTTTAACAACTAGAAGCAAGTGTATGTTTAATGATAGGAGTATAAATAAAAATATGCCCAAGTGTAGAAGAAAATGTCACTTGTACAAAGAAAAGACTCTGTAATTAGAGTCCATTGAGGAAGCAGAATTTGATTATAAGAGATAATTAGATATAAAAGAAAAATCATTCAAGAGAAAAAATGAAGTAATAAGGAAGTAAATGTTTATATTTACCTATGTATTCTAAAGAATATATTTATAAATAATAAAACAAGAATATATTTATTGTTAACTTTAATTCTTTAGACCTAATATATCTAGAGAACAATGATTTAAAAATATAAAATACAAATATAAAATTTGTGAAAGCTTTTGAAATGGCTTCGTAATCAAAACCCGTTTTATGTAAGAACATCAGCTGAAAGAATTAGTAAAAATAAAGTGTTGTTTGCTATGTGAGCTAAGGATTTTATTTATTAATTAACAGAAGCTACATCCTGGGAGTTCCCATGTTTAAAAACAATTTGACAACAGGCATGGTGGAATATTTTCCTGCTAGCACAACCATGAAGATGCCTGACTGAGATCTGAGATCCTGCTAACACAATTTGCACTAGCATTCTTTGGGAGCACACAGTCTTCATCATGCGCTTGCTTGTGACAAAGACTCTTTCTTTGGCCAAACTGTATTTATGCAGGCTCCTATGAACTCTCTTCTGAACTAGACCTCAACCTTGGCTTACAAGAACTGCAGTTCTCAGCTTCACTTAAATGACCTCTTGAGAAAGCTCAACAGTGACAAAAAAATTTACTGTTTGTTTCAACCAAAGGTTGTATTAGCCCCGAACCTCCCTTTACTTGGAAGCATTTTCTTTAGAAAATCGCAATTTGTAAATCCCTTCTCTGTTCCTTGAGGTGTATCTTCTCTAAATCAGGGCTTTCTCAAAGAACTGGGAGCCAGTCTCTTTTAAATGCAGATGCCCAAGGTTTTGCATTGTCTGCAGTCCCTGTGTGAGGGTAAAAGCCTAACTTCATTAGGTACTTTGCTTCAATTTGCAAAATTACCTTCTGTTCTGAAAAAGGATGAAAAGTTTTTTTTCACCCCAGGTAAGCAGTAATGAACTAATCCACATGGCCTGGTCACGTTAATCAACCCCTGCTTCCTACTTGTAATTTCCCACCACTCTGAACCACCTCCCACTCAACCACTCTCCCTACTCCCTCACTCTTCCTGTAAAACACCTCTGCAAATTGGCAGAGAGCTCACTTTTCTGAAGTCTCTCTCCCCTACTGCAGTGGTACTGAATAAAATCTGTCTTATTGTCTTCAATAACTGTCCAGCTTTGTTTTTCTTTGACACTGGATGGCAAATAACTAGCTACAAACCAAAGAAGTTAAATATAATATGAGGCTTACGAAGCAGAAGAAAACCCACAGTGAATTAATCCATGAATGTGTGCAGCTTCTGAGATCTTGGAGATAAACAAATTATACTGAAAAAGTAGAACCCAGAAGAATGGACTCATCCATCAATAGAGGGAAAGAAGTAGCCACATCCAGAAACATCATAGCCTCAAAAAGCCAAAACTAAAGCCACTGACATAGCACAACCAAGACCAAATCTAAGACCCCGTGATAGTTACCATAGTAACTCATCACATCAGCTATTGAAGATTTGAGCTGATGATGAAATGAATATTCTGAGAAAGAAGATTGCCAAGCAACTAGTGTATTTTTACTTTCACAGTGAAATGTGTGGCAAACCGTAAAACATGGGTTTTGTTTGCTTTGAAAACAAATTTCTGATGAAAAACAGTACCATTAGCCCATACATTTATAATTTAAGAGTAGTCCCAAACATGAATGACATCGTTTTCTCTTGAATTTAATTGTTGTGTCCAAGAATCAGCTTTTACATGGGAAGATAATTTCATTCAATTTATATTCAAAGTTAATGACTACACATATTTCTACATTTCAATGTAAAAATCCAATGCCTTGCATCGGGCAGCTCATTTGTGGCATTGCCTGAGAGCTTGGATTTGCCAAATGACATTTCCTTCACTTTGCCCACAACAGGATTCAGCTTGTGCCAAATATCATGTTTTCTTTCTTTCTCCAATTCAATAAACTAGCACACAAATTATAGAATGATCATGCAGAATTATATAAACAAATTTAAAGTAGGAGACAAATTATTCAGAGAAAACAACAAATATTTGACCATCCTTTTGTTTGCCTATTCTGTGAAACAACACTGTAACTTTCTGTCAGTTGTATTGGTCAACTTCTGTTAGATTATATTCAAGCCCTGTTTCACCACAATTAAAATTTCTTCCCACTACCATCCTTTTCAGAATAAGCAAATTGTGCATGTAAACAGGAAAGAAGCTTGTGCAAAGAATAATTGAAGATTGAGAAGTATGCTATTACCAGGTGATCAAGGACCTCTGCACATCTGCAGTTGCTTATGAAGAATTCTTCGTTCTATGGTGTTTTCCAGGACACCGCTGAAAGCATATGACTTTTTTAGGTATAATTATTTGATCTCAAGATCAGCCAGTTGTTTCTAAAACTTGAATTTGTATCTACATTATCAGCTTGTAAATACCTTCCTATTGTGTTTTTACACTTCCTTTACCTATAGAATATATTATTTTCCTTACAGCCCCTTTCAAACATTCCAAGCCACATCAAGTATTGAAGTGTTCTAAATCTTTCTGTCGTATTACTTTAATTCTTATTTTTAGACAGGAAGATGATAAGTGAGAAAGAAATAAATCATTTCATGGTCCTATAAAGCTTACCCTGTCACAGTTACAAGGTGTGTGCATGTTTCTAAGTGTGTATGCATGCAGGTACAAAGTTAAATATATGGAAGTACAAAATTAGAGAAGGTTAAAATTACCTGAGGAGGTATCTTAGAGAATGAAAAGCTATAGTAAAGCTGGACTGTCTTGAGAGAAAAGTTCTGGAGGTTGAAATTAGACTGCATCACAATTTATAAGAATTCTATAGAGAAAAGAAGAGGGGAGATCATCAAGAGGTGGTTGTTTTGACCAATGCCAAGGGGCAAGAATAAGCAAATCGTGCATATAAACAGGAAAGAAGCATGTGCAAAGAATAATTGAAGATCGAGAAGTATGCTTTTACCAGGTGATCAAGGACCTCTGCACATCTCCAGTTGCTTATGAAGAATTCTTCGTTCTATGGTGTTATCCAGGGCACCGCTGAAAGCATATGACTTTTTTAGGTATAATTATTTGATGTCAAGATGAATTACATGCAAAAACCTAAAATAACTTATCTGTTTGTAATCTTTGTACTCCCACATGAATTGTAAAATTGTTTTTTCCATTTCTGTACATCATTGTGGGTAGTATGGACATTTTAACAATATTACTTTTTCTAGTTCCATAAATGAAGGTGTCTTCCCTTTTGTTTGTGTCTTCTTTTATTTTTTCTTCAATATTTTTTAGTTTTCAGAGTATAAGTGTTCACTTGATTAAGTAATTCCTAAGTAATTCATGTATCTGTAAAACCCATTTCTCTGCATTTCATTCGCTAAACCAATTCACAGAGGGGTTAGGACCTTGTTACAAAATGCCATGAAAACTCTGACAGCATTCTTTTTTCTGGATTGAAACATTTTTACTGAAGTATAGTTGATATACAATCTTATGTTCGTTTCAAGTATACAACACAGTGGTTTAACAGTTACCCATGTTATTAAATCCTCATCTCCACTAGTGCGGTTACTATTATTAACATAGGAAGGCATAACAGAATCATTGGCTAAATTTTCCATAGATTCAAGCATTTTAAAACACTTTATCCCTCTTACCACTCCTCTTAAAATTTTTCGAACATGCTTATTGAGGGAGAATTTACCTACCATGTGAAGTTCTCTAAATGCTGTAATCACCCTAATTTTCCAGTATTAAATGTTGAGTTTTATTTTTTAAATAGTTCCCATAAATGCATCCTTTCACATAATCAGAAACAATGCATATGTGAATTGCATCATTTCTTATGCTTTTGATCACCTAGTTCATGTTGTAACCTTCTTGTAAGGTCCAGTTAAACATTACCTCCTCTCTATTTCATATCTGTATGAACTATCTTTCCATGTTCTTTCCATAATGTCTTTCCATAATGGGCTTTTAACTGTGATTCAGATTTTCTGTATTTTGTCATAGGAAAGTATATTCATACATAAGAAAATGAACCCTTGGGTGAGTGTCATCCATCTTTAGTTATAATAATTTAATTGCTAGTTATCTTTCATCTATACCTATAGTAATTCCTTGTTTTTATGATTTTGAAAAAACAATCCCGACATTAAACCATTTTATCTGGAGGCATTTGAGTAGGTATAGAACATAAAAACATGATATGGAGAACATAAAAGTATATTAAAAATAATGGGATCTATTTTAGTTGTATTTATCTCTTTTTTACTTATTGGGAAGACTGGCTTTCTTAGGTAGGATCAGTTTTTAGATTCACTGCAATACTGTGTGTACAAGCACTTGGTACTGAATTGGTTGAAAAGTCTAAATTAACAGTGGGATTAGTGAGTACCACTCCTACAATGATCTTGAATTTCTCTAACAAAAGGAATAGTCACTGGCATTATGCTTATCTATCTGGAATATACTGCTGAATTATTTGTGAGAATCAATATTGATATATGGAAACACAGGAGGCCCACAAAATGGCATGAATAGTAGGTCAGGAATAACATAGTGTGAGATTCAGGGATAAGAAGAGAGATCTAAGGAAGCCAAAAATAAGGCTGATGTCCATGGCCAGTCTCATGGTTGAAGACAAAGGCTAAGCATAGTCTCTGGAAAATAATTCCTGTCAAGGTGAAAAGAGCAGCAATCAAACAGCTGGAACACACTATAAGCAACAGTCTGACTTAGAACAGAAGCAATAGGGGGTTAATCAATATATCATAATGCTTTTGGCTTTTAACAGGGCACATGATATCCAGGTATCCTGATGACAAAGCATCTGTCCATACATACCTGATTTTTGCACAGCTTGGTAATTAAACAAAATGTCACCAAGAAAGGCATGCCCTTACCTTACATCACTGAAGATTTTTAACAATGCCAATAATGATATTGAGAATAGAACAGGTACTGTAACTTTGAATTTTGTAGTGAAAAAATATCTTCATTAGAAGTTATTGGGTCTAAAATTATTTGGCTCTGTGAAATTTCAAATAAAATGGAAGCATGAACTGAGCAAAACACATACCCCCTGAAGCAGTTATAATCTCAAAGTATCAGTGTCATGTCTGAAGTGTCGCATCACGTCATGGTATGAAGTAAATAATTCCAAGGGGAAAAATTGTTTCATGCAAAACCATTTTTAAGGTATTGCATAATTGGAATATTGTGTTGAGTAAATGAAAAGAAATGGATCCAGGTTTTTATGCTTATGAAAAATGTTTATTACAGACTGTCTGTGCCCAGAATTATTACAGAATAGATAGTGGAGAAGCTATGTCAGAAATGTTTCAGGAATAAAGATGACCAGCCTGAGTGGTGAAACTCTGGTTCAGAAATACATGTCTGCACTGATTTAAGGTGTCGGTCTGCATTGCACTACGTTCTTCAGTGTCTACTAAAACGTTTCACTACTGATTTTGAAGGAATGAACTAATCCATAAAAAAAAAGTGATCTCCAAGTGAAAAGGGTGTAATAGAAAAAAAAATATTTAGAAAAGTTCAGAGGACCAATATCTTCTATAGAAAGTGGGACAACAGTAGCCACAACCATAATAACCAGCATAGCCACCAAGACACAGCTGGAACCACAGCCATGGCTCACCTAAGCCACCGAGGCCATAGCCAAGGCCACCATAGCAGTTGCCGTAGTAGCTCATTGGGTCAGAGGCTGAGAATTTGGGTGGGTGTTGAAGGTGAGGTTCCTGAGAATGAGTATCACCTCCTGCACTGGGCTTTTATACTCCTCAGTGTGGGTGTGGTAAAGCACAACACAAGAGCTTCATTTTCTTTGAAAATCTACCTTTGGTGAAAACAGTACTATTAAACCATACCTCTCTTATTAAGAGTAGACCAAATTCACAAATACTTTTTTCCTTATGCTTAGTTTAATTCTTATTCCTCAGAAATAGACTTTGGATGGAGTAATTATTTTCATATATTCAAAGCTAATGTTTTCACATATTTCTGTATCTACATCATAATAACGAGGCTCCCTGTCTTCACAGTGCTCGAGACTTTGATCTTAAGCAAAGACGCCTCCACGTTGCCTCAGAGAGTGCTCACTTCCACGATGACTTCCTCTCCCTACTTATGATGAAATAAACTTGGGTAAAAAATATTATGTAATCATAAATGATCGAGAATGTACATTTTTTTCAGAAAGGAGATAGGAACATGTATGTAGTACTTCTTTCTACTTGTGTATTTGTGTGATAAGCGTTAAGCACCCTCATACTTGTAAGATGATATTTATGCCTTTTCATAAGAATGTCCAAGCCTCCCTTTCGGGTTTCTCCCCACTGCACCTTACATTCAACCACTCTACTAGATGAACCCTCTTGGAGTGTTTCTTAAAACTTCAGTTGCCTTTCTCACATTAAGCTTTTTCTTGGACTTTCTTTATCGTTCTAAAATACTCCTTCCTGTCCTTGTAACTTTCTTCGACAATTCTGATTCACATTTCTCTTTTAAACTGATATTATTTTCTGCAGAATTTTTTCATGTTTTTCATTTGGAACCAGTGTAAAAACACTTCGAAGATGTGGACCTGACACCTAATGTGATACCTTGCGAAAGTAAACAATGTGTATATTTGTTGACTTTTTAAATTAATTTTTCCTAAAATGCCAATTTAAATTTTATAAGCTTTTTTAAGAGAGGTATTTATGTGAAATAATGCCTCATATTTCAAATTGCAAAGAGAATCACAATTAAAACAATATAATAATATTCATATTTTCCTTTTACTTTGAGAAAGACACCATGGGAATCATTTGGGTAGAGAGGTGAAAAATGATAAATTTATAAATGACCACTCCAATAAATTCAAATCTTACAATTGAATTGTACTCACAAATGGGTGAACTCACATGTTTGTTTGTATGTGTGTGTGGTATTTATTATGTGTGTGAATGAAGGCATACTTATGCTTTTTCTTATTAATACCATAAAGCATCATATAGAAGAGTAGAATGATGGATCATCACATTGATTTAGAGAACTATTACAATGACTTGCAATATCTTGCAAGGAATTTTGGAGAAGTATGAGATGAGTTGCATTTAGAAGGAAATATAAAAATTTAAGAGTAGGAAGAGAGGAGGAGGTCCCAGCAGGGAAAACATCTTATCACCAGAAACAAAGGGAACAAGGTGTGTCCTCAATGAGCAACACATTATGGTTGGAACACAGAGCTTAAATAAAGAGTAATTGATGGTTGGGAAGCATATTAACTTAACATCAGGGTGAGTCATACATTACATTCTATAGTTTTGTTTTTGGGCCATGACATCAGAGAAATAATGTTTTAAGACTATGTTTATTTTCTCTGCAATGTAGATTGTATGGTGAATTTCTGAAAGCCCAAGGAACATTTGAGAAACTCTTCCAATATCCTATTATAGAATGAAATGAAAAACATTAATATATGAAGAAAGTAAAGCAAAACCCCAAAAGTTAATTACTTATTCAAATGTTAAAGAAAATAGGAACATAGGAACAAAATTACCCAGGCATTCTACTTCCTTTATAAAATTAGGAGCTGGTGGTATGCTCTGTGTGTAATGAGCTTGGGGATGGGGTGGGTGAGGCAGGGGAGAAACCTCAAACAATGTGTTTGCCTGCCATTGTTTTCCAAGGATGCACTCCGTAGAGGGGCACATGGAGCAAAGACTGAGCAAAAGGTATGGACAATTCTTCCTTACAAAGCTCATAAAAATAATAGGTTTCAAATAGTAACCATACTGAAAAATATTCTTTTTTTGATATATTGAGGTTAAAGTAGTTAATTAAAGTACTTAAGTAAATTGCATTAAACTAATAACCTTGAAAAGGAAATGTCATTATCTTCAAATGCACTAGGTGATGGCTAAATATGGGTGTTTCTGTAGGATATCAAATAAACAATGTAGTCATATCTGAGCAAGTTATCACATGAGATGTAAAAGTTTTTCACTAAAAGTAAGATCAGCTCTAAGGAAGTAAATAATTATATAAGCAGAAAATATGTTTCAATGAAATGTATTACTTCGATATGCCAAAATTGTAAATAAAAAGTACATTTAAGTGGGCAAATAGAAGTGAAACAAGATTTAGAAAGCTCACAAAGTTTATTGGAAAATATGCACAGAAACATCATAGAAGGGATGAAGAAGGGAGTTTCATGTCAATGACCTAGCAGGAGTGAATACAATCAGCCTGGGTAAAAAATTCTGGATCAGGGAAACAAGTCACTGCAGATGGACAATGTTCTCAGTAAAATCCAGAAGACCAGTATCTCCCATAGAAAGAGGGATGTAAATAGCCACAGCCATAACTAGCATAGCCACCAAGACCACAGCTGGAACCACAGCCATAGCCCAGACCACCAAAGACACCGAGGCCACAGCCAAGGCCACCATAGCAATTGCCATAGTAGCTCATTGTGTCAGGGGCTGAGGATTTGGAGGGTGTTGAAGGTGAGGTTCTTGAGAATGAATATCACCTCTTCTTTTACACTCTTCAGTGTGGGTGTGGTCTCCTCCATAGATAATTCTCATTCTTACTTTTTTTCACAAATAAGCAAAACAGCCCAGTTATACCTTTGCCTCATGAGTTTTTAATTTTTAATGCTACTGATGCATGGTGTCATTTACTTACTTGCTTCATCTGCACTTCTTACAGCTAGAGTATTTTAATAAAAGGCAATTACCATCAAGTCTTCAAAGCCTCTGATGGTGTTTAAGACAACCTAACTGGGTTGCTAGGTGTAATCTTCTCTCTTCTTGCATCATATCCATTTTTTTTTTTTTTTTGTCCCTGGGTCTCATTCTCTTCCTTTAGGAAGATCCAGAGCTCTCCTCCTAAGCTGGAAATTGAGTTTGAATGTGTTAGAGATTGGTTGAGATCCCAGGATATGGAGCCACACAGGCCTTTAGTTCAAATCCTGCTTCTATCCATCCCACATTGTATGAACTTGAATTTTCAATCTCTTAAAATAATACCAATTTATATATATATAAAAAGAGCAGTAACTTCCTTCTCTGTTTTTGATCTTTGCAGCAAAGCTCCCTCAGCACAGATCCACAAGCTCTGTGTATTTTATTGCTCTCTCAGCTCACAAAAGTAATTATGTCAAAGTAATAAGTATAGCACCATGGAAAATATCCTTCTTAAAGGTGTATAAACTGAAACAAGAAAGAAAAAATTATTCAAGAACTTGTATCTGTTAAAAGAAAGGGCAGTATCTTTATCATTTTTGGGGAAATCTATACTTAATTAGTTCTGAAATATTTGAATTACAATAAAGTTGTATCATTTTAAGAAGGAAAGACAACATCTTATCAGGAAGCTTTATTTAAGTCTTTTATAAGCAACCATTTAATAAGAAATACAATTCAAGAGGAAATGTATTGTTCATTGTAAAAATACTGGCAAAACCTAAGTGAGAAAAGCCCATTTAGGTGAATAAATAAAATTTAAACCATGATTGCTATGTTAATAAAGTAATCTTATTGGAAACATGCACATATTTCCTCCATGGAATAAGGAAGTTAGCACAATGTTGATCATGTGGCAATGAAAAAACAAATTCCTTCTAGATGGTTGAAATTCTAAATCAGAGCAATAGATCCTCTTATTTCAGCTTGGTCCTGAGTTTGCGGTTTGCAGTATGATTGTTTCATTAGTGGTGCACACTAGGCTATCATTAGAGCAGTTGCAATAAAGAGGTCAAGACTCTGCACGCTTTTGATGACATTGAAAGAACAACTGGAGAGATAGATTACAAAAATGAAGGTCCAAAGGACTGAGAGGTACACAACATTTTTAATGGAATGTAAAGGAATGAGTTCTTCCTTAGAAAGAAGTAGTTGGTGGTCATAGACCTACATCATCAGCTCCCGCAGATTTTAAACCTGGGCCACACTGCATCAAGGCCAGTCATAGGTGTTACCATGGAAGTTCACTGGAGCTAGAGATTAGTTTTGATGGTGATGTGCCCTCTGAGTTTCAAGGACACCATCAACCATTAACAGAGGGATATATGTATTTCATCCTTCAGTAAACTACCTAGGATTACCAAATTATTGTGTATTAGTTTCCTAAGCAAAATGCACCTGAAATTATTTTTGCTGAGCTGTGACTTCAAGCAAGACTTAACATCTGATTATGGTTTTTCACATAATGCTTTTCTAGTTGACGTTCCTCAGTTCCAGATGTTTTCAAACAACTTACTGCTGCTGCACCCTTGCTATTTGACCTTGGTAAATTATTTAGCCTATTTCTGTTTTCTTATCTTCATGATGATGTTTTCTTTCTGATGGACTGAGTAAAGATTTAATTAAATAAAGTGGATTCTTGATAATCAGAAGCTAAGGAAAAGAGCAACATATATATATATATGAATTTTATCTAGTTGTATACAATGGCAGTGAATTTAACCTTATTTGACAGCAATTAGTCCCAACAGAATCTCCCAAAACACAGCAAGATAGTGAGGGCAGGGCTCTTCATAAAGTGATGGGAACCAGTGAAAAATCTTCAAAATAAAAAACTGTATAACATTGTTTGCGATCAATTACTACCAGACTTTGAGATTTGTGTAATTTACAGAAAGGAAGAAGAAATTATGGATGCTTAAGTTACAGGAATTTAAGTCAGGGATAAATAACTAAATTCAAGTTTTAAGGCAGCTAGCCAAGCCCCATTCCTAAAATTAGAATACTTGTCAAGGATGTGAGAAGCACACAGTAGCTCTATAAGCACCCTTTCAAGAAAGTGTTTAGCTAAATTATTATAGGAATAATTTCTAAAGAATTGTTCTTAAGAAAAATAATCCCAGAGGAAAAATAATTGTTCAGTATGAAAATACATTGCTCAGATACTGCAACACTTACATAAAAACATATTCATCTTAATGCATGGACAAGAAACAGCATTTGCAATGGCAATGAAAAAAGTTTATTGGAAATATGACCAGGATTATTACCATAAAGAAGGAAGTTAGCACAATGTTAATGAGCCATGATACCGAGAGAAATCAGTCCTTGATATTGAAGCTAGTTCTAAGATGAATGGATTTCAGTAGATTTTTGTCTTTTGTGGCCAAAGGTGGGCTCCAAATAAAGCAGTTGAGATTAAGTAAATCTTCAGTATAAATAACATCAACAAGATGAAAGAACTCAGCAGAATAAATATGTTGTGTTAATGTTATAAAAGATCTGATCTTCTTAATATTACATGTTTCCAGTAGATTAGAAAGGGTAAATACCTTTCCTAGAAAGAAGGTCAGGGGAAGCCACAGTCATATCCACCTGGGTCGTCAATCTGTAGTTGGAGTCATAGACAGAGACAGGACCCAAGCTATTAGTAGTTTATAGAAGCTCCTAGTGCCAGCACCTACACAAGGCTTTTCTTATTCTGTCATGGAGGGAAATGGCCAACAGAAACTAAGCCATTCCTTTCCATGAGAGAATATAAAATGAAATTCTTATTTAGTTGGAATAAAGTCCAAGCATCTATATTTTTAAAAGCTCCCTAGAGGGTTCTCTTAGTAAAGCAGGGTTGAAAACTAATACATTAGTGATATGACGTGGATCCCAACTAAGGGACTCGATTTTTTCAGTTTTTCAGCAAATATTTATTTAGATCTCTTTTTATGCCAATTTTCTATGTTCAGAGGTAAAACTTAAAACCAAAAGGCCTGTCCTCATTAATATTACATTCCAAAGAAAAAGCAATAATTAAATTACCTATTAGAAATAATGTGTTTGAAGGAAGTAAAAGAAATTATATATAGAATGAAGAAATGGAGAAATGCTATTAATACAAGGTAATCAAGAAAAGTCCCTTTGAGGAGATGATAACAGCACAGAGGAATGAAGTAGAGGAGACACACGTATAACTCCCTAAGTCAAAGAACAAACTGACAACAGGAACTGTACATATAAATGTCCTAAGGAGGGAATCAATTTTGTATGATGAAGTGGTGAGAAATCAATTATTGTGGCTGGATTATAGTTAATTGAAGAAGAGAAGAGAATGGTGGGAGATAAAATCAGAAAAGTCAGGCAGGTGTTAGATTTATACCTGGGCCTTGAGAATGATATTTAATGGAATTTTAGATGTAATTGAAGATATTTAATTAAGAGAAGGGATGTTCTGCTTGGCGACTTGTAACTGTGGGATTATGAACTGGAAAAGCTCAAGAACGGACAAAGCTTTGAGTCCCCAGTTATTGCAGTAATTCATGTAAGAGATGGTGGTAGACACTATAGGGGTTTGTTGGTGGATAGGACATAAATGGTAGGTATAAGAAAAAATGGTATGAAGGGTAACTTCTTGGTTTGAAGCTTAAGAAATTAGTTGAATGCCTTTGGCATTATATTTAAGGGGAAGCCTAGGTGGAGGCACAATGTAAACAGGTCAAGAATTCTGATGTGGACATAAGCAATGTCTGTGTTGAACTGAGAGTAAACTATGCAATGTGAAGATGAAGAAAGAGGTTAGGACAGGGGATATAAATTGCAGACATAATTATTCAAATAGTGTTTACACCATGAGACTGCATGGAATAGCTGGAGAGAGAATTTTTATTGAGTATCGTTTGTGAATCCATTTTATCTCCCCATCAATTTGCAAATTATGCTTTCTTTTATATCTATTTACTCACTGCTCTAAAGTTTACAATATTCACATTTAAATAATCTGAATCCACATTCAAATAAAATATACTCTTTCACATATAATGAACTGAATATTTCCAATTCTTCCCTTCCATCTTTGTGTCATTGTCATATATTTTATTTTTGCAAAAGCTGTAAATAACCAATGCATTGTTATTATTATTGCTTTAGTTATCTTTTACAGAAAATACAAATAAGAAAAAATGTTAAATATATTTAACATTTATTTCTTCCATTTTTACACGATTTGTCTAAATCCAGGTTTCTGACCTCACTCATACTATTCTGCTTGAAGTAATTACTTTAAAAATTCATGACTTTCCTCAGTTTCTTTTTGTTTCAGTTTTTTACTTTAGTTTCTTTTTTGAGATTTTTTAAATTGAAGTATAGTTGATATACAATCTTATACTAGTTTCAAGTATACAACACAATGGTTCAACATTTACCCATAGTATTAAATTCTACCCCCTACTACAGCTGCTATTCTGTTTTCATAGGAAGATGTTACAGAATCATTGACTATATTCTCCATGCTGTACTACTATCCCCGTAACCAACCTACATTATGATTGAGAATTTTTGTGCCCCTTTATCCTCCTCAACTTCCCCCCAACCCAACCCCTCCTCCATGGTAACCACCAGTCACTTCTCAGTGTCCATGAGTCTACTCTTGATTGTTCGTTCTGTTTTGCTTTGTATTTATATTCCACAAATAAGTGAACTCACACCATATTTGTCTTTTAGTTTTGTTTGATTTTTAGAATGTCTTTATTTCTCTTTCAGTTTTTAAGTTATGTCTTCACTAGATAAAGAATTCTGGATTGGTAGTTTTATTTCACTTTCAACATGATCAAGTTTTCAATCCATTTTCTTCCTTTTGAGGTTGCTGATGAGAAATGAGCTGTAATACTTAACCTTGTTCCTACGTAGATAAATCTCCCACTGGGTGTTTTCAAGATATATTCACTCTTTCTCTCTCTGGTTTTCATCTATTTGATATGACATGCCTTGGTGTGTTGGGTTTTTGTTTGTTTATGTGCTTGATTTGACTTGGTATTATCCTGCTTGATATTCTGTTTGCCAGTTTCTTGAATCTGTGAATTGATGTCTGTCACTAGCTTTCAATATTTTTCATTCATTATTTCTGCTGCCTTATTCTTGTTTCTCCTTCTGGGTTTCTAATTATGTTCATTTAATATTATCCCACAAGTCTTGGTTTCTCTATTCCTTCTTCTTTTCATGTTTTTTCTATTTGCATTTTAGTGTTTTTAGATTGGTTGCACTTTTTTTTAGCTTATTGAGTCTTTCTTTAACTGTGTTAATTCTGCTAAGGAGCATGGCAAAAACAGTCTTCATTTCTACTGTATTCGTTTTATTTCTAAAATGTCCATTTGATTCCTTCTTATATTTTCTATTTCCATACTGAAATTAGTTACCTACATGAGCTTGCATTTTGCCCACTTTTCTCATTAAAGCCTTTGACATATGAATCATCATTATTTTATATTTCTTCTTGGATCATTCCAACACTTGTGTCTTTTGTTCTGATAGTTGCTTTCTCTTTTAAACTCATGACTTGTCTTGTCTTTTTTTGTATCTAAAAGATTTTTTCTAAAAGCTAGACATATCATATAGTTTGAAGGTCCTATGGTAAATACATAGTAGATGAATATATGGCTTTTGGAGATGAACTTGAGTTTCCTTCCATGCCTTTAATATGTGGATTTGTATTAATGTAGACAGGTGTGACTCAGTGTTTGAAGATTTCTTTGTTGTTGTTAAAGTTACTAGAGTGGAAATTTGTTGTTTCTAATGATACCAAAGACTTTAAATTCCTCCTAATTGTCCCAACATTTGGACTTGTGTTTCACCTTTGTGTTGCTCCTTAGAGCATCTGCCTCTTGCAGTTTCTCCATCTATAATCCTCTGTTATTTGTCCTCAGGTTTTGTTAGTATGGGTGTGGGAATGATGGAAGAGAGTGAAGCTGGTATTTTGATTACTGACAGGTTTTGGAGTCTGGGTCTCAGAGATGAGGCCTTCAGAAGAGTCCTTATGTTTCTCTGGAGGTAGAGTTTCTTTTGCTGAATTCTACCCATTCTTGTTCTCCTGGATGCAGTGGTTGTCCACCGGTGTCTTCAAACTATGGTTTTGATGCTCTTTCCCCTACAGATTGAGGCTTTTTTCTTTAATCTAGAGGAGATAAAGAAATTTATCTGGGAAGGATTGTCCTCCAATCCTTTCTCTCAGTTACAATTGCATTTCACTAGTGTGATCTGAGTATAAGCCTCCTCGTTTTTCTTCCTGCAAGTTAAGCCATTTATTCATCTGCTGTTCCCCTTTTGTTGGGGGTTAGGAATGAGGCCTTTCAATGGCTTCTCCATGATTCTTCCTGTGATATCATTATGAAGTCCCTGGAGGAAAAGCCAGCAATATTGTTTGAATACTTCTACAACTATGGTACCAAACAGATTCATATTCTTATGCGAGTCCTTAAACATTCTGTCTAATTTAATTTTCCTACTTATGTGACATCTTGTGGCATCATCCCCAGGGAAGAAATATTTGGAGCCTGTTTTACTCCATAGACACCTAACTCCAAATTTTAGGATGGCCATTTGAACTCTGAGTTTAGTCTCTGATAGATCAAGAGAAATTAGAGATTTTCATATTTTCCAAAATTCAACATTCTATGTCAATGAATTAAAATCAGGAGTCTAAAAAATCACTTAATTTTAAATTTTAATTTAACATAATTTCATTAGATTATCATACATTAATTTTTTAAAATTCTGGTGTATGTATCTATGAGTTTTTGCACAATTGCAGATCTGTGTAAGCACCACCACCATAAGAATACAGAAGAATTCTATCATGCCCACAACTCCTTTGCACTATCTGCTTTGCACCATCCTTTGCACTATCCCCCTGCCTATAAACTTTGCCAAGTGTTTATTACCATTATAGCTTTGACTTTTTGAGAATGTCAAATAAATGGAATCATACACTATGTAATCCCTAAAAATGGCTTCTTTCTCTCCAAATCCTTTGAGATTTATGCAATTTATTGAATGCATTCATAGTCTTTTCTTTTCTGTGTGAGTATAATTTTATTGTATTTATGTACACAGTTAATCTATTCACTAATGGAAGGACATTTAGGTTGTTCCAGATTTGGATACCACAAATAAAGCTGCTGTAAACATTTGTGTACTGAAATAATTTTCAATATTTTAAACGTCAAATTTATCCTTACTAGAGAAACATAGCTTCATCTCTGAAAGCATTCCAAAAATGCACTAAAATTTTAATTACAAAGAAACATCAAAATCACTAGCTGCATATCAATTTAGCACCTCAAAGGGAAAACTAATTCAGCACTATATAAATCTGTGTATTTAAAAGCCACCATTAATATGACTTTAGAGTTTAGTCTTGTATGCCAAGTGGTACTCTTGCTTGCAGCAAAAAAAAATCTCCTTGCTGGATCTATCAATGAGCTCTTACTTGGATTTTCTGAATCACATGTGCATTTTTTTTCCCTGATCATTTCCAATATTACTTCCTGATGCTAAAGTAGCCTCCTCTCCTTTGGTCTCATTATCAGAGGAGTCAGCTAGACAGTCCTTCTCACCCATTCAATTCCACAAACAGGAGTCAGATCCTAGTCTTATGTGAGTTACTGAAAAGAAATAATATACTGCGTTACGAGTGGTTTTATAACCCTGCTCATTCAAGGAAAGTAGAGAGGGTCCCTTATTTCTCTTTAGGAAAAGGATTCACAGAACACTAACATATTTCTTCAAACACACATAATCTTTGCAAAATCCACACCCACACTTTCAAATCTGTATCAGATCTGTGGTTTGTTGATGTATTTACCTAGCTATTGGACACTAACATTGAATTTTCTGATACTCATGTGAATTATCACATGTGTTATATGGCAGTCCTTCAATAGAACCTCTTAATCTAACAATTCTATCATGTAAGGGTGTCAGCAGTGGTTATACCCAGTCACCAGAAACATACATGTAGCCAGCAAAGGAATGACCCATTTCTCTGAGCTGCCATATTCACAGCCATAACCTTAGACACATTAACTACTCTCAGTAGCTCTTTTTGTCATGAGTAAAAATGAAAATTACTTGTTAGCATATTAAATGGAAGCAAAAATCCGTGTTTCATTTATAACTTTTTAGTAAGGTGTCTTTCTTATTACAGAGGTATAACATAACGATCATCCATTGCTATGGCCTATAAAATTACATTTTCACTTAAAATATATAACAAATTTAAACATCACAACCCTGTGATTAGAAACCAACTCCAGTTAATGGTCAAAACCCTATGAAACAGGCACTAAACACAGTTTGCAGAGGAAAAAATAAAGGCATATAGAGTTTACCTTGTTCAAGGTCACAGAGTTAGGGAGTAGAACCAACTCTCAAGCGCAGGTCTTCTTCCAGTCAGCTGTGTGTGACCAAGTGCCAATCTGCTTTCTCTCAGTTATGAAGTACAAGGTAAAGAATTCTGCAGACATGATGTAAGCACAACAAAATGCTTACTTTCAAAATGTAGCTTTTGAATATTTGGACCTCTTAGGCTAATGATGCCCCTGAATACTGAAATCTACTTTGCTAAGTCTTCTTCGGACACCCAGAAATCAGGTAATCAAAACAGCAATTCAATAGAGCCAGAAAACAAATTACAAACCCCAGAGCCACCTGCACAGACTAGTCCACGGAAGTTGCCTCTTCCTTATTCACACTCAGCCCAGGTTTTCTTGCCAATTCCTATGGTAGCTCATGATGTCAGGAGCTAAGGATTTTCTTTGATAGGCAGGGAAGTCTTCTTTGGAGCTGCTTATATGGTAATTTCCATATTCCTTTAAGTGTGGGATTAGGAATCCATGAAGATGTGTCACATCATTTTTCCAGATAAAATACAGTTTAAACAAGTCAATGAAACTATTCCTTTCATATGAGAGCAGATTGGAACTTGCTTTTAGAGTGTTCTATTAGTTTTCTTTCTGTTTAGCTTGCAATCTTCAAACAAATCTGTGGTTATGGTAAGAAATGAGAGTTATATCTTCAAAGTGCTCTGTTCTATATGTTTAAAGGAGCTTGAATAACATCAAATTGTTCTCAACCATTAACTATATGAACTTTCCAATGTATTTCTGAAGTCCTATGTAACATCCACATCATTTTCCTTTTATTACTAAATAAATAAGCATGGAATTTACTCAGGAAATGATGCAAACCCAGAATCCCTCATTATAAAAGTAGTGTAAATGTATCGATCGTCTCCTAACCTTTAATGATCATCAGCAGTTTCTAAAGCATAATTCTTATATTGTCTTACCTTCTTTCAAATGTAAAAAAATAAATGAATAAACAACTAAGAAACATGCAAACCAGCAGGTCTTGATAAAAGGAAAAAAACTCAAATGATTTAAAAATAAGTTTGCAAAACAGAGGAACAATGAAGGACACTAACAGTTATTAGGCAACATCAAATGTCCTTATAATGGGAAGATTTAAAAGATTGCTTATTCCTTTGATTTATCTTACTCAAGCAAAAAATAAAATAATTGGAAAGACTTTTTTCCCCTAAAGTTCTTATGTTCTATTTTTGTCAACTTTAAGAAAATATAAGGCTTAATACATAAAATAGTAAATCTCTGGGGAAAGTGTCTTTGATAACACTGTTGGAAATATTAACAATCAAGAACTCCAATGGCCTTGTGCATGGGAAATGGAAGTAGGAGATTGTTATAATCAAATATTAAGGCAGGATGGTTCTGCAATGATTTTTAACTCACCAGGCATATACCCAGCAGGAAATTTATTAAAACAATAGAGTTGCTTAGGTATGTGGAAATAAAGCTACTGTGCTAGAAAGCTTACCATCTCCCCTCCTTTACTACAAACCCTGAAGAGACTAACCTACATTTTTAATTGCCTGAAGTCTTCTAAAAGGTCACAGAATACCACAACTAAAAAGAAGCATTGTGATTATTTATTTAAACTTTTCAATTTATAAATCTTGCATTTGGTTTTATAAACTTGGTCATTCACGTGTGAGAAAGCAGTACAAGATCTTGCTCAAAGAGCCAGGTCATTGCTTTACCTGATAATTTCCTGTTGAAAAATTAAAAGAGCAATAGAGAAGTTCTTTTGTTAATGAAGAAAGCAGAATTTTGACAAGACATAATATTTATTTTGTTACTTCTATGAATAGACATTTGGAAAAGCCTGAAACAGACTTTTGGGACAACTTGGTTTGTCTAAGAGGTGAGATGATGTGAAGGACAGTAAACACAATCTAAAAGAGCTGAAATCTCTTTGGCAATAAAAATTAGGGGGAAGGTGTGGGTTTGCATACTTAATTTGAGGAGATAGTAAAAATACCCAAACCAGGTCTCTGAAATCAATAATAAGCTGCCTTGGGCTAATGCCTCTGCCTTTGTTGATGTGGCTGCTGAACTGCACATATTTATGAGAGGTTATAAATTAAAACCACAAGCTTGCTAATAGGCAGTTATAAATGACCTTCTAATTGTCAGTTTAAACACAGTCTGTTCTAAAAGTCATAATTTGCTCTTCTCAAATCTCTTCCAGTTATAGGAAAAGATTAGAATTGTAGAAAGAATTATGGAAAGAATCTTAAGACCAAAGTTAAAAAACAACTTTGCTTAATCATATGTGTCTATTCTATCACCTATTAATATGATCTAAAAAAAGCAGCACTAAACTAAACTGATTATTGTTACAGGAGATGAATTATGAATTTTGCCATTTATTTCCACTCCTCTGACACCAAAAGCAATTGTGTATTTTCTCCCTACATGTGTGTATAACTGTAACAATATTATACACAGCAGTCATTATAAGATAACTCCATTTGGGTTCCCGAATCCGATTTCAATGTGTGTAAGTGTGGGAGGGGGCCTTCCCACACACACTTACACCAGGCAATCCTAGAACACTGGCAGGGTGTTGGAGAATTCAACTCAATTCTGATGCTATCTGCCCAGACATGGCACCAGATTCTCTGGGTTAAGGGCTCCATCCTACAAGACTGCCCTCCACCTCCCGCTCCAGATGCGGATCACAAGCCCCAGGCAGTTACCTGTGCTTCTGACTTACTGGCTACAGATTGGAGGTTCCCATGAGCTCCCCCTTAGGTTTGATTAATTTGCCAGAGCAGCTCACAGAACTCAGGAAAACACTTAACACTTGTCAGTTTAATAAAGGATACAAGCTAACAGCCAGATGAGGAGATCTATAGGGCAAGGTCCCAAATAAAGCAGCTTCTGTCCTCGTGGAGTTTGAGGCCTGGCTCAGTGGCACATGGAGGCAGTCTGGTTCCCCAAGCATGGACACTCTCTCCGACTGAGAAGAGTGACCCAACCGAGCAGAGCAGAGAGTGGTAAGCTTTTCTCAGGGGGTTTTGTGAGGGCTTCATTGTACAGCTGTGACTGACAAAATTATTACCATTGGCTGATTCAACCTCCAGCCCTGCCCTTGGGTGGTGGGTCCAAAAGCCTCCTATTAACATGACAGAACACCCATTTCACCTTTAAGAATCTACAGTGTTTTCAGAACTGTGGATGAAGACCAAATATACCTGGGAAATATATATTTGGTCATCTGAATGACCAGAAATGTATTTTTTATGACTCTTCATATCACAATTCCCCATAAAAAATATGCAGAAAAGCCAACCTGCCCCCCCCCCATTACCTGTATATATGACTATTTGAAACCTGGGTCTTTGCAGATTTAATAGAATTGAGATGAGATCAAGATGTGGTCATTAGGGTGGGCCCTAGTTCAATATGATTAGTTAATATAACTGGTATCTGTATAAGATGTGGGAATGTGGACACAGGACAGACACTCAGAGAGGGGAGAGAATTAAGAGACACAGAGGCAGGTCACCATGTGATGACAATGGCAGAGATTGGCATTATGTCCCTCCATGCTAAGGACTGCCAGTGACCACCAGATGCTGTAAAAGTGCAAGGATGGATCCTCCCACAGGTTTCAGAGGGCACAGCTTTGCTGACACTTCAATTTTAGACTTTTAGCCTCCAGAACTGTGAGACAATAAATCTCTCTTGTTTTAAGACACCCAGTTAGTGACAGTTACAGCCCTAGGAAATGAACACAATCACCTACTATGTCATACACCATGATAATATGTTTATTTGTTTGTATGCATGTGCAGGTAATGGAGGGTAAATTTATTTTACAGCGGTTCTTGAAAGTAAAAATTGTCATCAAATAATCGCTTAAAAATGAGGTTAAGAAGCTTGCGTTTTACCACACAGGTGTTGTAGTAAATTGGGAATACAATTCTAGTCTGTCTCCAAAATCCGTTTATACCCACTATGTTTGAAGGAGGTGAAGAATTACTTCCAAATTTTTAATTCCATTAATAAAAAGAAAGATAAAATATAAAATACATAAAATAATTACATTCCTTAAAATACACATAAGATTTAAGACCCCATATTTGATTTTTTTGCTAGCAAATTAAATTCTGAAAGCTATATAACTAAACTGAAGAAGAATAACATTCTATTGTTTTGAATTTCTGATTCTCAAGCCAGAATTGTTTTTTATGTTAATATAAATATGTACATATGCATATTATAATTATGTGTGTCATGCTTCTAATTGCAAATAGTAAAACTTATATACACAAAACATGTATACATAATTGAATTAAATGAATTAAAGAGTCATACTTTTCATCCCAAATTAAATCATTTATTGGTATTTAACATAAATCACCTGTTAGTGCCCAAACTGAGGATGCAGGAGACATGATGAAGACATGCTTAGAATATTAAATTCTCTGAAATTCTTAGATTTCTCTTGCTAAATAGGCTTAGAGTCATCTCAGCCCATTGACTGAAGAAGCTTGTGGCAAATCCACTAATGGTAACAGATGTTGGGTTAGTAGAGTAGAAGTTTAGTAGAACCTGTACCTTCCATAGTACCAAGGGCGATAGCAACCATATCCGTAGCCCCCAGAGCCTCCACCATATCTGAAGCCTCTGTAGCCACAGCCATACCCCAGGCCACCGAAGCCTCCACAGTCACACCCGAGGCCCCCATAGTAGCCACAGTAGTAGCTCATGGTGTCAGGGGTGGTGAATGGGTTGGTTGTTCATGGCAAGATCTTGAGAGCAAATGTCAACAACTGTACAAATATGCTTATATACTCTGAGTAGGGCCGGTAATAAACTATGTGATCATTCTTTTGTATCATAGCAAATTATTCATTTACTTGAGGCAATTCATGAATGTGTTTGCTGACACAAGGAGGCACACTCATTAAAACGTTTGAGCTTCTTTAGCTGCCTAGGTAGAACGCCCTTGAACTCATTACATTCTTTCCTTTCTAATGAGAAAAAGAAAGTCACAAAATAAAAATTCCCTATGTAGAAATTTTCATTACTAAGCTGCATAATTGCATCATTCCTTTTGATGGTGTTTTCTTATGAAATATTTGCTCGTTCCTCATTTTTCTGTCATTCTTTGGATCATTGTATCTAACTTCCATCTAGATTCATGTGCACTGATCAAGTTTAAAGTTCTTAAATCTATCAGAATCTTCAAATGTCTGATTTTTTTCTCAAGTTGAATTCACACACACACACACACACACACACACACACACACACAGGAAAACTATTTTCTTTTATACAATAGCTCTCAAAACATCCTTTGTTTTACTGGCATAGTAAAATTTATTTCAGAAACTGAGGGCCCACCCAAGACAATAAACTCACTTTTATAACCTGGTTGAGAGCTGTTAAAAAATATTCTCTTTACACCATTAAATGTTTTTCCAGGATGGACTAACCCCCAAAAAATCATCTAAAAATGCACATAATCTTGGTTCCATGCTTTACACTTACCACTTTTTCTCTTTTTCTCTACTCTCCTTCATAATCTATATATCTTTTATTTGAATAACTTCCCTTTAAATCTCATTCTACACTCATTCCCAGCATTTACTTGCACCAGCTAGTTCATCTGTTCTTTTCCATTTACTTTCCAATTGGCATATTGTCCCTCTACTCATCTCTCAGTTTTATCATAATATTTTGGTCCCTGGATCTTTCCAATTCTATGTACCTTATTTTCTCTCAGGCAATTGGCAAACATTATTTTTTGTTTGTTTTCAATCAGCAAACAATTTTTTCAAACATGTCAAACATTATTTCATTCTTTCTTAAGGTGTAATATTTTTAACAGGATCTCTTAAATCTGGATGCTTGAAAATCTTCAAAAATGAACATGCAGGGGTGCAATCACTGAGGCAGGGAATAAGGATATGAAAGTAGGTGGCCAGTCCTCACAGGTTTCTCAGGTCCCTCTGTGAAGAAAGTACACCAAACCCAAGTTTAAGCTCCACTGGAATGTGGCCAAATCTTGAACTTGGGTCTTTAGCAATATGTTTACTTTACATGACTTTGAACATGTTAGTGAGGATTTGTTTTACTTGGTTATTATTGTTTTGCTTTTTGTTTTGTTTTGAGATTATAAATAACTTTTTAATTGAGATAGAATTGACATATTAGTTTCAGGTGCCTAACAATGATTGGATATTTGTATGTATTGCAAAATCATTAGAATAATTAAGTCTAAATAATATCCATCACCACACATAGTTAGAATTATTTTTCCAGCAATGAGAACTTTTAAGATATCTTTTTGAATTAGTGTTTTTGTAACATTTTTCATAACATATTTTTCCAACTGGACTTGTTCATTGTTCTTCTGAACAAAAATGTTTGGTGAATTAATGAAAAAATTAATTATGTAAGCCACATGTAGTAATTCTCTAAGAGAGAATTGGACTCAAATGGCTTTCAGGTTTTATAGGATTATTTAACCCAATGTTTGCTTTGGCTATTAAATCCTTTTTTCTTTTTATCAAAATCTATTCCATTTCTTTTTCCTTTCTTAAAAGGAAATAGTTGGGAACATTTTTCATTCTCAGTGAGTTATTTTGAAGCTGAACTATCACAAATCTAAGAAATTTAAGGATCCTATGAATGTCTAAGTAAATCTGCTGGATTATTCTTTAAGCATGAAATAGTGATAAGCACATATAATAATATATGTTGAAGAAAAATTTGTGAAATAATGCTATGAAATATATGGACCAATAATTTTCTTATTTTTATTTTTTGGGGGTTCAAAAAAAGAATAATAATAATATCCTTTGGGTACTAATTATCTTTCAAAAAATGAGAAGTGTGTAATTACTTTGAGAGTTTTTTGTTTGTTTGTTTGTTTTTTGCTTTAATCAGTGGACTCAAAGACTTGGGTAATCTTTGTCCTTCTTTTGGGAACTTTTTACCAGAAGACAGTAAGTTGATTATGAAGCTCAGATCCTTTGCTGATATGTGTAATGATGAAAATATAGTCTTCTATTGGCCAAATTATAGCTTTAATTTGAAAGTTAAGGACACTTCTCTTATAAGTTCAAAGCATTTTTCCTTCATGCTGAAAAATTAATTAAATCAGAAAATGATATAATAATAAAGAATAATATATTTTAGTAGGAATGTCATACACAATGATTCTCAATCTAATGACACTGCTGGCTGTTTTTATTTTTAGCTCTGAAAAGCATGTCCATGACCTGCGGAACTATTAGCTGGTTATATGTGAGATAAGAGAGCCACAAAACTGTATGTCTCCTTATCTGTACACTGAGATTCTATGACTCCCAGATTGGACTGATTGAAAGGAAAGAATAACTGATGGCTGAACAAATTTACCCTATGTAGACTAGTTAAGTCTATACTTAATAAAGTCTATACAAAATGAAGACTTTGATCTTTTGATATAGTTACAATTATTAATATACATATGTGTATAGAAAGATATGAATATAGATAGAGATGAAACCTACATAAGCTATTATTGAAATTAAGAGTCTCAGTTCTCTGTATCATAACAATATAATACTACAGAATGGCTGTTTGATGTAAGAAAGGTAATACTCCTTCACAGATCCCAAAATTTCAGCTGTGTTCATGGAATCTGAGCAGCTCTCCAGACAGTCTATTTGCCTTCATGAAGGGAGGAAACACACTGCAGAAGGAGGCTACATTGCGGCAACTAGATTTGAAAGACCTTAGCCCTAGTCGCATTTCTATCACTCTAGCTGGTATAACTCTACAGGAGCCAGTTACTTTTCTGAGATATTTTTTTTTTACCTGCAAGATAAGGTGCATGGCGTCCTGCCATTTAATATCTGTTTTAGATTGGCAAGTTTTTGATACTCTTATTTGGCTGAATCAAATATTTAACCAATTTTGATCAATTTCAACAAATTATTTTAATTTTGAATTATTAACTGAGAACATCCATTTATTTTAGGAAAAAATATTGCTATTTGTTTACATCTTTTTCTTACTTCACCACTAAAATGTTCTCCTCTCCCCATTTTCAACATGAGAAATTCAGATTTAACTGAAATTCCAATTTATTAAAAATTCTCTTTGGATTTGGCTGTGTTTCTCATCAGCTTAAATTAAAAATTAATTAGTTCATAATTATGTTTTATCACTTTTTGTTTGTTGTTTTGAAAAAAGTCTTCAATCTGATGATGATGTTGAAGAAGAATGCCATGTCTAGTAATGAAGATACAGAAAGAATATAGGAAAGCTAATGAAACATTTCAGTTAAAGGATTATGAGTTAAATGCCAAATATGATAAAATTTACCCCAATTCATTTTTGGGTTTTAGACCAGGTGCCTGGTGAAAATGTCAAATGAAATAATGTGCACAAGAGTGTGATACAAAGAATGAAGTTATTCAAAATAAAAAATTCTGCGATGGTTGTTTACTTTCTTAGTTAATCCAGTGATATAGTTTGATCTACAACCATTTGCTTGCACTTATAATAAAAGGCCAAGCAAACAAATCTTGAATAAATGAAAAGATTCATTATGCATTTGGACTGAACTGAGAAATGTGAGTTGCATAAATAAATATAAAGATGTGTTAAGTTGCATTGCTTTTGTTGTTGAACTAAAGCTGAATATTATCTAAGAAAAGTCAGACTGAAAAATGATGAATCATGAACCATGTGAAAAAATTTTTCATTTCACTCTAGAATGATTAGTCTTTATATCTTTCTATCTGTATGTATGTTTGTAGGAATATGGGAAAAATACTGGCTCTAAGCCAAAAAGGGTTTCTCTTACTGACAACTGAGTAGAATGTAACCATAGTCACTTCCACACGAACAAAACCAAAACCGTGTTTTATTTTCAAATTTTACATTTTATGGGAAGATGAATAGATCAATCAAGCAATTATAAAAGCAAAAGTAGAGTATTCTAGAATTATGATGGGGATAGAGGTATACATTTAATGATTATCCAAAATTCTGAAAAGTTTAATACTTTCGTGCAAATAACCCCAGTGTGTTCTTGGATGTCCAGTGATTAAACTCAAATTTGGGAAGGCCCTCATTTATGATGTTGAGTTACTAGAGCAGTAGTTTAGTAGAAACTGGAAATTCCATATCCTCCAAAGTATGGTGGGTGGTAGCAACCATATCTTAAGCCTCCTTAACCATAGCCCAGGCCTCTGTAGTAGCCGCCATAGTAGCTCATGTTGTCAGGGGTGGTGAATAGGTTGCTGTTCTTGGCAAGATCCTGAGAGTGCATGTCAACCACTGTATAGGTATGCCTGTACACCTGGACCAAATGAGGTGATAAAACACAGGTCACCTATTTTCGTGTGATTTTATGTTACCCCTACTTGACACATCCTGACATATGAAGAGACCCTCAAAGTCTTCAGTGTGTTTGAGCTTGTATCGTTGCCTAGTCATAATGGTTCCCTTAATATATTGCATCGTTATTATGAAAAGGAATTGTGATATCTTCAAAGTCTAGACATCCCAGATTAAATACAGTTCTTCAAAGCCAGGCATATTGCATAACACACTTGATAGTGATAGTTTTAAAATTAAGCATTGCTTCATCTCTGGCTTTCCTGGAATTCTTCACTTACAATTAGATGAAAGAAATTGGTTAAATTTAAGGCTCTTAACTTAGTGTATCTTTTTAAAGACATCTCAGACCTCATGACAATGTCTCTCTTCAAGACCAAGGAAACATTGGAAAGCATGGAGGTTTCAGCTCACCTGCTATGAACACCAATAGAGAACTTCAGATAAAAACAACCAAAAGTTGAAATAGAGCTATCTTTTTTCCTTTATTGTATAACATTGGCCATCATAACCAATACTCTCTCTTTTGGTTTAACATACCAATTTGAAAAAAAAAATTTTCAATTAACATAACTGTTAAATATTAAACACAAATCACACTAATATATAAACAATTTCATAAGCTGCCTGAAAAGTTATTTAAAATTCCTCTTTTCACATTCTGACTCCCTTTCTGGCATATCACCTATCCAAAGGGCTATGTAAAGGACAAATTACATCTGCTTCCCTGACATTAAAGACACTACCTCCTCCCTATTCCCTAATCCAAATATCTGCCCTCTTATTCAATTTGTCTTCTAATATCACTTTGCCTCAGTTTCTCCTATTCCTATTAGAGCCTGGGACTAGTGAAATATATACAATTTTCCTTTGGCTTTTACCGATTTTTAGCCAATCCTTACATAAATTACTCTCTCTATATATATCTTATTTGCATTTTTACCATAATTGTTTTTCCTTTGTATTCTCTTTGCCTATTGTGTGTTCATTTATTTTTCTCAGAAAACAGCTAGCTAGTGTCTACTATGATATTAAAATTTTATTAAGGTCATAGATGTTGAGAAAATATGCTAAAGATCCTGTGATATTAACTGAGAGTTTGTTAGCACTGGAAATATTTTCTGAATCTCCAAAAGTGTGGTTTAGTTACAATGTAAAAAGACAACATGGAGAAAAAAACTAATTGAAGATAAAAATTCCATTGGCTTGGCCAAGGACTTAATCACCTATACCCAAGGCTGACCTGAATCCTGATTAAGCCTCACCAGATATGTTTTTAACTTGAATAAAGCATCTACATTCTTGTTAACCTTTTATGCCTTCAAATACGTTGTTCACTTTTGTTGAGTTAATAAGCAATTATCAAATGATGCATTTTCCCAGCTGGACTTGTTTACTTCTGTTCAGTGACTAGCACACTGTGGAAACTCAAAAATTTATTGAATGGATGAATACATTGAATATACCCACAGGATTGATCAAAATAAAAAGTCTGAAACAGACATGGATGACTGTATGAATCCATCTGCAGATTTAAAGGAGAAAGTACTCAAATAGTTTTCCTGCTTTACAGAAACATATAATCCATCATTTTATTTGTTTTTGTTGTTTAAAACATATTGCAAAATGCACATACCTAAGTGTACAAAGTGATATTTTATATTTATACACAAATCACCTAGAGTGATCACACTCCAATTTCCCAAATTTTTCTCTTGACTCTTCCAGTTGTACTACTACCCAGAAATTTGCCTGTGCATAGTGTCACGTGACCAAAATCATATAGCATACTGACACAGTCTCTTCCCCAAATTACTCTGTGCATCACTGTCTCTGTGAGATACAGCTTGGTTGTTGCATGAAACATTGCTTTTGTTTTCATGGCTGCAAAATAGCCCATTGTGTGAATAGAGGACAATGTATTTTCTATTCTGCTCTGGAAAATCTATATTTAAACAGTTTCTTCTTTTTCTTTCTTTTCTTTTTTTGGCTAATATGAAAAAAGCTGCTATGTAACTTTTAAAAGAAATATTTTTCTGTAGACCTTGATATTGCCATACCTTGAGTATACATAGGAGGAGAACTGCTAATTTAGCTTCAGTAAATTCTACCAACAATTTGCCAATGCAGTTATGTAAATGTAAAGTATGACCAGCATTCTGTGAGAATTCCAGCTGCTCTACATTCTTAACCATGCTGGTCATTCTCAGACTCTTTTTATTTGATCATTCTTATGGTGTATAATGATATCTGAACATTATTTTAACTTGGTTTCACCTGAACAGCAATGACATTTAGGCATCTTTGCTTATGTTTATAGCCACTTAGATAACCTCTGTTTGGGAAAGTCTTTTCAAGTATTTTGCCCATCTTTAACTGGACATGTTTAATCAATATTTTATTATTGAGTAGCAGGAGTAGTTTGCATTTTAGGGTATTGGTATTCTATGAGATTTATGTATTGAAAATATTTTCACCTAGTATGTGATTTGGCATTTTCCCACTCTAAAATGCTAAGGATGAACAGAATGTCTTGATACAGTTAATTTTTTTTTCTATTAAATGATTTTGGTTCTAATTAAGAAACTTTGAGTACCTCATGCGTTGTTATTTAATTATTTCTGTCTCTTTCAGGATTTGTTCGATTTTAATGGGTCATTCTAAAATTAGAAAACACAACTGATAATTTGAATATTTCATTCTCATTCAGTCAAATTGAAGATATAAAATCACAAGTAAATCAAACAGGTTTCAGTACATCATACTCTGCCTATTTACTGTCTGATATGCATTGGTGTTAGGATTGATGAAACTGCTGTGACATGTCCTCCCTAAGATAAGGAAAACTTCACCCTGGCAAGAAAGAAATGCTTGAGTATTTCCCTTAGATCCAGCAGAGATCCATGAAGACAGTAATTTCAAATTCTAGTAATATGATAATAATGTATTCTTCCAGGAGTGTCAAGACCTTCTCCAGGTAGTTATCTTGATTTTGTTCTTTATGACTACAGAAGTCCTGTCCCCAAATTGTGGAGAAATGCTATGAATCATGAAGAAAATAGAATAGCTATTGTTATACTCTGTGAAAAACTAAGTAGTAGAGTCAACCGATGGAGTATTGAGCTGTTACTTTCTCCAGGCATTGTAAAGCTAATGTATTATGACTGGGTTGACTAAAAGGGTAGGCCTTCTTGTTTGGCTGCACAAGTCTACTTATGTTTTATAAACCAGTCTGAGACATTCAAATAAAAAATATTTATCTTAACATTTTTAATAACAGTGAAATGCATCATTGTTTCCTGGTTATTTTTTTCAGACCCAGCTATGCTGGAAGTTAATAGGTTCAAGATACTAAATCAGAACTAGCACCACTAAGCAAAATGAGGTGATTAATGTTGAAAGTAGGCTAGTTCTCATAAACTCTTGGTTTATATTGCTGTGATAATTGCAGGGACAGATAAACAGAACTTTAGAACTGTTTCTTTGGAAGAACTCACAATGGGAAACACACAGTGAAAAGGAGAGTAAGAGTCAATAAAATAAACAAATAGTAAAAGCCATATGTGCCATTTCAAATCAGAATAATATATTGCGAAGGGAACAGAGAAATACCACAGTAATGAAAGTACAAATAGGAGATACCAGGAGACAAGAAGCAGGCAAACGTAGTATGGTAAATATTCTTACAAGAGAAGATGTGAACTATTAATTTTTTTTATCTTGGCTTGTTCCTGGGTGATCATCTTGGGTTCAAATTTTGGGTACTTTCTTTAGTAGCCTTATGGCCCTAGATGTTGGGCTTCCAGGGCAGGATTTCAGCAGCATCCAGACCAGTATCTTCCATAGTTCCATGGACGATAGCAGCCATATCCGTAGCCTCCATAGAAAGGTCCATACCCGTAGCCGCCATAGCCACAGCCATAGCCCAGGCCACCGAGGCCATAGCCATAGCCGTAGCCCAGGCCTCCGTAGTAGCCGCCGCAGTAGCTCATGGTGTCAGGGGTGGTGAGTTTGGTTTGCTGTTCAAGGCAAGATCCTGAGAGTGACTGTCAGCATGGGTAGAGGAGTGCTTATATACCCTAGTGAGAGTACGTGACCCATCAGGTGTATACCCTCCTGCATCGCTTTTTATTACACCTACTTAACATAACTTGTTAATTCATTGCCCCCTACACAGACAGAGGCCCTCACACTCACTGAAATGTTTGATATCACTTTGTTGCTCAGTAAGAGTGGACTTGAAACATTATTGCATTACTTAGGAAATCATCATGTTGCGTACTTTAAATTTATACAATTCTATTTGTCAATTATACCTCAGGAAAACTGGGGAGAAAAGCTATTGCATCACTCTGTCATAAAGCATGTTGTATCTTCAAAGTGTGGACCAATGTATATTGACCAATCAATCAAAACATTTCTACTGGTTCCACTAGGCAGGACTAATACAATAAGAAAAAATGACCTAATGTTCTAATGCTTTTTAATAACAAATGATATAAAATCAAATACTCTGCACCAACTTCTGTGCTAAAATATATTTACACTTTGGGGAAAAAGTTAAAAATTTCTCAAACTAAAGTTTACTAAAACTGACACAGAAATAAAAAACTTCATATTTTTTCATAGGAAACAAAATTTGTAATTTACTAAAAGCAGACTTCTAACAAAGAACACTCCAGTTCCACATTGTTCAATTCATTTTAATAATAGTGATTATTGCAAGAAGTATTAATTTTACACTAATTATCTCAGATAATAAACTCAGTCCACAAATCAAAGATGAAATTATATATAAGGACTTAGAAAATAAAATGCAAAAACATCATTAATAGTATTATCAGAAAACATAAAATACACATAATGTTAAAGGAAGATGTGCAAGACCTAATCCTTGACAGTTAGAAAATAATTTTATAATAAATTAGTAAAGACATTTATAATAAAGCTATATATTTATGTATATAAGTAATGTTTACCAACAATAGACTGAATGCTCACTAAAATATTTATAAAATAAAACTGTAATCAAAATGCCAGTACAATGTATAAATTTATAAAAGATTGTAAAATGTTTAAGGAAATCCACAGGACCTAGAATATCCAAAGAAATCTTTAAAAAAAAGAAAAAACCTTTACATTAACTAATTTCAAGACTTACTAAACTAGAGTAACCAAGAATGTGTGATATTGGCATGAGAATACACAAGTAAGTCAATTGAAAATATTAGCAGACCTAGGAGACTTTTTTATTACAGATTCCAAAGCAAACAAAATATTTTTCATCAAATGGTGCTGAAATAGTGTAATATTCATAGGAACAAGAAAAAGAAAACCTTAATTTCTTTATAGTATACATCAAAGTTAATTCAAAATGTATTATAGACTGGACCATAAAAGCTAAAACGTCTGAAAGTTTTGGTTTTGTTTTGTTTTAAGACACAGAAATGACTGACAGTAAAATAAAACACTATGAATTGGATTTCATCAACAGCAAGCAGCACACTAGGAAAATAAGTATAGTTATAGATCTATAGATATAGAAAACTTAGACAGGTATAGATACACATTAGATATACAGATAGAGATGATAGAGACAGAGATAGAGATGATAGAGATAGATAGAGATAGACATAGACATAGACATAGACGTAGACATACAGATGAGAGAGGTATTCATCGTATGTAAGTAGCTGCAACACCAATGTTCAAAGCCAAACACCACCACCCCCTCCAAACCTGGGCACATTAAAAGGAAGATATACAAACGTCCAATAAGCAAATAAAGTATTTGGCATAGTTTGTCAACAAAATTATTAGGGAAATGCAAAAGAAACCACAAGTATATAACCAATTCACCCACTAGGAGTGATAAAATGAAAAAACAAACAAACAAAAACTATGTTGTTCTTACTCACTGGTTGATTATTTATCTTATTTGTGATTTACATAAAATTTCCTATCAGGTTAACTTAAAAATATTTCTATCTCACATTAGTTTGACTTATTCAATTTCCATTATAATGTCTCAATAAGAATTATGGCCTTATAACAGATTTCCAGGAGAATAAATGCAAGGTTTTGGTACAAGTACCATCCCTCAAAACATCCTGTTATGGGATAGGTTTCCATTTATTAGTGTCTTCTTCTTTAATTTCTGTAATGAGTATCTTGTAGTTTTCAGGGTATAGGTTTTTCACCTCCATGGTTAGATTTATTCCTAGGTATTTTATTCTTTTTGATGCAATTGTAAATAGAATTATTTTCCTGATATCTCTTTCTGCTAGTTTGTTGTTAGTTTATAGGAATACAATGGATTTCTGTCTATTAATTTTGTATCCTGCAACTTTTATGAATTCAGGTATTAGTTCTAATAATTTTTTGGTAGATTCTTTAGAGTCATTAGTCATACTTTCAAACAGGAAGATAATAAGTGAGAAAGAAGTAAATGATTACTTCATGGTCCTATAAATCTTACCTTGGAAGTACAAAATTATAGTAAATTAAAATTACTTGAGGAGTTTTCTTAAAGAAAAATAAGCTGGTGTAGGTTAGATCACCCTGCAAGATAATTTCAAGAGGTTGAAAGTAGGCTGCATTGCAAACAAATTATAGGAATTCTACAGAGAAAAGAGGAGGGGACACCATCAAGAGGTGGTTGTTCTAACCAATACCAAGGGGCAAAATTAGCAAATTGTGCTTGTAGACAGAAGAGAAAACTTGGCAAAGAATAAGTGAAGATTGAGAAGTATGTTGCTTCCACGTGATCAAGGACTCCTACATATCTCCAGTTGCTTATGAAGAGTTCATCATTCTATGGTTTTATTCAGGACACTGCCAAAAGGATATGACTTTTTTAGGAATGAAATTTAATATCAAGATGAATTACGTGCAAAGACCTGAAATAATTTGGCTACTTGTGGTCTTTGTACTTCCATATGAATTATAATTCTTTTTTCATTTCAGTATATCATTTTGGGTAGTATGAACATTTAAAAAGTATTACTTTTCCATAAATACAAGGCATCTTCCCATTTGTTTGTATATTATTCCATTTTTTCATCAATTTTTTATAGTTGTCAGTATACAAGTGTTCACCTCCTTGGTTAAGTTTATTCCTAAAGAATTGAGGTATCCTTAAAACCCATTTCTTTGCATTTCATTTGCTAAACCAAGTCACAGAGGGATTGGAACCTTGATACAAAATGCCAGGACAACTCTGACAGCATTTATTTTTTTTCTGGATTCACATTTTCTTTTTATTGAAGTGTAGTTGATAAAGTGATAAAGCAAAATTTATACTGGTTTCAAGTATGCAATACAGTGGTTCAACAGTTACCTGTATTACTAAATTCTCACCCCAGTAGTGTAGTTAGTATCCATCAACATAGGAAGATGTTACAGAATCATTGGCTATATTCTCCATGGATTCAAACTTTTTGAAGTATTTTTCCCCCCTTATCACTCCTCTTAAAAATCTTCAAACTACCTAGTGGGGGAGAACTTTCTTACCATTTGCAGCTGTCCAAATGCTATAATCAGCATAATTATCCAGTATCAAATGTTGAGTTTTAGTTTTTAAATTCTTTCCATAAATGCACTTTCACATGATCATAAACAATGAATATGTGGCTTTCATCATTTCTTATGCTTTTGTTCAACTAGCTCATATTGTAATCTTTTTATAAGGTTCAGTTAAATATTACCTCCTCTCTGATTATTTCAGATCTGTACGATCTATCTTCCCAGCTTCAAGTCCTAGAGAGCATGTCTTTCCATGATAGGCTTTTAACTGTGATTCACTTTTTCTATACTTTTGTCATGGAAAATTTCAGTCATATAAATAAGATGTTGAACCCTTAGATGAATGTCATCCATCTTTAGCTATAATCATTTCATTGCTAGTTATCTTTCAATAATATCTATACTAATTCCTTATTTTTATAATTTTGAAAAAACTCCAGACATCATACCATTTTATCTGGAGGTATTTTGGTATGTATAAAACATGAAAATATAACATGAAGAACATGAGGATATATTAAAAACAATGGGATCCATTTTAGTTATATTTTTCTTTTTCTGATTTATTAGTAATACAGGCTTCCTTTGATAGGATCAGTTTATATATTCAGTGCAATATTATATAAAAACTTGGTACTGAATAGGTAAAAACTTTAAATTTTCTTTGGGGTTAGTGAGTACCACTCCTATAATCATCCTTGAATCCTCTAAGAAAAGGAATCACCACTACCATTATGATTATCTGTCTGGAATGCAGTGCTGAATTATTTGTGAGACTCGGTTTCAATACATGGAAACACAGGAGGCCCACAAAATGGGGTGAATAGTAGGTCAGGTATAATACAGTGTGAGATTCAGGGATAAGAAGAGAGATCTAAGGAAGCCAAACATGAGACAGAAGCTCAGGGCCAGTCTCCTGGTTTAAGGCAAAAGGCCAAGGATAATATCTGCAAAATAATTCCTGTTAAGGTTTAAAAAAGGAGAAAATAGAGGCAATCAGATAGTTGAAACACAGAAGAAATAGTCTGACTTAGAACAGAGACAGTAGGGGGTTAATCAATATATCATAGTGCTTTTGACTTCTAAGAAGATGCATGGTATCCAAGGATCCTGAAAGCAGAGCACCTGTCCATATCTACGTGTTTTTGCAAGTGAAACTCTGATCCAGAAATATATGCCTTCACTGATTCAAGGTGTCAGTCTGCAATGCAGTATCTTCTTCAGTGTCCTCTAAACAATTCCACTGCTCATTTTGAAGGAATAAACTAATACATAAAAAATTACCAGCAAGTGATGAAGAGTGATAGAAAAAATTTTTTAGAAAAATCCAGAGCACCAGTATCTTCTATAGAAAGTGGGACAACAGTAGCCACAACCATAATAACCAGCACAGCCAGAGACCACAGCTGGAACCACAGCCATGGCCCAGACCACCTAAGCCACCGAGGCCATAGCCAAGGCCACCATAGCAGTCGCTGTAGTAGCTCATTGTGTCAGGGCCTGAGGAGATTTGGGCAGGTGTTGAAGGTGAGGTTCCTGAGAATGAACATCACCTCCTGCACTTGGAGTTTTGTAGTCCTCAGTGAGGGTGTGGTAAACCATACACAAGGGCTTCATTTTCTTTGAAAATCTACCTTTGGTGAAAACAGCACTGTTAAACCATGACTTCCTTACTAAGGATATGCCCAGAGATTCATGAATATATTATTCCTTTGAACTTAGTTAAATTCTTATTCCTCAGAAATAGGCTTTGTACTGAGTAATTATTTTCATGCTTTCAAACCTAATGTTTTCACATATTTCCCCATGGACATCATAATAACCAGGCTCCCTTTCTTCACAGTGCTTGAGACTTTGCTCTTCCTCAGTGATGCTCCCCCAGCAACTCAGGTAGGGCTCTCTTCCAGGATGATTTGTTGTCCCTATTTATGATGAAATAAACCAGCTTATAAATTATTACATAGTCATAAATGATTGGTGATGCACATTTTCAGAAAGGAAATATGAACATGTAGCTTTTCTTTCTATTTGTGTATTTGTGTGATAAGCTTATAAGCACCCTCATACTTGTGTGATGATATTCATGTCTTTTCATAAGACAGTCCAAGCCTCCCTTCCCGGGTTTCTCCCCACTACCCCTTACATTAAACCTCCACTCTATCAGATGATCCCTCTTGGAGTGTTTCTTAAAACTTCAGTTGCATTTCTCACATTAATCTTTTTCTCAGACTTTCTTTATCTTTCTAAAATCATTCCTTCCTGTCCTTACAACTTCCTTCAACAAGTCTGGTTCACAAACATCTACCAACACGCCACTTCTCTTTTAAACTGACAATGTTTCCTGCAGAATTTGTTTTTCATTTTAGAACTGGTTTAAAATGCTTTGAGGATAGGGATATAACACCTAATCTGGTACCTTGTGAAAATAAACAAGGTACATATTTGTGGATTTTTTAAATTGATTTTTTTCCTGAAATGCCAATTTAAATTTTTATAGGCTTTTTTAGAGACTATTTATATAAAAGAATGCTTCATATGTCATGTTGTAAAAAGAATCACAATTAAAAGAAAATACTGGATAACATATTCATATACACATTTCATTAAAAGAAAGACGCTATGGTTAACCTCTGGACAGAGAGAGGAAGAATTATAAATATATAAATACCACTCCATGGGCTTGAAATCTTACCATTTAATTGTACTCACAAATGAGTGTACTCAAATATTTGTAAGTATGTTTTGTGGTGTTAGTATGTGTATGTTTTTTCTTATTAATACCATAAAGCATCATGTGGAAAAGTAGAATGATGGACAGTTACATTGATTTCAAGAGTGACTTAGAGTAATGAACTAATATAATGGCTGCAATGTCTTGCAAAAGAATTGTGGAGAAGTATACGATGAGTTGCATCTAGCAGGATATATAGGAATTTAAAAAGTGAGCTGAGAGAAGGTTCCAGCAGGTAAAACACCTTATGATCAGAGACAAAGGGAAGCAGGGTGTGTCCTCAATGAAAAATACATTGTGGTTGAAACACAAAGCTTAAATAAAGAATAATTGATGGTTGGGAAGCATATTAACTTAACACCCTGGTGAGCCATACATTATATACTATAGTTTTGTTTTGGGCAATAGCATCAAAGAAGTGATAGTTTAGGATTATGTATATTTTCTCTGCAATGTGGAGTGTATGATGAATTTCTGAAAGCACCAGGGATATTTGAGAAGCTTTTACAAAATCCTAATATAAAATGAAATGAAAAAGAATTAATATGTGAAGAAGGTAAAGTAAAACCCCAAAAAATAATTGTTCATTCAAATGTTAAAGAAAATATGAACACAGGAACAAAATTACCCAGGCTTTCTATTTCTTTTATGAAAATAGGAGCTGGTGGTATGGGCTGTGTGTAATGAGCTGGGGGTGGTGTGGATCAGGCAGGGGAGAAACCTCAAACAATGTGTTTGCCTACCATTGTTTTCCAAGGATGCACTTTGTAGAGGGGCACATGGAGCAAAGACTGAGCAAAGGGCATGGAGAATTCTTCCTCACAAAGCTCATAAAAATAATAGGTTTCAAATAGTAAACGTGCTAAAAATATTCTTTCCTTGATATACTGAGTTCAAAGTAGTTATTATATTAAACTAGTAACCTTGAAAAGGAATGTCATTATATTCATAAAAATTACATGATGCCTAAATGTGTGTGTTTCTATAGGATTTCAAAATAGAAAGGGAGCGATATCTGACCAAGTTGTAACACGAGATGTAGGAGTTACTAAAATTAGTAAGATCACTTGTAAGGAAATAAATAAATATATGGGGAAAATATGTGTCAATGAAATATATTATTTCGATATGACAAAATTGTAAATAAAAAGTACATTTCAGTGTGCTAATAAAAGTGAAAAAGGTTTAGAAACTTCACAAATCTTATTGGAGAATATGCACAGACACATCACAGAAGGGATAAAGAAGGAAGCCTCATGTCAATAACACAACAGGAGTGAACATAATCAGCCTGAGTGATGAACTGTGGATCAGGGAAACAAGTCATTGCAGATGGACAATGCTTTCAGTGAAACCCAGAGGACCATTATCTCCCATAGAAAGAGAGATGGAAATAGCCACAGCCATAACCAGCATAGCCACCAAGACCACAGCTGAAACCACAGCCATAGCCCAGGCCACCCAAGCCACCAAGGCCATAGCCAAGGCCACCACAATAGTTGCCATAGTATCTCATTGTGTCAGGGGCTGAGGGTTTGGGTGAATGCTAAAGGTGAGTTTCTTGAGAATAAACATCACCACCTGCATCTGGATTTTATGTTCCTCATTCTGAGTGTGGTAAACCACAACACAAGATCTTCATTTTCTTTAAAAATCTGACTTTGGCATAAACAATACTATTAAGCCATACCTTTCTATTTAGGGGTAGTTTCAAAGATGCATGGAATGTTTTCTTCTTCTTTGAGAATACTTGGGTTTTCACTTTTCTTTTGTCATTGCTTAAAATTATACATATTTCTTCAGTTAAAAAACAGTGATTGGGAGTGATTCAAGATGGCAGTATGGGAGGTCAGAGAGAGAGAACTCCTTCCAAAACCACACTGATTATGAAAATATAGTTAATACAACTAATCCTAAAAGAGCAACAGGAAAGAAGGCTGCACCAGACTTCATACACCTGGAGAACAGAGCAGACCTCACCAAACAGGGTAACATACCAAAACCTTGATCCAGTGGGACCCAAGCCCTTCCGCCACCCCAGCTCACTGGGTGGGAGGAAGACAAATGGAGTGGGGAGGGGGTGGAAGCCTAGGACTGCTGAACACCCAGCCCTGGATATCTGCTATGGGAACACAAACCTACATTGCATGGTACTCTGGAAACTAGAGGGGTTGAAAATCTAAGACAGGTGGAACACTTGGGGAGTCTGAGATTCCAGCCATTTGTGGAGGACAGGGATCCACATCTAGCTGCTCTGGGACAAAGGAAAGATGGGCATTCTGATAGGCTTCCTAACAGTGGGAGGGCTGCCAAAGGGGCGGGGTTTGCACGGAGCTTGCTGCACATGAGAAGGGATAGGTGGACAAGGTTGTCTGGGCACACTCTGCCCAACAGGTTGGGAACTTTCAGGAGCTACAGGCACTCCAACCCCCTGGCTGGCTACTTAGCTCCAAGACCCCTCACTGTGATATGCAGCCTGCTGTGCCTTTCTCTTGGCTTGCCGGCACCAGCTAGCAACCTGGCAGTTCCCTGCAATGGCGGCAGGCCAGCCAGAGGGAGGCCCCACCTTCTGCAGCTACAGACATAAAGCACAGAGGCTAACACCTGTGTGCTGGCCCACTGGTTCTGATAGTGGAGACAGGCACTGCAGCTGCAAACCAGGAAACAGCCCTTTCTCCCTCCAGTCACCAGTGCCACTCACCTGCAACCCCTGACTCCAGGGGCTGAGAAGCTCCAGAGACTAGAGCTTCTGGGCACTAGAGGGCGTTATATAGAAATATGAAATGTCAAAGGAATCTGGTTCAAATAAAAACATCCAAAACACTAGAAAAAGAGCCAAATGAAACCAAACTCACCCATCTTCCTGAAAGAGAGTTCAAAATAAAAATCATAAACATTCTCATGTAGGTACAGAAAAATATTCAGGAACTCAGGGACGAATTTAGGATGGAGATTTAATCATTAAGAAATTCCATATGTGAAATGCCACATAAAATGGAGGGATTTAAAGCATTTTAGGTGTAGTAGAAGAGATGGTAAATGGAATAGATATCAGAGAAGAGGAGTATAAAGAAGCTGAGGCACAGAGAGAAAAAAAGATCTCTAAGAATGAAAGAATATTGAGAGAACTGTGTGATTAAACAGAACAATATTTACATTATAGGGGTACCAGAAGAAGAAGAGAAAGAAAAAGGGATAAAAAATGCATTGAGGATGTAATTGCCAAAATATTCCCCAATCTGGGGAAGGAGATAGTCTCTCAGGCCATGGAGGTGCACAGATCTCCCAACACAAGGGACCCAAGGAAGACAACACCAAGACATATAATAATAACTAAAGCAGCAAAGATCAAGGATAAGGACAAATTATTAGAAGCAGCTAGAGAGAGAAAAAAGATAAAATACAAAGGAAAACCCATAAGGCTATCATCAGACTTCTCAACAGAAACCTTACAGGACAGAAGGGAGGGGCATGTTATGTTTAATGCAATGAAGCAGAAAGGCCTCAAATCAAGAATATTCTAACCTGCAAGGTTATCATTGAAATTTGAAGGAGGTATTAAATAATTTTCTGATAAGTAAAAGCCAAGAGAATTTACCTCCTACAAACCACATAGTGCATTTTGGGGGGAGTACTTTAGATGGAAGTATTTCTAAGGCTAAATAGCCATCACCAGGGGAAATAAAACCACAGCAAAGTAGAACAAATAATTACAAAGCAGATGCAAAATAAAATCAACTACCCCCAAAGTCAATCAAGGGATAGACAAAGAGTGAAGAATATAATACCTAATATATAAAGAATGGAGGAGGAAGAGAAAAGAAGAAAGAAAAAGAATCTTTAGGTTGTATTTGTAATACTATACTAAGTGAGTTAAATTAGTGTTAGATAATGAGGGAATTACCCTTGAACCTTTGATAACCATGAATCTAAAACCTACAATGGCAATAAGTACATACCTATCAATAATCACACTAAATGTAAATGGTCTAAATGCACCAATCAAAAGATGTAGAGTCACTGAATGGATAAAAAAGCAAGACCCATCTATACGCTGCCTACAAGAGAGTCACTTCAAACCCAAAGACATACACAGACTGAAAGTAAAAGGATGGAAAAAGATATTTCATGCAACTAATAGGGAGAAAAAAGCAGGAACTGCAGTACTTTTATCAGACAAAATAGACGTCAAAACAAAGAAAGTAACAAGAAACAAATAAGGACATTACATAATGATAAAGGAGTCAGTCCAACAAGAGTATATAACCATTGTAAATATCTATGCATTCAGCACAGGAGTACCTACATATGTGAAACAAATAAGAAGAATAAAAGGTGGAAATAGATTGCCATGCATTCATTTTAGGAGCCTTCAAAACACCACTCACTCCAAAGGACAGATCAACCATATGGAAAATAAGTAAGGAAACAGAGGCACTGAACAAGGTATTAGCAAAGATGGACTTAATGGACATCTACAGAACACTCCATCCAAAATCAAAGGGATACACATTCTTCTCAAGTGCACATGGAACATTTTCAAGAATAGATCATATACTAGGCCACAAAAAAAGCCTCAGTAAATTCAAAAGATTGAAATTGTACAAACCAGCTTCTCAGATCATAAAGATATGAAACTATAAACAAATTATGCAAAGAAAACAAAAAAACACAAAAACACATGGAGGCTTAATAAGATGCTCCTAAATAATCAATGGATCAGTGACCAAATAAAAAAGAGAGATCAAGCAACACACCGAGACAAATGACAACAATAATTCAACATGGCAAAATCTGTGGGATGCAGCAAAGGCCGTGCTAAGAGGGAAGTATGTTGCAATATAAGCACACTTCAGGAAAGAAGAACAATCTCAAATGAACAGTCTAAACTCACAATTAACAAAACTAGAAAAAGAAAAAAAATGAGCCCCAAAGTCAGTAGAAGGAGGGACATAATAAAGATTAGAGCATAAATAAATAAAATTGAGAAAAATAAAACAATAGATTCAATGAAAGCAGGAGCTGGCTCTTTGAGAATATAAACAAAATAGACAAACCTCTAACCAGACATATCAAGAAAAAAAGAGAGTCTACACACACAAACAGAATCAGAAATGTGAAGAAAAATCACTACAAACACCACAGAAAGACAAAGAATTATGAAAAGCTCTTATGAAAAATTATATGATGACAAACTGGATAACCTAGAAGAAATGGACAACTTTCTAGAAAAATACAACCTTCCAAGGCTGACCCAGGAAGAAAAAGAAAATCAGAACAGACCAATTACCAACAAGGAAATAGAATTGGTAATCAAAAAACTACCTAGAACAAAACACCTGGACCAGATAGTTTCATTGCTGAATTTTATCAAACATTTAGTGAAGACCTAATAACATCCTCTCCTTAAAGTTTTCCAAAAAGTAAGAGAGGAGGGAATACTTCCAATCTCATTCTAGGAGGCCAACATTACTCTAATACTAAACCAGGCAAACACACCAGAAAACATAAAATGGCAGACCAATATCCATGATAAACATAGATGCAAATTTACTCAACAAAATATTAGCAAACCAAATTCAAGAACACATCAAAAATATCATCCATCACAATCAAGTAGGTTTTATGCCAGGAATGCAAGGATGGTACAACAGTAAAAAATCCATCAACATGATCCACCATATCAACAAAAAGAAGAACAAAATCCACATGATCATCTCCATAGATGTTGAAAAAGCATTGGACAAAATGAAACATCCATTCATGATAAAAACTCTCAACAAAATAGGTAAAGAGGGCAAATACCTCAACACAATAAGGGCCATATATGACAAACCCACAGCCAACATTATACTTAACAGTGAGAAGCTGAAAGCTTGTCTTCTAAGATTGGGAACAATACAAGGATGCCCACTTTCCCCGCTTTTATTTATCATAGTTCTGGAGATCCTAGCCTTGGCAATCAGACAACCCAAAGAAATACAAGGCATCCAGATTGGCAAGGAAGAAGTCAAACTGTCAATGTTTGAAGATGACGTTATTGTACGACAAAAACCCTAGAGAATCCACTCCAAAACTACTAGATCTAATAATCGAATTCAGCAAAGTTACAGGATACAAAATTAATACACAGAAATCTGTCACATTCCTATACATTAAAGATGAACTAGCAGAAAGAGAAATCAGGAAAACAACTCCATTCACAATTGCATCGAAAAGAGTATAATACCTAGGAATAAACCTAACCAAGGAGGTGAAACACCTTTACTCTGAAAACTACAACACTCGTGTGAGAAATTAAGAAGATACCGATAAATGGAAACACATCCCATGCTAATGGATAGGAAGAACTAATATTCTAATATTGTCAAATGACCATCCTGCCTAAAGCAATCTACAGATTCAATGCAATCCCTATCAAAATACTAACAGCATTCTTAAATGAAATAGATCAAATAGTTCTAAAATTCATATGGAACCACAAAAGACCCCAAATAGGCAAAGCAATCCTGAGAAGGAAGAATAAAGCTGGGACAATTATGTTCCCCAACTTCAAGCTCTACTACAAAGCCACAGTAATCAACACAATTTGGTACTGGTACAAGAACAGACCCATAGACCAATGGAACAGACTGGAGAGCCCAGAAATAAACCCAAGCATATATGGTCAATTAATATATGATAAAGGGGCCAGGGACATATGATGGGGAAATGACAGCCTCTTCAATAAGTGGTGTTGGCAAAACTGGACAGCTACATGTAAGAGAACAAAATTGGATCACTGTCTAACCCCATACACAAAAGCAAACTCCAAGTGGATCAAAGACCTGAATGTAAGTCATGAAACCATAAAACTCTTAGAAAAAAACATAGGCAAATATCTCTTGGACATAAATATGAGCAACTTCTTCATAAACATATCTCCCCAGGCAAGGGAAACAAAAGCAAATATGAACAAGTGGGACTATATCAAGCTGAAAAGCTTCTGTACAGCAAAGGGCACCACCAATAGAACAAAAAGACATCCTACAGTATGGGAGAATATATTCATAAATGACAGATCCGATAAAGGGTTGACATCCAAAATATACAAAGAGCTTACCCACCTCAACAAACCAAAAGCAAATAATCCAATTAGAAAATGGACAGAGGAGGGGATCAACAGAGGTGAGGCTTAGAACCTCACCCCCCCCTGTTTGAGAGAAATCTTCTGCATCTGTGGATGTTTTATTGAACTTGTCTAGCTTGGATTAACACTTAGTCTACAGGCACACACCTGATCATCTAAATTTGCTCTCTTAGAGCACTAAACTATGTTTTCTACCTTTATCTTGCATCTACCTACCACTTCAGCATTTTATTAAAAAATAATAATAATAATGGAGAAATGTGGGATTCACATATAAATCAAGTATAAAAATCAAATATTCATATTTGACCTGATTGTTTATAGTTCATAATGTGTGATCAAAAACAGTACAAGGGCAGTGTGATGACTGCCCTTGTACTGTTCACCATGTAAGAACTTATTCAGTATGTAAGAACTTGTTCACCATGTAAGAACTTGTTTGTTATTCTTCAGAAGATTGGAGACTGATGAGAATTAGGCTTGGGATGGATTAATGATTGTATATTGAGCATTGAGTCCCCTATACAGAATTTTATTGTTATTAACAACCATTTGATCAATAAATATGAGAGATGCCCTCTCAAAAAAAAAATGGGCAGAGTTGCTGAACAGACAGTTCTCCAAAGAAGAAATTCGGATGGTCAACAGAAACATGAAAAGATGCTCCACATCACTAGTCATCAGAGAAATGGAAATTAAAACCACCATGAGATATCACCTCACACCAGTAAGGATCACCACCATCAAAAAGACAAACAACAACAAATGTTGGCAAGGTTGTGGAGAAAGGGGAACCCTCCTACACTGCTGTTGGGAATGTAAATTAGTTTAACCATTGTGGAAAGCAGTATGGAGGTTCCTTAAAAAGCTCAAAATAGATATACCATTTGACACAGGAATTCCACTTCTAGGAATTTACCCTAAGAATGTAGCAGCCCATTTTGAAAAAGACATATGCACCCCTATGTTTATTGCAGCACTGTTTACAATAGCCAAGAAAAGGTAGCAACCTAAGTGTCCATCAGTAGATGAATGGATAAAGATGTGGTACATATACACAATGGAGTATTATTCAGCCATAAGAAGAAAACAAATCCTACCATTTGCAACAACATGGACGGAGCTAGAGGGTATTATGCTCAGTGAAATAAGCCAGGAGGAGAAAGACAAGTACCATATGTTTTCACTAATATATGGAGTATAAGAACAAAGAAAAAACTGGAGGAACAAAATGGCAACAGAATCACAGAACCCAAGAATGGACTAACAGTTACCAAAGGGAAAGGGACTGGGGAGGATGGGTGGGAAGGGAGGGATAAGGGGGGGGTGGAAAGAAAGTGGGCCTTATGATTAGCATGTATAATGTGGGGGGGGCACAGGGAGGGCTGTACACCACAGAGAAGACAAGTAGTGATTCTACAGCATCTTACTACGCTGATGGACAGTGGCTGTAATGGGATTTGTGGGGGGTCTTGGTGATGGGAGAAGGGTAGTAAACATAATGATAGTCATGTAATTGTATGTTAATGATACCAAAATAAAAAAATCTATTTCATAAACCACCTGCAAAACTATTCAAAATTCCTCTTCTCAGATCCTGATTCCCTTTCTGGCATATCACCTATCCAAAGGGCTACCAAAAAGACAGATTACATCTGCCTCCCTGCCATTATAGATTATATTCCCTCTCTTTGCTCTGATCTCTACAGCTGCCCTCTTATTCAATCTGTCATCAAATATCACTTTGACTCAGTTTCTCAAAATTCCCTTTAGGGTCTGAGACTAGGTGATATAGTGAAAATATACAGTATTTCTTTGGCTCTTATGCATTTTTATCCAACTCTTACTTAAATTCTCCCATATATAACTTAGCTGCATTTCTACCATATATTTTTTTGCCTGTGGAATGTCTTCCCTTATTGTGTGTTATATTTTTTCTTTGAGAACACGGATAGTATCTACTAAGATATTTAATATTTATTAAGTTTGCAAATGTTGAGAATATATGTTAAAGATTCTCTGAAATTAATTGAGACCCTATTAGCACTGGAAATATCTTCAGAATCTCCAAAAGTATAGTTTAGTTATAATGTAAAAAGCAAGGGTGGAGAAAAAACTAATTGAAGACAAAACATCCTTCATCTTTCTCCAAGAAGTGAGTCACCTATACTCAAGGCTGACTTGAATCCTATTTAAGCATCATCAGCTATGCTCTTATTATGACCAAAACATCTACATTCTTCTTAGTCTTTTATGACTTCAAGTATGTTGTTCAGCTTTTCTTGAGTTTATAAGCAATTATCCAGTGATGCATTTTAACATTTAACAATTCAACTTGTTTACTGGTGTTCAATGACTACCATCCTATGGAAAATCAACACTGTGCTGAATGGATGAGTACATTGTCTACAGCCACAGGATGGATCGATATAAAAAAGTCTGAAAATGACCAGTGTATATATATTTTTAAGGAATATATCTTACTGGTAAGTGTCATATCTTCCAGAGACAATGAAGAATTCTATTTGGGGTCTGACAGGTGCAGATATGGATGATTGTATAAATGCATCTGAGGAGTTAAAGGAAAAACTACTCAAATATTTTTCGTGCTTCACAGAAACATTTAACCTATCATTTCATTTGCATTTGTTGTTGTTTAAAATCTATTGCAAAGTTCACAAATTCTAAGTGTACAAAATGATGTTTTATATTTATTCACAAACCACCTAGATTGATCACATTCAAATTTCCCAAATTTCTTTGTTGACCCAACCAGTTAGTACTATTCCCCAGAAGTTTGCCTGTTCATGATATCAGTTGAATGGAAACATGGCATGCTAGCACTAACTCTTCCCCAAATTATTCTGCACATCCCTGCTATGTGAGATAAAGCTTGGTTGTTGCATGAAGCATTATTGCAAAGTATACCATTGTGTGAATAGAGCACAATGTATTTACTATGCTGCTCTGTAACACCTATATTTGTATAGTTGCTTCTCTACCTTTTGTTTTGTTTTAATTTTTATGCCTAATAAGAATAAAGCTGTTATGTAACTTTTAACAGTAATCTTTTTCCGTAGACCTTGGTATTTGTTTACCTTGGGCATACATAGGACATGAATTGCTAATTTCTTTGATATAGTTTGTCAGATTTATGTACTGAAAATATTTCAATCTCTTATGTGATTTGTTATTTTTCCACTTTAAAATGCAGTCTACATATGAAAAGAATGCTCTGATAAAATAATTCTAATTTTTTCAGATATGTTAAAGTTTTTGGTTCTCTTTAAGAAAGTTTTGAGGATTTCACACATTGCTATTTAATTATTTCTGTTTGCCTAATTCAGACTTTATTTCTCCTTAAGGGATCATTGTAAAAGCAGAATAGACAGTTAATTATTTGAATATTTCATTCTCATTAAGTCAAGATGTAGCCATAAAGTCAAACAGGTTTCAATGTTACACTCTGCTTATTTACCTCTAAAAAATATGCATTGGTTTTAGGATTGATGAACTGTGTGATGTGTCCTTTCTAAGATAAGCAATAACTTTTACCTGTAAGTAGGAAAATGCTGAGTATTCCCCTTAGATCCAGCAGAGATGCATAAAAGCAGAAATTATGAAATCCTATTACATGACAACATTATATTCCTCTGCAACTGTCAAACCTTATTAAGGCAGTTATCATGTTTATTATTATTCTTTCAACTACAGAAAACCTTTCATGAAACTGGGTAGAAATGAAGTGAACCATAAAGAAAATAGAATAGCTCTTGTTTTATTCTGTGTAAAAATTAATACCATAGTCATGCAATGGAGGTATTGAGCTATTACTTTCTCAGGCATCGTAAAGCTAATATTCTACGAGAAGGTTGCCAAAACAAAGGGTGGGCCTTATTGCTTGAGTGCACAAATACATTCTTATTAAAGTAAAAAAGTTGAGTGAGAAAGTAAAAATATTTATTGTGATATTTTAATACAAACGAAATGTATCATTGTTCACTATTTTCTCAAAACCAGCTCAGTATAAGAAAATAGCTTCAATATGAAAAACCAAAAAATAGCACTATCAAAAAAAACAGGGTGGTTAATTCTGAAAGTAGATGAGGCAGTAACAAATGTGTCGGGAATGTTGAGTTTGGATAGATCACTGAGGCAAGATCCTGAGAGTGAATGTCAGCATGGGTAGAGGAGTGCTTATATACCCTAGTGAGAGCACGTGCTCCATCAAGTGCATGCCCTCCTTTTGAATCGCTGTTTATTACAGCCACTTAACATGACTTGTTAATTTATTGTCCCGGACACAGCCAGAGGCCCTCACACTCATTAAAATGCCTGAGATCACTTTGTTGCTTACTAAGGGTGGCCCTTACAGGATTTGCATCCCTTTGCCAAGTTCTCATGCGGCATACTCTAAATACATACAACTTCATTTGACACATATGCCTCAGGAACGCTGGGGAGAAAAGCTACTGCATCACTTTATCAGAAAGAATGTTGTTTCTTCAAAGAGTGGACCTGTCAGACCACAAGTAGAATTCTTCTTAGGCACATACACCAATCTTACCGGGAAGTGTTGTGCTTTTTAATTCCATGTTTCTTCATCTCCGTTTTTCATTGAATTGCCATACTCCCCTTACAAGTTAAATGAATGAAATGAGTCATATTGAAAGTTCAACCAAGTACCATGTCTTTTGAGAACGTTATTCCTCGGTCCAAAGAAAGAATTATTTATCTCTTCCTGAGATAAGAAAACACAAACATTTAGGTGCCAATAACAATCAGCTTGACTGTTGTGCACACCGTAGGAATGAGAGAGAACAACCTGAAAGATGTTGAAATGTAGAACATTGTTCATCATATGCGGCATCTTTTGTACTCGTTCATGCCACTTGGAAAAGTAAATGTAAACATTTCACCAGAGACATTGGTGAAACCATGTTGATGTATGAAATGGTTCCCAAGCAGTGTGGAATCTCCCAGTACAATTCCTTGTGCTGTGGACAAGGAATTGTGGACGTTGACAAGCATGGAATAAAAGTGTCCAAAGCTGAGGGCAAGTCGCAGTAACAAAAAAATGTGTTCATAAGTCGTGTTTAAAGTTGATTAAAAGTTAGGTTCTGAAATCCTACCCCTCTTCTCTGGCTTGACATGTATCCCATTTTCATTCAACATTGCAGACTATAACTCCTTTCCCACATTCACACACACACCATTTCCCACATCTCCGCACCTGGGTCTCCCTGCACCTTGGTATACAGAGGACATGAATTGCTAATTTGTTTGCCATATGTATATAATATTTAGATTCAGAAGATGGTGCCAACAGTTTGGCAGCGCAGTTGCGTACATGGACAGTAGCAGAGGCAATCCGTGAAATCTCCAATGGCAGCATATCCTTCCCCACACTGGTCAATGAGAATCTTTTAATTTGATCCTTTGTGTGTTATATTGGGATAAATGACAAGTGTTCGAATTGGTTTTTACCTAGGCAGCAATGACATTTCGGCATCCTTCTTATGTTCATAGGCCACGTAGATATCCTCTGCTTTGAAATGCCTCGACGGGAATATGCCCATGTTGACCTAGGCTTGTTTAATCAATACTTCATTATTGATCAGCAGGAGCTCTTTACATGTTGGCGTATTGGTATTTTGTCAGATATATGTATTGAAAATATTTTGCCCCTGTGAGGGATGTGGTATGATTCCACTACAAAATGCTGTCGATGGATCAAAAGAGTGTTGTGCTCAGTTAAGCCTCATTTTCAGCATGTTGTTTCAATGTTTTCAGTTCTAATTACCAAAGTTTTGACTGCATCGCACATTATTATTCCGTTATTTCCCTCTGCTTTCTGCAAATTTGTCGAATTTATTGCATCATCTTAATGTCAATAGGCAGTTGATACAATGCGTGTTTCACTTTAATGAAGGCAATCTAACACCATATGAGCACAAAGAAAGCGAATAGGTTTAGGGCATCACACTCTGCCTACGTATCTCTGCCAAATATATATCCTTTTCAGGAGTGAGGTACTTGTGGTGAAATGTCCTCCACATGATGCGCCAAAACTCTTCCATGGAATTGAAAAGTGCTGGGGTATTTCCCTAAGAGCCAACAGAGATCCGTGTATGCGAAACTTCAAATCCTAATGATATGATGACACCATATTCTCCAAGGAGTATCCGAACCCCCTCCAAGGAGTCATCCTGCTTACTATGTGTCTTTGCACCAAGAGAAGCCCTTGGCGCAAACTCAGCAGAAATAGTACGACGCACACAGGAAATAGGAGAGCTAGAGTTGTACTCTGTGAAACACAAAGTAGCAGAGTCATCCAAAGGAGGCAGGGAGCTATTCCTATGTCCAGGCATTGTAAAGCTAAGATGCTCTCACTAGGCCGACTGAAAGGGCAGGCCCTGTGGTACAGCTGCCCAAGTCGTGTTTTTTGTGAAGTAACTGAGATGAGCTTGCAAAACCAAATGATTTCCGTGAATATTTCAATGGCATTGTTTGGTAGCATTCTTTACTAGTTAATTTTTTTTTTTTTCAGTCAGAGCTACATACACTAAAATTAACAGGGTAAAGCCCAAAAAAATTCCAGCACCACTTAGAAACCACGAGGTGAATAATGTTGAAAGGAGACCAATTCTCACAAACACTGTGTGAATTCTGCTGTGGTAATGGTTGGAACACATAACCGGAACTTCAGGACACTGGTCTTGGCAGAACTCAAATGGGAAATACACGCTGAAAAGGAGAGTCCGAGTCAAGAGAATTGACAAATAATAAAAGCCATCATGTGCCATTTCAAATCAGAATAATTTATTGCGAAGGGAACAGAGAAATACCACAGTAATGAACGTACAAATGGGGGCCAGCAGGAGACACGAAGCCGGTAAATGTAGTGTGGTAAATATTCTTACAGGAGAAGATCTGATCTATTAATTTTTCTGTTCTTGGCTTGTTCCTGGGTGATCTTCTTTGCTTCCAATTTTGTGTACATTCTTTACCAGCCTTATGGCCCTAGATGTGGGGGGCTTCCAGGGCAGGATTTCAGCAGCATCCAGACCAGTATCTTCCATAGTTCCATGGACGATAGCAGCCATATCCGTAGCCTCCATAGAAAGGTCCATATCCGTAGCCGCCATAGCCACAGCCATAGCCCAGGCCACCGAGGCCATAGCCATAGCCGTAGCCCAGGCCTCCGTAGTAGCCGCCGCAGTAGCTCATGGTGTCAGGGGTGTTGAGTTTGGTTTGCTGTTCAAGGCAAGATCCTGAGAGTGAATGTCAGCATGGGTAGAGGAGTGCTTATATACCCTAGTGAGAGCACGTGCTCCATCAAGTGCATGCCCTCCTTTTGAATCGCTGTTTATTACAGCCACTTAACATGACTTGTTAATTTATTGTCCCGGACACAGCCAGAGGCCCTCACACTCATTAAAATGCCTGAGATCACTTTGTTGCTTACTAAGGGTGGCCCTTACAGGATTTGCATCCCTTTGCCAAGTTCTCATGCGGCATACTCTAAATACATACAACTTCATTTGACACATATGCCTCAGGAACGCTGGGGAGAAAAGCTACTGCATCACTTTATCAGAAAGAATGTTGTTTCTTCAAAGAGTGGACCTGTCAGACCACAAGTAGAATTCTTCTTAGGCACATACACCAATCTTACCGGGAAGTGTTGTGCTTTTTAATTCCATGTTTCTTCATCTCTGTTTTTCATTAAATTGCCATACTCCCCTTACAAGTTAAATGAATGAAATGAGTCATATTGAAAGTTCAACCAAGTACCATGTCTTTTGAGAACGTTATTCCTCGGTCCAAAGAAAGAATTATTTATCTCTTCCTGAGATAAGAAAACACAAACATTTAGGTGCCAATAACAATCAGCTTGACTGTTGTGCACACCGTAGGAATGAGAGAGAACAACCTGAAAGATGTTGAAATGTAGAACATTGTTCATCATATGCGGCATCTTTTGTACTCGTTCATGCCACTTGGAAAAGTAAATGTAAACATTTCACCAGAGACATTGGTGAAACCATGTTGATGTATGAAATGGTTCCCAAGCAGTGTGGAATCTCCCAGTACAATTCCTTGTGCTGTGGACAAGGAATTGTGGACGTTGACAAGCATGGAATAAAAGTGTCCAAAGCTGAGGGCAAGTCGCAGTAACAAAAAAATGTGTTCATAAGTCGTGTTTAAAGTTGATTAAAAGTTAGGTTCTGAAATCCTACCCCTCTTCTCTGGCTTGACATGTATCCCATTTTCATTCAACATTGCAGACTATAACTCCTTTCCCACATTCACACACACACCATTTCCCACATCTCCGCACCTGGGTCTCCCTGCACCTTGGTATACAGAGGACATGAATTGCTAATTTGTTTGCCATATGTATATAATATTTAGATTCAGAAGATGGTGCCAACAGTTTGGCAGCGCAGTTGCGTACATGGACAGTAGCAGAGGCAATCCGTGAAATCTCCAATGGCAGCATATCCTTCCCCACACTGGTCAATGAGAATCTTTTAATTTGATCCTTTGTGTGTTATATTGGGATAAATGACAAGTGTTCGAATTGGTTTTTACCTAGGCAGCAATGACATTTCGGCATCCTTCTTATGTTCATAGGCCACGTAGATATCCTCTGCTTTGAAATGCCTCGACGGGAATATGCCCATGTTGACCTAGGCTTGTTTAATCAATACTTCATTATTGATCAGCAGGAGCTCTTTACATGTTGGGGTATTGGTATTTTGTCAGATATATGTATTGAAAATATTTTGCCCCTGTGAGGGATGTGGTATGATTCCACTATAAAATGCTGTCGATGGATCAAAAGAGTGTTGTGCTCAGTTAAGCCTCATTTTCAGCATGTTGTTTCAATGTTTTCAGTTCTAATTACCAAAGTTTTGACTGCATCGCACATTATTATTCCGTTATTTCCCTCTGCTTTCTGCAAATTTGTCGAATTTATTGCATCATCTTAATGTCAATAGGCAGTTGATACAATGCGTGTTTCACTTTAATGAAGGCAATCTAACACCATATGAGCACAAAGAAAGCGAATAGGTTTAGGGCATCACACTCTGCCTACGTATCTCTGCCAAATATATATCCTTTTCAGGAGTGAGGTACTTGTGGTGAAATGTCCTCCACATGATGCGCCAAAACTCTTCCATGGAATTGAAAAGTGCTGGGGTATTTCCCTAAGAGCCAACAGAGATCCGTGTATGCGAAACTTCAAATCCTAATGATATGATGACACCATATTCTCCAAGGAGTATCCGAACCCCCTCCAAGGAGTCATCCTGCTTACTATGTGTCTTTGCACCAAGAGAAGCCCTTGGCGCAAACTCAGCAGAAATAGTACGACGCACACAGGAAATAGGAGAGCTAGAGTTGTACTCTGTGAAACACAAAGTAGCAGAGTCATCCAAAGGAGGCAGGGAGCTATTCCTATGTCCAGGCATTGTAAAGCTAAGATGCTCTCACTAGGCCGACTGAAAGGGCAGGCCCTGTGGTACAGCTGCCCAAGTCGTGTTTTTTGTGAAGTAACTGAGATGAGCTTGCAAAACCAAATGATTTCCCTGAATATTTCAATGGCATTGTTTGGTAGCATTCTTTACTAGTTAATTTTTTTTTTTTTTCAGTCAGAGCTACATACACTAAAATTAACAGGGTAAAGCCCAAAAAAATTCCAGCACCACTTAGAAACCACGAGGTGAATAATGTTGAAAGGAGACCAATTCTCACAAACACTGTGTGAATTCTGCTGTGGTAATGGTTGGAACACATAACCGGAACTTCAGGACACTGGTCTTGGCAGAACTCAAATGGGAAATACACGCTGAAAAGGAGAGTCCGAGTCAAGAGAATTGACAAATAATAAAAGCCATCATGTGCCATTTCAAATCAGAATAATTTATTGCGAAGGGAACAGAGAAATACCACAGTAATGAACGTACAAATGGGGGCCAGCAGGAGACACGAAGCCGGTAAATGTAGTGTGGTAAATATTCTTACAGGAGAAGATCTGATCTATTAATTTTTCTGTTCTTGGCTTGTTCCTGGGTGATCTTCTTTGCTTCCAATTTTGTGTACATTCTTTACCAGCCTTATGGCCCTAGATGTGGGGGGCTTCCAGGGCAGGATTTCAGCAGCATCCAGACCAGTATCTTCCATAGTTCCATGGACGATAGCAGCCATATCCGTAGCCTCCATAGAAAGGTCCATATCCGTAGCCGCCATAGCCACAGCCATAGCCCAGGCCACCGAGGCCATAGCCATAGCCGTAGCCCAGGCCTCCGTAGTAGCCGCCGCAGTAGCTCATGGTGTCAGGGGTGTTGAGTTTGGTTTGCTGTTCAAGGCAAGATCCTGAGAGTGAATGTCAGCATGGGTAGAGGAGTGCTTATATACCCTAGTGAGAGCACGTGCTCCATCAAGTGCATGCCCTCCTTTTGAATCGCTGTTTATTACAGCCACTTAACATGACTTGTTAATTTATTGTCCCGGACACAGCCAGAGGCCCTCACACTCATTAAAATGCCTGAGATCACTTTGTTGCTTACTAAGGGTGGCCCTTACAGGATTTGCATCCCTTTGCCAAGTTCTCATGCGGCATACTCTAAATACATACAACTTCATTTGACACATATGCCTCAGGAACGCTGGGGAGAAAAGCTACTGCATCACTTTATCAGAAAGAATGTTGTTTCTTCAAAGAGTGGACCTGTCAGACCACAAGTAGAATTCTTCTTAGGCACATACACCAATCTTACCGGGAAGTGTTGTGCTTTTTAATTCCATGTTTCTTCATCTCTGTTTTTCATTAAATTGCCATACTCCCCTTACAAGTTAAATGAATGAAATGAGTCATATTGAAAGTTCAACCAAGTACCATGTCTTTTGAGAACGTTATTCCTCGGTCCAAAGAAAGAATTATTTATCTCTTCCTGAGATAAGAAAACACAAACATTTAGGTGCCAATAACAATCAGCTTGACTGTTGTGCACACCGTAGGAATGAGAGAGAACAACCTGAAAGATGTTGAAATGTAGAACATTGTTCATCATATGCGGCATCTTTTGTACTCGTTCATGCCACTTGGAAAAGTAAATGTAAACATTTCACCAGAGACATTGGTGAAACCATGTTGATGTATGAAATGGTTCCCAAGCAGTGTGGAATCTCCCAGTACAATTCCTTGTGCTGTGGACAAGGAATTGTGGACGTTGACAAGCATGGAATAAAAGTGTCCAAAGCTGAGGGCAAGTCGCAGTAACAAAAAAATGTGTTCATAAGTCGTGTTTAAAGTTGATTAAAAGTTAGGTTCTGAAATCCTACCCCTCTTCTCTGGCTTGACATGTATCCCATTTTCATTCAACATTGCAGACTATAACTCCTTTCCCACATTCACACACACACCATTTCCCACATCTCCGCACCTGGGTCTCCCTGCACCTTGGTATACAGAGGACATGAATTGCTAATTTGTTTGCCATATGTATATAATATTTAGATTCAGAAGATGGTGCCAACAGTTTGGCAGCGCAGTTGCGTACATGGACAGTAGCAGAGGCAATCCGTGAAATCTCCAATGGCAGCATATCCTTCCCCACACTGGTCAATGAGAATCTTTTAATTTGATCCTTTGTGTGTTATATTGGGATAAATGACAAGTGTTCGAATTGGTTTTTACCTAGGCAGCAATGACATTTCGGCATCCTTCTTATGTTCATAGGCCACGTAGATATCCTCTGCTTTGAAATGCCTCGACGGGAATATGCCCATGTTGACCTAGGCTTGTTTAATCAATACTTCATTATTGATCAGCAGGAGCTCTTTACATGTTGGGGTATTGGTATTTTGTCAGATATATGTATTGAAAATATTTTGCCCCTGTGAGGGATGTGGTATGATTCCACTATAAAATGCTGTCGATGGATCAAAAGAGTGTTGTGCTCAGTTAAGCCTCATTTTCAGCATGTTGTTTCAATGTTTTCAGTTCTAATTACCAAAGTTTTGACTGCATCGCACATTATTATTCCGTTATTTCCCTCTGCTTTCTGCAAATTTGTCGAATTTATTGCATCATCTTAATGTCAATAGGCAGTTGATACAATGCGTGTTTCACTTTAATGAAGGCAATCTAACACCATATGAGCACAAAGAAAGCGAATAGGTTTAGGGCATCACACTCTGCCTACGTATCTCTGCCAAATATATATCCTTCTCAGGAGTGAGGTACTTGTGGTGAAATGTCCTCCACATGATGCGCCAAAACTCTTCCATGGAATTGAAAAGTGCTGGGGTATTTCCCTAAGAGCCAACAGAGATCCGTGTATGCGAAACTTCAAATCCTAATGATATGATGACACCATATTCTCCAAGGAGTATCCGAACCCCCTCCAAGGAGTCATCCTGCTTACTATGTGTCTTTGCACCAAGAGAAGCCCTTGGCGCAAACTCAGCAGAAATAGTACGACGCACACAGGAAATAGGAGAGCTAGAGTTGTACTCTGTGAAACACAAAGTAGCAGAGTCATCCAAAGGAGGCAGGGAGCTATTCCTATGTCCAGGCATTGTAAAGCTAAGATGCTCTCACTAGGCCGACTGAAAGGGCAGGCCCTGTGGTACAGCTGCCCAAGTCGTGTTTTTTGTGAAGTAACTGAGATGAGCTTGCAAAAACCAAATGATTTCCCTGAATATTTCAATGGCATTGTTTGGTAGCATTCTTTACTAGTTAATTTTTTTTTTTTTTCAGTCAGAGCTACATACACTAAAATTAACAGGGTAAAGCCCAAAGAAATTCCAGCACCACTTAGAAACCACGAGGTGAATAATGTTGAAAGGAGACCAATTCTCACAAACACTGTGTGAATTCTGCTGTGGTAATGGTTGGAACACATAACCGGAACTTCAGGACACTGGTCTTGGCAGCACTCAAATGGGAAATACACGCTGAAAAGGAGAGTCCGAGTCAAGAGAATTGACAAATAATAAAAGCCATCATGTGCCATTTCAAATCAGAATAATTTATTGCGAAGGGAACAGAGAAATACCACAGTAATGAACGTACAAATGGGGGCCAGCAGGAGACACGAAGCCGGTAAATGTAGTGTGGTAAATATTCTTACAGGAGAAGATCTGATCTATTAATTTTTCTGTTCTTGGCTTGTTCCTGGGTGATCTTCTTTGCTTCCAATTTTGTGTACATTCTTTACCAGCCTTATGGCCCTAGATGTGGGGGGCTTCCAGGGCAGGATTTCAGCAGCATCCAGACCAGTATCTTCCATAGTTCCATGGACGATAGCAGCCATATCCGTAGCCTCCATAGAAAGGTCCATATCCGTAGCCGCCATAGCCACAGCCATAGCCCAGGCCACCGAGGCCATAGCCATAGCCGTAGCCCAGGCCTCCGTAGTAGCCGCCGCAGTAGCTCATGGTGTCAGGGGTGTTGAGTTTGGTTTGCTGTTCAAGGCAAGATCCTGAGAGTGAATGTCAGCATGGGTAGAGGAGTGCTTATATACCCTAGTGAGAGCACGTGCTCCATCAAGTGCATGCCCTCCTTTTGAATCGCTGTTTATTACAGCCACTTAACATGACTTGTTAATTTATTGTCCCGGACACAGCCAGAGGCCCTCACACTCATTAAAATGCCTGAGATCACTTTGTTGCTTACTAAGGGTGGCCCTTACAGGATTTGCATCCCTTTGCCAAGTTCTCATGCGGCATACTCTAAATACATACAACTTCATTTGACACATATGCCTCAGGAACGCTGGGGAGAAAAGCTACTGCATCACTTTATCAGAAAGAATGTTGTTTCTTCAAAGAGTGGACCTGTCAGACCACAAGTAGAATTCTTCTTAGGCACATACACCAATCTTACCGGGAAGTGTTGTGCTTTTTAATTCCATGTTTCTTCATCTCTGTTTTTCATTAAATTGCCATACTCCCCTTACAAGTTAAATGAATGAAATGAGTCATATTGAAAGTTCAACCAAGTACCATGTCTTTTGAGAACGTTATTCCTCGGTCCAAAGAAAGAATTATTTATCTCTTCCTGAGATAAGAAAACACAAACATTTAGGTGCCAATAACAATCAGCTTGACTGTTGTGCACACCGTAGGAATGAGAGAGAACAACCTGAAAGATGTTGAAATGTAGAACATTGTTCATCATATGCGGCATCTTTTGTACTCGTTCATGCCACTTGGAAAAGTAAATGTAAACATTTCACCAGAGACATTGGTGAAACCATGTTGATGTATGAAATGGTTCCCAAGCAGTGTGGAATCTCCCAGTACAATTCCTTGTGCTGTGGACAAGGAATTGTGGACGTTGACAAGCATGGAATAAAAGTGTCCAAAGCTGAGGGCAAGTCGCAGTAACAAAAAAATGTGTTCATAAGTCGTGTTTAAAGTTGATTAAAAGTTAGGTTCTGAAATCCTACCCCTCTTCTCTGGCTTGACATGTATCCCATTTTCATTCAACATTGCAGACTATAACTCCTTTCCCACATTCACACACACACCATTTCCCACATCTCCGCACCTGGGTCTCCCTGCACCTTGGTATACAGAGGACATGAATTGCTAATTTGTTTGCCATATGTATATAATATTTAGATTCAGAAGATGGTGCCAACAGTTTGGCAGCGCAGTTGCGTACATGGACAGTAGCAGAGGCAATCCGTGAAATCTCCAATGGCAGCATATCCTTCCCCACACTGGTCAATGAGAATCTTTTAATTTGATCCTTTGTGTGTTATATTGGGATAAATGACAAGTGTTCGAATTGGTTTTTACCTAGGCAGCAATGACATTTCGGCATCCTTCTTATGTTCATAGGCCACGTAGATGTCCTCTGCTTTGAAATGCCTCGACGGGAATATGCCCATGTTGACCTAGGCTTGTTTAATCAATACTTCATTATTGATCAGCAGGAGCTCTTTACATGTTGGCGTATTGGTATTTTGTCAGATATATGTATTGAAAATATTTTGCCCCTGTGAGGGATGTGGTATGATTCCACTATAAAATGCTGTCGATGGATCAAAAGAGTGTTGTGCTCAGTTAAGCCTCATTTTCAGCATGTTGTTTCAATGTTTTCAGTTCTAATTACCAAAGTTTTGACTGCATCGCACATTATTATTCCGTTATTTCCCTCTGCTTTCTGCAAATTTGTCGAATTTATTGCATCATCTTAATGTCAATAGGCAGTTGATACAATGCGTGTTTCACTTTAATGAAGGCAATCTAACACCATATGAGCACAAAGAAAGCGAATAGGTTTAGGGCATCACACTCTGCCTACGTATCTCTGCCAAATATATATCCTTCTCAGGAGTGAGGTACTTGTGGTGAAATGTCCTCCACATGATGCGCCAAAACTCTTCCATGGAATTGAAAAGTGCTGGGGTATTTCCCTACGAGCCAACAGAGATCCGTGTATGCGAAACTTCAAATCCTAATGATATGATGACACCATATTCTCCAAGGAGTATCCGAACCCCCTCCAAGGAGTCATCCTGCTTACTATGTGTCTTTGCACCAAGAGAAGCCCTTGGCGCAAACTCAGCAGAAATAGTACGACGCACACAGGAAATAGGAGAGCTAGAGTTGTACTCTGTGAAACACAAAGTAGCAGAGTCATCCAAAGGAGGCAGGGAGCTATTCCTATGTCCAGGCATTGTAAAGCTAAGATGCTCTCACTAGGCCGACTGAAAGGGCAGGCCCTGTGGTACAGCTGCCCAAGTCGTGTTTTTTGTGAAGTAACTGAGATGAGCTTGCAAAAACCAAATGATTTCCCTGAATATTTCAATGGCATTGTTTGGTAGCATTCTTTACTAGTTAATTTTTTTTTTTTTTCAGTCAGAGCTACATACACTAAAATTAACAGGGTAAAGCCCAAAGAAATTCCAGCACCACTTAGAAACCACGAGGTGAATAATGTTGAAAGGAGACCAATTCTCACAAACACTGTGTGAATTCTGCTGTGGTAATGGTTGGAACACATAACCGGAACTTCAGGACACTGGTCTTGGCAGCACTCAAATGGGAAATACACGCTGAAAAGGAGAGTCCGAGTCAAGAGAATTGACAAATAATAAAAGCCATCATGTGCCATTTCAAATCAGAATAATTTATTGCGAAGGGAACAGAGAAATACCACAGTAATGAACGTACAAATGGGGGCCAGCAGGAGACACGAAGCCGGTAAATGTAGTGTGGTAAATATTCTTACAGGAGAAGATCTGATCTATTAATTTTTCTGTTCTTGGCTTGTTCCTGGGTGATCTTCTTTGCTTCCAATTTTGTGTACATTCTTTACCAGCCTTATGGCCCTAGATGTGGGGGGCTTCCAGGGCAGGATTTCAGCAGCATCCAGACCAGTATCTTCCATAGTTCCATGGACGATAGCAGCCATATCCGTAGCCTCCATAGAAAGGTCCATATCCGTAGCCGCCATAGCCACAGCCATAGCCCAGGCCACCGAGGCCATAGCCATAGCCGTAGCCCAGGCCTCCGTAGTAGCCGCCGCAGTAGCTCATGGTGTCAGGGGTGTTGAGTTTGGTTTGCTGTTCAAGGCAAGATCCTGAGAGTGAATGTCAGCATGGGTAGAGGAGTGCTTATATACCCTAGTGAGAGCACGTGCTCCATCAAGTGCATGCCCTCCTTTTGAATCGCTGTTTATTACAGCCACTTAACATGACTTGTTAATTTATTGTCCCGGACACAGCCAGAGGCCCTCACACTCATTAAAATGCCTGAGATCACTTTGTTGCTTACTAAGGGTGGCCCTTACAGGATTTGCATCCCTTTGCCAAGTTCTCATGCGGCATACTCTAAATACATACAACTTCATTTGACACATATGCCTCAGGAACGCTGGGGAGAAAAGCTACTGCATCACTTTATCAGAAAGAATGTTGTTTCTTCAAAGAGTGGACCTGTCAGACCACAAGTAGAATTCTTCTTAGGCACATACACCAATCTTACCGGGAAGTGTTGTGCTTTTTAATTCCATGTTTCTTCATCTCTGTTTTTCATTAAATTGCCATACTCCCCTTACAAGTTAAATGAATGAAATGAGTCATATTGAAAGTTCAACCAAGTACCATGTCTTTTGAGAACGTTATTCCTCGGTCCAAAGAAAGAATTATTTATCTCTTCCTGAGATAAGAAAACACAAACATTTAGGTGCCAATAACAATCAGCTTGACTGTTGTGCACACCGTAGGAATGAGAGAGAACAACCTGAAAGATGTTGAAATGTAGAACATTGTTCATCATATGCGGCATCTTTTGTACTCGTTCATGCCACTTGGAAAAGTAAATGTAAACATTTCACCAGAGACATTGGTGAAACCATGTTGATGTATGAAATGGTTCCCAAGCAGTGTGGAATCTCCCAGTACAATTCCTTGTGCTGTGGACAAGGAATTGTGGACGTTGACAAGCATGGAATAAAAGTGTCCAAAGCTGAGGGCAAGTCGCAGTAACAAAAAAATGTGTTCATAAGTCGTGTTTAAAGTTGATTAAAAGTTAGGTTCTGAAATCCTACCCCTCTTCTCTGGCTTGACATGTATCCCATTTTCATTCAACATTGCAGACTATAACTCCTTTCCCACATTCACACACACACCATTTCCCACATCTCCGCACCTGGGTCTCCCTGCACCTTGGTATACAGAGGACATGAATTGCTAATTTGTTTGCCATATGTATATAATATTTAGATTCAGAAGATGGTGCCAACAGTTTGGCAGCGCAGTTGCGTACATGGACAGTAGCAGAGGCAATCCGTGAAATCTCCAATGGCAGCATATCCTTCCCCACACTGGTCAATGAGAATCTTTTAATTTGATCCTTTGTGTGTTATATTGGGATAAATGACAAGTGTTCGAATTGGTTTTTACCTAGGCAGCAATGACATTTCGGCATCCTTCTTATGTTCATAGGCCACGTAGATGTCCTCTGCTTTGAAATGCCTCGACGGGAATATGCCCATGTTGACCTAGGCTTGTTTAATCAATACTTCATTATTGATCAGCAGGAGCTCTTTACATGTTGGGGTATTGGTATTTTGTCAGATATATGTATTGAAAATATTTTGCCCCTGTGAGGGATGTGGTATGATTCCACTATAAAATGCTGTCGATGGATCAAAAGAGTGTTGTGCTCAGTTAAGCCTCATTTTCAGCATGTTGTTTCAATGTTTTCAGTTCTAATTACCAAAGTTTTGACTGCATCGCACATTATTATTCCGTTATTTCCCTCTGCTTTCTGCAAATTTGTCGAATTTATTGCATCATCTTAATGTCAATAGGCAGTTGATACAATGCGTGTTTCACTTTAATGAAGGCAATCTAACACCATATGAGCACAAAGAAAGCGAATAGGTTTAGGGCATCACACTCTGCCTACGTATCTCTGCCAAATATATATCCTTCTCAGGAGTGAGGTACTTGTGGTGAAATGTCCTCCACATGATGCGCCAAAACTCTTCCATGGAATTGAAAAGTGCTGGGGTATTTCCCTACGAGCCAACAGAGATCCGTGTATGCGAAACTTCAAATCCTAATGCTATGATGACACCATATTCTCCAAGGAGTATCCGAACCCCCTCCAAGGAGTCATCCTGCTTACTATGTGTCTTTGCACCAAGAGAAGCCCTTGGCGCAAACTCAGCAGAAATAGTACGACGCACACAGGAAATAGGAGAGCTAGAGTTGTACTCTGTGAAACACAAAGTAGCAGAGTCATCCAAAGGAGGCAGGGAGCTATTCCTATGTCCAGGCATTGTAAAGCTAAGATGCTCTCACTAGGCCGACTGAAAGGGCAGGCCCTGTGGTACAGCTGCCCAAGTCGTGTTTTTTGTGAAGTAACTGAGATGAGCTTGCAAAAACCAAATGATTTCCCTGAATATTTCAATGGCATTGTTTGGTAGCATTCTTTACTAGTTAATTTTTTTTTTTTTTCAGTCAGAGCTACATACACTAAAATTAACAGGGTAAAGCCCAAAGAAATTCCAGCACCACTTAGAAACCACGAGGTGAATAATGTTGAAAGGAGACCAATTCTCACAAACACTGTGTGAATTCTGCTGTGGTAATGGTTGGAACACATAACCGGAACTTCAGGACACTGGTCTTGGCAGCACTCAAATGGGAAATACACGCTGAAAAGGAGAGTCCGAGTCAAGAGAATTGACAAATAATAAAAGCCATCATGTGCCATTTCAAATCAGAATAATTTATTGCGAAGGGAACAGAGAAATACCACAGTAATGAACGTACAAATGGGGGCCAGCAGGAGACACGAAGCCGGTAAATGTAGTGTGGTAAATATTCTTACAGGAGAAGATCTGATCTATTAATTTTTCTGTTCTTGGCTTGTTCCTGGGTGATCTTCTTTGCTTCCAATTTTGTGTACATTCTTTACCAGCCTTATGGCCCTAGATGTGGGGGGCTTCCAGGGCAGGATTTCAGCAGCATCCAGACCAGTATCTTCCATAGTTCCATGGACGATAGCAGCCATATCCGTAGCCTCCATAGAAAGGTCCATATCCGTAGCCGCCATAGCCACAGCCATAGCCCAGGCCACCGAGGCCATAGCCATAGCCGTAGCCCAGGCCTCCGTAGTAGCCGCCGCAGTAGCTCATGGTGTCAGGGGTGTTGAGTTTGGTTTGCTGTTCAAGGCAAGATCCTGAGAGTGAATGTCAGCATGGGTAGAGGAGTGCTTATATACCCTAGTGAGAGCACGTGCTCCATCAAGTGCATGCCCTCCTTTTGAATCGCTGTTTATTACAGCCACTTAACATGACTTGTTAATTTATTGTCCCGGACACAGCCAGAGGCCCTCACACTCATTAAAATGCCTGAGATCACTTTGTTGCTTACTAAGGGTGGCCCTTACAGGATTTGCATCCCTTTGCCAAGTTCTCATGCGGCATACTCTAAATACATACAACTTCATTTGACACATATGCCTCAGGAACGCTGGGGAGAAAAGCTACTGCATCACTTTATCAGAAAGAATGTTGTTTCTTCAAAGAGTGGACCTGTCAGACCACAAGTAGAATTCTTCTTAGGCACATACACCAATCTTACCGGGAAGTGTTGTGCTTTTTAATTCCATGTTTCTTCATCTCTGTTTTTCATTAAATTGCCATACTCCCCTTACAAGTTAAATGAATGAAATGAGTCATATTGAAAGTTCAACCAAGTACCATGTCTTTTGAGAACGTTATTCCTCGGTCCAAAGAAAGAATTATTTATCTCTTCCTGAGATAAGAAAACACAAACATTTAGGTGCCAATAACAATCAGCTTGACTGTTGTGCACACCGTAGGAATGAGAGAGAACAACCTGAAAGATGTTGAAATGTAGAACATTGTTCATCATATGCGGCATCTTTTGTACTCGTTCATGCCACTTGGAAAAGTAAATGTAAACATTTCACCAGAGACATTGGTGAAACCATGTTGATGTATGAAATGGTTCCCAAGCAGTGTGGAATCTCCCAGTACAATTCCTTGTGCTGTGGACAAGGAATTGTGGACGTTGACAAGCATGGAATAAAAGTGTCCAAAGCTGAGGGCAAGTCGCAGTAACAAAAAAATGTGTTCATAAGTCGTGTTTAAAGTTGATTAAAAGTTAGGTTCTGAAATCCTACCCCTCTTCTCTGGCTTGACATGTATCCCATTTTCATTCAACATTGCAGACTATAACTCCTTTCCCACATTCACACACACACCATTTCCCACATCTCCGCACCTGGGTCTCCCTGCACCTTGGTATACAGAGGACATGAATTGCTAATTTGTTTGCCATATGTATATAATATTTAGATTCAGAAGATGGTGCCAACAGTTTGGCAGCGCAGTTGCGTACATGGACAGTAGCAGAGGCAATCCGTGAAATCTCCAATGGCAGCATATCCTTCCCCACACTGGTCAATGAGAATCTTTTAATTTGATCCTTTGTGTGTTATATTGGGATAAATGACAAGTGTTCGAATTGGTTTTTACCTAGGCAGCAATGACATTTCGGCATCCTTCTTATGTTCATAGGCCACGTAGATGTCCTCTGCTTTGAAATGCCTCGACGGGAATATGCCCATGTTGACCTAGGCTTGTTTAATCAATACTTCATTATTGATCAGCAGGAGCTCTTTACATGTTGGGGTATTGGTATTTTGTCAGATATATGTATTGAAAATATTTTGCCCCTGTGAGGGATGTGGTATGATTCCACTATAAAATGCTGTCGATGGATCAAAAGAGTGTTGTGCTCAGTTAAGCCTCATTTTCAGCATGTTGTTTCAATGTTTTCAGTTCTAATTACCAAAGTTTTGACTGCATCGCACATTATTATTCCGTTATTTCCCTCTGCTTTCTGCAAATTTGTCGAATTTATTGCATCATCTTAATGTCAATAGGCAGTTGATACAATGCGTGTTTCACTTTAATGAAGGCAATCTAACACCATATGAGCACAAAGAAAGCGAATAGGTTTAGGGCATCACACTCTGCCTACGTATCTCTGCCAAATATATATCCTTCTCAGGAGTGAGGTACTTGTGGTGAAATGTCCTCCACATGATGCGCCAAAACTCTTCCATGGAATTGAAAAGTGCTGGGGTATTTCCCTACGAGCCAACAGAGATCCGTGTATGCGAAACTTCAAATCCTAATGCTATGATGACACCATATTCTCCAAGGAGTATCCGAACCCCCTCCAAGGAGTCATCCTGCTTACTATGTGTCTTTGCACCAAGAGAAGCCCTTGGCGCAAACTCAGCAGAAATAGTACGACGCACACAGGAAATAGGAGAGCTAGAGTTGTACTCTGTGAAACACAAAGTAGCAGAGTCATCCAAAGGAGGCAGGGAGCTATTCCTATGTCCAGGCATTGTAAAGCTAAGATGCTCTCACTAGGCCGACTGAAAGGGCAGGCCCTGTGGTACAGCTGCCCAAGTCGTGTTTTTTGTGAAGTAACTGAGATGAGCTTGCAAAAACCAAATGATTTCCCTGAATATTTCAATGGCATTGTTTGGTAGCATTCTTTACTAGTTAATTTTTTTTTTTTTTCAGTCAGAGCTACATACACTAAAATTAACAGGGTAAAGCCCAAAGAAATTCCAGCACCACTTAGAAACCACGAGGTGAATAATGTTGAAAGGAGACCAATTCTCACAAACACTGTGTGAATTCTGCTGTGGTAATGGTTGGAACACATAACCGGAACTTCAGGACACTGGTCTTGGCAGCACTCAAATGGGAAATACACGCTGAAAAGGAGAGTCCGAGTCAAGAGAATTGACAAATAATAAAAGCCATCATGTGCCATTTCAAATCAGAATAATTTATTGCGAAGGGAACAGAGAAATACCACAGTAATGAACGTACAAATGGGGGCCAGCAGGAGACACGAAGCCGGTAAATGTAGTGTGGTAAATATTCTTACAGGAGAAGATCTGATCTATTAATTTTTCTGTTCTTGGCTTGTTCCTGGGTGATCTTCTTTGCTTCCAATTTTGTGTACATTCTTTACCAGCCTTATGGCCCTAGATGTGGGGGGCTTCCAGGGCAGGATTTCAGCAGCATCCAGACCAGTATCTTCCATAGTTCCATGGACGATAGCAGCCATATCCGTAGCCTCCATAGAAAGGTCCATATCCGTAGCCGCCATAGCCACAGCCATAGCCCAGGCCACCGAGGCCATAGCCATAGCCGTAGCCCAGGCCTCCGTAGTAGCCGCCGCAGTAGCTCATGGTGTCAGGGGTGTTGAGTTTGGTTTGCTGTTCAAGGCAAGATCCTGAGAGTGAATGTCAGCATGGGTAGAGGAGTGCTTATATACCCTAGTGAGAGCACGTGCTCCATCAAGTGCATGCCCTCCTTTTGAATCGCTGTTTATTACAGCCACTTAACATGACTTGTTAATTTATTGTCCCGGACACAGCCAGAGGCCCTCACACTCATTAAAATGCCTGAGATCACTTTGTTGCTTACTAAGGGTGGCCCTTACAGGATTTGCATCCCTTTGCCAAGTTCTCATGCGGCATACTCTAAATACATACAACTTCATTTGACACATATGCCTCAGGAACGCTGGGGAGAAAAGCTACTGCATCACTTTATCAGAAAGAATGTTGTTTCTTCAAAGAGTGGACCTGTCAGACCACAAGTAGAATTCTTCTTAGGCACATACACCAATCTTACCGGGAAGTGTTGTGCTTTTTAATTCCATGTTTCTTCATCTCTGTTTTTCATTAAATTGCCATACTCCCCTTACAAGTTAAATGAATGAAATGAGTCATATTGAAAGTTCAACCAAGTACCATGTCTTTTGAGAACGTTATTCCTCGGTCCAAAGAAAGAATTATTTATCTCTTCCTGAGATAAGAAAACACAAACATTTAGGTGCCAATAACAATCAGCTTGACTGTTGTGCACACCGTAGGAATGAGAGAGAACAACCTGAAAGATGTTGAAATGTAGAACATTGTTCATCATATGCGGCATCTTTTGTACTCGTTCATGCCACTTGGAAAAGTAAATGTAAACATTTCACCAGAGACATTGGTGAAACCATGTTGATGTATGAAATGGTTCCCAAGCAGTGTGGAATCTCCCAGTACAATTCCTTGTGCTGTGGACAAGGAATTGTGGACGTTGACAAGCATGGAATAAAAGTGTCCAAAGCTGAGGGCAAGTCGCAGTAACAAAAAAATGTGTTCATAAGTCGTGTTTAAAGTTGATTAAAAGTTAGGTTCTGAAATCCTACCCCTCTTCTCTGGCTTGACATGTATCCCATTTTCATTCAACATTGCAGACTATAACTCCTTTCCCACATTCACACACACACCATTTCCCACATCTCCGCACCTGGGTCTCCCTGCACCTTGGTATACAGAGGACATGAATTGCTAATTTGTTTGCCATATGTATATAATATTTAGATTCAGAAGATGGTGCCAACAGTTTGGCAGCGCAGTTGCGTACATGGACAGTAGCAGAGGCAATCCGTGAAATCTCCAATGGCAGCATATCCTTCCCCACACTGGTCAATGAGAATCTTTTAATTTGATCCTTTGTGTGTTATATTGGGATAAATGACAAGTGTTCGAATTGGTTTTTACCTAGGCAGCAATGACATTTCGGCATCCTTCTTATGTTCATAGGCCACGTAGATGTCCTCTGCTTTGAAATGCCTCGACGGGAATATGCCCATGTTGACCTAGGCTTGTTTAATCAATACTTCATTATTGATCAGCAGGAGCTCTTTACATGTTGGGGTATTGGTATTTTGTCAGATATATGTATTGAAAATATTTTGCCCCTGTGAGGGATGTGGTATGATTCCACTATAAAATGCTGTCGATGGATCAAAAGAGTGTTGTGCTCAGTTAAGCCTCATTTTCAGCATGTTGTTTCAATGTTTTCAGTTCTAATTACCAAAGTTTTGACTGCATCGCACATTATTATTCCGTTATTTCCCTCTGCTTTCTGCAAATTTGTCGAATTTATTGCATCATCTTAATGTCAATAGGCAGTTGATACAATGCGTGTTTCACTTTAATGAAGGCAATCTAACACCATATGAGCACAAAGAAAGCGAATAGGTTTAGGGCATCACACTCTGCCTACGTATCTCTGCCAAATATATATCCTTCTCAGGAGTGAGGTACTTGTGGTGAAATGTCCTCCACATGATGCGCCAAAACTCTTCCATGGAATTGAAAAGTGCTGGGGTATTTCCCTACGAGCCAACAGAGATCCGTGTATGCGAAACTTCAAATCCTAATGCTATGATGACACCATATTCTCCAAGGAGTATCCGAACCCCCTCCAAGGAGTCATCCTGCTTACTATGTGTCTTTGCACCAAGAGAAGCCCTTGGCGCAAACTCAGCAGAAATAGTACGACGCACACAGGAAATAGGAGAGCTAGAGTTGTACTCTGTGAAACACAAAGTAGCAGAGTCATCCAAAGGAGGCAGGGAGCTATTCCTATGTCCAGGCATTGTAAAGCTAAGATGCTCTCACTAGGCCGACTGAAAGGGCAGGCCCTGTGGTACAGCTGCCCAAGTCGTGTTTTTTGTGAAGTAACTGAGATGAGCTTGCAAAAACCAAATGATTTCCCTGAATATTTCAATGGCATTGTTTGGTAGCATTCTTTACTAGTTAATTTTTTTTTTTTTTCAGTCAGAGCTACATACACTAAAATTAACAGGGTAAAGCCCAAAGAAATTCCAGCACCACTTAGAAACCACGAGGTGAATAATGTTGAAAGGAGACCAATTCTCACAAACACTGTGTGAATTCTGCTGTGGTAATGGTTGGAACACATAACCGGAACTTCAGGACACTGGTCTTGGCAGCACTCAAATGGGAAATACACGCTGAAAAGGAGAGTCCGAGTCAAGAGAATTGACAAATAATAAAAGCCATCATGTGCCATTTCAAATCAGAATAATTTATTGCGAAGGGAACAGAGAAATACCACAGTAATGAACGTACAAATGGGGGCCAGCAGGAGACACGAAGCCGGTAAATGTAGTGTGGTAAATATTCTTACAGGAGAAGATCTGATCTATTAATTTTTCTGTTCTTGGCTTGTTCCTGGGTGATCTTCTTTGCTTCCAATTTTGTGTACATTCTTTACCAGCCTTATGGCCCTAGATGTGGGGGGCTTCCAGGGCAGGATTTCAGCAGCATCCAGACCAGTATCTTCCATAGTTCCATGGACGATAGCAGCCATATCCGTAGCCTCCATAGAAAGGTCCATATCCGTAGCCGCCATAGCCACAGCCATAGCCCAGGCCACCGAGGCCATAGCCATAGCCGTAGCCCAGGCCTCCGTAGTAGCCGCCGCAGTAGCTCATGGTGTCAGGGGTGTTGAGTTTGGTTTGCTGTTCAAGGCAAGATCCTGAGAGTGAATGTCAGCATGGGTAGAGGAGTGCTTATATACCCTAGTGAGAGCACGTGCTCCATCAAGTGCATGCCCTCCTTTTGAATCGCTGTTTATTACAGCCACTTAACATGACTTGTTAATTTATTGTCCCGGACACAGCCAGAGGCCCTCACACTCATTAAAATGCCTGAGATCACTTTGTTGCTTACTAAGGGTGGCCCTTACAGGATTTGCATCCCTTTGCCAAGTTCTCATGCGGCATACTCTAAATACATACAACTTCATTTGACACATATGCCTCAGGAACGCTGGGGAGAAAAGCTACTGCATCACTTTATCAGAAAGAATGTTGTTTCTTCAAAGAGTGGACCTGTCAGACCACAAGTAGAATTCTTCTTAGGCACATACACCAATCTTACCGGGAAGTGTTGTGCTTTTTAATTCCATGTTTCTTCATCTCTGTTTTTCATTAAATTGCCATACTCCCCTTACAAGTTAAATGAATGAAATGAGTCATATTGAAAGTTCAACCAAGTACCATGTCTTTTGAGAACGTTATTCCTCGGTCCAAAGAAAGAATTATTTATCTCTTCCTGAGATAAGAAAACACAAACATTTAGGTGCCAATAACAATCAGCTTGACTGTTGTGCACACCGTAGGAATGAGAGAGAACAACCTGAAAGATGTTGAAATGTAGAACATTGTTCATCATATGCGGCATCTTTTGTACTCGTTCATGCCACTTGGAAAAGTAAATGTAAACATTTCACCAGAGACATTGGTGAAACCATGTTGATGTATGAAATGGTTCCCAAGCAGTGTGGAATCTCCCAGTACAATTCCTTGTGCTGTGGACAAGGAATTGTGGACGTTGACAAGCATGGAATAAAAGTGTCCAAAGCTGAGGGCAAGTCGCAGTAACAAAAAAATGTGTTCATAAGTCGTGTTTAAAGTTGATTAAAAGTTAGGTTCTGAAATCCTACCCCTCTTCTCTGGCTTGACATGTATCCCATTTTCATTCAACATTGCAGACTATAACTCCTTTCCCACATTCACACACACACCATTTCCCACATCTCCGCACCTGGGTCTCCCTGCACCTTGGTATACAGAGGACATGAATTGCTAATTTGTTTGCCATATGTATATAATATTTAGATTCAGAAGATGGTGCCAACAGTTTGGCAGCGCAGTTGCGTACATGGACAGTAGCAGAGGCAATCCGTGAAATCTCCAATGGCAGCATATCCTTCCCCACACTGGTCAATGAGAATCTTTTAATTTGATCCTTTGTGTGTTATATTGGGATAAATGACAAGTGTTCGAATTGGTTTTTACCTAGGCAGCAATGACATTTCGGCATCCTTCTTATGTTCATAGGCCACGTAGATGTCCTCTGCTTTGAAATGCCTCGACGGGAATATGCCCATGTTGACCTAGGCTTGTTTAATCAATACTTCATTATTGATCAGCAGGAGCTCTTTACATGTTGGGGTATTGGTATTTTGTCAGATATATGTATTGAAAATATTTTGCCCCTGTGAGGGATGTGGTATGATTCCACTATAAAATGCTGTCGATGGATCAAAAGAGTGTTGTGCTCAGTTAAGCCTCATTTTCAGCATGTTGTTTCAATGTTTTCAGTTCTAATTACCAAAGTTTTGACTGCATCGCACATTATTATTCCGTTATTTCCCTCTGCTTTCTGCAAATTTGTCGAATTTATTGCATCATCTTAATGTCAATAGGCAGTTGATACAATGCGTGTTTCACTTTAATGAAGGCAATCTAACACCATATGAGCACAAAGAAAGCGAATAGGTTTAGGGCATCACACTCTGCCTACGTATCTCTGCCAAATATATATCCTTCTCAGGAGTGAGGTACTTGTGGTGAAATGTCCTCCACATGATGCGCCAAAACTCTTCCATGGAATTGAAAAGTGCTGGGGTATTTCCCTACGAGCCAACAGAGATCCGTGTATGCGAAACTTCAAATCCTAATGCTATGATGACACCATATTCTCCAAGGAGTATCCGAACCCCCTCCAAGGAGTCATCCTGCTTACTATGTGTCTTTGCACCAAGAGAAGCCCTTGGCGCAAACTCAGCAGAAATAGTACGACGCACACAGGAAATAGGAGAGCTAGAGTTGTACTCTGTGAAACACAAAGTAGCAGAGTCATCCAAAGGAGGCAGGGAGCTATTCCTATGTCCAGGCATTGTAAAGCTAAGATGCTCTCACTAGGCCGACTGAAAGGGCAGGCCCTGTGGTACAGCTGCCCAAGTCGTGTTTTTTGTGAAGTAACTGAGATGAGCTTGCAAAAACCAAATGATTTCCCTGAATATTTCAATGGCATTGTTTGGTAGCATTCTTTACTAGTTAATTTTTTTTTTTTTTCAGTCAGAGCTACATACACTAAAATTAACAGGGTAAAGCCCAAAGAAATTCCAGCACCACTTAGAAACCACGAGGTGAATAATGTTGAAAGGAGACCAATTCTCACAAACACTGTGTGAATTCTGCTGTGGTAATGGTTGGAACACATAACCGGAACTTCAGGACACTGGTCTTGGCAGCACTCAAATGGGAAATACACGCTGAAAAGGAGAGTCCGAGTCAAGAGAATTGACAAATAATAAAAGCCATCATGTGCCATTTCAAATCAGAATAATTTATTGCGAAGGGAACAGAGAAATACCACAGTAATGAACGTACAAATGGGGGCCAGCAGGAGACACGAAGCCGGTAAATGTAGTGTGGTAAATATTCTTACAGGAGAAGATCTGATCTATTAATTTTTCTGTTCTTGGCTTGTTCCTGGGTGATCTTCTTTGCTTCCAATTTTGTGTACATTCTTTACCAGCCTTATGGCCCTAGATGTGGGGGGCTTCCAGGGCAGGATTTCAGCAGCATCCAGACCAGTATCTTCCATAGTTCCATGGACGATAGCAGCCATATCCGTAGCCTCCATAGAAAGGTCCATATCCGTAGCCGCCATAGCCACAGCCATAGCCCAGGCCACCGAGGCCATAGCCATAGCCGTAGCCCAGGCCTCCGTAGTAGCCGCCGCAGTAGCTCATGGTGTCAGGGGTGTTGAGTTTGGTTTGCTGTTCAAGGCAAGATCCTGAGAGTGAATGTCAGCATGGGTAGAGGAGTGCTTATATACCCTAGTGAGAGCACGTGCTCCATCAAGTGCATGCCCTCCTTTTGAATCGCTGTTTATTACAGCCACTTAACATGACTTGTTAATTTATTGTCCCGGACACAGCCAGAGGCCCTCACACTCATTAAAATGCCTGAGATCACTTTGTTGCTTACTAAGGGTGGCCCTTACAGGATTTGCATCCCTTTGCCAAGTTCTCATGCGGCATACTCTAAATACATACAACTTCATTTGACACATATGCCTCAGGAACGCTGGGGAGAAAAGCTACTGCATCACTTTATCAGAAAGAATGTTGTTTCTTCAAAGAGTGGACCTGTCAGACCACAAGTAGAATTCTTCTTAGGCACATACACCAATCTTACCGGGAAGTGTTGTGCTTTTTAATTCCATGTTTCTTCATCTCTGTTTTTCATTAAATTGCCATACTCCCCTTACAAGTTAAATGAATGAAATGAGTCATATTGAAAGTTCAACCAAGTACCATGTCTTTTGAGAACGTTATTCCTCGGTCCAAAGAAAGAATTATTTATCTCTTCCTGAGATAAGAAAACACAAACATTTAGGTGCCAATAACAATCAGCTTGACTGTTGTGCACACCGTAGGAATGAGAGAGAACAACCTGAAAGATGTTGAAATGTAGAACATTGTTCATCATATGCGGCATCTTTTGTACTCGTTCATGCCACTTGGAAAAGTAAATGTAAACATTTCACCAGAGACATTGGTGAAACCATGTTGATGTATGAAATGGTTCCCAAGCAGTGTGGAATCTCCCAGTACAATTCCTTGTGCTGTGGACAAGGAATTGTGGACGTTGACAAGCATGGAATAAAAGTGTCCAAAGCTGAGGGCAAGTCGCAGTAACAAAAAAATGTGTTCATAAGTCGTGTTTAAAGTTGATTAAAAGTTAGGTTCTGAAATCCTACCCCTCTTCTCTGGCTTGACATGTATCCCATTTTCATTCAACATTGCAGACTATAACTCCTTTCCCACATTCACACACACACCATTTCCCACATCTCCGCACCTGGGTCTCCCTGCACCTTGGTATACAGAGGACATGAATTGCTAATTTGTTTGCCATATGTATATAATATTTAGATTCAGAAGATGGTGCCAACAGTTTGGCAGCGCAGTTGCGTACATGGACAGTAGCAGAGGCAATCCGTGAAATCTCCAATGGCAGCATATCCTTCCCCACACTGGTCAATGAGAATCTTTTAATTTGATCCTTTGTGTGTTATATTGGGATAAATGACAAGTGTTCGAATTGGTTTTTACCTAGGCAGCAATGACATTTCGGCATCCTTCTTATGTTCATAGGCCACGTAGATGTCCTCTGCTTTGAAATGCCTCGACGGGAATATGCCCATGTTGACCTAGGCTTGTTTAATCAATACTTCATTATTGATCAGCAGGAGCTCTTTACATGTTGGGGTATTGGTATTTTGTCAGATATATGTATTGAAAATATTTTGCCCCTGTGAGGGATGTGGTATGATTCCACTATAAAATGCTGTCGATGGATCAAAAGAGTGTTGTGCTCAGTTAAGCCTCATTTTCAGCATGTTGTTTCAATGTTTTCAGTTCTAATTACCAAAGTTTTGACTGCATCGCACATTATTATTCCGTTATTTCCCTCTGCTTTCTGCAAATTTGTCGAATTTATTGCATCATCTTAATGTCAATAGGCAGTTGATACAATGCGTGTTTCACTTTAATGAAGGCAATCTAACACCATATGAGCACAAAGAAAGCGAATAGGTTTAGGGCATCACACTCTGCCTACGTATCTCTGCCAAATATATATCCTTCTCAGGAGTGAGGTACTTGTGGTGAAATGTCCTCCACATGATGCGCCAAAACTCTTCCATGGAATTGAAAAGTGCTGGGGTATTTCCCTACGAGCCAACAGAGATCCGTGTATGCGAAACTTCAAATCCTAATGCTATGATGACACCATATTCTCCAAGGAGTATCCGAACCCCCTCCAAGGAGTCATCCTGCTTACTATGTGTCTTTGCACCAAGAGAAGCCCTTGGCGCAAACTCAGCAGAAATAGTACGACGCACACAGGAAATAGGAGAGCTAGAGTTGTACTCTGTGAAACACAAAGTAGCAGAGTCATCCAAAGGAGGCAGGGAGCTATTCCTATGTCCAGGCATTGTAAAGCTAAGATGCTCTCACTAGGCCGACTGAAAGGGCAGGCCCTGTGGTACAGCTGCCCAAGTCGTGTTTTTTGTGAAGTAACTGAGATGAGCTTGCAAAAACCAAATGATTTCCCTGAATATTTCAATGGCATTGTTTGGTAGCATTCTTTACTAGTTAATTTTTTTTTTTTTTCAGTCAGAGCTACATACACTAAAATTAACAGGGTAAAGCCCAAAGAAATTCCAGCACCACTTAGAAACCACGAGGTGAATAATGTTGAAAGGAGACCAATTCTCACAAACACTGTGTGAATTCTGCTGTGGTAATGGTTGGAACACATAACCGGAACTTCAGGACACTGGTCTTGGCAGCACTCAAATGGGAAATACACGCTGAAAAGGAGAGTCCGAGTCAAGAGAATTGACAAATAATAAAAGCCATCATGTGCCATTTCAAATCAGAATAATTTATTGCGAAGGGAACAGAGAAATACCACAGTAATGAACGTACAAATGGGGGCCAGCAGGAGACACGAAGCCGGTAAATGTAGTGTGGTAAATATTCTTACAGGAGAAGATCTGATCTATTAATTTTTCTGTTCTTGGCTTGTTCCTGGGTGATCTTCTTTGCTTCCAATTTTGTGTACATTCTTTACCAGCCTTATGGCCCTAGATGTGGGGGGCTTCCAGGGCAGGATTTCAGCAGCATCCAGACCAGTATCTTCCATAGTTCCATGGACGATAGCAGCCATATCCGTAGCCTCCATAGAAAGGTCCATATCCGTAGCCGCCATAGCCACAGCCATAGCCCAGGCCACCGAGGCCATAGCCATAGCCGTAGCCCAGGCCTCCGTAGTAGCCGCCGCAGTAGCTCATGGTGTCAGGGGTGTTGAGTTTGGTTTGCTGTTCAAGGCAAGATCCTGAGAGTGAATGTCAGCATGGGTAGAGGAGTGCTTATATACCCTAGTGAGAGCACGTGCTCCATCAAGTGCATGCCCTCCTTTTGAATCGCTGTTTATTACAGCCACTTAACATGACTTGTTAATTTATTGTCCCGGACACAGCCAGAGGCCCTCACACTCATTAAAATGCCTGAGATCACTTTGTTGCTTACTAAGGGTGGCCCTTACAGGATTTGCATCCCTTTGCCAAGTTCTCATGCGGCATACTCTAAATACATACAACTTCATTTGACACATATGCCTCAGGAACGCTGGGGAGAAAAGCTACTGCATCACTTTATCAGAAAGAATGTTGTTTCTTCAAAGAGTGGACCTGTCAGACCACAAGTAGAATTCTTCTTAGGCACATACACCAATCTTACCGGGAAGTGTTGTGCTTTTTAATTCCATGTTTCTTCATCTCTGTTTTTCATTAAATTGCCATACTCCCCTTACAAGTTAAATGAATGAAATGAGTCATATTGAAAGTTCAACCAAGTACCATGTCTTTTGAGAACGTTATTCCTCGGTCCAAAGAAAGAATTATTTATCTCTTCCTGAGATAAGAAAACACAAACATTTAGGTGCCAATAACAATCAGCTTGACTGTTGTGCACACCGTAGGAATGAGAGAGAACAACCTGAAAGATGTTGAAATGTAGAACATTGTTCATCATATGCGGCATCTTTTGTACTCGTTCATGCCACTTGGAAAAGTAAATGTAAACATTTCACCAGAGACATTGGTGAAACCATGTTGATGTATGAAATGGTTCCCAAGCAGTGTGGAATCTCCCAGTACAATTCCTTGTGCTGTGGACAAGGAATTGTGGACGTTGACAAGCATGGAATAAAAGTGTCCAAAGCTGAGGGCAAGTCGCAGTAACAAAAAAATGTGTTCATAAGTCGTGTTTAAAGTTGATTAAAAGTTAGGTTCTGAAATCCTACCCCTCTTCTCTGGCTTGACATGTATCCCATTTTCATTCAACATTGCAGACTATAACTCCTTTCCCACATTCACACACACACCATTTCCCACATCTCCGCACCTGGGTCTCCCTGCACCTTGGTATACAGAGGACATGAATTGCTAATTTGTTTGCCATATGTATATAATATTTAGATTCAGAAGATGGTGCCAACAGTTTGGCAGCGCAGTTGCGTACATGGACAGTAGCAGAGGCAATCCGTGAAATCTCCAATGGCAGCATATCCTTCCCCACACTGGTCAATGAGAATCTTTTAATTTGATCCTTTGTGTGTTATATTGGGATAAATGACAAGTGTTCGAATTGGTTTTTACCTAGGCAGCAATGACATTTCGGCATCCTTCTTATGTTCATAGGCCACGTAGATGTCCTCTGCTTTGAAATGCCTCGACGGGAATATGCCCATGTTGACCTAGGCTTGTTTAATCAATACTTCATTATTGATCAGCAGGAGCTCTTTACATGTTGGGGTATTGGTATTTTGTCAGATATATGTATTGAAAATATTTTGCCCCTGTGAGGGATGTGGTATGATTCCACTATAAAATGCTGTCGATGGATCAAAAGAGTGTTGTGCTCAGTTAAGCCTCATTTTCAGCATGTTGTTTCAATGTTTTCAGTTCTAATTACCAAAGTTTTGACTGCATCGCACATTATTATTCCGTTATTTCCCTCTGCTTTCTGCAAATTTGTCGAATTTATTGCATCATCTTAATGTCAATAGGCAGTTGATACAATGCGTGTTTCACTTTAATGAAGGCAATCTAACACCATATGAGCACAAAGAAAGCGAATAGGTTTAGGGCATCACACTCTGCCTACGTATCTCTGCCAAATATATATCCTTCTCAGGAGTGAGGTACTTGTGGTGAAATGTCCTCCACATGATGCGCCAAAACTCTTCCATGGAATTGAAAAGTGCTGGGGTATTTCCCTACGAGCCAACAGAGATCCGTGTATGCGAAACTTCAAATCCTAATGATATGATGACACCATATTCTCCAAGGAGTATCCGAACCCCCTCCAAGGAGTCATCCTGCTTACTATGTGTCTTTGCACCAAGAGAAGCCCTTGGCGCAAACTCAGCAGAAATAGTACGACGCACACAGGAAATAGGAGAGCTAGAGTTGTACTCTGTGAAACACAAAGTAGCAGAGTCATCCAAAGGAGGCAGGGAGCTATTCCTATGTCCAGGCATTGTAAAGCTAAGATGCTCTCACTAGGCCGACTGAAAGGGCAGGCCCTGTGGTACAGCTGCCCAAGTCGTGTTTTTTGTGAAGTAACTGAGATGAGCTTGCAAAAACCAAATGATTTCCCTGAATATTTCAATGGCATTGTTTGGTAGCATTCTTTACTAGTTAATTTTTTTTTTTTTTCAGTCAGAGCTACATACACTAAAATTAACAGGGTAAAGCCCAAAGAAATTCCAGCACCACTTAGAAACCACGAGGTGAATAATGTTGAAAGGAGACCAATTCTCACAAACACTGTGTGAATTCTGCTGTGGTAATGGTTGGAACACATAACCGGAACTTCAGGACACTGGTCTTGGCAGCACTCAAATGGGAAATACACGCTGAAAAGGAGAGTCCGAGTCAAGAGAATTGACAAATAATAAAAGCCATCATGTGCCATTTCAAATCAGAATAATTTATTGCGAAGGGAACAGAGAAATACCACAGTAATGAACGTACAAATGGGGGCCAGCAGGAGACACGAAGCCGGTAAATGTAGTGTGGTAAATATTCTTACAGGAGAAGATCTGATCTATTAATTTTTCTGTTCTTGGCTTGTTCCTGGGTGATCTTCTTTGCTTCCAATTTTGTGTACATTCTTTACCAGCCTTATGGCCCTAGATGTGGGGGGCTTCCAGGGCAGGATTTCAGCAGCATCCAGACCAGTATCTTCCATAGTTCCATGGACGATAGCAGCCATATCCGTAGCCTCCATAGAAAGGTCCATATCCGTAGCCGCCATAGCCACAGCCATAGCCCAGGCCACCGAGGCCATAGCCATAGCCGTAGCCCAGGCCTCCGTAGTAGCCGCCGCAGTAGCTCATGGTGTCAGGGGTGTTGAGTTTGGTTTGCTGTTCAAGGCAAGATCCTGAGAGTGAATGTCAGCATGGGTAGAGGAGTGCTTATATACCCTAGTGAGAGCACGTGCTCCATCAAGTGCATGCCCTCCTTTTGAATCGCTGTTTATTACAGCCACTTAACATGACTTGTTAATTTATTGTCCCGGACACAGCCAGAGGCCCTCACACTCATTAAAATGCCTGAGATCACTTTGTTGCTTACTAAGGGTGGCCCTTACAGGATTTGCATCCCTTTGCCAAGTTCTCATGCGGCATACTCTAAATACATACAACTTCATTTGACACATATGCCTCAGGAACGCTGGGGAGAAAAGCTACTGCATCACTTTATCAGAAAGAATGTTGTTTCTTCAAAGAGTGGACCTGTCAGACCACAAGTAGAATTCTTCTTAGGCACATACACCAATCTTACCGGGAAGTGTTGTGCTTTTTAATTCCATGTTTCTTCATCTCTGTTTTTCATTAAATTGCCATACTCCCCTTACAAGTTAAATGAATGAAATGAGTCATATTGAAAGTTCAACCAAGTACCATGTCTTTTGAGAACGTTATTCCTCGGTCCAAAGAAAGAATTATTTATCTCTTCCTGAGATAAGAAAACACAAACATTTAGGTGCCAATAACAATCAGCTTGACTGTTGTGCACACCGTAGGAATGAGAGAGAACAACCTGAAAGATGTTGAAATGTAGAACATTGTTCATCATATGCGGCATCTTTTGTACTCGTTCATGCCACTTGGAAAAGTAAATGTAAACATTTCACCAGAGACATTGGTGAAACCATGTTGATGTATGAAATGGTTCCCAAGCAGTGTGGAATCTCCCAGTACAATTCCTTGTGCTGTGGACAAGGAATTGTGGACGTTGACAAGCATGGAATAAAAGTGTCCAAAGCTGAGGGCAAGTCGCAGTAACAAAAAAATGTGTTCATAAGTCGTGTTTAAAGTTGATTAAAAGTTAGGTTCTGAAATCCTACCCCTCTTCTCTGGCTTGACATGTATCCCATTTTCATTCAACATTGCAGACTATAACTCCTTTCCCACATTCACACACACACCATTTCCCACATCTCCGCACCTGGGTCTCCCTGCACCTTGGTATACAGAGGACATGAATTGCTAATTTGTTTGCCATATGTATATAATATTTAGATTCAGAAGATGGTGCCAACAGTTTGGCAGCGCAGTTGCGTACATGGACAGTAGCAGAGGCAATCCGTGAAATCTCCAATGGCAGCATATCCTTCCCCACACTGGTCAATGAGAATCTTTTAATTTGATCCTTTGTGTGTTATATTGGGATAAATGACAAGTGTTTGAATTGGTTTTTACCTAGGCAGCAATGACATTTCGGCATCCTTCTTATGTTCATAGGCCACGTAGATATCCTCTGCTTTGAAATGCCTCGACGGGAATATGCCCATGTTGACCTAGGCTTGTTTAATCAATACTTCATTATTGATCAGCAGGAGCTCTTTACATGTTGGGGTATTGGTATTTTGTCAGATATATGTATTGAAAATATTTTGCCCCTGTGAGGGATGTGGTATGATTCCACTATAAAATGCTGTCGATGGATCAAAAGAGTGTTGTGCTCAGTTAAGCCTCATTTTTAGCATGTTGTTTCAATGTTTTCAGTTCTAATTACCAAAGTTTTGACTGCATCGCACATTATTATTCCGTTATTTCCCTCTGCTTTCTGCAAATTTGTCGAATTTATTGCATCATCTTAATGTCAATAGGCAGTTGATACAATGCGTGTTTCACTTTAATGAAGGCAATCTAACACCATATGAGCACAAAGAAAGCGAATAGGTTTAGGGCATCACACTCTGCCTACGTATCTCTGCCAAATATATATCCTTTTCAGGAGTGAGGTACTTGTGGTGAAATGTCCTCCACATGATGCGCCAAAACTCTTCCATGGAATTGAAAAGTGCTGGGGTATTTCCCTAAGAGCCAACAGAGATCCGTGTATGCGAAACTTCAAATCCTAATGATATGATGACACCATATTCTCCAAGGAGTATCCGAACCCCCTCCAAGGAGTCATCCTGCTTACTATGTGTCTTTGCACCAAGAGAAGCCCTTGGCGCAAACTCAGCAGAAATAGTACGACGCACACAGGAAATAGGAGAGCTAGAGTTGTACTCTGTGAAACACAAAGTAGCAGAGTCATCCAAAGGAGGCAGGGAGCTATTCCTATGTCCAGGCATTGTAAAGCTAAGATGCTCTCACTAGGCCGACTGAAAGGGCAGGCCCTGTGGTACAGCTGCCCAAGTCGTGTTTTTTGTGAAGTAACTGAGATGAGCTTGCAAAACCAAATGATTTCCCTGAATATTTCAATGGCATTGTTTGGTAGCATTCTTTACTAGTTAATTTTTTTTTTTTTTTTCAGTCAGAGCTACATACACTAAAATTAACAGGGTAAAGCCCAAAAAAATTCCAGCACCACTTAGAAACCACGAGGTGAATAATGTTGAAAGGAGACCAATTCTCACAAACACTGTGTGAATTCTGCTGTGGTAATGGTTGGAACACATAACCGGAACTTCAGGACACTGGTCTTGGCAGAACTCAAATGGGAAATACACGCTGAAAAGGAGAGTCCGAGTCAAGAGAATTGACAAATAATAAAAGCCATCATGTGCCATTTCAAATCAGAATAATTTATTGCGAAGGGAACAGAGAAATACCACAGTAATGAACGTACAAATGGGGGCCAGCAGGAGACACGAAGCCGGTAAATGTAGTGTGGTAAGTATTCTTACAGGAGAAGATCTGATCTATTAATTTTTCTGTTCTTGGCTTGTTCCTGGGTGATCTTCTTTGCTTCCAATTTTGTGTACATTCTTTACCAGCCTTATGGCCCTAGATGTGGGGGGCTTCCAGGGCAGGATTTCAGCAGCATCCAGACCAGTATCTTCCATAGTTCCATGGACGATAGCAGCCATATCCGTAGCCTCCATAGAAAGGTCCATATCCGTAGCCGCCATAGCCACAGCCATAGCCCAGGCCACCGAGGCCATAGCCATAGCCGTAGCCCAGGCCTCCGTAGTAGCCGCCGCAGTAGCTCATGGTGTCAGGGGTGTTGAGTTTGGTTTGCTGTTCAAGGCAAGATCCTGAGAGTGAATGTCAGCATGGGTAGAGGAGTGCTTATATACCCTAGTGAGAGCACGTGCTCCATCAAGTGCATGCCCTCCTTTTGAATCGCTGTTTATTACAGCCACTTAACATGACTTGTTAATTTATTGTCCCGGACACAGCCAGAGGCCCTCACACTCATTAAAATGCCTGAGATCACTTTGTTGCTTACTAAGGGTGGCCCTTACAGGATTTGCATCCCTTTGCCAAGTTCTCATGCGGCATACTCTAAATACATACAACTTCATTTGACACATATGCCTCAGGAACGCTGGGGAGAAAAGCTACTGCATCACTTTATCAGAAAGAATGTTGTTTCTTCAAAGAGTGGACCTGTCAGACCACAAGTAGAATTCTTCTTAGGCACATACACCAATCTTACCGGGAAGTGTTGTGCTTTTTAATTCCATGTTTCTTCATCTCTGTTTTTCATTAAATTGCCATACTCCCCTTACAAGTTAAATGAATGAAATGAGTCATATTGAAAGTTCAACCAAGTACCATGTCTTTTGAGAACGTTATTCCTCGGTCCAAAGAAAGAATTATTTATCTCTTCCTGAGATAAGAAAACACAAACATTTAGGTGCCAATAACAATCAGCTTGACTGTTGTGCACACCGTAGGAATGAGAGAGAACAACCTGAAAGATGTTGAAATGTAGAACATTGTTCATCATATGCGGCATCTTTTGTACTCGTTCATGCCACTTGGAAAAGTAAATGTAAACATTTCACCAGAGACATTGGTGAAACCATGTTGATGTATGAAATGGTTCCCAAGCAGTGTGGAATCTCCCAGTACAATTCCTTGTGCTGTGGACAAGGAATTGTGGACGTTGACAAGCATGGAATAAAAGTGTCCAAAGCTGAGGGCAAGTCGCAGTAACAAAAAAATGTGTTCATAAGTCGTGTTTAAAGTTGATTAAAAGTTAGGTTCTGAAATCCTACCCCTCTTCTCTGGCTTGACATGTATCCCATTTTCATTCAACATTGCAGACTATAACTCCTTTCCCACATTCACACACACACCATTTCCCACATCTCCGCACCTGGGTCTCCCTGCACCTTGGTATACAGAGGACATGAATTGCTAATTTGTTTGCCATATGTATATAATATTTAGATTCAGAAGATGGTGCCAACAGTTTGGCAGCGCAGTTGCGTACATGGACAGTAGCAGAGGCAATCCGTGAAATCTCCAATGGCAGCATATCCTTCCCCACACTGGTCAATGAGAATCTTTTAATTTGATCCTTTGTGTGTTATATTGGGATAAATGACAAGTGTTTGAATTGGTTTTTACCTAGGCAGCAATGACATTTCGGCATCCTTCTTATGTTCATAGGCCACGTAGATATCCTCTGCTTTGAAATGCCTCGACGGGAATATGCCCATGTTGACCTAGGCTTGTTTAATCAATACTTCATTATTGATCAGCAGGAGCTCTTTACATGTTGGGGTATTGGTATTTTGTCAGATATATGTATTGAAAATATTTTGCCCCTGTGAGGGATGTGGTATGATTCCACTATAAAATGCTGTCGATGGATCAAAAGAGTGTTGTGCTCAGTTAAGCCTCATTTTTAGCATGTTGTTTCAATGTTTTCAGTTCTAATTACCAAAGTTTTGACTGCATCGCACATTATTATTCCGTTATTTCCCTCTGCTTTCTGCAAATTTGTCGAATTTATTGCATCATCTTAATGTCAATAGGCAGTTGATACAATGCGTGTTTCACTTTAATGAAGGCAATCTAACACCATATGAGCACAAAGAAAGCGAATAGGTTTAGGGCATCACACTCTGCCTACGTATCTCTGCCAAATATATATCCTTTTCAGGAGTGAGGTACTTGTGGTGAAATGTCCTCCACATGATGCGCCAAAACTCTTCCATGGAATTGAAAAGTGCTGGGGTATTTCCCTAAGAGCCAACAGAGATCCGTGTATGCGAAACTTCAAATCCTAATGATATGATGACACCATATTCTCCAAGGAGTATCCGAACCCCCTCCAAGGAGTCATCCTGCTTACTATGTGTCTTTGCACCAAGAGAAGCCCTTGGCGCAAACTCAGCAGAAATAGTACGACGCACACAGGAAATAGGAGAGCTAGAGTTGTACTCTGTGAAACACAAAGTAGCAGAGTCATCCAAAGGAGGCAGGGAGCTATTCCTATGTCCAGGCATTGTAAAGCTAAGATGCTCTCACTAGGCCGACTGAAAGGGCAGGCCCTGTGGTACAGCTGCCCAAGTCGTGTTTTTTGTGAAGTAACTGAGATGAGCTTGCAAAACCAAATGATTTCCCTGAATATTTCAATGGCATTGTTTGGTAGCATTCTTTACTAGTTAATTTTTTTTTTTTTTTTTCAGTCAGAGCTACATACACTAAAATTAACAGGGTAAAGCCCAAAAAAATTCCAGCACCACTTAGAAACCACGAGGTGAATAATGTTGAAAGGAGACCAATTCTCACAAACACTGTGTGAATTCTGCTGTGGTAATGGTTGGAACACATAACCGGAACTTCAGGACACTGGTCTTGGCAGAACTCAAATGGGAAATACACGCTGAAAAGGAGAGTCCGAGTCAAGAGAATTGACAAATAATAAAAGCCATCATGTGCCATTTCAAATCAGAATAATTTATTGCGAAGGGAACAGAGAAATACCACAGTAATGAACGTACAAATGGGGGCCAGCAGGAGACACGAAGCCGGTAAATGTAGTGTGGTAAGTATTCTTACAGGAGAAGATCTGATCTATTAATTTTTCTGTTCTTGGCTTGTTCCTGGGTGATCTTCTTTGCTTCCAATTTTGTGTACATTCTTTACCAGCCTTATGGCCCTAGATGTGGGGGGCTTCCAGGGCAGGATTTCAGCAGCATCCAGACCAGTATCTTCCATAGTTCCATGGACGATAGCAGCCATATCCGTAGCCTCCATAGAAAGGTCCATATCCGTAGCCGCCATAGCCACAGCCATAGCCCAGGCCACCGAGGCCATAGCCATAGCCGTAGCCCAGGCCTCCGTAGTAGCCGCCGCAGTAGCTCATGGTGTCAGGGGTGTTGAGTTTGGTTTGCTGTTCAAGGCAAGATCCTGAGAGTGAATGTCAGCATGGGTAGAGGAGTGCTTATATACCCTAGTGAGAGCACGTGCTCCATCAAGTGCATGCCCTCCTTTTGAATCGCTGTTTATTACAGCCACTTAACATGACTTGTTAATTTATTGTCCCGGACACAGCCAGAGGCCCTCACACTCATTAAAATGCCTGAGATCACTTTGTTGCTTACTAAGGGTGGCCCTTACAGGATTTGCATCCCTTTGCCAAGTTCTCATGCGGCATACTCTAAATACATACAACTTCATTTGACACATATGCCTCAGGAACGCTGGGGAGAAAAGCTACTGCATCACTTTATCAGAAAGAATGTTGTTTCTTCAAAGAGTGGACCTGTCAGACCACAAGTAGAATTCTTCTTAGGCACATACACCAATCTTACCGGGAAGTGTTGTGCTTTTTAATTCCATGTTTCTTCATCTCTGTTTTTCATTAAATTGCCATACTCCCCTTACAAGTTAAATGAATGAAATGAGTCATATTGAAAGTTCAACCAAGTACCATGTCTTTTGAGAACGTTATTCCTCGGTCCAAAGAAAGAATTATTTATCTCTTCCTGAGATAAGAAAACACAAACATTTAGGTGCCAATAACAATCAGCTTGACTGTTGTGCACACCGTAGGAATGAGAGAGAACAACCTGAAAGATGTTGAAATGTAGAACATTGTTCATCATATGCGGCATCTTTTGTACTCGTTCATGCCACTTGGAAAAGTAAATGTAAACATTTCACCAGAGACATTGGTGAAACCATGTTGATGTATGAAATGGTTCCCAAGCAGTGTGGAATCTCCCAGTACAATTCCTTGTGCTGTGGACAAGGAATTGTGGACGTTGACAAGCATGGAATAAAAGTGTCCAAAGCTGAGGGCAAGTCGCAGTAACAAAAAAATGTGTTCATAAGTCGTGTTTAAAGTTGATTAAAAGTTAGGTTCTGAAATCCTACCCCTCTTCTCTGGCTTGACATGTATCCCATTTTCATTCAACATTGCAGACTATAACTCCTTTCCCACATTCACACACACACCATTTCCCACATCTCCGCACCTGGGTCTCCCTGCACCTTGGTATACAGAGGACATGAATTGCTAATTTGTTTGCCATATGTATATAATATTTAGATTCAGAAGATGGTGCCAACAGTTTGGCAGCGCAGTTGCGTACATGGACAGTAGCAGAGGCAATCCGTGAAATCTCCAATGGCAGCATATCCTTCCCCACACTGGTCAATGAGAATCTTTTAATTTGATCCTTTGTGTGTTATATTGGGATAAATGACAAGTGTTTGAATTGGTTTTTACCTAGGCAGCAATGACATTTCGGCATCCTTCTTATGTTCATAGGCCACGTAGATATCCTCTGCTTTGAAATGCCTCGACGGGAATATGCCCATGTTGACCTAGGCTTGTTTAATCAATACTTCATTATTGATCAGCAGGAGCTCTTTACATGTTGGGGTATTGGTATTTTGTCAGATATATGTATTGAAAATATTTTGCCCCTGTGAGGGATGTGGTATGATTCCACTATAAAATGCTGTCGATGGATCAAAAGAGTGTTGTGCTCAGTTAAGCCTCATTTTTAGCATGTTGTTTCAATGTTTTCAGTTCTAATTACCAAAGTTTTGACTGCATCGCACATTATTATTCCGTTATTTCCCTCTGCTTTCTGCAAATTTGTCGAATTTATTGCATCATCTTAATGTCAATAGGCAGTTGATACAATGCGTGTTTCACTTTAATGAAGGCAATCTAACACCATATGAGCACAAAGAAAGCGAATAGGTTTAGGGCATCACACTCTGCCTACGTATCTCTGCCAAATATATATCCTTTTCAGGAGTGAGGTACTTGTGGTGAAATGTCCTCCACATGATGCGCCAAAACTCTTCCATGGAATTGAAAAGTGCTGGGGTATTTCCCTAAGAGCCAACAGAGATCCGTGTATGCGAAACTTCAAATCCTAATGATATGATGACACCATATTCTCCAAGGAGTATCCGAACCCCCTCCAAGGAGTCATCCTGCTTACTATGTGTCTTTGCACCAAGAGAAGCCCTTGGCGCAAACTCAGCAGAAATAGTACGACGCACACAGGAAATAGGAGAGCTAGAGTTGTACTCTGTGAAACACAAAGTAGCAGAGTCATCCAAAGGAGGCAGGGAGCTATTCCTATGTCCAGGCATTGTAAAGCTAAGATGCTCTCACTAGGCCGACTGAAAGGGCAGGCCCTGTGGTACAGCTGCCCAAGTCGTGTTTTTTGTGAAGTAACTGAGATGAGCTTGCAAAACCAAATGATTTCCCTGAATATTTCAATGGCATTGTTTGGTAGCATTCTTTACTAGTTAATTTTTTTTTTTTTTTCAGTCAGAGCTACATACACTAAAATTAACAGGGTAAAGCCCAAAAAAATTCCAGCACCACTTAGAAACCACGAGGTGAATAATGTTGAAAGGAGACCAATTCTCACAAACACTGTGTGAATTCTGCTGTGGTAATGGTTGGAACACATAACCGGAACTTCAGGACACTGGTCTTGGCAGAACTCAAATGGGAAATACACGCTGAAAAGGAGAGTCCGAGTCAAGAGAATTGACAAATAATAAAAGCCATCATGTGCCATTTCAAATCAGAATAATTTATTGCGAAGGGAACAGAGAAATACCACAGTAATGAACGTACAAATGGGGGCCAGCAGGAGACACGAAGCCGGTAAATGTAGTGTGGTAAGTATTCTTACAGGAGAAGATCTGATCTATTAATTTTTCTGTTCTTGGCTTGTTCCTGGGTGATCTTCTTTGCTTCCAATTTTGTGTACATTCTTTACCAGCCTTATGGCCCTAGATGTGGGGGGCTTCCAGGGCAGGATTTCAGCAGCATCCAGACCAGTATCTTCCATAGTTCCATGGACGATAGCAGCCATATCCGTAGCCTCCATAGAAAGGTCCATATCCGTAGCCGCCATAGCCACAGCCATAGCCCAGGCCACCGAGGCCATAGCCATAGCCGTAGCCCAGGCCTCCGTAGTAGCCGCCGCAGTAGCTCATGGTGTCAGGGGTGTTGAGTTTGGTTTGCTGTTCAAGGCAAGATCCTGAGAGTGAATGTCAGCATGGGTAGAGGAGTGCTTATATACCCTAGTGAGAGCACGTGCTCCATCAAGTGCATGCCCTCCTTTTGAATCGCTGTTTATTACAGCCACTTAACATGACTTGTTAATTTATTGTCCCGGACACAGCCAGAGGCCCTCACACTCATTAAAATGCCTGAGATCACTTTGTTGCTTACTAAGGGTGGCCCTTACAGGATTTGCATCCCTTTGCCAAGTTCTCATGCGGCATACTCTAAATACATACAACTTCATTTGACACATATGCCTCAGGAACGCTGGGGAGAAAAGCTACTGCATCACTTTATCAGAAAGAATGTTGTTTCTTCAAAGAGTGGACCTGTCAGACCACAAGTAGAATTCTTCTTAGGCACATACACCAATCTTACCGGGAAGTGTTGTGCTTTTTAATTCCATGTTTCTTCATCTCTGTTTTTCATTAAATTGCCATACTCCCCTTACAAGTTAAATGAATGAAATGAGTCATATTGAAAGTTCAACCAAGTACCATGTCTTTTGAGAACGTTATTCCTCGGTCCAAAGAAAGAATTATTTATCTCTTCCTGAGATAAGAAAACACAAACATTTAGGTGCCAATAACAATCAGCTTGACTGTTGTGCACACCGTAGGAATGAGAGAGAACAACCTGAAAGATGTTGAAATGTAGAACATTGTTCATCATATGCGGCATCTTTTGTACTCGTTCATGCCACTTGGAAAAGTAAATGTAAACATTTCACCAGAGACATTGGTGAAACCATGTTGATGTATGAAATGGTTCCCAAGCAGTGTGGAATCTCCCAGTACAATTCCTTGTGCTGTGGACAAGGAATTGTGGACGTTGACAAGCATGGAATAAAAGTGTCCAAAGCTGAGGGCAAGTCGCAGTAACAAAAAAATGTGTTCATAAGTCGTGTTTAAAGTTGATTAAAAGTTAGGTTCTGAAATCCTACCCCTCTTCTCTGGCTTGACATGTATCCCATTTTCATTCAACATTGCAGACTATAACTCCTTTCCCACATTCACACACACACCATTTCCCACATCTCCGCACCTGGGTCTCCCTGCACCTTGGTATACAGAGGACATGAATTGCTAATTTGTTTGCCATATGTATATAATATTTAGATTCAGAAGATGGTGCCAACAGTTTGGCAGCGCAGTTGCGTACATGGACAGTAGCAGAGGCAATCCGTGAAATCTCCAATGGCAGCATATCCTTCCCCACACTGGTCAATGAGAATCTTTTAATTTGATCCTTTGTGTGTTATATTGGGATAAATGACAAGTGTTTGAATTGGTTTTTACCTAGGCAGCAATGACATTTCGGCATCCTTCTTATGTTCATAGGCCACGTAGATATCCTCTGCTTTGAAATGCCTCGACGGGAATATGCCCATGTTGACCTAGGCTTGTTTAATCAATACTTCATTATTGATCAGCAGGAGCTCTTTACATGTTGGGGTATTGGTATTTTGTCAGATATATGTATTGAAAATATTTTGCCCCTGTGAGGGATGTGGTATGATTCCACTATAAAATGCTGTCGATGGATCAAAAGAGTGTTGTGCTCAGTTAAGCCTCATTTTTAGCATGTTGTTTCAATGTTTTCAGTTCTAATTACCAAAGTTTTGACTGCATCGCACATTATTATTCCGTTATTTCCCTCTGCTTTCTGCAAATTTGTCGAATTTATTGCATCATCTTAATGTCAATAGGCAGTTGATACAATGCGTGTTTCACTTTAATGAAGGCAATCTAACACCATATGAGCACAAAGAAAGCGAATAGGTTTAGGGCATCACACTCTGCCTACGTATCTCTGCCAAATATATATCCTTTTCAGGAGTGAGGTACTTGTGGTGAAATGTCCTCCACATGATGCGCCAAAACTCTTCCATGGAATTGAAAAGTGCTGGGGTATTTCCCTAAGAGCCAACAGAGATCCGTGTATGCGAAACTTCAAATCCTAATGATATGATGACACCATATTCTCCAAGGAGTATCCGAACCCCCTCCAAGGAGTCATCCTGCTTACTATGTGTCTTTGCACCAAGAGAAGCCCTTGGCGCAAACTCAGCAGAAATAGTACGACGCACACAGGAAATAGGAGAGCTAGAGTTGTACTCTGTGAAACACAAAGTAGCAGAGTCATCCAAAGGAGGCAGGGAGCTATTCCTATGTCCAGGCATTGTAAAGCTAAGATGCTCTCACTAGGCCGACTGAAAGGGCAGGCCCTGTGGTACAGCTGCCCAAGTCGTGTTTTTTGTGAAGTAACTGAGATGAGCTTGCAAAACCAAATGATTTCCCTGAATATTTCAATGGCATTGTTTGGTAGCATTCTTTACTAGTTAATTTTTTTTTTTTTTTTCAGTCAGAGCTACATACACTAAAATTAACAGGGTAAAGCCCAAAAAAATTCCAGCACCACTTAGAAACCACGAGGTGAATAATGTTGAAAGGAGACCAATTCTCACAAACACTGTGTGAATTCTGCTGTGGTAATGGTTGGAACACATAACCGGAACTTCAGGACACTGGTCTTGGCAGAACTCAAATGGGAAATACACGCTGAAAAGGAGAGTCCGAGTCAAGAGAATTGACAAATAATAAAAGCCATCATGTGCCATTTCAAATCAGAATAATTTATTGCGAAGGGAACAGAGAAATACCACAGTAATGAACGTACAAATGGGGGCCAGCAGGAGACACGAAGCCGGTAAATGTAGTGTGGTAAGTATTCTTACAGGAGAAGATCTGATCTATTAATTTTTCTGTTCTTGGCTTGTTCCTGGGTGATCTTCTTTGCTTCCAATTTTGTGTACATTCTTTACCAGCCTTATGGCCCTAGATGTGGGGGGCTTCCAGGGCAGGATTTCAGCAGCATCCAGACCAGTATCTTCCATAGTTCCATGGACGATAGCAGCCATATCCGTAGCCTCCATAGAAAGGTCCATATCCGTAGCCGCCATAGCCACAGCCATAGCCCAGGCCACCGAGGCCATAGCCATAGCCGTAGCCCAGGCCTCCGTAGTAGCCGCCGCAGTAGCTCATGGTGTCAGGGGTGTTGAGTTTGGTTTGCTGTTCAAGGCAAGATCCTGAGAGTGAATGTCAGCATGGGTAGAGGAGTGCTTATATACCCTAGTGAGAGCACGTGCTCCATCAAGTGCATGCCCTCCTTTTGAATCGCTGTTTATTACAGCCACTTAACATGACTTGTTAATTTATTGTCCCGGACACAGCCAGAGGCCCTCACACTCATTAAAATGCCTGAGATCACTTTGTTGCTTACTAAGGGTGGCCCTTACAGGATTTGCATCCCTTTGCCAAGTTCTCATGCGGCATACTCTAAATACATACAACTTCATTTGACACATATGCCTCAGGAACGCTGGGGAGAAAAGCTACTGCATCACTTTATCAGAAAGAATGTTGTTTCTTCAAAGAGTGGACCTGTCAGACCACAAGTAGAATTCTTCTTAGGCACATACACCAATCTTACCGGGAAGTGTTGTGCTTTTTAATTCCATGTTTCTTCATCTCTGTTTTTCATTAAATTGCCATACTCCCCTTACAAGTTAAATGAATGAAATGAGTCATATTGAAAGTTCAACCAAGTACCATGTCTTTTGAGAACGTTATTCCTCGGTCCAAAGAAAGAATTATTTATCTCTTCCTGAGATAAGAAAACACAAACATTTAGGTGCCAATAACAATCAGCTTGACTGTTGTGCACACCGTAGGAATGAGAGAGAACAACCTGAAAGATGTTGAAATGTAGAACATTGTTCATCATATGCGGCATCTTTTGTACTCGTTCATGCCACTTGGAAAAGTAAATGTAAACATTTCACCAGAGACATTGGTGAAACCATGTTGATGTATGAAATGGTTCCCAAGCAGTGTGGAATCTCCCAGTACAATTCCTTGTGCTGTGGACAAGGAATTGTGGACGTTGACAAGCATGGAATAAAAGTGTCCAAAGCTGAGGGCAAGTCGCAGTAACAAAAAAATGTGTTCATAAGTCGTGTTTAAAGTTGATTAAAAGTTAGGTTCTGAAATCCTACCCCTCTTCTCTGGCTTGACATGTATCCCATTTTCATTCAACATTGCAGACTATAACTCCTTTCCCACATTCACACACACACCATTTCCCACATCTCCGCACCTGGGTCTCCCTGCACCTTGGTATACAGAGGACATGAATTGCTAATTTGTTTGCCATATGTATATAATATTTAGATTCAGAAGATGGTGCCAACAGTTTGGCAGCGCAGTTGCGTACATGGACAGTAGCAGAGGCAATCCGTGAAATCTCCAATGGCAGCATATCCTTCCCCACACTGGTCAATGAGAATCTTTTAATTTGATCCTTTGTGTGTTATATTGGGATAAATGACAAGTGTTTGAATTGGTTTTTACCTAGGCAGCAATGACATTTCGGCATCCTTCTTATGTTCATAGGCCACGTAGATATCCTCTGCTTTGAAATGCCTCGACGGGAATATGCCCATGTTGACCTAGGCTTGTTTAATCAATACTTCATTATTGATCAGCAGGAGCTCTTTACATGTTGGGGTATTGGTATTTTGTCAGATATATGTATTGAAAATATTTTGCCCCTGTGAGGGATGTGGTATGATTCCACTATAAAATGCTGTCGATGGATCAAAAGAGTGTTGTGCTCAGTTAAGCCTCATTTTTAGCATGTTGTTTCAATGTTTTCAGTTCTAATTACCAAAGTTTTGACTGCATCGCACATTATTATTCCGTTATTTCCCTCTGCTTTCTGCAAATTTGTCGAATTTATTGCATCATCTTAATGTCAATAGGCAGTTGATACAATGCGTGTTTCACTTTAATGAAGGCAATCTAACACCATATGAGCACAAAGAAAGCGAATAGGTTTAGGGCATCACACTCTGCCTACGTATCTCTGCCAAATATATATCCTTTTCAGGAGTGAGGTACTTGTGGTGAAATGTCCTCCACATGATGCGCCAAAACTCTTCCATGGAATTGAAAAGTGCTGGGGTATTTCCCTAAGAGCCAACAGAGATCCGTGTATGCGAAACTTCAAATCCTAATGATATGATGACACCATATTCTCCAAGGAGTATCCGAACCCCCTCCAAGGAGTCATCCTGCTTACTATGTGTCTTTGCACCAAGAGAAGCCCTTGGCGCAAACTCAGCAGAAATAGTACGACGCACACAGGAAATAGGAGAGCTAGAGTTGTACTCTGTGAAACACAAAGTAGCAGAGTCATCCAAAGGAGGCAGGGAGCTATTCCTATGTCCAGGCATTGTAAAGCTAAGATGCTCTCACTAGGCCGACTGAAAGGGCAGGCCCTGTGGTACAGCTGCCCAAGTCGTGTTTTTTGTGAAGTAACTGAGATGAGCTTGCAAAACCAAATGATTTCCCTGAATATTTCAATGGCATTGTTTGGTAGCATTCTTTACTAGTTAATTTTTTTTTTTTTTTCAGTCAGAGCTACATACACTAAAATTAACAGGGTAAAGCCCAAAAAAATTCCAGCACCACTTAGAAACCACGAGGTGAATAATGTTGAAAGGAGACCAATTCTCACAAACACTGTGTGAATTCTGCTGTGGTAATGGTTGGAACACATAACCGGAACTTCAGGACACTGGTCTTGGCAGAACTCAAATGGGAAATACACGCTGAAAAGGAGAGTCCGAGTCAAGAGAATTGACAAATAATAAAAGCCATCATGTGCCATTTCAAATCAGAATAATTTATTGCGAAGGGAACAGAGAAATACCACAGTAATGAACGTACAAATGGGGGCCAGCAGGAGACACGAAGCCGGTAAATGTAGTGTGGTAAGTATTCTTACAGGAGAAGATCTGATCTATTAATTTTTCTGTTCTTGGCTTGTTCCTGGGTGATCTTCTTTGCTTCCAATTTTGTGTACATTCTTTACCAGCCTTATGGCCCTAGATGTGGGGGGCTTCCAGGGCAGGATTTCAGCAGCATCCAGACCAGTATCTTCCATAGTTCCATGGACGATAGCAGCCATATCCGTAGCCTCCATAGAAAGGTCCATATCCGTAGCCGCCATAGCCACAGCCATAGCCCAGGCCACCGAGGCCATAGCCATAGCCGTAGCCCAGGCCTCCGTAGTAGCCGCCGCAGTAGCTCATGGTGTCAGGGGTGTTGAGTTTGGTTTGCTGTTCAAGGCAAGATCCTGAGAGTGAATGTCAGCATGGGTAGAGGAGTGCTTATATACCCTAGTGAGAGCACGTGCTCCATCAAGTGCATGCCCTCCTTTTGAATCGCTGTTTATTACAGCCACTTAACATGACTTGTTAATTTATTGTCCCGGACACAGCCAGAGGCCCTCACACTCATTAAAATGCCTGAGATCACTTTGTTGCTTACTAAGGGTGGCCCTTACAGGATTTGCATCCCTTTGCCAAGTTCTCATGCGGCATACTCTAAATACATACAACTTCATTTGACACATATGCCTCAGGAACGCTGGGGAGAAAAGCTACTGCATCACTTTATCAGAAAGAATGTTGTTTCTTCAAAGAGTGGACCTGTCAGACCACAAGTAGAATTCTTCTTAGGCACATACACCAATCTTACCGGGAAGTGTTGTGCTTTTTAATTCCATGTTTCTTCATCTCTGTTTTTCATTAAATTGCCATACTCCCCTTACAAGTTAAATGAATGAAATGAGTCATATTGAAAGTTCAACCAAGTACCATGTCTTTTGAGAACGTTATTCCTCGGTCCAAAGAAAGAATTATTTATCTCTTCCTGAGATAAGAAAACACAAACATTTAGGTGCCAATAACAATCAGCTTGACTGTTGTGCACACCGTAGGAATGAGAGAGAACAACCTGAAAGATGTTGAAATGTAGAACATTGTTCATCATATGCGGCATCTTTTGTACTCGTTCATGCCACTTGGAAAAGTAAATGTAAACATTTCACCAGAGACATTGGTGAAACCATGTTGATGTATGAAATGGTTCCCAAGCAGTGTGGAATCTCCCAGTACAATTCCTTGTGCTGTGGACAAGGAATTGTGGACGTTGACAAGCATGGAATAAAAGTGTCCAAAGCTGAGGGCAAGTCGCAGTAACAAAAAAATGTGTTCATAAGTCGTGTTTAAAGTTGATTAAAAGTTAGGTTCTGAAATCCTACCCCTCTTCTCTGGCTTGACATGTATCCCATTTTCATTCAACATTGCAGACTATAACTCCTTTCCCACATTCACACACACACCATTTCCCACATCTCCGCACCTGGGTCTCCCTGCACCTTGGTATACAGAGGACATGAATTGCTAATTTGTTTGCCATATGTATATAATATTTAGATTCAGAAGATGGTGCCAACAGTTTGGCAGCGCAGTTGCGTACATGGACAGTAGCAGAGGCAATCCGTGAAATCTCCAATGGCAGCATATCCTTCCCCACACTGGTCAATGAGAATCTTTTAATTTGATCCTTTGTGTGTTATATTGGGATAAATGACAAGTGTTTGAATTGGTTTTTACCTAGGCAGCAATGACATTTCGGCATCCTTCTTATGTTCATAGGCCACGTAGATATCCTCTGCTTTGAAATGCCTCGACGGGAATATGCCCATGTTGACCTAGGCTTGTTTAATCAATACTTCATTATTGATCAGCAGGAGCTCTTTACATGTTGGGGTATTGGTATTTTGTCAGATATATGTATTGAAAATATTTTGCCCCTGTGAGGGATGTGGTATGATTCCACTATAAAATGCTGTCGATGGATCAAAAGAGTGTTGTGCTCAGTTAAGCCTCATTTTTAGCATGTTGTTTCAATGTTTTCAGTTCTAATTACCAAAGTTTTGACTGCATCGCACATTATTATTCCGTTATTTCCCTCTGCTTTCTGCAAATTTGTCGAATTTATTGCATCATCTTAATGTCAATAGGCAGTTGATACAATGCGTGTTTCACTTTAATGAAGGCAATCTAACACCATATGAGCACAAAGAAAGCGAATAGGTTTAGGGCATCACACTCTGCCTACGTATCTCTGCCAAATATATATCCTTTTCAGGAGTGAGGTACTTGTGGTGAAATGTCCTCCACATGATGCGCCAAAACTCTTCCATGGAATTGAAAAGTGCTGGGGTATTTCCCTAAGAGCCAACAGAGATCCGTGTATGCGAAACTTCAAATCCTAATGATATGATGACACCATATTCTCCAAGGAGTATCCGAACCCCCTCCAAGGAGTCATCCTGCTTACTATGTGTCTTTGCACCAAGAGAAGCCCTTGGCGCAAACTCAGCAGAAATAGTACGACGCACACAGGAAATAGGAGAGCTAGAGTTGTACTCTGTGAAACACAAAGTAGCAGAGTCATCCAAAGGAGGCAGGGAGCTATTCCTATGTCCAGGCATTGTAAAGCTAAGATGCTCTCACTAGGCCGACTGAAAGGGCAGGCCCTGTGGTACAGCTGCCCAAGTCGTGTTTTTTGTGAAGTAACTGAGATGAGCTTGCAAAACCAAATGATTTCCCTGAATATTTCAATGGCATTGTTTGGTAGCATTCTTTACTAGTTAATTTTTTTTTTTTTTTTCAGTCAGAGCTACATACACTAAAATTAACAGGGTAAAGCCCAAAAAAATTCCAGCACCACTTAGAAACCACGAGGTGAATAATGTTGAAAGGAGACCAATTCTCACAAACACTGTGTGAATTCTGCTGTGGTAATGGTTGGAACACATAACCGGAACTTCAGGACACTGGTCTTGGCAGAACTCAAATGGGAAATACACGCTGAAAAGGAGAGTCCGAGTCAAGAGAATTGACAAATAATAAAAGCCATCATGTGCCATTTCAAATCAGAATAATTTATTGCGAAGGGAACAGAGAAATACCACAGTAATGAACGTACAAATGGGGGCCAGCAGGAGACACGAAGCCGGTAAATGTAGTGTGGTAAGTATTCTTACAGGAGAAGATCTGATCTATTAATTTTTCTGTTCTTGGCTTGTTCCTGGGTGATCTTCTTTGCTTCCAATTTTGTGTACATTCTTTACCAGCCTTATGGCCCTAGATGTGGGGGGCTTCCAGGGCAGGATTTCAGCAGCATCCAGACCAGTATCTTCCATAGTTCCATGGACGATAGCAGCCATATCCGTAGCCTCCATAGAAAGGTCCATATCCGTAGCCGCCATAGCCACAGCCATAGCCCAGGCCACCGAGGCCATAGCCATAGCCGTAGCCCAGGCCTCCGTAGTAGCCGCCGCAGTAGCTCATGGTGTCAGGGGTGTTGAGTTTGGTTTGCTGTTCAAGGCAAGATCCTGAGAGTGAATGTCAGCATGGGTAGAGGAGTGCTTATATACCCTAGTGAGAGCACGTGCTCCATCAAGTGCATGCCCTCCTTTTGAATCGCTGTTTATTACAGCCACTTAACATGACTTGTTAATTTATTGTCCCGGACACAGCCAGAGGCCCTCACACTCATTAAAATGCCTGAGATCACTTTGTTGCTTACTAAGGGTGGCCCTTACAGGATTTGCATCCCTTTGCCAAGTTCTCATGCGGCATACTCTAAATACATACAACTTCATTTGACACATATGCCTCAGGAACGCTGGGGAGAAAAGCTACTGCATCACTTTATCAGAAAGAATGTTGTTTCTTCAAAGAGTGGACCTGTCAGACCACAAGTAGAATTCTTCTTAGGCACATACACCAATCTTACCGGGAAGTGTTGTGCTTTTTAATTCCATGTTTCTTCATCTCTGTTTTTCATTAAATTGCCATACTCCCCTTACAAGTTAAATGAATGAAATGAGTCATATTGAAAGTTCAACCAAGTACCATGTCTTTTGAGAACGTTATTCCTCGGTCCAAAGAAAGAATTATTTATCTCTTCCTGAGATAAGAAAACACAAACATTTAGGTGCCAATAACAATCAGCTTGACTGTTGTGCACACCGTAGGAATGAGAGAGAACAACCTGAAAGATGTTGAAATGTAGAACATTGTTCATCATATGCGGCATCTTTTGTACTCGTTCATGCCACTTGGAAAAGTAAATGTAAACATTTCACCAGAGACATTGGTGAAACCATGTTGATGTATGAAATGGTTCCCAAGCAGTGTGGAATCTCCCAGTACAATTCCTTGTGCTGTGGACAAGGAATTGTGGACGTTGACAAGCATGGAATAAAAGTGTCCAAAGCTGAGGGCAAGTCGCAGTAACAAAAAAATGTGTTCATAAGTCGTGTTTAAAGTTGATTAAAAGTTAGGTTCTGAAATCCTACCCCTCTTCTCTGGCTTGACATGTATCCCATTTTCATTCAACATTGCAGACTATAACTCCTTTCCCACATTCACACACACACCATTTCCCACATCTCCGCACCTGGGTCTCCCTGCACCTTGGTATACAGAGGACATGAATTGCTAATTTGTTTGCCATATGTATATAATATTTAGATTCAGAAGATGGTGCCAACAGTTTGGCAGCGCAGTTGCGTACATGGACAGTAGCAGAGGCAATCCGTGAAATCTCCAATGGCAGCATATCCTTCCCCACACTGGTCAATGAGAATCTTTTAATTTGATCCTTTGTGTGTTATATTGGGATAAATGACAAGTGTTTGAATTGGTTTTTACCTAGGCAGCAATGACATTTCGGCATCCTTCTTATGTTCATAGGCCACGTAGATATCCTCTGCTTTGAAATGCCTCGACGGGAATATGCCCATGTTGACCTAGGCTTGTTTAATCAATACTTCATTATTGATCAGCAGGAGCTCTTTACATGTTGGGGTATTGGTATTTTGTCAGATATATGTATTGAAAATATTTTGCCCCTGTGAGGGATGTGGTATGATTCCACTATAAAATGCTGTCGATGGATCAAAAGAGTGTTGTGCTCAGTTAAGCCTCATTTTTAGCATGTTGTTTCAATGTTTTCAGTTCTAATTACCAAAGTTTTGACTGCATCGCACATTATTATTCCGTTATTTCCCTCTGCTTTCTGCAAATTTGTCGAATTTATTGCATCATCTTAATGTCAATAGGCAGTTGATACAATGCGTGTTTCACTTTAATGAAGGCAATCTAACACCATATGAGCACAAAGAAAGCGAATAGGTTTAGGGCATCACACTCTGCCTACGTATCTCTGCCAAATATATATCCTTTTCAGGAGTGAGGTACTTGTGGTGAAATGTCCTCCACATGATGCGCCAAAACTCTTCCATGGAATTGAAAAGTGCTGGGGTATTTCCCTAAGAGCCAACAGAGATCCGTGTATGCGAAACTTCAAATCCTAATGATATGATGACACCATATTCTCCAAGGAGTATCCGAACCCCCTCCAAGGAGTCATCCTGCTTACTATGTGTCTTTGCACCAAGAGAAGCCCTTGGCGCAAACTCAGCAGAAATAGTACGACGCACACAGGAAATAGGAGAGCTAGAGTTGTACTCTGTGAAACACAAAGTAGCAGAGTCATCCAAAGGAGGCAGGGAGCTATTCCTATGTCCAGGCATTGTAAAGCTAAGATGCTCTCACTAGGCCGACTGAAAGGGCAGGCCCTGTGGTACAGCTGCCCAAGTCGTGTTTTTTGTGAAGTAACTGAGATGAGCTTGCAAAACCAAATGATTTCCCTGAATATTTCAATGGCATTGTTTGGTAGCATTCTTTACTAGTTAATTTTTTTTTTTTTTTCAGTCAGAGCTACATACACTAAAATTAACAGGGTAAAGCCCAAAAAAATTCCAGCACCACTTAGAAACCACGAGGTGAATAATGTTGAAAGGAGACCAATTCTCACAAACACTGTGTGAATTCTGCTGTGGTAATGGTTGGAACACATAACCGGAACTTCAGGACACTGGTCTTGGCAGAACTCAAATGGGAAATACACGCTGAAAAGGAGAGTCCGAGTCAAGAGAATTGACAAATAATAAAAGCCATCATGTGCCATTTCAAATCAGAATAATTTATTGCGAAGGGAACAGAGAAATACCACAGTAATGAACGTACAAATGGGGGCCAGCAGGAGACACGAAGCCGGTAAATGTAGTGTGGTAAGTATTCTTACAGGAGAAGATCTGATCTATTAATTTTTCTGTTCTTGGCTTGTTCCTGGGTGATCTTCTTTGCTTCCAATTTTGTGTACATTCTTTACCAGCCTTATGGCCCTAGATGTGGGGGGCTTCCAGGGCAGGATTTCAGCAGCATCCAGACCAGTATCTTCCATAGTTCCATGGACGATAGCAGCCATATCCGTAGCCTCCATAGAAAGGTCCATATCCGTAGCCGCCATAGCCACAGCCATAGCCCAGGCCACCGAGGCCATAGCCATAGCCGTAGCCCAGGCCTCCGTAGTAGCCGCCGCAGTAGCTCATGGTGTCAGGGGTGTTGAGTTTGGTTTGCTGTTCAAGGCAAGATCCTGAGAGTGAATGTCAGCATGGGTAGAGGAGTGCTTATATACCCTAGTGAGAGCACGTGCTCCATCAAGTGCATGCCCTCCTTTTGAATCGCTGTTTATTACAGCCACTTAACATGACTTGTTAATTTATTGTCCCGGACACAGCCAGAGGCCCTCACACTCATTAAAATGCCTGAGATCACTTTGTTGCTTACTAAGGGTGGCCCTTACAGGATTTGCATCCCTTTGCCAAGTTCTCATGCGGCATACTCTAAATACATACAACTTCATTTGACACATATGCCTCAGGAACGCTGGGGAGAAAAGCTACTGCATCACTTTATCAGAAAGAATGTTGTTTCTTCAAAGAGTGGACCTGTCAGACCACAAGTAGAATTCTTCTTAGGCACATACACCAATCTTACCGGGAAGTGTTGTGCTTTTTAATTCCATGTTTCTTCATCTCTGTTTTTCATTAAATTGCCATACTCCCCTTACAAGTTAAATGAATGAAATGAGTCATATTGAAAGTTCAACCAAGTACCATGTCTTTTGAGAACGTTATTCCTCGGTCCAAAGAAAGAATTATTTATCTCTTCCTGAGATAAGAAAACACAAACATTTAGGTGCCAATAACAATCAGCTTGACTGTTGTGCACACCGTAGGAATGAGAGAGAACAACCTGAAAGATGTTGAAATGTAGAACATTGTTCATCATATGCGGCATCTTTTGTACTCGTTCATGCCACTTGGAAAAGTAAATGTAAACATTTCACCAGAGACATTGGTGAAACCATGTTGATGTATGAAATGGTTCCCAAGCAGTGTGGAATCTCCCAGTACAATTCCTTGTGCTGTGGACAAGGAATTGTGGACGTTGACAAGCATGGAATAAAAGTGTCCAAAGCTGAGGGCAAGTCGCAGTAACAAAAAAATGTGTTCATAAGTCGTGTTTAAAGTTGATTAAAAGTTAGGTTCTGAAATCCTACCCCTCTTCTCTGGCTTGACATGTATCCCATTTTCATTCAACATTGCAGACTATAACTCCTTTCCCACATTCACACACACACCATTTCCCACATCTCCGCACCTGGGTCTCCCTGCACCTTGGTATACAGAGGACATGAATTGCTAATTTGTTTGCCATATGTATATAATATTTAGATTCAGAAGATGGTGCCAACAGTTTGGCAGCGCAGTTGCGTACATGGACAGTAGCAGAGGCAATCCGTGAAATCTCCAATGGCAGCATATCCTTCCCCACACTGGTCAATGAGAATCTTTTAATTTGATCCTTTGTGTGTTATATTGGGATAAATGACAAGTGTTTGAATTGGTTTTTACCTAGGCAGCAATGACATTTCGGCATCCTTCTTATGTTCATAGGCCACGTAGATATCCTCTGCTTTGAAATGCCTCGACGGGAATATGCCCATGTTGACCTAGGCTTGTTTAATCAATACTTCATTATTGATCAGCAGGAGCTCTTTACATGTTGGGGTATTGGTATTTTGTCAGATATATGTATTGAAAATATTTTGCCCCTGTGAGGGATGTGGTATGATTCCACTATAAAATGCTGTCGATGGATCAAAAGAGTGTTGTGCTCAGTTAAGCCTCATTTTTAGCATGTTGTTTCAATGTTTTCAGTTCTAATTACCAAAGTTTTGACTGCATCGCACATTATTATTCCGTTATTTCCCTCTGCTTTCTGCAAATTTGTCGAATTTATTGCATCATCTTAATGTCAATAGGCAGTTGATACAATGCGTGTTTCACTTTAATGAAGGCAATCTAACACCATATGAGCACAAAGAAAGCGAATAGGTTTAGGGCATCACACTCTGCCTACGTATCTCTGCCAAATATATATCCTTTTCAGGAGTGAGGTACTTGTGGTGAAATGTCCTCCACATGATGCGCCAAAACTCTTCCATGGAATTGAAAAGTGCTGGGGTATTTCCCTAAGAGCCAACAGAGATCCGTGTATGCGAAACTTCAAATCCTAATGATATGATGACACCATATTCTCCAAGGAGTATCCGAACCCCCTCCAAGGAGTCATCCTGCTTACTATGTGTCTTTGCACCAAGAGAAGCCCTTGGCGCAAACTCAGCAGAAATAGTACGACGCACACAGGAAATAGGAGAGCTAGAGTTGTACTCTGTGAAACACAAAGTAGCAGAGTCATCCAAAGGAGGCAGGGAGCTATTCCTATGTCCAGGCATTGTAAAGCTAAGATGCTCTCACTAGGCCGACTGAAAGGGCAGGCCCTGTGGTACAGCTGCCCAAGTCGTGTTTTTTGTGAAGTAACTGAGATGAGCTTGCAAAACCAAATGATTTCCCTGAATATTTCAATGGCATTGTTTGGTAGCATTCTTTACTAGTTAATTTTTTTTTTTTTTTCAGTCAGAGCTACATACACTAAAATTAACAGGGTAAAGCCCAAAAAAATTCCAGCACCACTTAGAAACCACGAGGTGAATAATGTTGAAAGGAGACCAATTCTCACAAACACTGTGTGAATTCTGCTGTGGTAATGGTTGGAACACATAACCGGAACTTCAGGACACTGGTCTTGGCAGAACTCAAATGGGAAATACACGCTGAAAAGGAGAGTCCGAGTCAAGAGAATTGACAAATAATAAAAGCCATCATGTGCCATTTCAAATCAGAATAATTTATTGCGAAGGGAACAGAGAAATACCACAGTAATGAACGTACAAATGGGGGCCAGCAGGAGACACGAAGCCGGTAAATGTAGTGTGGTAAGTATTCTTACAGGAGAAGATCTGATCTATTAATTTTTCTGTTCTTGGCTTGTTCCTGGGTGATCTTCTTTGCTTCCAATTTTGTGTACATTCTTTACCAGCCTTATGGCCCTAGATGTGGGGGGCTTCCAGGGCAGGATTTCAGCAGCATCCAGACCAGTATCTTCCATAGTTCCATGGACGATAGCAGCCATATCCGTAGCCTCCATAGAAAGGTCCATATCCGTAGCCGCCATAGCCACAGCCATAGCCCAGGCCACCGAGGCCATAGCCATAGCCGTAGCCCAGGCCTCCGTAGTAGCCGCCGCAGTAGCTCATGGTGTCAGGGGTGTTGAGTTTGGTTTGCTGTTCAAGGCAAGATCCTGAGAGTGAATGTCAGCATGGGTAGAGGAGTGCTTATATACCCTAGTGAGAGCACGTGCTCCATCAAGTGCATGCCCTCCTTTTGAATCGCTGTTTATTACAGCCACTTAACATGACTTGTTAATTTATTGTCCCGGACACAGCCAGAGGCCCTCACACTCATTAAAATGCCTGAGATCACTTTGTTGCTTACTAAGGGTGGCCCTTACAGGATTTGCATCCCTTTGCCAAGTTCTCATGCGGCATACTCTAAATACATACAACTTCATTTGACACATATGCCTCAGGAACGCTGGGGAGAAAAGCTACTGCATCACTTTATCAGAAAGAATGTTGTTTCTTCAAAGAGTGGACCTGTCAGACCACAAGTAGAATTCTTCTTAGGCACATACACCAATCTTACCGGGAAGTGTTGTGCTTTTTAATTCCATGTTTCTTCATCTCTGTTTTTCATTAAATTGCCATACTCCCCTTACAAGTTAAATGAATGAAATGAGTCATATTGAAAGTTCAACCAAGTACCATGTCTTTTGAGAACGTTATTCCTCGGTCCAAAGAAAGAATTATTTATCTCTTCCTGAGATAAGAAAACACAAACATTTAGGTGCCAATAACAATCAGCTTGACTGTTGTGCACACCGTAGGAATGAGAGAGAACAACCTGAAAGATGTTGAAATGTAGAACATTGTTCATCATATGCGGCATCTTTTGTACTCGTTCATGCCACTTGGAAAAGTAAATGTAAACATTTCACCAGAGACATTGGTGAAACCATGTTGATGTATGAAATGGTTCCCAAGCAGTGTGGAATCTCCCAGTACAATTCCTTGTGCTGTGGACAAGGAATTGTGGACGTTGACAAGCATGGAATAAAAGTGTCCAAAGCTGAGGGCAAGTCGCAGTAACAAAAAAATGTGTTCATAAGTCGTGTTTAAAGTTGATTAAAAGTTAGGTTCTGAAATCCTACCCCTCTTCTCTGGCTTGACATGTATCCCATTTTCATTCAACATTGCAGACTATAACTCCTTTCCCACATTCACACACACACCATTTCCCACATCTCCGCACCTGGGTCTCCCTGCACCTTGGTATACAGAGGACATGAATTGCTAATTTGTTTGCCATATGTATATAATATTTAGATTCAGAAGATGGTGCCAACAGTTTGGCAGCGCAGTTGCGTACATGGACAGTAGCAGAGGCAATCCGTGAAATCTCCAATGGCAGCATATCCTTCCCCACACTGGTCAATGAGAATCTTTTAATTTGATCCTTTGTGTGTTATATTGGGATAAATGACAAGTGTTTGAATTGGTTTTTACCTAGGCAGCAATGACATTTCGGCATCCTTCTTATGTTCATAGGCCACGTAGATATCCTCTGCTTTGAAATGCCTCGACGGGAATATGCCCATGTTGACCTAGGCTTGTTTAATCAATACTTCATTATTGATCAGCAGGAGCTCTTTACATGTTGGGGTATTGGTATTTTGTCAGATATATGTATTGAAAATATTTTGCCCCTGTGAGGGATGTGGTATGATTCCACTATAAAATGCTGTCGATGGATCAAAAGAGTGTTGTGCTCAGTTAAGCCTCATTTTTAGCATGTTGTTTCAATGTTTTCAGTTCTAATTACCAAAGTTTTGACTGCATCGCACATTATTATTCCGTTATTTCCCTCTGCTTTCTGCAAATTTGTCGAATTTATTGCATCATCTTAATGTCAATAGGCAGTTGATACAATGCGTGTTTCACTTTAATGAAGGCAATCTAACACCATATGAGCACAAAGAAAGCGAATAGGTTTAGGGCATCACACTCTGCCTACGTATCTCTGCCAAATATATATCCTTTTCAGGAGTGAGGTACTTGTGGTGAAATGTCCTCCACATGATGCGCCAAAACTCTTCCATGGAATTGAAAAGTGCTGGGGTATTTCCCTAAGAGCCAACAGAGATCCGTGTATGCGAAACTTCAAATCCTAATGATATGATGACACCATATTCTCCAAGGAGTATCCGAACCCCCTCCAAGGAGTCATCCTGCTTACTATGTGTCTTTGCACCAAGAGAAGCCCTTGGCGCAAACTCAGCAGAAATAGTACGACGCACACAGGAAATAGGAGAGCTAGAGTTGTACTCTGTGAAACACAAAGTAGCAGAGTCATCCAAAGGAGGCAGGGAGCTATTCCTATGTCCAGGCATTGTAAAGCTAAGATGCTCTCACTAGGCCGACTGAAAGGGCAGGCCCTGTGGTACAGCTGCCCAAGTCGTGTTTTTTGTGAAGTAACTGAGATGAGCTTGCAAAACCAAATGATTTCCCTGAATATTTCAATGGCATTGTTTGGTAGCATTCTTTACTAGTTAATTTTTTTTTTTTTTTCAGTCAGAGCTACATACACTAAAATTAACAGGGTAAAGCCCAAAAAAATTCCAGCACCACTTAGAAACCACGAGGTGAATAATGTTGAAAGGAGACCAATTCTCACAAACACTGTGTGAATTCTGCTGTGGTAATGGTTGGAACACATAACCGGAACTTCAGGACACTGGTCTTGGCAGCACTCAAATGGGAAATACACGCTGAAAAGGAGAGTCCGAGTCAAGAGAATTGACAAATAATAAAAGCCATCATGTGCCATTTCAAATCAGAATAATTTATTGCGAAGGGAACAGAGAAATACCACAGTAATGAACGTACAAATGGGGGCCAGCAGGAGACACGAAGCCGGTAAATGTAGTGTGGTAAGTATTCTTACAGGAGAAGATCTGATCTATTAATTTTTCTGTTCTTGGCTTGTTCCTGGGTGATCTTCTTTGCTTCCAATTTTGTGTACATTCTTTACCAGCCTTATGGCCCTAGATGTGGGGGGCTTCCAGGGCAGGATTTCAGCAGCATCCAGACCAGTATCTTCCATAGTTCCATGGACGATAGCAGCCATATCCGTAGCCTCCATAGAAAGGTCCATATCCGTAGCCGCCATAGCCACAGCCATAGCCCAGGCCACCGAGGCCATAGCCATAGCCGTAGCCCAGGCCTCCGTAGTAGCCGCCGCAGTAGCTCATGGTGTCAGGGGTGTTGAGTTTGGTTTGCTGTTCAAGGCAAGATCCTGAGAGTGAATGTCAGCATGGGTAGAGGAGTGCTTATATACCCTAGTGAGAGCACGTGCTCCATCAAGTGCATGCCCTCCTTTTGAATCGCTGTTTATTACAGCCACTTAACATGACTTGTTAATTTATTGTCCCGGACACAGCCAGAGGCCCTCACACTCATTAAAATGCCTGAGATCACTTTGTTGCTTACTAAGGGTGGCCCTTACAGGATTTGCATCCCTTTGCCAAGTTCTCATGCGGCATACTCTAAATACATACAACTTCATTTGACACATATGCCTCAGGAACGCTGGGGAGAAAAGCTACTGCATCACTTTATCAGAAAGAATGTTGTTTCTTCAAAGAGTGGACCTGTCAGACCACAAGTAGAATTCTTCTTAGGCACATACACCAATCTTACCGGGAAGTGTTGTGCTTTTTAATTCCATGTTTCTTCATCTCTGTTTTTCATTAAATTGCCATACTCCCCTTACAAGTTAAATGAATGAAATGAGTCATATTGAAAGTTCAACCAAGTACCATGTCTTTTGAGAACGTTATTCCTCGGTCCAAAGAAAGAATTATTTATCTCTTCCTGAGATAAGAAAACACAAACATTTAGGTGCCAATAACAATCAGCTTGACTGTTGTGCACACCGTAGGAATGAGAGAGAACAACCTGAAAGATGTTGAAATGTAGAACATTGTTCATCATATGCGGCATCTTTTGTACTCGTTCATGCCACTTGGAAAAGTAAATGTAAACATTTCACCAGAGACATTGGTGAAACCATGTTGATGTATGAAATGGTTCCCAAGCAGTGTGGAATCTCCCAGTACAATTCCTTGTGCTGTGGACAAGGAATTGTGGACGTTGACAAGCATGGAATAAAAGTGTCCAAAGCTGAGGGCAAGTCGCAGTAACAAAAAAATGTGTTCATAAGTCGTGTTTAAAGTTGATTAAAAGTTAGGTTCTGAAATCCTACCCCTCTTCTCTGGCTTGACATGTATCCCATTTTCATTCAACATTGCAGACTATAACTCCTTTCCCACATTCACACACACACCATTTCCCACATCTCCGCACCTGGGTCTCCCTGCACCTTGGTATACAGAGGACATGAATTGCTAATTTGTTTGCCATATGTATATAATATTTAGATTCAGAAGATGGTGCCAACAGTTTGGCAGCGCAGTTGCGTACATGGACAGTAGCAGAGGCAATCCGTGAAATCTCCAATGGCAGCATATCCTTCCCCACACTGGTCAATGAGAATCTTTTAATTTGATCCTTTGTGTGTTATATTGGGATAAATGACAAGTGTTTGAATTGGTTTTTACCTAGGCAGCAATGACATTTCGGCATCCTTCTTATGTTCATAGGCCACGTAGATATCCTCTGCTTTGAAATGCCTCGACGGGAATATGCCCATGTTGACCTAGGCTTGTTTAATCAATACTTCATTATTGATCAGCAGGAGCTCTTTACATGTTGGGGTATTGGTATTTTGTCAGATATATGTATTGAAAATATTTTGCCCCTGTGAGGGATGTGGTATGATTCCACTATAAAATGCTGTCGATGGATCAAAAGAGTGTTGTGCTCAGTTAAGCCTCATTTTTAGCATGTTGTTTCAATGTTTTCAGTTCTAATTACCAAAGTTTTGACTGCATCGCACATTATTATTCCGTTATTTCCCTCTGCTTTCTGCAAATTTGTCGAATTTATTGCATCATCTTAATGTCAATAGGCAGTTGATACAATGCGTGTTTCACTTTAATGAAGGCAATCTAACACCATATGAGCACAAAGAAAGCGAATAGGTTTAGGGCATCACACTCTGCCTACGTATCTCTGCCAAATGTATATCCTTCTCAGGAGTGAGGTACTTGTGGTGAAATGTCCTCCACATGATGCGCCAAAACTCTTCCATGGAATTGAAAAGTGCTGGGGTATTTCCCTAAGAGCCAACAGAGATCCGTGTATGCGAAACTTCAAATCCTAATGATATGATGACACCATATTCTCCAAGGAGTATCCGAACCCCCTCCAAGGAGTCATCCTGCTTACTATGTGTCTTTGCACCAAGAGAAGCCCTTGGCGCAAACTCAGCAGAAATAGTACGACGCACACAGGAAATAGGAGAGCTAGAGTTGTACTCTGTGAAACACAAAGTAGCAGAGTCATCCAAAGGAGGCAGGGAGCTATTCCTATGTCCAGGCATTGTAAAGCTAAGATGCTCTCACTAGGCCGACTGAAAGGGCAGGCCCTGTGGTACAGCTGCCCAAGTCGTGTTTTTTGTGAAGTAACTGAGATGAGCTTGCAAAACCAAATGATTTCCCTGAATATTTCAATGGCATTGTTTGGTAGCATTCTTTACTAGTTAATTTTTTTTTTTTTTCAGTCAGAGCTACATACACTAAAATTAACAGGGTAAAGCCCAAAAAAATTCCAGCACCACTTAGAAACCACGAGGTGAATAATGTTGAAAGGAGACCAATTCTCACAAACACTGTGTGAATTCTGCTGTGGTAATGGTTGGAACACATAACCGGAACTTCAGGACACTGGTCTTGGCAGCACTCAAATGGGAAATACACGCTGAAAAGGAGAGTCCGAGTCAAGAGAATTGACAAATAATAAAAGCCATCATGTGCCATTTCAAATCAGAATAATTTATTGCGAAGGGAACAGAGAAATACCACAGTAATGAACGTACAAATGGGGGCCAGCAGGAGACACGAAGCCGGTAAATGTAGTGTGGTAAATATTCTTACAGGAGAAGATCTGATCTATTAATTTTTCTGTTCTTGGCTTGTTCCTGGGTGATCTTCTTTGCTTCCAATTTTGTGTACATTCTTTACCAGCCTTATGGCCCTAGATGTGGGGGGCTTCCAGGGCAGGATTTCAGCAGCATCCAGACCAGTATCTTCCATAGTTCCATGGACGATAGCAGCCATATCCGTAGCCTCCATAGAAAGGTCCATATCCGTAGCCGCCATAGCCACAGCCATAGCCCAGGCCACCGAGGCCATAGCCATAGCCGTAGCCCAGGCCTCCGTAGTAGCCGCCGCAGTAGCTCATGGTGTCAGGGGTGTTGAGTTTGGTTTGCTGTTCAAGGCAAGATCCTGAGAGTGAATGTCAGCATGGGTAGAGGAGTGCTTATATACCCTAGTGAGAGCACGTGCTCCATCAAGTGCATGCCCTCCTTTTGAATCGCTGTTTATTACAGCCACTTAACATGACTTGTTAATTTATTGTCCCGGACACAGCCAGAGGCCCTCACACTCATTAAAATGCCTGAGATCACTTTGTTGCTTACTAAGGGTGGCCCTTACAGGATTTGCATCCCTTTGCCAAGTTCTCATGCGGCATACTCTAAATACATACAACTTCATTTGACACATATGCCTCAGGAACGCTGGGGAGAAAAGCTACTGCATCACTTTATCAGAAAGAATGTTGTTTCTTCAAAGAGTGGACCTGTCAGACCACAAGTAGAATTCTTCTTAGGCACATACACCAATCTTACCGGGAAGTGTTGTGCTTTTTAATTCCATGTTTCTTCATCTCTGTTTTTCATTAAATTGCCATACTCCCCTTACAAGTTAAATGAATGAAATGAGTCATATTGAAAGTTCAACCAAGTACCATGTCTTTTGAGAACGTTATTCCTCGGTCCAAAGAAAGAATTATTTATCTCTTCCTGAGATAAGAAAACACAGACATTTAGGTGCCAAAACAATCAGCTTGACTGTTGTGCACACCGTAGGAATGAGAGAGAACAACCTGAAAGATGTTGAAATGTAGAACATTGTTCATCATATGCGGCATCTTTTGTACTCGTTCATGCCACTTGGAAAAGTAAATGTAAACATTTCACCAGAGACATTGGTGAAACCATGTTGATGTATGAAATGGTTCCCAAGCAGTGTGGAATCTCCCAGTACAATTCCTTGTGCTGTGGACAAGGAATTGTGGACGTTGACAAGCATGGAATAAAAGTGTCCAAAGCTGAGGGCAAGTCGCAGTAACAAAAAAATGTGTTCATAAGTCGTGTTTAAAGTTGATTAAAAGTTAGGTTCTGAAATCCTACCCCTCTTCTCTGGCTTGACATGTATCCCATTTTCATTCAACATTGCAGACTATAACTCCTTTCCCACATTCACACACACACCATTTCCCACATCTCCGCACCTGGGTCTCCCTGCACCTTGGTATACAGAGGACATGAATTGCTAATTTGTTTGCCATATGTATATAATATTTAGATTCAGAAGATGGTGCCAACAGTTTGGCAGCGCAGTTGCGTACATGGACAGTAGCAGAGGCAATCCGTGAAATCTCCAATGGCAGCATATCCTTCCCCACACTGGTCAATGAGAATCTTTTAATTTGATCCTTTGTGTGTTATATTGGGATAAATGACAAGTGTTTGAATTGGTTTTTACCTAGGCAGCAATGACATTTCGGCATCCTTCTTATGTTCATAGGCCACGTAGATATCCTCTGCTTTGAAATGCCTCGACGGGAATATGCCCATGTTGACCTAGGCTTGTTTAATCAATACTTCATTATTGATCAGCAGGAGCTCTTTACATGTTGGGGTATTGGTATTTTGTCAGATATATGTATTGAAAATATTTTGCCCCTGTGAGGGATGTGGTATGATTCCACTATAAAATGCTGTCGATGGATCAAAAGAGTGTTGTGCTCAGTTAAGCCTCATTTTTAGCATGTTGTTTCAATGTTTTCAGTTCTAATTACCAAAGTTTTGACTGCATCGCACATTATTATTCCGTTATTTCCCTCTGCTTTCTGCAAATTTGTCGAATTTATTGCATCATCTTAATGTCAATAGGCAGTTGATACAATGCGTGTTTCACTTTAATGAAGGCAATCTAACACCATATGAGCACAAAGAAAGCGAATAGGTTTAGGGCATCACACTCTGCCTACGTATCTCTGCCAAATGTATATCCTTCTCAGGAGTGAGGTACTTGTGGTGAAATGTCCTCCACATGATGCGCCAAAACTCTTCCATGGAATTGAAAAGTGCTGGGGTATTTCCCTAAGAGCCAACAGAGATCCGTGTATGCGAAACTTCAAATCCTAATGATATGATGACACCATATTCTCCAAGGAGTATCCGAACCCCCTCCAAGGAGTCATCCTGCTTACTATGTGTCTTTGCACCAAGAGAAGCCCTTGGCGCAAACTCAGCAGAAATAGTACGACGCACACAGGAAATAGGAGAGCTAGAGTTGTACTCTGTGAAACACAAAGTAGCAGAGTCATCCAAAGGAGGCAGGGAGCTATTCCTATGTCCAGGCATTGTAAAGCTAAGATGCTCTCACTAGGCCGACTGAAAGGGCAGGCCCTGTGGTACAGCTGCCCAAGTCGTGTTTTTTGTGAAGTAACTGAGATGAGCTTGCAAAACCAAATGATTTCCCTGAATATTTCAATGGCATTGTTTGGTAGCATTCTTTACTAGTTAATTTTTTTTTTTTTTCAGTCAGAGCTACATACACTAAAATTAACAGGGTAAAGCCCAAAAAAATTCCAGCACCACTTAGAAACCACGAGGTGAATAATGTTGAAAGGAGACCAATTCTCACAAACACTGTGTGAATTCTGCTGTGGTAATGGTTGGAACACATAACCGGAACTTCAGGACACTGGTCTTGGCAGCACTCAAATGGGAAATACACGCTGAAAAGGAGAGTCCGAGTCAAGAGAATTGACAAATAATAAAAGCCATCATGTGCCATTTCAAATCAGAATAATTTATTGCGAAGGGAACAGAGAAATACCACAGTAATGAACGTACAAATGGGGGCCAGCAGGAGACACGAAGCCGGTAAATGTAGTGTGGTAAATATTCTTACAGGAGAAGATCTGATCTATTAATTTTTCTGTTCTTGGCTTGTTCCTGGGTGATCTTCTTTGCTTCCAATTTTGTGTACATTCTTTACCAGCCTTATGGCCCTAGATGTGGGGGGCTTCCAGGGCAGGATTTCAGCAGCATCCAGACCAGTATCTTCCATAGTTCCATGGACGATAGCAGCCATATCCGTAGCCTCCATAGAAAGGTCCATATCCGTAGCCGCCATAGCCACAGCCATAGCCCAGGCCACCGAGGCCATAGCCATAGCCGTAGCCCAGGCCTCCGTAGTAGCCGCCGCAGTAGCTCATGGTGTCAGGGGTGTTGAGTTTGGTTTGCTGTTCAAGGCAAGATCCTGAGAGTGAATGTCAGCATGGGTAGAGGAGTGCTTATATACCCTAGTGAGAGCACGTGCTCCATCAAGTGCATGCCCTCCTTTTGAATCGCTGTTTATTACAGCCACTTAACATGACTTGTTAATTTATTGTCCCGGACACAGCCAGAGGCCCTCACACTCATTAAAATGCCTGAGATCACTTTGTTGCTTACTAAGGGTGGCCCTTACAGGATTTGCATCCCTTTGCCAAGTTCTCATGCGGCATACTCTAAATACATACAACTTCATTTGACACATATGCCTCAGGAACGCTGGGGAGAAAAGCTACTGCATCACTTTATCAGAAAGAATGTTGTTTCTTCAAAGAGTGGACCTGTCAGACCACAGGTAGAATTCTTCTTAGGCACATACACCAATCTTACCGGGAAGTGTTGTGCTTTTTAATTCCATGTTTCTTCATCTCTGTTTTTCATTAAATTGCCATACTCCCCTTACAAGTTAAATGAATGAAATGAGTCATATTGAAAGTTCAACCAAGTACCATGTCTTTTGAGAACGTTATTCCTCGGTCCAAAGAAAGAATTATTTATCTCTTCCTGAGATAAGAAAACACAGACATTTAGGTGCCAAAACAATCAGCTTGACTGTTGTGCACACCGTAGGAATGAGAGAGAACAACCTGAAAGATGTTGAAATGTAGAACATTGTTCATCATATGCGGCATCTTTTGTACTCGTTCATGCCACTTGGAAAAGTAAATGTAAACATTTCACCAGAGACATTGGTGAAACCATGTTGATGTATGAAATGGTTCCCAAGCAGTGTGGAATCTCCCAGTACAATTCCTTGTGCTGTGGACAAGGAATTGTGGACGTTGACAAGCATGGAATAAAAGTGTCCAAAGCTGAGGGCAAGTCGCAGTAACAAAAAAATGTGTTCATAAGTCGTGTTTAAAGTTGATTAAAAGTTAGGTTCTGAAATCCTACCCCTCTTCTCTGGCTTGACATGTATCCCATTTTCATTCAACATTGCAGACTATAACTCCTTTCCCACATTCACACACACACCATTTCCCACATCTCCGCACCTGGGTCTCCCTGCACCTTGGTATACAGAGGACATGAATTGCTAATTTGTTTGCCATATGTATATAATATTTAGATTCAGAAGATGGTGCCAACAGTTTGGCAGCGCAGTTGCGTACATGGACAGTAGCAGAGGCAATCCGTGAAATCTCCAATGGCAGCATATCCTTCCCCACACTGGTCAATGAGAATCTTTTAATTTGATCCTTTGTGTGTTATATTGGGATAAATGACAAGTGTTTGAATTGGTTTTTACCTAGGCAGCAATGACATTTCGGCATCCTTCTTATGTTCATAGGCCACGTAGATATCCTCTGCTTTGAAATGCCTCGACGGGAATATGCCCATGTTGACCTAGGCTTGTTTAATCAATACTTCATTATTGATCAGCAGGAGCTCTTTACATGTTGGGGTATTGGTATTTTGTCAGATATATGTATTGAAAATATTTTGCCCCTGTGAGGGATGTGGTATGATTCCACTATAAAATGCTGTCGATGGATCAAAAGAGTGTTGTGCTCAGTTAAGCCTCATTTTTAGCATGTTGTTTCAATGTTTTCAGTTCTAATTACCAAAGTTTTGACTGCATCGCACATTATTATTCCGTTATTTCCCTCTGCTTTCTGCAAATTTGTCGAATTTATTGCATCATCTTAATGTCAATAGGCAGTTGATACAATGCGTGTTTCACTTTAATGAAGGCAATCTAACACCATATGAGCACAAAGAAAGCGAATAGGTTTAGGGCATCACACTCTGCCTACGTATCTCTGCCAAATATATATCCTTCTCAGGAGTGAGGTACTTGTGGTGAAATGTCCTCCACATGATGCGCCAAAACTCTTCCATGGAATTGAAAAGTGCTGGGGTATTTCCCTAAGAGCCAACAGAGATCCGTGTATGCGAAACTTCAAATCCTAATGATATGATGACACCATATTCTCCAAGGAGTATCCGAACCCCCTCCAAGGAGTCATCCTGCTTACTATGTGTCTTTGCACCAAGAGAAGCCCTTGGCGCAAACTCAGCAGAAATAGTACGACGCACACAGGAAATAGGAGAGCTAGAGTTGTACTCTGTGAAACACAAAGTAGCAGAGTCATCCAAAGGAGGCAGGGAGCTATTCCTATGTCCAGGCATTGTAAAGCTAAGATGCTCTCACTAGGCCGACTGAAAGGGCAGGCCCTGTGGTACAGCTGCCCAAGTCGTGTTTTTTGTGAAGTAACTGAGATGAGCTTGCAAAAACCAAATGATTTCCCTGAATATTTCAATGGCATTGTTTGGTAGCATTCTTTACTAGTTAATTTTTTTTTTTTTTCAGTCAGAGCTACATACACTAAAATTAACAGGGTAAAGCCCAAAAAAATTCCAGCACCACTTAGAAACCACGAGGTGAATAATGTTGAAAGGAGACCAATTCTCACAAACACTGTGTGAATTCTGCTGTGGTAATGGTTGGAACACATAACCGGAACTTCAGGACACTGGTCTTGGCAGCACTCAAATGGGAAATACACGCTGAAAAGGAGAGTCCGAGTCAAGAGAATTGACAAATAATAAAAGCCATCATGTGCCATTTCAAATCAGAATAATTTATTGCGAAGGGAACAGAGAAATACCACAGTAATGAACGTACAAATGGGGGCCAGCAGGAGACACGAAGCCGGTAAATGTAGTGTGGTAAATATTCTTACAGGAGAAGATCTGATCTATTAATTTTTCTGTTCTTGGCTTGTTCCTGGGTGATCTTCTTTGCTTCCAATTTTGTGTACATTCTTTACCAGCCTTATGGCCCTAGATGTGGGGGGCTTCCAGGGCAGGATTTCAGCAGCATCCAGACCAGTATCTTCCATAGTTCCATGGACGATAGCAGCCATATCCGTAGCCTCCATAGAAAGGTCCATATCCGTAGCCGCCATAGCCACAGCCATAGCCCAGGCCACCGAGGCCATAGCCATAGCCGTAGCCCAGGCCTCCGTAGTAGCCGCCGCAGTAGCTCATGGTGTCAGGGGTGTTGAGTTTGGTTTGCTGTTCAAGGCAAGATCCTGAGAGTGAATGTCAGCATGGGTAGAGGAGTGCTTATATACCCTAGTGAGAGCACGTGCTCCATCAAGTGCATGCCCTCCTTTTGAATCGCTGTTTATTACAGCCACTTAACATGACTTGTTAATTTATTGTCCCGGACACAGCCAGAGGCCCTCACACTCATTAAAATGCCTGAGATCACTTTGTTGCTTACTAAGGGTGGCCCTTACAGGATTTGCATCCCTTTGCCAAGTTCTCATGCGGCATACTCTAAATACATACAACTTCATTTGACACATATGCCTCAGGAACGCTGGGGAGAAAAGCTACTGCATCACTTTATCAGAAAGAATGTTGTTTCTTCAAAGAGTGGACCTGTCAGACCACAAGTAGAATTCTTCTTAGGCACATACACCAATCTTACCGGGAAGTGTTGTGCTTTTTAATTCCATGTTTCTTCATCTCTGTTTTTCATTAAATTGCCATACTCCCCTTACAAGTTAAATGAATGAAATGAGTCATATTGAAAGTTCAACCAAGTACCATGTCTTTTGAGAACGTTATTCCTCGGTCCAAAGAAAGAATTATTTATCTCTTCCTGAGATAAGAAAACACAAACATTTAGGTGCCAATAACAATCAGCTTGACTGTTGTGCACACCGTAGGAATGAGAGAGAACAACCTGAAAGATGTTGAAATGTAGAACATTGTTCATCATATGCGGCATCTTTTGTACTCGTTCATGCCACTTGGAAAAGTAAATGTAAACATTTCACCAGAGACATTGGTGAAACCATGTTGATGTATGAAATGGTTCCCAAGCAGTGTGGAATCTCCCAGTACAATTCCTTGTGCTGTGGACAAGGAATTGTGGACGTTGACAAGCATGGAATAAAAGTGTCCAAAGCTGAGGGCAAGTCGCAGTAACAAAAAAATGTGTTCATAAGTCGTGTTTAAAGTTGATTAAAAGTTAGGTTCTGAAATCCTACCCCTCTTCTCTGGCTTGACATGTATCCCATTTTCATTCAACATTGCAGACTATAACTCCTTTCCCACATTCACACACACACCATTTCCCACATCTCCGCACCTGGGTCTCCCTGCACCTTGGTATACAGAGGACATGAATTGCTAATTTGTTTGCCATATGTATATAATATTTAGATTCAGAAGATGGTGCCAACAGTTTGGCAGCGCAGTTGCGTACATGGACAGTAGCAGAGGCAATCCGTGAAATCTCCAATGGCAGCATATCCTTCCCCACACTGGTCAATGAGAATCTTTTAATTTGATCCTTTGTGTGTTATATTGGGATAAATGACAAGTGTTCGAATTGGTTTTTACCTAGGCAGCAATGACATTTCGGCATCCTTCTTATGTTCATAGGCCACGTAGATGTCCTCTGCTTTGAAATGCCTCGACGGGAATATGCCCATGTTGACCTAGGCTTGTTTAATCAATACTTCATTATTGATCAGCAGGAGCTCTTTACATGTTGGGGTATTGGTATTTTGTCAGATATATGTATTGAAAATATTTTGCCCCTGTGAGGGATGTGGTATGATTCCACTATAAAATGCTGTCGATGGATCAAAAGAGTGTTGTGCTCAGTTAAGCCTCATTTTCAGCATGTTGTTTCAATGTTTTCAGTTCTAATTACCAAAGTTTTGACTGCATCGCACATTATTATTCCGTTATTTCCCTCTGCTTTCTGCAAATTTGTCGAATTTATTGCATCATCTTAATGTCAATAGGCAGTTGATACAATGCGTGTTTCACTTTAATGAAGGCAATCTAACACCATATGAGCACAAAGAAAGCGAATAGGTTTAGGGCATCACACTCTGCCTACGTATCTCTGCCAAATATATATCCTTCTCAGGAGTGAGGTACTTGTGGTGAAATGTCCTCCACATGATGCGCCAAAACTCTTCCATGGAATTGAAAAGTGCTGGGGTATTTCCCTAAGAGCCAACAGAGATCCGTGTGTGCGAAACTTCAAATCCTAATGATATGATGACACCATATTCTCCAAGGAGTATCCGAACCCCCTCCAAGGAGTCATCCTGCTTACTATGTGTCTTTGCACCAAGAGAAGCCCTTGGCGCAAACTCAGCAGAAATAGTACGACGCACACAGGAAATAGGAGAGCTAGAGTTGTACTCTGTGAAACACAAAGTAGCAGAGTCATCCAAAGGAGGCAGGGAGCTATTCCTATGTCCAGGCATTGTAAAGCTAAGATGCTCTCACTAGGCCGACTGAAAGGGCAGGCCCTGTGGTACAGCTGCCCAAGTCGTGTTTTTTGTGAAGTAACTGAGATGAGCTTGCAAAAACCAAATGATTTCCCTGAATATTTCAATGGCATTGTTTGGTAGCATTCTTTACTAGTTAATTTTTTTTTTTTTTCAGTCAGAGCTACATACACTAAAATTAACAGGGTAAAGCCCAAAGAAATTCCAGCACCACTTAGAAACCACGAGGTGAATAATGTTGAAAGGAGACCAATTCTCACAAACACTGTGTGAATTCTGCTGTGGTAATGGTTGGAACACATAACCGGAACTTCAGGACACTGGTCTTGGCAGAACTCAAATGGGAAATACACGCTGAAAAGGAGAGTCCGAGTCAAGAGAATTGACAAATAATAAAAGCCATCATGTGCCATTTCAAATCAGAATAATTTATTGCGAAGGGAACAGAGAAATACCACAGTAATGAACGTACAAATGGGGGCCAGCAGGAGACACGAAGCCGGTAAATGTAGTGTGGTAAATATTCTTACAGGAGAAGATCTGATCTATTAATTTTTCTGTTCTTGGCTTGTTCCTGGGTGATCTTCTTTGCTTCCAATTTTGTGTACATTCTTTACCAGCCTTATGGCCCTAGATGTGGGGGGCTTCCAGGGCAGGATTTCAGCAGCATCCAGACCAGTATCTTCCATAGTTCCATGGACGATAGCAGCCATATCCGTAGCCTCCATAGAAAGGTCCATATCCGTAGCCGCCATAGCCACAGCCATAGCCCAGGCCACCGAGGCCATAGCCATAGCCGTAGCCCAGGCCTCCGTAGTAGCCGCCGCAGTAGCTCATGGTGTCAGGGGTGTTGAGTTTGGTTTGCTGTTCAAGGCAAGATCCTGAGAGTGAATGTCAGCATGGGTAGAGGAGTGCTTATATACCCTAGTGAGAGCACGTGCTCCATCAAGTGCATGCCCTCCTTTTGAATCGCTGTTTATTACAGCCACTTAACATGACTTGTTAATTTATTGTCCCGGACACAGCCAGAGGCCCTCACACTCATTAAAATGCCTGAGATCACTTTGTTGCTTACTAAGGGTGGCCCTTACAGGATTTGCATCCCTTTGCCAAGTTCTCATGCGGCATACTCTAAATACATACAACTTCATTTGACACATATGCCTCAGGAACGCTGGGGAGAAAAGCTACTGCATCACTTTATCAGAAAGAATGTTGTTTCTTCAAAGAGTGGACCTGTCAGACCACAGGTAGAATTCTTCTTAGGCACATACACCAATCTTACCGGGAAGTGTTGTGCTTTTTAATTCCATGTTTCTTCATCTCTGTTTTTCATTAAATTGCCATACTCCCCTTACAAGTTAAATGAATGAAATGAGTCATATTGAAAGTTCAACCAAGTACCATGTCTTTTGAGAACGTTATTCCTCGGTCCAAAGACAGAATTATTTATCTCTTCCTGAGATAAGAAAACACAAACATTTAGGTGCCAATAACAATCAGCTTGACTGTTGTGCACACCGTAGGAATGAGAGAGAACAACCTGAAAGATGTTGAAATGTAGAACATTGTTCATCATATGCTGCATCTTTTGTACTCGTTCATGCCACTTGGAAAAGTTAATGTAAACATTTCACCAGAGACATTGGTGAAACCATGTTGATGTATGAAATGGTTCCCAAGCAGTGTGGAATCTCCCAGTACAATTCCTTGTGCTGTGGACAAGGAATTGTGGACGTTGACAAGCATGGAATAAAGTGTCCAAACCTGAGGGTATGTCTCAGTAATAAAAAATGTGTTCATAATTCGTATTTAAAGTTGATTAAAAGTTAGGTTCTGAAATCCTACCCCTCTTCTCTGCCTTGACATATGTCCTGTTTTCATTCAGCATTGCAGATTATGACTTCTTTCCTTCACTTAAAGACCCAATGTCCCCCATTTCTGCACCTGGTTTTCCTGCAGTTTGGTATACATAGGACATGGATTGCTAATTTATTTGCCATGTATATGTAATATTTAGATTCAGTATATCGTGGCAACAATTTGCCATCACAGTTATGTAGATTTACTGTAGCAGAGGCTATGCATGAAATTTCCAATGGCTGCATATCCTTACCAACAAATGTCAATTTGAATATTTAATTTCATCATTTGTGTGTTACATAGGTATATCTGGTTTATTTTTTAAATTTATTTTTACCTTCACAGCATTGACATTTTCTTGTCCTTCTTATGTGCATAGGCCACTTAGATGTCCTGTGCTTTGAAATGCCTCTTTGGGAATTTGCCCATATTTACCTTGTCTTATTGAATCATCACTTTATTTTTGATTTGCAGGTGCTCTTTGCATTTTAACGTTTGGCTATTTTCTCAGATTTATGTAGTGAAAATATTTTGTCCCTCGAATGTGATTTGGTATTTTTCCACTTTAAAATGGTGTCTGTGGATCAACAGAGTGTTGTGTACAGTTAAGTCTAATTTTTATCGTGTCAATTCTTTATTTTTAGTTCTAATTAATAATGATTTGAGTACATCGTACATTATTACTCCATTATTTCCCTCCGCTTTCTTCCAAACTTGGTGCATTTTATAGGGTCATCAGAAATGTGAATAGGCATTTGATACAATGAGTATTTCATTTTACTGGAGGCAAACTAAAGGAATAGGAGCACGAATAAATCTAATAGGTTTTCGGATATCACATTCTGCCTACTTATCTCTACCAAATATACATCTTTTTCAGAAGTGAGTTACCAGTGGTGACATGTCCTCCCATGATGAGCCAAAACATTTCCCTGGAATTAAAAAAGTGCTGGAGTATTTCCTAAGATGCAGCAGAGATCCATAAATTGGAAATTTCAAATCTTAATTATATGATGTCACCATATTCTTCTCCGAGTATCCAAGCCTCCTCCAAGGAGTTATCCTGCTGACTATGCTTCTTTGCACCAAGAGAAGCCCTTGGCTCAACCTCAGGAGAAATACTGTTATGCATACAGACAATAGAATAGCTAATGTTGTACTCTGAGAAAAACAAAGTAGTAGAGTCATCCAATGGAGGAACGGAGCTATTCCTATGTCCAGGCATTTTAAAGTTAATATGCTATGACTAGGCTGACTTAAAGGGTAGGCCCTGTTGTGAAGCTGCCCAAATTGGGTTTCATGTGAAGTAAATGAGATGAGCTTGCAAATCAAAATGATTTCTCTGAATATTTCAATGACATTGATATGCAGCATTCTTTACTAGTTAACTTTTTTTCTGTCAGAACTACATACACTAAAATTAACAGGGTAAAGACCTTAAAACATACCAGCACCACTTAGAAAACATGAGGTGATTAATGTTGAAAGTAGATTAATTCTCACAAACTCTATGTGAATTCTGCTGTGGTAATGGTTGGAACACATAACCAGAACTTCAGGATACTGGTCTTGGAAGAACTCAAATGGGAAATACACGCTGAAAAGGAGAGTCCAATTCTAGAGAATTAACAAATAATAAAAGCCATCATGTGCCATTTCAAATCAGAATAATTTATTGCAAAGGGAATAGAAAAAAACCACAGTAATGAAAGTACAAATGGGGGCCACCAGGAGACATGAAGCCGGTAAATGTAGTATGGTAAATATTCTTATACGATGAAAGGATTAAACATGGTGGCATGAGAGGAGAGACAGCGGCTTCCTCCTAAAACTGGATAGAATTAGAAAATTTAATTGGCGCAGCTAATCCTGAGAGAGCAACAGGAAAGAGGACGGCATCAGACTGCACACACCTGGAGAAAAGAGTAGACCTCAGTGAATGGGGTAATATACCAGAGCTGTGGCTCTGCAGGACCCAAGCCCTTCCCCCACCCCAGCTCACCAGCAGGAAGAAGAGAAACAGAGCAGGGAGGGAGTGGAAGGCTTGGGACTACTGAATACCTAGCTCTGGAGCAGAGATCTGTGCTGGGAGCACAAACCTACATTTCATGGTGCTTTCATGAGACTTGCATGACTACCGGGTTGGAAAGTTAATATTAATACAGGCAGAGTTCCTGGGGTGACTGGGATTCCAGCTGCTTGTGGAAAGCAGGGATCCATATCTGGCTACTCTGGGAAAAAAACATACCTGTTTGAACGGCCCACTGGCTCAGACAGTGGAGATAGGCACAGCTCCCGGCAGGCAGGAAACAGCTCCTTCCTCCCCCCAGGTACCAGTACCTCCCCTGTGACCCCCAACATTGCTTCAGGGGCTGAGCAGCTCCAGAATAGAGCTTTTGGAAACTAGAGGGCACCACATACACACATGAAATGCCAAAGGAACCTTGTCCAGAGTAAAATTGTTAATACAACACCTGAGAAAGATTTAAATGATATAGACCTCGTGACTCTTCCTGAAAGGGAGTACAAAATAAAAATCATCAACATTCTAATGGAGGTACAGAAAGACATCCAAGAACTCAGGAGTGAATTCAGGTCAGAGTTCCAATTGTTGAAGAACACAATGGAGGGTATAAAAGCAAGTTGGATATGGTGGAGGAGACAATAAATGAAATAGAAACTAGAGAATAGGAATACAAAGAAGCTGAGGCACAGAGAGAAAAAAGGATCTCTAAAAATGAAAGAATATTGAGAGAACTGTGTGACCAATCCAAGCAGAACAATATTCACATTATAGAGATACCAGGAGAAGAAGAGAGAGAGAAAGGGATAGAAAGTGTCTTTGAGGAGGAAGTTGCTGAAAACTTCCCCAATCTGGGGAAGGAGATAGTCTGTCAGGCTATGGAGATCCACAGAACCCCCAACACAAGGCACCCAAGGAAGACAACAGCAAGACACATAGTAATTAAAATGGAAAAGATCAAGGATAAGGACAGACTGTTAAAAGCAGCCAGAGGCAGAAATAAGATCACATACAAAGGAAAGCCCATCGGGCTAACATCAGACTTCTCAGCAGAAACTTTACAGGCCGGAAGCTAGTGGCATGATGTATTTAATGCCATGAAGCAGAAGGGCCTGGAAACAAGATTACTTTTTCTGGTGAGATTACCATTTAAATTTGAAGGAGGGATTAAACAATTTCCAGATAAGCAAAAGCTGAGAGAGTTTACCTCCCACAAACCATCTCTGCAGTCTATTTTGGAGGGACTGCTATAGTTGGAAGTATTCCTAGGGTTGGATAGCTATCACCAGAGGTAGTAAAACCACGGTAGAGAGGGTGGAGCAGCTGATTGAGAGATAAATGCAAAATTAAATTGACTATCCCCAAAGTCAATCAAGGGATAGACAAAAAGAACAGAATTTGATACCTAATATATAATGAAGGAGGAATAAATAGGAGGATAAATAGAAAAGAACCCATAGATTGTGTTTGTAACAGCATACTAAGTGAGTTAAGTTAGACTCTTAGATAGTAAGGAAAGTAACCTGGAACCATTAGTAAACACGAATCTAAAGCCTGAAATGGCAATAAGTACATATCCATCGATAATCACCCTAAATGTCAATGGACTGAATGCACCAATCAAAAGATATAGAGTCACTGAATGGATAAAAAAACAAGACCTTACAAAGGACTCACCTCAAACCCAAAGACATGCACAGATGAAAAGTCAAGAGATGGAAAAAGATATTTCATGCAAACAATAGGGAGAAAAAAGCAGGCGTTGCAGTACTAGTATCAGACAAAATAGACTTCAAAACAAAGAAAGTAAAGAGATAAAGAAGGGCTCTACATAATGATAAAGGGCTCAGTCCAACAAGAGGATATAACCATTATAAATATATATGCTCCCAACACAGGAGCATCAGCATATGTGAAACAAATACTAACAGAACTAAAGGAGGAAATAGAATGCAATGCATTCCTTTTAGGACTCATCAACACACCATTCACTCCAGAGGACAGATCCACCAGACAGAAAATAAGTAAGGACACAGAGGCACTGAACAACACACTAGAACAGATGGACCTAATAGACATCTATAGAACTCTACACCCAAAACCAACAGGATACACATTCTTCTCAAGTGCACATGGAACATTCTCCAGAATAGACCACATACTAGGCCACAAAAAGAGCCTCAGTAAATTCAAAAATATTGAAATCCTACCAACCAACTTTTCAGACCAGAAAGGTATAGAACTAGAAATAAATTGTACAAAGAAAGCAAAAAGGCTCACAAAAACATGGAGGCTTAACAACACGCCTCTAAAGAGTCAATGGATAAATGACCAAATTAAAATGGAGATCCAGCAATATATAGAAATAAATGACAACAACAACACAAAGCCCCAACTTCTGTGGGATGCAGCGAAAGCAGTCTTAAGAGGAAAGTGTATAGCAATCCAGGCATATTTAAAGTAGGAAGAAAAAACCCAAATGCATAGTCTAACATCACAATTATCAAAATTGGAAAAAGAAGAACAAATGAGGCCTAAAGTCAGCAGAAGTAGGGACATAATAAAGATCAGAGAAGAAATAAACAATATTGAGAAGAATTAAACAATAGAAAAATATCAATGAAACCAAGAGGTGGTTCTTTGAGAAAATATACAAAATAGATAAGCCTCTAGCCAGACTTATTAAGAGAAAAAGAGAATCAACACACATAAACAGAATCATAAATGAGAAAGAAAACATCACAACAGACTCATCAGAAATACAAAGAATTATTAAAGACTACTATGTAAACCTATATGCTAAGAATCTGGATAACCTAGCAGAAATGGACAACTTCCTAGAAAAATACAACCTTCCAAGACTGACCAAGGAAGAAACAAAAAATGTAAACAAACCAATTACCAGCAAAGAAATTTAAGTGGTAATCAAAAAACTACCCAAGGAAAAAAACCCCAGAGCAGATGGATTTACCTCGGAATTTTATAAGGCACACAGTGAAGATATAATACCCATTCTCTTTAAAGTTTTCCAAAAAATAGAAGAGGAGGGAATACTCCCAAACTCATTCTATGAAGCCAACATCACCCTAATACCAAAACCAGGCAAAGACCCTGCCTGGTTTCTATTGAAAGACCCCACCAAAAAAGAAAATTACAGACCAATATATATCTGATGAACATAGATGCAAAAATACTCAATAAAATATTTGCAAACTGATAAATCTGCAAAGAAGTAAAAAGCTAACCTTTTCAAACAATATGGCTTCTCTCTCACTTACCAACTTTACATTTCCCTGTATGGCCCTGGAAGATGACTGGTTAGCCAGAGACAGGTAAGATTCCTCAAGGGAAGAATAACCTAAGACAGGCACAGTCGCAGGGGGGCCATCAGGTGAGAAATTGGGGATCAACAGAGGTGAGGCTCAGAATCTCATCCCCCCTGCTTTGAGAGAAATCTTCTGCATCCATGGATGTTTTGCTGCCCTTGTCTAGCTTGGAGTAATACTTAGTCTATAGGCACAGACCTGATCATCTACATTTGCCCTCTTACAGCACTAAACCATGTTTTCTACCTTTATCTTGCATCTACCTACCACTTCAGCATTTTATTAAAAATGAAAATAATAATAATGATAAAGGGAGAAATGTGGGATCACATATAAGTCAAGTATAAAAATCAAATGAATATTCATATTTAACCTGATTGTTTATTGTTCATAATGCGTGATCAAAACTGAAAGTTTCTGTGATGAATGCCCTTGTACTGTTCACCATGTAAGAGTTTATTCACTTTGTAAGAATTCGTTCACCATGTAAGAACTTGTTCGTTATGCTTCAGAAGATTGGAGACTGACAAGAATTAGGCTTGAGATGGATTGATGATTGTACATTGAGCATTGACCCCCTATACTGAATTTTATTGTTGTTAACAACCATTTGATCAATAAATATGAGAGACGCCCTCTCAAAAAAAAAAATTTGCAAACTGAATTCAAAAATATACCAAAAGGATCATACACCACGACCAAGTGGGATTCATCCCAGAGGTGCAAGGATGGTACAACATTCGAAAATCCATCAACATCATCCACCACATCAACAAAAGAAAGACATAAACCAAATGATCATCTCCATAGATGCTGAAAAAGCATTCAACAAAATTCAACATCCATTCATGATAAAAACTCTCAACAAAATGGGTATAGAGGGCAAGTACCTCAACAAAACAAAGGCCATATATGATAAACCCACAGCCAACATCATACTGAACAGTGAGAAGCTGAAAGCATTTCCTCTGAGATCGGGAACAAGACAGGGATGCTTACTCTCTCCACTGTTATTCAACATAATACTGGAGGTCCTAACCATGGCAATTAGACAAAACAAAGAAATACAAGTAATCCAGATTGGTAATGAAGAAGTTAAACTGTCACTATTTGCAGATGATATGATATTGTACATAAAAATCCCTAAAGACTCCACTCCAAAACTACTAGAACTGATATAGGAATACAGCAAAGCTGCAGAACACAAAATTAACACACAAAAATCTGTGGCTTTCCTATACACTAACAATGAACCAATAGAAACAGAAATCAGGAAAACAATTCCATTCACAATTGCATCAAAAGAATAAAATACCTAGGAATAAACCTAACCAAAGAAGTGAAAGACCTATACCCTGAAAACTATAAGACACTCTTAAGAGAAATTAAAGAGGTCACTAACAAATGTAAACTCATCCCATGCTCTTGGCTAAGAAGAATTAATATAATCAAAATGGCCTTCCTGCCCAAAGCAATATACAGATTTGGTGCAATCCCTATCAAATTACCAACAACATTCTTCAACGAAGTGGAACAAATAGTTTAAAAATTCACATGGAAACACCAAAGACCCCAAATAACCAAAGCAATCCTGAGAAAGAAGAATAAAGTGGCAGAGATCTCACTCCCCAACTTCAAGGTCTACTAGAAAGCCATAGTAATCAAGACAATTTGGTACTGGCAGAAGAACAGAGCCACAGACCAGTGGAACAGAATAGAGACTCCAGACATTAACCCAAACAAATATGGTCAATTAATGTTTGATAAAGGGTCCATGGATATACAATGGCAAAATGACAGTCTCTTCAACAGATGGTGCTGGCAAAACTGGACAGCTACATGTAAGAGAATGAAACTGGATCACTGTCTAACCCCATACACAAAAGTAAATTCGAAATGGATCAAAGACCTGAATTTAAGTCATGAAACCATAAAACTCTTAGAAAAAAACATAAGCAAAAATCTCTTGGACATAAACATTAGCAACTTCTTCATGAGCATATATTCCCAGGCAAGGAAAACAAAGGCAAAAATGAACAAGTGAGACTATATCAAGATGAAAAGCTTCTGTACAGCAAAGGACACCATCAATAGAACAAAAAGGTACCTTACAGTATGGGAGAATATATTTGTAAATGAGAGATCCAATAAAGGCTTGACATCCAAAATATATAAAGAGCTCATGCACCTCAACAAAGAAAAAGCAAATAATACAATTAAAAAATGGAAGATGAGCTGAACAGACAGTTCTCCAAAGAAGAAATTGAGATGACCAACAGACACATAAAAAGATGCTCCACATTGCTAGTTATCAGAGAAATGCAAATTAAAACCACAATGAGATATCACCTCATACCAGTAAGGATGGCTACCATCCAAAAGACAAACAACAACAAATATTGGTGAGGTTGTGGAGAAAGGGAAACTCTTCTACACTGCTGGTGGGAATGTAAATTAGTTCAATGATTGTGGAAAGCAGTATGGAGGTTCCTCAAAATGCTCAAAATAGACTTATCATTTGACCCAGGAATTCCACTTCTAGGAATTTACCCTAAGAATGCAGCAGCCCAGTTTGAAAAAGACAGATGCACCCCTATGTTTATCACAGCACTATTTACAATAGCCAAGAATTGGAGGCAAGCCAAGTGTCCATCAGTAGAGGACTGGATAAAGAAGATGTGGTACATATACACAATAGAATATTATTCAGCCATAAGAAGAAAACAAATCCTACAATTTGCAACAACATGGATGGAAGTAGAGGGTATTATGCTCAGTGAAATAAGCCAAGTGGAGAAAGACAAATACCAAATGATTTCACTCATCTGTGGAGTGTAAGAACAAAAGAAAAACTGAAGGAACAAAACAGCAGCAGAATCACAAAACCCAAGAATGGACTAAGAGTTACCAAAGGGAAAGAGACTTGGGAGAATGGGAGAGTAGGGAAGGATAAGGGCAGTAAAGAAAAAAGGGCATATTATGATTAGCATGTATAAGGTGGTGGGTGGGGAAAAGGTGAGGGCTGTGAAACACAGAGAAGACAAGTAGTGATTCTGCAACATCTTACTATGCTGATGGACAGTGACTGTAATGGCGTTTGTTGGCGGGTGGGGACATAGGGTAGGGAAGAGTCTAGTAAACATAATGTTCTTTATGTAATTGTAAATTAATGATAAAATAAAAATATATGTATTCTTACAAGACAAGATGTGAGCTATTAATTTTTCTTATCTTGGCTTATTCCTGGGTGGTCTTCCTTGGTTCAAATTTTGTGTACATTCTTTACCAGCCTTATGGCCCTAGATGTTGGGCTTTCAGGAGTATTTTACTAGCATCCAGACCAGTATCTTCCATAGTTCCATGGATGATAGCAGCCATATCTGTCGCCTCCATAAAAAGGTCCATATCCATAGCTGCCATAGCCCAGGCCACTGGGGCCATAGCCATAGCCATAGCCCAGGCCTCCATAGTAGCCCACGGTGTCAGGGTTAGTGAGTTTGGTTTGCTGTTCAAGGCAAAATCCTGAGAGTGAGTGTCAGCATGTGTATAGGAGGGCTCATATACCCTAGTGAGAGTACATGATCCATCACGTGTATACCCTCCTTTTTATTACACTTCGTTAACATAACTTGTTAATTTATTGTCCCTAACACAAAGGCCCTCACACTCATTAAAATGCTTGAGATGGCCTTGTTGCTTGTCAGCATTGCCCTTAGAAGTTATTGCATCACTTTGTCAATTCTTCATGCTGCTTACTTTGAATATATAGAAGTTTATTTTTTCTAATGTACTTTACGAATACCAGGTAGAAAAGCCACTCCATCAGTTTATCAGAAGGAATGTCGTGTGTTCATTGTTTGAACATGTCAGACCCTAAATGGGTTCTTCATAATTTTGTATTCCAATCATATTTGAAAGTATTTGCTTTTTTTTTCAATTAGATATTTCTTTATCTCTGTTTTCCTTTAGATTGCTATACTCCATTTCAAATTAAAAGAGTGAAATATGTCAAATTCAAAGTTCAACCATCCTTTGTATCCTTTTTATAATTTTATTCCTGAGTCACAAGAGTGAATTTTTATATCTTAATATTTGTCTGTTTTGAGATCCAGAAACAGAAACATTTGAGAGCCAATACAAATATGCCTGACTGTTGCGTACAGTGAAGTAATGCTAGAAATCATTTTAAAAAGTTAAAATTTAGAACATTGCTCATCATATCTGGCATACTTTTTACTTGGCGTACTACTTGGAAAATTAATTGCAAACATTGATGAACCAAGTTTGATGAATGTAATTATTACAATCCATGTTTACTCTTCATTCCTTGTGCTGAGAATTCTATGGACTTTGACAAGCATGGAATCAGTGTTCAAAAGCTGTGGGAAATCACAGTAATCAAAAATGTGTTCATAAGTAGTGTTGAAAGTTGATTAAATGTTATTGTCTGAAATCCTGCCCCTCCTCTCTGATATGGCATCTATCCCAGTTTCTTTCAAAATTTCAGATTATAACTTCTGTTATATCTGCACATACATTTATAGACAACATTCCCTCCCATTTCTGTACTATATATATTTCATCTTATATAATTTCATTTTATGATTTAAATGGTCCTATTTTTACAACTTTGTAATTTACAGAAAAATTGAACTTGAAAAACAATCATTTCCTGTATATCACACACATACATGCATTTTCCCCTGTTACTAAACATCTTAATTATTATGGCATATTAATTACAGATTGTGAACCAACATGGACACTTTATTATTAGCTAAAGTTATAGTTCAGCGTTCACTCTTTCTGTTGTACCATTCTATCAGTTGGAAAACACATATCTTTGGTTCAGTATTAATCATAAAAAAGTCACAGACTTAAAAATTTCCTTTGCTCCACTGATTTCCCCTTCTTTCCCTCAAACGCCTGCAACCACTAATTTTCTTTTCTTTTTAGGAAATACCATACTAGTATCTACTGAGATATCAAATGTGTCTTAAGGCCTTAGGTGCTAAAAAGACTATCCAAATCCAAGGGCTCTGTTGAATTCAATAAAGAAATGTCTTCAGAATCTCCAAAATACAGCTATTATGTTAAAAGTTAAAGTGAAAAAGGTAATTGAGGGCAAATCCCTCAGCGGACTTAAAGAAGTTAGTTACTCATAGCCAAAGGTGACCACAAACCTGGTTCTTCCAGGTGCGCCCTTAGCTTTAGGTGAGTCTTTAAATTCTTGTGAATTATACATACCCTCAATTACTGTGTTCAGTTCCACTTAATCTTATAAGTAATTTTCTGTGATACATTTTTTACAACTGCATTTGTTTATCTCTTTTTAATAACTACCATATAAAAACATAAACACGTGTCATGAAGATGAATGAATTATAAGGTCTTTCAAATAAGCACCATGTTTCTTCCAGGTATGGGTAACTCTGTACCTAAAGAATAAAGATTTAAAGGATCAATAAGCTTAAATGGCTTTTTGACCTCAGAGGAACATATAATCACCATTTCATTTGCATTGGTTCTTTTTTTCAGTTATGACCATGAACTATATATAATATAATGTATACTATATATGTATTCTTAAGTGTAAAATTGATAAATTTGGGCCAATATTCATACACTACCTATCCAAAGCCTATCTTACCTATTCAAAGTATACCTAATGCCTAAAATGTCTCTTGCTCCTTTTTCATCAATACCACCCATCCTTGTAGCTTTTAATAAGAGTTTCTGTAGCTCTTGTCAATAGTTTCCCAAATGGTTGTCAGATTTATAGTCCCACCAGCAAGATAAGAAAGTTCCAGTTGCTCTACACCTTTGACATTTGTCATTTTCTGACTATTTTATTGCGATCATACTTGTGGGCATGTAGTAACCTGAGTATTCTTTTAATTTAGTGTTTACCTGTTGAGCAACAATATTGGGCAAGATTAGATATGCTTGTTGATTATTTATATATTCTCTTTTTTAAAGTGTCTAATAATTTGAATTCATTCTTAGTTCAGTTTGTAATATTTTAGTCTTGATTTATAGGAGCTCTTTATAGGCATGGGTAATTTGTCAGGTGTGTGTTTTGAAAATATTTTCTGCTTGTTTTAGCTTGTTTCTGCACTTTGAAATGTTATGTATGTATGAACAGAACTTCTTAATATAACTAGCTTAGTTTTATTTCTCAATTCTTAACAGACAATATTTAAAATCTTGATGCCTCCCTAAAGAAGTTACTTCTAAACATGAGACAAAACACAGAGAAGGAGAGTGAAAAAGGGAACAAAACAAACAGATGTTTCTTATCCATATATTTAGCTTAGTCAAATTGATAGAGCCCCACCCAGTTAAATAAACATTGAAACTCCATTATAGTGATACTCTCAAAAAGGTCAAGAGGGCATTCTGGCAATTTTGGACTGCTTTCTGGTATCTAGAAGTATGACATTAGGCTGGAAAGAAATAAATGGCTCTATTGAATTTGTGCAGGAATTTGGGTGAGGGACAAAAATGTAGCCAGTATGAAACATTGTATTTTTTTTCTGAGATCAGTCTAAGGATGTCTTTGATAGTGAGTGTGTGTATTTCTTTTTAATTTTTAAATATGTTTGTTGAACTCTTACTGATATACAATATTATACTGGTTTCATGTATAGAACACAGTGATTTGACAGTTATCTACATTATTAGTGGATAACCCAAATAGTGCAGTTATTCCCTGTTGATATAGAAACATGTTACAAAATTATTGACTATATTTTCTATGCTCCTTCCATCCTGTGATGAACTAATATTATGATTGAGATGTTCTGCTTCTATTTTATATAAAATGCATATATGTTTTCAAATCAGAGATTTTTGTTTTCTCAAGCTAAATTCCTAGAACTGGGATTACTGGGTAATATGGTATTTGTAATTTCATTTTTTTGAGTTACTCTGTACTGTTTTCCATAGTGGCTGCACCAATTTATTTTACCAAAAACAGTGTAGGAAGGTTTTGGACATGTGTTTTAAACTCATTACCACAAAGGATAAGCAAATTAAAGAAATATTTGTTAATAATTTACACAGAACACTCCTAGGGTATCTAACCTTCCACAGCCTGACATCCATGTGCTAGATTTTTGAGAACTGGCTACTCTAATGACTAGAGACATATTTAAAGTTCTTTTGAGGAGATACTACCAAAAATTTTAAGATAGCTATGGTAATTTTAAAAGTCACAAATTTGTTCTGGCATTGCTTTATTCTAGAATCTCAATTTTGGATTCTATTGAATTATATCAAATTGTAGTTACATGTTATATTGGCCTGTCGATCAAAACATTTGTACTGTTTTCACTAGGACAAGCTAATACAATAAAAGATAAATAATTTTCTGATGTATTTTAATACAAAATGAGATAGAATTCAAACACTCTGTACCAATTTCTGTACTGAAATGTACTTATACTGCATGGAAAAAGAAAGCTTCAAAGAATGCAGCGGAAGTGGAGTTCATCTAATGTTACAATTTTTCCATCTACCCTTTTTTCACACTGAGAAAAAAGTATCATCTGAAACCTAAGATGCATTTGTAAAAGAATTAATATCACCATTACTTTTATCACAAAGATGTGAAAATTTTAAGACTCATGACATAGCTCTTTTAAAACATTACGCACTATCAAATAAGCAAAATCCAACTATTCCTCAGAATAGCTGGGCTCAGTCACCTGAAAGGGTCATGGTCAAAGAAGGAACCATAAGAAAAAAACAAAATTGAATTACAGAAAGGAAGCTTAATTTTCTGATATGTTCTTTATTTGTAATCAGTTTGGTGTGGGGGAAGAAGAGGAGAATACATGGTGTCACAGAAAGCTTAACTGTAAAATTGTTACAGAAATGGAAGCAATGACTGTATATGAGAAGTTTAATGTCTCAGAGATGAACCTGTTTCAACCACGGAATCCACGATCTTGCTGGTGATGCTGTTCACAGTCCTCTTGTGGGATGTCCCACCTGGGCTATGAGAGCATTTTACAGATTCTGAGAAGGGTATTAGAAAACTCTTTGGAGTAAAGGATCTGTGAGCTTTCTGTTTCTAAGGCCAGACATTTCTAACATGAATAGGTTTTTCAGAATTCAAATCCTTCTCTTGATGCCAGAGCCAGGATCAAGACCTCCAAAGCTACAGTCAAAGCCATGACCTGGGCACTGGAGGCTTCCACAGCCACTGCCCGAACCAATCTATCCACTATTGCTGAAGACCAGCCTCCACAACAGCTCACGGTGTCAGGACTTGTGGGTTTGCTTGAAGATTATCTAAGTTAGTTCCTCTGAGTGTGAGCAACACCTTTAGGGAGGCTTAGTGCTCCCTCAGCGGTTAATGTGCAAACCATGAAGATTTACTTCAAGCTTATTCAAAACCAAGGTCGTTCAACTATAGAAATCCCATTAAACTGTTTTTTCTTAATTAGAAGAGAACCAATTAAGGAAGATTAAATTTTTAATTTGATGATGAGCTTACTTTCCGCAAAACTGATTGTAACCATCATGAAAAGAGATGATGGGCCCTGCAAAGCCAACCACAGCTAACCATCTGGGCCAACTGTCGGTCAGGCTTTGAGGCATCAGGCAGCCCTCAGTCCATTTCCTTGGCCACTTACTTTTCACCAAATTAAATGACATGCATTATTTCTATTTCTTTAATGCTCAAGACACGTATTGATCATTGAAGTTGCAATACTACATAAAGTTATTAATTGAACATGACAGGAGGAATGTTGTTTAGTAATAAATACATTTCTTAAAGTCTTGTAATGGAGTTTTGTAAACTCTCTCATCTTACATGTTAGCATTTATTTTCTGAATCATGTTCTAATCTTTTGGTAGCACAAATGTAATTTAGGGGTGAACATTTTGATATTGGCATTCTACCAGACAATCAACAAGCCCAATATTTAATGTTAATAATTTGTGTTCTAGTAATAGCAAGAAATAGTTTTTTTCCTGTTCTTCTACCAACACTATTTCAATTTCTTACATCAAAAATAATACCAAATCACTCAAGTGTCTCTAGCAAAATCTTTCTTACATTTGCAAGGCCAAAACAATCTTACAATTTTAGTATAACATTTGTTTGGTTATTTTGTATTTTGTTTTTGTCTTATTGTATTTTGTTTATTGTTGATTTACTGAGAGATATCAAACTGATTATGTGAACTCTTCATGTCATCTATATCCTTGTCAATTTTCTGCTTGATTGATCTATCAGTTCCTGTCGGAGGGATGTTGAAGTCCTCAGCTACATTACTGCAGTTATCTCTTGAAGTTTCATCAGTTTCTGCTTCATGTATCTTCACATTCTTAGTACATGCAGTTTAGAATTGTGTTCTTTGTTCTTGGTCATTTTCATTTATCTGAAGTAATTTTGTCTGAAATTCATATAGGAGCCCCAGCTTTCTTTAGGTTAGTGTTTCCATGGTGTATTTTTTCCATTCCCTTCCTACAGTGGTTCTGATTTTAATACTTAAACTGGGTTTTTCTTTTGATGTAACAACTGGTTGACTCTTGGGTGGTGTTTTACATTCGTTTATTTTTAATCCATGTTGAAAGTCTTTGTCTTTTCATTGGTGTATTTCCATCATTCACATTAAAAGTGATTCTTTTTGCATTTTATAGAGTTGCAATAATATTTATCATGTTTGTAACTGTTTACTGTCCATTGCATTTTGTACTTTTTTCTCATGTTTTATTTCTTCTCTGGTATTAGTGAGCATTTTATATCATTACATTTATCTCCTCATTTAGAAAGCATTTCAGTTATACTACCTTTTTTTTTTGAGAGGGCATCTCTCATATTTATTGATCAAATGGTTGTTAACAACAATAAAATTCTGTATAGGGGACTCAATGCTCAATGCACAATCATTAATCCACCCCAAGCCTAATTCTCATCAGTCTCCAATCTTCTGAAGCATAACGAACAAGTTCTTACATGGTGAACGAATTCTTACATAGTGAATAAGTTTTTACATGGTGAACAGTGCAAGGGCATTCATCAGAAACTTTCGGTTTTGATCACGCATTATGAACTATAAACAATCAGGTCAAATATGAATATTCGTTTGATTTTTATACTTGATTTATATGTGGATCCCACATTTCTCCCTTTATTATTATTATTATTATTTTTATTTTTAATAAAACGCTGAAGTGGTAGGTAGATGCAAGATAAAGGTAGAAAACGTAGTTTAGTGCTGTAAGAGGGCAAATGTAGATGATCAGGTGTGTGACTGTAGACTACGTGTTAATCCAAGCTAGACAAGGGCATTAAAACATCCACGGATGCAGAAGATTTCTCTCAAAACAGGGGGGGTGAGGTTCTGAGCCTCACCTTTGTTGATCCCCAATTTCTCACCTGATGGCCCCCCTGTGACTGTGCCTATCTTAGGTTGTTCCTCCCTTGAGGAATCTTTCCCATCTCTGGCTAACCAGTCATCTTCCAAGGCCATACAGGGAAATGTAAAGTTGGTAAGTGAGAGAGAAGCCATATTGTTTGAAAAAGTTAGCTTTTTACTTCTTTGCAGATTTATGCCCTGTGGCTTCTATGCCCAGCACTTGTCTCGAGGTATCTTTACCCCCTGGAGGAATTATGATACTCGGTAAATTCGATATAAGGCCCGAATTCTATTTAAGGGTTGTAATTAGGAAGGAAGAAGAAAAGCTATAGAGGTAGCATATGGAAGAAAACATGGGAGGATTGATTATTTCTTTGACATATCTTCTTGTAGAGTACCTTAAGCATGTATAGGTTTTAAACTACTAACTAACTTGCGCTCACATATTAACATAATAGGAATACGGTGACATAAACAAAGCAAATCTATAATTACCATCCATCTCCAGTGAAGCCAAGAAAACAATTTAGGCACCCTAGGCATTTGTGAAAATTTGTCTATGATATGATGGATATTGTCCAACTGTACTTGAACAGTCTGAGAGAAATCAGACAAAGCAACCCATTTCTGGGATCTGTTCACATCCCATATGTTCTTTTAACCATAGATAGTCTATAGTCATGAGATTTTGGAGTGCTACAACTTGCACCCCTCCCAACTCCTGGTTGAGTTCCAACAGTACAGATCCGGTCAAATTCGTTGTCTCACTGTATGCACATGCCAGCCTAGACATCTCCCTCCTCATTCCTATGGCAAGTCCAGGAGACAGTGGGCTGGATGCAGCCACAACCGCAGCATCGTCCGGATCCCTGTGGAGGCTTTTTGATGATCATCCCCCGGCACGAGTCCTCCAGAGAGTGCTGATGCCAGAAGCTCCTCCTCATATCGTATCTTAGTTCATTTTCTGGGTAGCCAAGCTAGGCCTTGATCTTCTGCATAGAAACAAACAGACCCTTTGCCCACACTTTGACATGCCCTCTATACCACTGTGTAGAACTCATTGGAGGTCAGCACACAGGAACTGTTCTTCTTTTTTTTTTTTTTATTAAGAGAAAGGAATATTATCAGAAAAGAGTACCTCCATAGCTGATCATCTGACACCCTTTAAGTGATTAACATTAAGGATATTTAAAGCATGCGTTAATCTTTGATTTACCAATAGTTTTGTCCTATCAAGGAGTAATCCCCCTTTTCTTTCTTTCTTTTTTTTTAATCTTTAATCTACACTTACATGAAGAATACTATGTTTACTATGCTCTCCCCTATATCAGGTCCCCCCTAAAAACCACATTACAGTTACTGTCCATCAGCTAAGCAAAATGTTGTAGAAGTTGGGGCTTTGTGTTGTTGTTGTCACTTGTTTCTATATATTCCTTGATCTCTATTTTGATTTGTTCATTGATCCATTGATTATTTAGTAGCATGTTGTTAAGCCTCCATGTTTTTGTGAGCCTTTTTGTTTTCTTTGTAGAATTTATTTCTACTTTTATACCATTGTGGTCTGAAAAATTGGTTGGTAGAATTTCAATATTTTGGAATTTACTGAGGCTCTTTTTGTGAGCTAGTATGTGGTCTATTCTGGAGAATGTTCCATGTGCACTTGAGAAGAATGTGTATCCTGTTGCTTTTGGATGTAGAGTTCTATAGATGTCTATTAGGTCCGTCTGTTCTAGTGTATTGTTCAGTGTCTCCGTGTCCTTACTTATTTTCTGCCCGGTGGATCTATCCTTTGGGGTGAGTGGTGTGTTGAAGTCTCCTACAATGAATGCATTGCGGTCTATTTCCCTCTTTAGTTCTGTTAGTATTTGTTTCACATATGCTAGTGCTCCTGTATTGGGTGCATATATATTTAGAATGGTTATATCCTCTTGTTGGACTGAGCCCTTTATCATTATGTAGTATCCTTCTTTATCTCTTGTTACTTTCTTTGTTTTGAAGTCTATTTTGTCTGATATTAGTACTGCAACCCCTGATTTCTTCTCACTGTTGTTTGCCTGAAATATGTTTTTCCATCCCTTGACTTTTAGTCTGTGCTTGTCTTTGGGTTTGAGGTGAGTTTCTTGTAAGCAGCATATAGATGGGTCTTGCTTTTTTATCCATTCTATTACTCTGTGTCTTTTGTTTGGTGCATTAAGTCCATTTACATTTAGGGTGACTATTGAGAGATATGTACTTATTGCCATTGCAGGCTTTAGATTCGTGGTTACCAAAGGTTCAAGGTTAGCTTCTTTAGTTTCTTACTGCCTAACTTAGCTCACTTATTGAGCTGTTATATACACTGTCTGGAGATTCTTTTCTTCTCTCCCTTCTTATTCATCCTCCTCCATTCTTCATATGTTGTGTGTTTTGTTCTGTGCTCTTTTTAGGAGTGCTCCCATCTACAGCAGTCCCTGTAGGATGCCCTGTAGAGGTAGTTTTTGGGAAGCAAATTCCCTTAGCTTTTGCTTGTCTGGGAATTGTTTAATCCTGCCATCATATTTAAATGATATTCATGCTGGATACAGTATCCTTGGTTCAAGGCCCTTCTGTTTCATTGCATTAAATATATCATGCCATTCTCTTCTGGCCTGTAGGGTTTCTGTTGAGAAGTCTGATGTTAGCCTAATGGGTTTTCCTTTATAGGTGACCTTTTTCTCTCTAGCTGCCCTTAAAACTCTTTCCTTGTCCTTGATCCTTGCCATTTTAATTATTATGTGTCTTGGTTTTGGCCTCCTTGGATCCTTTCTGTTGGGGGTTCTGTGTAATTACATGGTCTGTTCAATTATTTCCTCCCGCAGTTTGGGGAAGTTTTCAGCAATTATTTCTTCAAAGAGACTTTCTATCCCTTTTCCTCTTTCTTCTTCTTCTGGTACCCCTATAATACAAATATTATTCCTTTTGGATTGGTCACATAGTTCTCTTAGTGTTGTTTCATTCCTGGAGATCCTTTTATCTCTCTTTATGTCAGCTTCTATACGTTCCTGTTCTCTGGTTTCTATTCCTTCAATGGCCTCTTGCATCTTATCCATTCTGCTTATAAATTCTTCCAGGGATTGTTTCACTTCTGTGATCTCCTTCCTGACATCTGTGATCTCCCTCCGGACTTCATCCCATTGCTCTTGCATTTTTCTCTGCATCTCATCCCAATGCTCTTGCATTTTTCTCTGCATCTCTGTCAGCATGTTCATGATTTTTATTTTGAATTCTTTTTCAGGAGGACTGGTTAGGTCTGTCTCCTTCTCAGATGTTGTCTCTGTGATCTTTGTCTGCCTGTAGTTTTGCCTTTTCATGGTGATAGAGATAGTTTGCAGAGCTGGTACGAGTGACCGCTGGAAGAGCTTTCCTTCTTGGTGGTTTGTGGCCTTCCTCTCCTGGGAGAATAGCGACCTCTAGTGGCTCATGCTTGGCAGCTGTGCACAGACAGGGCTTCTGCTACCTGCCTGTTTGCTATGGAGTTTATCTCTGCTGTTGCTGTGGGTGTGGCCTGGCTGGGGCTGCTCCTCCAAAATGGTGGAGCCCCATTGGAGGGGGAGCGGCGAGACTATTTATCTCCATAATGGGCCTCTGTGCTCCCTGTTGCCCAGGGTGTTAGAGTGCCCAGAGGTCCCCAGATTCCCTGCCTCTGGTCTAAGTGTCCTGTCCTGCCCCTTTAAGACTTCCAAAAAGCACTCTCCAAACCAAAACAACAACAGCAACAACGAGAGAGGAAAAAGAAAAAAAAAAAAAGGAAAAAATGCGCTATTTTATTTGTTCTCAGGCGCCAGTCCCAGGTACCCGCTCACTGGTCCTGCTGCCCTACCTCCCTAGCACTGGGGTCCCTTTCCTTTCAAGGCTTCCAAAAAGCACCCGCCAAAATAAAAAAAAGGGAAAAACGTGCTATATTGTTTGTCCTCAGGTGCCAGTCCCAGGCACCCGCCCACCTGTCCTGCTGCCCTGCCTCCCTAGCACTTGGGTCCCTCTCCCTCCAAGGCCTCCAAAAAGCACTCACCAAAAAAAAGGGAAAAACGCGTGACCCTCTCCGTCCCCAGGCGGCAGTCCCAGGCACCAGCCTGCCGGTCCGGCTGCCCTGCCTCCCTGGCACTGGGGTCCCTGTCCCCCTAAGGCCTCCAAAAAGCACTCACCAAAAGGAAAAAAAGGGAGAAATGCACGATTTTCTTTGTCCTCAGGTGTCGGCCCCAGGCCCCTGCCCACCGGTCTCGCCACCCTGCCTCCCTAGTATTGGGAAAAACGCATGATTTTCTTTGTCCCCAGGCACCGTTCTCAGGCACCCGCTCACCAGTCTTGCTGCCCTGTTTCCCTGGTATTGGGGTCCCTGTTCCTTTAAGGCTTCCAAAAAGCACTTGCCAAAAAGAAAAACCGCTCCGGTTTCTTTCCACCGCCGGGAGCTGGGGGGAGGGGCGCTCGGGTCCCACTGGGCCGGGGCTTCTATCTTACCCCCTTCACAAGGCGCTGGATTCTTGCAGGTGTGGATGTGGTCTGGATATTTTCCTGTGTCCTCTGGTCTCTATTTTAGGAAGAGTTTTCTTTGTTATATTTTCATAGATCTATGTGATTTTGGGAGGAGATTTCCACTGCTCTACTCACGCTGCCATCCTGGCTCCACCCTCCTCATTTTTTTTTTTAGTTTTTGCCCTGAGGTTTAGCATATGTATTTTTAATGAATCTAAGTTCACCTTCTAATAACACTATTGCTTCTGAAGTACTATAAGGTAACTAACAGCAAAGTATTCTAAATTCCCCTCTCCTGTCTAACATTTCACTTATCCATATGCTGTTGCACCAAATACAGTTACTACTGTTCCCTTAAGTGACTAATTAAGGACAAGAAAAACAAAGATTCCACTCTGTCTTCTTGGATTCCTTCTCTATTCCATTCCTTCCCAACTCTACCTTTCTTCATGTAGATCCAAGTTTCTTTATCATCTTACTTATACCTAAAATTTTTCTAATACTTCTTGCAAAGCAGGTTGCTGGTGATGGATTCCTTCAGTTTTTGTTTGTCTTAGAAAGTATTTATTCTCCTTCCACTTTGAAGGGTGAGGTCTGCTATAGAATTCTAGGTTTGTGGGTGTGTTTTCAACACTGATATTTCACTCCACACTTTTCTTGCATGTAGAGTTTTAGATGAAAAGTCTGCTGTAATACCTAACAATGTTCCTCGAGAAGTAAGGTGCTTTTTTTGCTAAGAAATTTCTGTTGGTGTTCGATCTTCTGCAGGTTGATGACATGTCTAGTGTGAGGCTTTTACTGATCCATTTTGTTTTGTTGTATTCTGGTTTGTGTTTTCAAACATATCTCTATCTATTATTTGGTGTGTTGGAAATTTCAGACACTATAACGTCATATTATTTTTTTCTGTATTATTCTCTCTTCCCTTTTTATATCACAATTATGTATATAATACACATTTTAGTACTGTCTCACAGTTCTTAGGGTATTTTTATATTTTTTCTCTTTAGATTGCATTTTTATCAGTTTATCTAGATCTATCTCTAAGTTCATAGTTGGTGTACAAATCTGAAATAGGAGACAGAATTTATTCAAGAAAACAATGAATAGTTGACCTTCCTTTTGTTTGTCCATTCTGTGATATGATACTGTAACTTCCTGCCAATTGTATTGGTCAACTTCTGTTAGATTCTATTCAAGCCCAGTTTCAACACAGCTTAGAATTCTTCCCACTACCTTTCTATTCAGAAGGATCAGCCAGTTGTTTCTAAAACTTGATTTGTGTCTTACATTCTAAGCTTGTTCTTACACCTTTCTACTAAATGTTCTTAACACTTCCTACACCTATGGGGAAGCCTTTTTCAAACATTCCAAGACACATCATCTATTGGAATTTTCTAAATCTTTCTGAAGTACTAACTGAATACCTATTACATAAAAGATCATTAGCCATACTTTTAGACAAAAAGATAATAAGTGAGAAAGAAATAAATGATCACAGTCCTATAGGACTTAATCTGGAAGTAAAGAATCAGAGAAAAGTTAGTTACCTGAGGAGAAAAGCTATAGAAGGCTGGATTGTCCTGCAAGGTAAGTTCTGGAGGTTGAAATTGGGCTGCATCACAGTTTTTAAGAATTCTGCAGAGAAAAGGGGAGGGGACACCATCCAGAGGTGGTTGTTCAATGAATGCCAAGGGGCAAGAATAAGCAAATTGTGCATGTAGGCAGGACAGAAACCTTGTGCAAACAAAAATGAAAGATTTGGAGGTATGTTTTTTTTCAGATGATAAAGAACTTCTGCATGTCTACAATGCATATAAACACTTCATTATTCTATGATTTTATCCAGGACACTGATAAAAGGATATGACATTTTAGGAATAATTGTTTGATCTCAAAATGAATTACATGAAAAGACCTGAAATATTTGGCTATTTGTGGTCTTTTTACTTCCATATAAATTGTAAAATTATTTTTATTTTCTATTTCTGTACATAATTTCTGGAATTATAGACATTTTAATATTACTTTTTCCAGTTCCATAATCATAAGGTGTCTTCCCTTTTGTTTGTGTCTTCTTTCATTTCTTTCATCAATGTTTTGTAGTTTTCAGTGTGCAAGTCTTTCACTTTCTTGGTTAAGTTTCTTCCTAAATAACTCACATATCTTTAAAACCCATATCTTTGCCTTTCAATTGTTAAGACAAGTCACAGAGGGATTGGGGCCTTGTTTCAAAATGCCAGGAAAACTGTGATAGCATTTTTTTCTGGATTCAACCTTTTTCTATTTAAGTGTAGTTGATATACAATTTTATATTGGTTTCAAATGTACAACACAATGGTTCAACAGTTACTCATATTGTTAAATCCTGACCTCTACTATTGCAGTTACTATCCATCAACATATCAAGATGATATAGAATAGTTGGCTATATTCTCCATGGTTTCAAACTTTTTAAAGCACTTTTCCACCTTTACAACTCATCTTTAAAATCTTCAAATATACCTAGTGAGGGAGAATTTACCATTTGAAGCTCTCTAAATACTATAATCAGACTAATTATCTACTATTAAATATTGAGTTTTAGTTTTTAATTTTTTCAGTAATACATCTTTTCACATGATCAGAAACAATGCATATGTGACTCATCATCTGCTATGCTTTTGATCAATTAGTTCACATTATAACCATTTTGTAAAGTTCAGTTTAAAATTACCTCCTCTCAACTAGTGGTTACCAAAGGGGATGGGTGGTGAAGGCTGGGTGGGGAGGGAGGGAGAAGGGGATTGAAGGGTATTATGATTGGTAACACACAATGTGGTGGGGGTTCATGGGGAAGACACTGTAACACAGAGAAGACAAGTAGTGACTCTCTGGCATCTTAATACACTTATGGACAGTGACTGCAATGTCTAACATTTCACTTATTCATATGCTGTTGGAAAAATATCTTCAGTGGAAATTATTTGCCCTAAAATTATTTGGTTCTGTGAAATTTCAAATCAAATGGAAGCATGAACTGAACAAAGCACTGAAATTAGTAATATCAGTTGTAAGGAAATAAATAAATATATGGGGAAAATATGCGTCAATGAAATATATTATTTCTATATGACAAAATTGTAAATAAAAAGTACATTTCGGTGGGCTAATAAAAGTGAAAAAGGTTTAGAAACTTCACAAAGGTTATTGGAGAATATGCACAGACACATCACAGAAGGGATAAAGAAGGAAGCCTCATGTCAATAACACAACAGGAGTGAACATAATCAGCCTGAGTGATGAACTGTGGATCAGGGAAACAAGCCATTGCAGATGGACAATGCTTTCAGTGAAACCCAGAGGACTATTATCTCCCATAGAAAGAGAGATAGAAATATACTCCATAGAAAGAGGGATGGAAATAGCCACAGACATAACCATCATAGACATGGAGGGCATAGATGGAACCACAGCCATAGCCCAGGCCACCCAAGCCACTAAGGCCATAGCCAAGGCCACCACAGTAGTTGCCATAATAATAGCTCATTGTGTCAGGGGCTGAGGATTTGGGTGGATGTTGAAAGTGAGGTTCTTGAGAATGAATATCACTTCCTTAAATTATTAAGCAATGAAGAGTGATAGAAAAAATATTAGAAAAATCCAGAGGACCAATATCTTCTACAGAAAGAGGGATGACAGAATCCACAACCATAATAACCAGCATAGCCACAGGGACCACATCTGGAACCACAGCCATGGCCCAGGCCACCTAAGCCATTGAGGCCATAGCCAAGGCCACCATAGCAGTCACCGTAGTAGCTCATTTGTGTCAGGGACTGAGGATTTGGGTGGGTGTTGAAGGTGAGGTTCTTGAGAATGAATATCACCTTCACCTGGACTTTTAAACACCCTCAGTGTGGGTGTGGTAAAGCAGAACACTAGAGCTTCATTTTTTAAAAAATATTTGGTTAAACAATACTATTAAGCCAAACCTTTCCTTTTAAGGGTAGCCCCAAAGATGCACAAATACTTTTTTCCTCTGAGCTTAGTTTAATTCTTATTCCTCAGAAACAGGCTTTGTATTGAGTAATTATTTTCATATTTTCAAAGATTATGTTTTCAAATATTTCTCTATCGACATCATAATAACCAAGCTTCCTTTGTTCACAGTGCTTGAGACTTTGCTCTTCATCAGTGATGCCCCCACGGCACCTCAGGTAGGGCTCTCTTCCAGGATGATTTCATCTCCCTGTTTATGATGACATGAACTAGGGTGAAAAACATTACATAATCATTAATGACTGAAAATGCACCTTTTTTCAGAGAGGAAATATGAACAAGTATGTAGCTTTTCTTTCTATTTGTGTATCTGTGTGATAAGCTTATAAGCACCCTCATACATGTGTGATGATATTCATGTCTTCTCATAAGACAGTCCAAGCCTCCCTTTCCGGGTTTCTCCCCACTACCCCTTCCATTAAACCTCCACTCTCCAGGCTTTCTTTATCTTTCTAAAATACTCATTGTCCTTTTAACATCCTTCTGCTCCACAAACAGCTATTAACAAGCCACTTCTCTTTTAAACTGACACTACTTCCTTCAGAATTTGTTTTTCATTTCGGTACTGGTTTAAAGACACTCTCAGGATGTGGACCTGACACCTAATGTGATACCTTGTGAAAATAAACAAGGTACATATTTGTTTATTTTTCATGTTAAATTTTTCCTGAAATGCCAATTTAATTTTATAAAGCTTTTTTTACAGAAAGATATTCATATGAAAGAATATCTCCTATTTTATATTGCAATAAGAATCATAATTAAAACAAAAATTCTCAATAATATATTGATATTGTTTATTATGAGAAAGTTACTGTGGTTAACCTTGCGCAGGGACATGAAAACTGCTAAATACATAAATGACCTTTCCATGGACTTTAAAACTTACAATTTAACTGCACTTAAAAATGGATGTACTCACACATTTGTATATATGTTTGTGTGCTATTTGGCATGTGTGTAAATGATGGCATACATTTTTTTTTGCTTATTAATACCATAAAGCATCATATGAAAAAGTAGAGTGGTGGATAGTTACACTGATTTCAAGAGTCATTTAGAATAATTAACTATTCTAATGGTTGCAATGCCTTGCAACAGAAATCTGGAGAAGTGTGAGATGAGTTGAATCTAGAAGGAAATGTAAGTTTAAAAAGTGGGAAGAGAAGAGGAGGTTCCAGCAGGGAAAACATCTTATCATCAGAGACAGAGAAAAGCAATGAATAAAACATTATGGTTGGAGCACAGCTTAAATAAAGAATAACTGATGATTGGGAAACATATGAACATCAGGGTGAGTCATACATTATATCCTATAACTTTGTTTCAGGCAATGGCATCAGAGAAGTGATGGTTTCAAACTCTGTATATTTTATCTGTAATGTTTTATAGAGTGAATTTATGAAAGCATTAGAAACACTTGAAAAACTCTTCCAATATCCTATTATAGAATGAGATGAAGAAAGCAAAGTAACACCCAAAGAGTTAATTACTTATTAAAATGTTAAAGAATATCTGAACATAGGAACAAAATTACCAAGGCTATTTCTTTTATAAAAATAGGAGCTGGTGGTATGGGCTGTGTGTAATGAGCTTTGGATGGGGTGGGTGGGGCAGGGGAGAAACCTCAAACAATGTGTCTGCCCATCATTGTTTTCCAAGAAGGCACTTGGAAGGGGAGTGCACTGAACAAAGACAGAGCAAAAGGCATGGACTGTACTTGCTCACAAAGCTCATGAAAATAACAGGTGTTAAAGAGTAAGCATGATCAAAAATATTACTTTCTTGACACTTGACATACTGAGGCTAAAGTAGTTATTACCTTAAACTAATAACCTTAAAAAGCAAATGTCATTATATGCATAAGAATTAGATGATGCCTAAACATGTGTGTTTCGATAGTATGTCAAATCAGAAAGGGACCAATATCTGACCAAGTTATCATATGAAATATAGAAGTTACTTACTAAAAGCTAGTAAGATCAGTTCTAAGGAAGTAAATAAACATAAGGGGAAATATGTTTCAATGAAATATATTATTTCAATATGCCAAAATTATAAATAAAAAGTACATTTAGGTGGGCAAATAAAAGTGAAACAAGGCTTAGAAACTTCACAATTCTCACTTGAAAATATGCACAGAAACATCACAGAAGGGATAAAGAAGGAAACTTCATGTCAAGGACCTAGCAAGAGTGAATACAACCAGCCTGGGTGATAAATTCCAGATCAAGCAAACAAATCATTGCAGATGGACAATGTTTTCAGTGACACCCAGAGGACCAGTATCTCCCATAGAAAGAGAGAAGGAAATAGCTACAGCAGTAACCAGCATAGCCACCAAAACCACAACTGGAACCACAGCCACAGTCCAGGCCACCAAAGCCACTGAGGCCATAGCCAAGGCCACCATAGCAGTTGCTGTGATAGCTCATTGTGTCAGGGGCTGGGGATTTGTGGGAGTGTTGAAGGTGAGGTTCTTGAGAATGAATATCAGCACTGGCACCTCAACTTTTATACTCCTCAGTATGGTCCCCTCCATAGATAGCTACATTCTTTTTTTCACAAATATGCAAAACAGCCCAATTATACCTTTACCTCATGATTTTAGAAGTTTTAATGCTAGTTGCTTGTTTCATCTGCACTTCCTACATCCAGACTCTTTTAATAAGAGGTAATTACCATCAAGTCTTCAAAGAATCTGACTGTGCTTAACATAACCTAATGGACTGCAAAGTGGAATCTGTTCTCTTCTTGCATCATATGCAGTTCTTACAGTGTTTGGGGTCATTCTCTTCCTTTAGAAAGAGCCAGAGCTCTCCTCTAAGCTGGACATTAGGACTTTTATTTACTTCTTGGAACGAGTTTTAATTAAGAGCTAGGTTGACAGCCCAGGTTATGAAACCCAGGAACCAACAGTGTTGTACTGTAGAAATCCAATGATATCCATAGTATATCATTGAAATAGCGGACAAAAATTGTTAAAATAAAAAATGGAGGTGGTAATATAAGGCCCTAAAAATGGAAAGTGGAAAACAAAATCAGTTGAAACTTGAAACCTGTCCAGGGTATAATGAGGGGCAAATCCTAGGAATAAAAGAAGATTGGTTAAGCATCTAAATCTAGAAGTATGAATAAGAAGACATTTCAACAAGGACAAACGCAATAGAGATTCTGAGAAACCTCAGGCTCTCTGCCTAATGAAGTGGCATAAAGACGAGCCTCTGCAGGGGTCAGGCAGCAAGTGAGACTGCCTTCAACACGCACGAAGACCAATACCACCCAAGACCACGGTACACAGAGTAAATGTCTTCTGCTCAGACCTTGCTTAAGTCAAGGAGATAATGTAACACAAAGGAACACTCTTCTCCTCTACAGCAGAACACCCTGCTCCTAATATTGGAGGATGTTGGAAATATCTGAGTTTGTTGATTCTATTGGATGTCAAATCAGACAGAGAACATTATTTTGAGCAAGATCACATAGAACGAGTGTTAATTTTAAACACTTCTGTGGTTATAACTTTTAAATATTCATAATCAATATTAGAATTAACAATAATGAAATGCTAATAAAAAGACATCATATCTATGTATCCAAGTTGAAACATAAATGTATGTTCCAGAAAATTTTTGCTTAAGTTTTGCCAACACATTACACTTATGTATAACATAAACGAATCAAAATGAAACCAAGTTTGTTATGACAGTGAAGAATCTTTAATGGGAAACAGGCACAGAGTTGTCCCAAGTCTTCATTTCCAGTATGTTCATTAATGGTATAAAATTCCCTCTTAGCACTACAGTAGTTTCATTCTACAAATTTGACATACTAGTTTTTCATTTTCATTATTTCAAAATATTTTTTATTTACTTTGAGACTTCCTCCCCAACCCATCAAATATTTTGAAGTGTATTATTGAATTTCCAAGTATTTGTTGATGTTTGGGTTGTTTTTTTGTTACATATTTCTAGTTGATCCTGTTCTGGTTTGAGGATATTTTTTGTATGGCTTCTATTTTTTAAAACATTTTTAAGATTTGTTTGAGTGCCTAGAATATTTTTTTCTTGGTCAACATATGATGCACATATGAAGAGAATGTGTACAGTGTTCCTTTAATATTAGGTCACAGTTGATAGTGGGTATTTAAATCCTTACTGAATCTCTGTGTCTATTATCTATCAATTACTGTCAGGAGTGTTATATTCCACTATAATTACGCATTTGTCTGTTTCTAACCTCAGATTGGTCAATTTTTACTTTATGCATTTTGAAATTCTTCTGTTAGGTACATATATATTTAGGAAGGAGAACTGAGTTACATACATGCCTGTATATCAAGTGGGAATAAGGAAACCATTCATCATTATGTAATCTTCTTGATCTCTGATAAATCTACTTGTTCTAAAAAAGTGCTAATATGTTTACCTCTGCTTTCTTTTGGTTAGTATGTATAATGCATAATTTCTGCAGCCCTTTACTTTTCAGGTATCTAGGTCATATTTTCATTGGACTTTTTGTACGCAGCATACTGATGCATCTTGTATTTGAATATCTGTAGTGACGATCTCTGCTTGTAACCTGGTATAATTATACAATTTATGCATTTACAAATCTTTTTGATATAGTTGGATTCCACAATTTTTAAATGATTTTATGATGACTAACATTTTGTTTTTTTGCTGCTTGTTTTCTCTTATTCTCTGTCTTTTATTGAGTATTATTTATGAATCTATTTCATCTCCCTATTAATTTGTATTTTTGCTTTCTTTTATATCCATTTACTCATTGCCTTGAGTTTACAAAATTCACATTTAAATATCTGAATCGACTCTCAAATAATATACACTATTTTACATATAACGAATGGAATAATTGCAGTTCCTCCCTTCCATCATCATGTCATTGTCATATACATTATTTTAACAAGAGCTGTAAATAACCAATGCATTGTTATTATTATTGCTTTATTTCTCTTTTACAGAAATACAAATAAAAATGTTAAATATATTCAACCCTTATTTATTCTATTTTTATGCTATTTGTGTAAATCCAAATTTGTGACCTAAGTCGTATTCCTTCTACCTGAGGAACTGTCTTTAAAAATTCATGACTTTCCTGAGTTTGCTTTCTTAATTTTAGGATTTTTTTGAGATTTTTTAAACTGAAGTACAGTTGATATACAATATCATATTGTTTTGAATATACAGTACCACAACTCAATGGTTAATCATTTATTAGATTCTCCTCTCATGAGTAGAACTACTGCAAACATAGAAAGATGTTACCGAATCATCGACTTTATTCTCAACGCTGTACTACTATCCCCTTGACCAAACTACATTAAGACTGAGAATTTTTGTGCTTCTTTATCTCCTTCAACATCCCCACCCGTCCACCAGAGCACTTTACCCATGCTAACCACCAGTCACTTCTCAGTTTCTTTGAGTCTACTGCTGTTTTGTTCATTCTATTTTGCTTTTTATTTATATTCCAAAAATAATCACAGGGTGTCAGTTTTGTTTGATTTTTAGAACGTCTTTATTTCTCCTTCATTTATGAAGGGTATTTTTACTAGATATAGAATTCTAAATTAACAGTTTTATTTCACTTTCCAACATGATGAAGATTTCAATCCATTTTCTTCCTTTTGTAGTTGCTGATGAGAAATGAAATGTAATAATTACACTTATTCCTCTGTAGATAAGCCTCCCTCCCCCTGGGTGTTTTCAAGATATATTCTCTCTCTTTCTTTCTTTGGTTTTCATCTATTTGATATGATATATTTTGGTGTGCTGTATATTTTTGTTTGTGTGTTTGGTTTTGTTTGGTATTTATCCTGCTTGGTATTCTGTTCTATCCTGTTCTATTCTGTTCACCAAGTCTTGGATCTGTGGTTTGATGTTTGTCCCTAGCTTTGAAATTTTTTCACCCATTATTTCTTCTTATTCTCTCTTCTCTTTCTGGGTTTCCAATTATGTTCATGTTATAACATTTCATATTGTTCCACAGGTCTTGCTTGCTCTATTTCTTTTACTTTTCATTTTCTTTTTCTATTTACATTTAAGTGTTTTGGGGCTTTTTGCATTCTCTTTTAGCTTATTGATTCTTTCCTCAACAGCGTTAAGTCTGCTAAGGAGCATGGCAAAGATAGTCTTCATTCCTACTGTGTTCTTTTTGCATCTAACATTCTATATGATTCTTTATGTTTTCTTTTTCCATACTGAAAGCGCCTATATGAGCTTGCATTTTGTGCACCTTTTCCATTACAGCCTTTGACATATTAATCATCATTATTTTATATTTCTTCTTGCATCATTCCAAAACTTGTGCCCTATATGTGTCCTGTTCTGATGATTGCTTTCTCCTTTAAGATTGTAATTTGTCTTGCCTTTTGTTGTTGCTGATGGTACCCAAAACTGCAAATTCCTTCTAGTTGTCCCAATATTTGGATTTATGTCTTCCTTTTTGTTGTTACTTAGAGCCCTGTCTCACAAAATTTTTCAATCTGTATTCAACTGTAATTTGTACTCAGGTTTCGTTAGTATGGGTGAGGGAATGATGGAAGAGAGTGAGGCTGATATTTTGATTACTGACAGGTTTTGGAGTCTGGGTCTCAGGGATGTGGCCTTCAGAAGAGTCTCTTATGTTTCTCTGGAGGTAGAGTTCCTGTTGTTGAATTCTTCCCAGTCTTTTTCTCCTGGATGTAGTGGTTGTCCACCAGCGTCTTTAAGCTATGGTTTTGAAGCTCTTTCCCCTACAGGTTGAGGCTTTTCTCTTTTACCTAAAAGAGGTAAATGAATGGAGTCCTCTATTCCCTTTTCTCAGTTACAACAGTATTTCACTAGTGTGATCTGAGTATAAGCCTCCTTGTTCTTCTTCATGCACTTTAAGCCCTTCATTCACCTGCTGCTCCCCAGCCCTTAAGCTTCTGTCTAATTTAATCTTCCTACTAACTTATATGTCATCTTGTGGCATCTTCCCCAGGAAAGAAAATATTTGGAGCCTGTTTTTCTCCTTAGGAACTATTTGAAAATTTTAAGATGGCCATTTGACTTCTGACTTTAGTCACAGGTCAAGAAAAATTAGTGATTTTCATATTTTTCATCTTTCTAACTTTCTATGTCTCTGAACTAAAACAGAAGTCAAAAAGTTAGTTAATTTTAATTTAATGGAATATTCATTAAATTATCACAGATTAAAATTATTTTTTTAAATTTTGGTGTGTAGATCTCTGAGTTTTTGTACATTACAGATGTATGTAAACACCACTACAATAAGAATGCAGAATAGTTCTGTCGTCAAGCCCAGAACTCCCTTGTGCTGTCTGTTTATAGCGACACAGTCTTCCAGCCCATAATACTCACCAATTGCTGGTCTATTATCTATGGCTTTAACTTTTTGAGGAAACCAAATAAATGGAATCATACACTATGTAATCCTTTAAACTTGGCTTCTGTCCCTACAAATTATGTCTTTGAGATTTATGCAATTTATTAGATGTATCAATAGTTCTTTCCTTTTTATTGTGAGTATAACAACATTGTTTGTATGTGGCACAGTTTATCTATTCACTAATGGAAGGATATTTAGGTTGTTCCAGATTTGGGGTACACAGATAAGGCTGCTATGAACATTTGTTTACCTAAATTACTTTCAACATTTTTAACATAAAATTTACCCTCACTAGAGAAACATATCTTCAATTCTGAAAGCATTCCAAAAATGCACAAAAATTATGATTATGTGAAAAATCAAAAACACAAGCCACATATCAATTTAGCACCTCAATGGGAAAGCTAATCTGGCAGTATTTAAATCACTGTGTATTTGTAAGGTCACTATTAATATGACTTCATAGTTTAGTCTTGTATGCCAAACAGTACCCTTGGCTGCAGCAGAAAAGACTCCAGGCTGATTCTGTCAATGAGCTCTTGCATAGATTTTGTGAATTACACATGCGTGTTTTTCCTAATCATTTCTAATATTACTTCCTGACAGCAAAGTAGCCTCCTCTCTTTTGGCCCCATTATCAGAGGAGTCAGCTAGACAGTCCTTCTCACCCATTAAATTCCACAGATAGGAGTCAGATCCTAGTCTTATGCAAATAACTGAAAAAATAATATAATGCATTAAAAGTCATCTTATTAGAAACCTGCTCATTCAAGGAAAGTAGAGAGAATACCCTATTTTTCTTCAGGGTAAGGATCCACAGGACACTAACACATTTCTTCAAACAATGTAGTTTTGCAATATCCATATTCAGAATTTCAAATCATCTGTCTTACCTGTGGTTTATTCAGCCACATACATAGTTGTTGGACACTAACTTTGAAATTTCTGATACTCATGTGAGATACAGTCTTTATAATATGGCAGTCTTTCAATAGAGGCTCTTAATCCTACAATTCTGTTACACAAGGTTGGCAGCAGCAATCACATCCTGAGACCCAGAGATAGGTGTGTAGCCTGCAAAGGAATGACCCATTCCTCTGAGCTGTCATATCCACAGCCATAGCCTGCGGTACATTAACTACTCTCAGGAGCTCTTTTTGTCATGAGAAAAAATGAAGACAATTTGTTGAAATAAGTAAATGGAAGCAAACTCCATATCTGTTTCCAGTTTTTTAATTAAGGGTCTTTCTTATTAGACAAATGAAACTCATAAGGATAAATTATTATTAAGTCTTATATTACATTTTTATTTGAAATGGATAACAAATTTAAACATCAAACCCTATGATTAGGAACCAACTCCAGTTAAATGTCAAAAGCCTCGAGACAAGCACAAAACACAATTTGCTGAGGAGGAAATAAAGGCATGTAGAGATGACCTTATTCAAGTTCAGAGCCAGGGACTAGAGGAGGCAGCACTCAAACCCAAGTCCCTTTAAAGTCAGACCTTCGTGATCAAGTGCTAACCTACTTCCTCTCAGTTTTGAAGCTCAAAGTAAAGAATGTGAAGCCATGAGATAAACACAACTACAGAATAAATTGTTTTAAATATGTAGCTTTTGAATATTTGTACCTCTTAGGCTAGTGACACCCTTGCAGCCTGAAGTCTACTTTGTTAAGTCTGCTTCTGGCACCCAGAAATCAGGTCATCAGAACAGTGATTTGGTCCAGCCAGAAAACAAACTACCACATGGATGGCAGCCCCCACACCCAGAGCCGCGTCTATAAGCCAGTGCATGGAAGCTTCCTCAGTCATACCACACTCGGCCTGGCTTCCTCGGCAATTCCTACTGTTGCTCAGGATGCCTGGAGCTAAGTGTTTAGTTTCAGTCTCCACTGGAACTGCCTATATGGTAACTTTCATAATTGTGGGATTAGGAATCCATGAAGATGTTTACATTTTTTTTCCACATGAAATATAGTCCAAATGAGTCCATAAAACTATTCTTTTCATGTGAGAGGAGATTTAAACTTGTTTGTAATTTGCTCTATTAGTTTTCTTTCTGTTTAGCTTGTTGTCTTCAAATCAAATCTGTGGCTATGATAAGAAATGGTAGTTATAACCTCAAAGTGCTTTTTTCTATACTTAATTGTTTTAAATAGATTTCATAACAACAAATTATTCTCAATCATTAATTATATCCTTTGCTAAAGTATTTCTGAAGTCCAATCTAATATCCACATCATTTTCCTTTTATTTTAAAATAAATAGCATGATATTTATTCAGGAAATGATGCAAACCCAGGAACCCTCATTATAAAAGTGTGAAAATTTATCAATCATCTCCTAATTTCCATTAATGGTCAACAGCATTTTCTAAAGCATAATTCTTACCTTATGCCAAATGTGAATAATAAATGAACAAAATGCAAACCAACAGGTCTTCATAAAAGGAAAAGCAATTCAAATGATTTAAAGTAAATGCAAAATAGAGGAGCCATGAATTATACTAATATTTATTAAGCAAAATCAAATCTCCTTAATAGTGGGAAGAGTTACAAAATTGTTTATTCCTTTGCCTTTAGCTTTCTCAAGCAAAAAATAAAATAATTAGGAAAGGTTTCTTTCCCCTAAATTTATTACATTCTGTTCTGGTTAACTTTAAGAAAATCTAAGAGCTTAATTCATAAAATGGAGAAGCTGTGGAAGACTATCATCTGTGGGAAAGTGTCTCTAATAAAACTTGGAAATGTCAACAATCAATGACACCAGTGGCCTTGCACATGGGAAATGGAAGTAGGAGATTGTTTTAATCAGATATTTGGGCAGAGTGATTCTGCAATGATTCTTCAACTCATCAAATATCCAGCAAAAAATTTATGGAAACAATAGAGTTCCTTAGTTGTATGGACTTAAAGCTATTGTGCTAAAAAACTTACCATCTCTCTTGCTTTACCACTAACTGTGAAAATACTAATTTATATTTTTAATTGCCTATAATCTTATAAAGGATTATAGAATATCACAACTAAAAAGAAGTGTTGTGATTATTTATTTCAACTCAATGTATAAGTCTTGCACTTGATTTTACAAACCTGTGCATCATGTGTTAGACAGCAGTAAAAGATCTGGCTCCAGGTGCCAAATCATGGCTTTACCTGAAAATTTCCTGTTAAAACATTAAAGGAGCTGTAGAGAAGCTCTTTTGGATGAGAAAAGAGAATTCTGATGGGACATAATGTTTACTTTGTTACTTTATGAATAGACATTTGTAGAAAGCCTGAAGTAGGCTTTGGGACAACTAGATCTGTATAAGGGATGAGAAGAAGGTGTGGATGAGAGCATACATGATCTAAAAAGGCTGAAATCTCTTCGGCAATAAAAACTGGGAGAAACATCTTGATTTTCCTAGTTAATTTGAGGAGATCATAAAAAATTCCTCAAACCAGTTCTCCGAAATCAATAATAAGCTGCCTTCGGCTAATGTCTCCCCCTTCATTGATGTGGTTGTTGGGCTGCACATATTTATGAGAGGTTATAAATTAAAACCACAAGCTTGCTAATGGGTGGTTATAAATGACCCTCTAATTGTCAGTTTAAACACAATCCATTCTAAAAGTCATCATTTTCTCTTCTCAAATCTCTTTCAGTTATTAAGAAGAGATTAGAATTGTAGAAAGAATTATGCAAAGAATTTTAAGACCAAAATTAAAAAACAACTTTTGTTTAATCATATGTTTCTATTCTATTGCTATTAATGATATGATCTAAAAAAAGCAGCGCCAAACTAAACTGATTACTGTTATGGGAGATGAATTATGAATTATGCCCTCTAAAAAAGATATATTGAAAAGCCAACCTGCGCCCACTCCTATACTTTCGGATGTGACTTTATTTGGAAATTTAGTCTTGGCAGATTTAATGGAGTTGAGATGAGGTCAAGATGAGGCCATTACCATGGGCCCTTATTTAATATTGTTATTCAATATGACTTGTGTCTGTATAAGATGGGAAAACATGGACACAGGACAGACACTCAGAGAGGGAAGAGGGCATAAAGACACAGAGGCAGGATACCATGTGATGGTGATGGCAGAGATTAGAGTTATGCAGCTGCAAACTAAGGAACACCAAAGATTGCCAGCAACCACCAGAAGTTGGAAAAGTGCAAAGAAGGATTCTCCTATAGGTTTCAGAGGGAGCACAGCTTTGCTGACACTCAATTTGTGGCACTTTGTTACAGCAGCTATAGGAAATAAACACAATCACCTACTGTGTGATACACCATACTTTATGCTTATTTGTTTGTATGCATGTGCATGTGTTGGAGGGAAAGTTTATTTTACAACCGTCCTTGAAAGTAAAAATTGTCATCAGATAATTGATTTAAAATGTGATTAAGAAGTTGCAGATATCATACAGTTTTCAGTAGTAAAGAGGGAGTATAATCCTAGTCTATGTCTCCAAAAGCATTCCCCCCACTACTGTAATTACCTTATAGAGTTGTTTGAAGATTGAAAAAGCCTTCTTATACTTTAATTACTATGTTTATATATTATGAAAATTGAATGATAAAACATGGTGCAAAATATCTGGCATATGGTATGTCAGAAATTTTAATTACTTTCCTTCTTTCTCACTAATTAGTTCTGATTATTCAACAATATCCATTGATTTCATGTTATGCATTAAGCACTGTTCTAGAAGCTTGTTCATTCCAGGTTCAGAGCAGATAAACCTAAAAAGCACTTGCAAAGAGCATCCCTGAGACCTTTGGTTTTTGTTTTGGTCAATTACCTTTCCACTAAGTATGTATAAATCTTCAGGTAAATGAAGACTAACAATCGCTCTCATTGTTCTCCTATTCTGGCCTATGATAAACAGAACAAACAAACAAACAGAAAATACATCACCAATTACAGTCTTGGGCAATCTTTTTGAACTCAAGTGCTCACCTTCTTGCTGAGCTCTAAGTTACTTCAATGTCTCTTGCCATAACTTCCCTTGTCTGGTGATTACAAGCTTTCTAATTGGCTCTACAAAGAAATGTCAGCCTTCCAAGCATCACTAAGAAAAAATACATTGTCCTCCATAGGATGATTTTTTGTTATAGACAGAAATATTTTAAGAAACTGAAGAACTTACCTTTAAAACTGATACTAAGAGACAGCACTTTTAATAAACATATCGCGCAAAGTCCTCCATAAAGGTCAATCTTCAAAAATTAATTCTAAAGCAAGATAACCAGTCTGTGTTGGTAACTTTAAAATTAGTAAACATTAATATGAGATAAACTAGAAAAAGTGATGTCTACTTTGTCATTCAAAGACAATAGTTTTATTGAAAATTGACAACAGAGGTACCTCAGGTGACCCCATCTGTGAAATCCTCAATTAGGTCATGGAAGTAAGTGCTGCGTTGATCAATTTTAGAGCTTCATGGTGATTTCTGATGCTTTTCACTGTACACATGGCCATGTGGTCAGTGCAACATCTGGATTTTGATGGAAATGGAAAGATGAAAGACAGACTACCAGTAGGGTGGTTGAGGTCCCTAGGCACCAGTGTTTTTTTCCTGGCCAGTAGAAGCCAGAGAATCCATCTCCTGCATAGCACTGTGGGTGGCCGCAGCTGTACCCGTAGCCTCTGCAGCCATATCCTAAGCCTCTGAAGCCACCACAGTCACAGCCATAACTGAGACCTCCACATCTATAGCCCAGACCACCACAGCAATTGCTGTATCCGTAGCTCACAGTGACAGAAGTGGTAGTTTTGTCTGATGTGAAGGTGTGTTTCCCATTGTGAAGGTCACTGCCTGCCCAAGGACTCACATCTTAGGAAAAGATGTGGCAATAAAAACAGACTTTCATAATCCTGTTTCCATGGGCTCAAGGACATGAAAGACAATCTCATTAACCTCTTTGTCTTCTACTATAGGACTGTTTGCACAGTTCCCAATGAACTGTTCTGTGTCTGAGTTGGTAATGATTATGGCCCCTTCAAAGACTATACAAGATGACTTCCATCTATAAAATATTATGGCCAGACATAATAGCATCTCATTACTGTTCAAAATAATGGGTGCATTCTTTATTGAATAAATATACCATGGGAAATAATAGCTGCTTTTCCAGTAAGACTGAAAAACGTTTGTGATGCTTGTTTCCCAAAATATGCCAATTTTCCAGTTTCTATTAAGATTTTGAACAATTTATTCTTCTTACTAAAATAGAGTTGCTTAAAAGTTTGTCCATTATCAATTTTCTACTTTTTTAATAAAATAAGTTGTGGAATTTGTTTTCATTGTACACTAATTTAATTGTATTTCCTCAATGAACTGACAGTTAATTTAGCATTGGCTTTCGTTGTAATTTATCTGGCTAGTCAAAGTCATATGAGAATTCAGCACAATTTCTCCATATGGCACTTGATCTTGAGTTTCCAAAATCACCAGCAAAGGGAAAATGCTGGCAAATGCCTTCTAACCCAATACCCCTCTTCTGATTCTTTGGGAAAATGTAACTGGAATGGCATGTCCATTTACCATTGCATGCCATTTCTCTGGAACCAGTCTGATTTATTGGAATAACAGAAATTAGAAATTAGAAATCAATAAAGAAGGTTCAGTGTCAGTAAGGATAGTTGGATTTCCTTTGTTAGTTGTCTACAGATGAGACCACAACTCCAAGATTGATTTTATAATAAAATCGTTAACAAAACAAGGAGCTGAATTACTTAGTGGATGTTAATACTTAGTACTAGAAATATAATGCAAAACAACAGTTTTATTGCTGGTAGGTCAACGGGAATCATTTTTACATTCAAACATCAAAATATGAATTTTAATTATGCATCAATTATTTCAGAAATTCAACAAATGTTCATCGTTCCTTAAATGCTAGAGGTGTTGATATAATAAGGTTCCTCTATTTAAGACATCTGTAAGCATGCTCTCAAGCAACTTAGACCTTTTGAGCCTCTAATGTGAAATGTCCTGAAATGACACCAATTATATCACTTCCTACAGGAACTCTTAGACAGGGAATTAACCCAAGGTGAAATATATGCATAATTAAGAGTAAATCTCTTTGATTTACAAGGCAATTTAGAGATCAGAATTTTCATTGTTAAAAGAAACAGAATTTCATTTGAAAGATATACTCAGTACCAGTTTCTTTTTAACAGCTAAGTATTTTCTTCTGAATAAGCTACACCACAAAGACTTTGCAAAATATTTTACTTACAATGAAATTGGTAATATGAAAATACTTTCATATATACATTTTCCTCTGTCCTATCAATAAGTCTCTGAGTTTTTGCTGGAAAATATTGTTTTCTTTATTTTGTAAATGTGCTTTGCATTTAGAGGTAGAATTTTTCAACTTCATAGTCATTTTTGAAAGTCTTTGAGATCTTAAAGTTCTGTAAACAAACAAATGAGACTTCAGTGCAATTCATTATCACTTCACTATATCATTCTGAGGAAACGTGTCAAAAATCAACTTCCAAGAATCAAAATGTATAGTTAAAAATTTAATTTGGTCTTTAAAGAGGATTTGGAAATCAATAGTCAATGCCTTGTTCCAGTTTCAGCTAGTATTTTAATTACATCATTGGAAATACCAATCAATCCTAATCAATAACTTCTTAAATTACAAAATTCTATTATACTAAAAATTTTTTAAACACATGTTTATTAAGCATCTCTCTGTGTTGGGCAATGTATTAATACAAGCGTACTTACAAATCCTAGCTTCAAAGCCTGTAAATAATAGGGACACTAATTATCCATACCTCCAATCCACAATCACTGTGATGGGCACTAACAATCTGCTCCATATTTCTCCAGTCCAGCAAATAAATACTGTCTCAATAAAAAAGGTGATTTTTCAAACAATTTTAAGTGCAACCATTAATTTTCAAAAACAGCATACAGCTAAAGAGAGAAAATGCTTATTTTATTCAAGGTGATATCCTTATCTTTGTACTTGAAAGAAAATAACCAGCATTTATATAAAGTCTGGTTAATGAATGATAAATTATTTGGTCAGTTTTACTTTCAATGCTATAAATTAAAATTTTTAAGATTAAATGATTTGCAAGTTTCCCTGTAATTCAGTTTCTGTAGCAAGATGTTTATATAAAATTAAATATCAATTGGATACCTCCAAAAAGGTTATGAAATAACTATACTGTAGGAAAAGACAGTTTAAAAAATAAACCATAATGACATATAAACTTAATAATGAATCCCATCATTATTACGAACATGTTGAAAAAGTACAAAACTGAACTATCCAGAGGAACATGATGTAATTTCAGTTTATTGTTTCATCTTTTGATGTGATTGTCACATCAAATCTGCCCCAGATCTTTTTCCAAGTATGTAAAGTCTTTGTATTAATTTCTGGAGGATGCAGTCTGGAGAGTGCAAAGCATCTGAAAATGGGTAGAAGTAGATACTGAGGTTGCCATAACATAAAATACTGAAGAGACCTTGGATACCATCTAAAACAGTGGTTTTCAAGGAAGTTTTAACTAATGGAAACTCAGGGGACCAACAACACCGATTAAAAACAAATTATCTGATAATATATCCCAAGAAACAAAATTGGTGAACCACTCTAAATTACTGGCAAATAATTCAGGCAGTCTCAGGCTAACTTTTGAGAAACAATATCCTCACTCTAAGGTAGGAAAACAGGAAAGCCAATTAGGTAGATTAATTAGTTAAGGAAGGAGGTATACTCATATATATATATATATATATGTATGTATATATGAATGTGTGTGTGTGTATATATATATATAATATTCTATATATATATTTTTTTTTTTGAGAGAGCATCTCTCATATTTACTGATCAAATGGTTGTTAACAACAATAAAATTCTGTATAGGGGACTCAATGCTCAATGTACAATCATTAATCCACCGCAAGCCTAATTCTCATCAGTCTCCAATCTTCTGAAGCATAACGAACAAGTTCTTACATGGTGAGCAAGTTCTTACATAGTGAATAAATTCTTACGTGGTGAACAGTACAAGGGCAGTCATCACAGAAACTTTCAGTTTTGATCACACATTATGAACTATAAACAATTAGGTCAAATATGAATATTCGTTTGATTTTTATACTTGATTTATATGTGAATCCCACATTTCTCCATTATTATTATTATTATTATTTTTTTTTAATAAAATGCTGAAGTGGTAGGTAGATGCAAGATAAAGGTAGAAAAGATAGTTTAGTGCTGTAAGAGAGCATAATTCCATATATTTTTTATTTTGAAACATTTAATCTAAAATACAAAATTGATCTGATTAAATTTAAAGAACATTGGAAATTTGAAATTTCAATGTTGGGCACAGGCCTTTTTTTAATAGCATTCTTTGTATTTACATATTATTTTAAGTATTATCTTGTCTCAGATCAATGTTTTATTTAAAAATTATTTTCTTTGATCACCACAGATTTACTGTTCCATAATAAACGTCAGAATATAAACCATTATTATTGGAATAAAGTTGGCAATTAGTTACTTTTTTAAGTTATAAAATAATAGTGTACAGAATGATTTTATAAAAATAAATCATATACAAAAATTACTAAAAGGAAATAAAGAGTAGGAACATTTGGAAGTATATAGGAGTTTTATACATAAAGGAGAATAATTCCTATATCTTCAAGAGTTAGAATACTGCCCAGAACATGGAGACATCACAGCTCGTGGTGTCAAGGCTGGTGGGTTGGTTTTGCTAATTCAAGACAAGACTCAGAGTGTGGATGTTGATATCTTTCCAGCTTATGTGTCCTGATCAGAGAATGTGATGGAGATGTTCCTCTCCTTGGGTGTCATTCATGAATTATCCTTGCCTGAGTCAATTCGATAACCTATGGTCCCCTGACCATACTCATGAGCAATGTCTGACCTGCTGTCTACCTAGTTACATTGTTCCTGAGCTTGTTGCTTTCATTTTCTTAGTATGAATTACTATTTCATCAAAGTATAGGCATAATAAACCCTAATTGAATACTTTACCAATCACTTAACATAAGTTACATTATTCTTGAGATTTTAATTAAATATCTTCTCATCATAAGCATTTGACAGTTGTCATTGAATCTACAAAATATCAAGAAATAATCCAAGTCAAGACCCTTAAATGTATCAGTTTCTTCAAAGGCACACATATTTTCCAGCATGAGAATCAAAGTATGTGCTTCTCTTTAGAATATAAAAGAACAATTGAAATCACGGAAGATCTGGTTTGCCTGCTGTGTATACTAGAAAACAGCAACAATAAAAGCTCACTTGATTTCTAGATTTTTAGAACCTTGACCATGCACAATTCACAATTTATTTGTGGCTTTGTATGCCAGCATATTTGCTTTGATTTAAAAACATGGCAGAATTGGAGTCAGACATGGAGAGACCACCCCAGTGATCAAAAATCTATCTTGTGGGAAGTCTTCCTATATTTTTCTTTCACATGTTGGGCCCTTTCTCCAGAATAATTCAGGACTAACTGCTGCCACAAATGCAGATTATACTTGCCTCCATACACCATTTTCCCTTCTTTCTCTGCCCTTCATCATGTATCTTACATCTTTTTCCAGTCCCACCTCAAACATCACCCAACTTCCTCCATTAGTCATTACTTTATCCAGGTAAAAGTGAAGTGGGTGAAGTGGTCTTGGCTCCAACTGTATGTTCAAATGAACACTGCATTCTTTTCATCTAGTTCTCCACAGTCAGTATAATGCATCTGCCTGTCTTTGCCTGTTCTGTGGCCATTTTTTGTTTTCAGGCAATTTCTGACTGGTCTTTCTTAAAGTGTCAGCTAGAGCTCTCTAAGATACTGATAACATCATTAGTTGTTAAAAACATAATTCAGCTCCTAAAATAATCTGCAAAAAGAAATAATCTACCTTAGAAATTTTCTAAATGTATGGCACAAGTGTGAGAAATTTCAAAAGAAATTTTGAGAAATCTCAAAAGAATGAGAAAACAGCTTGGTATTCAGAGTCTCTTCCCTAAGCCCAAGAGTTAGTTACCAGTAACCAAAACTTATCATACCTCATTAAGCCCTATGCTATTATGCCTGTATTTTGAAACTTGGGACTCAAGATACTTGTTTTATATGACTATAACCTTATTGTGCAGCTTTTGCTGAGATTTATAAGTAATATTTGAATAATGCATTTTCTTTTGATGGTTTGTTCACTAAACTGACATTATCTGAACAAAACCTAGCATTTAGTTGGTATTCAACAATATTTTTTGAAAGAATTATATGACTAACTGACATTAAAACAAGGACTATACATATCATAACTGAGAAACCGATGCCATTTTAAGAAATGTTTAAAGTCTGACATGAGTTTCAATAGGCTTTCTGATTACAGAATAGCATTTAACCCAACATTAGCCTTTAATCTCCACACTAGATGAAACCAACTAATTCCATTTTTAGTCTTCATTTCAGAAAACCAGCCAATTGGTAAAAATGAATTTTTCATTTTTAATGGTTCACTTAGAAGTATGAATAAAATGACATAGCACTAAGGATTTCATACACTCTTCTTATGTAGCTCTGTCAGAGCATGTGACCAGATTAAACAGCTTTTTTTTAAAGCATAAGACTGTATTTACTTTTTATATGGAAACAACATGGGATACAAATGAAAAACTTCAATAACAATAAACATTGTGTTTTCAAAAAAGAAAATGCATGACTGTGGTATTCATAACTAATACATAACTATGGTATTCATAACTGATACATGTCCATTGGCTATAAAACAGGGAAAAAAATTTAGAAAAATGTGCACTTAATCTCTTTTTCCCAATATGCACCAGTGAAAATATCACATTGGGAATTTCTCTGGAGGGTTATTATTTTTCTGTCCATTCAGTGAATCATAAGTGTGTCGTTATTATTTTTTAAAAAGGTTTAACTCATGATGCAAGTTTCTGTTCCTATTGCTGGATGGTGGAGTGAAGTTCTCACATTTTCCCTGAAGTAGAGAAGTCTTTTGTTATAAATTGAAAACATTTTCTTTCATCTCAGATGTAGATCAACATAACCTTAACAGAAAAAATATTATGATAATATTGATTATACTGAGAATGTCAACTGAGGTAATAATTGTATTATTACTGCTTGTCAGTCCCATGGAATCCGTCCTGAAGATATTAACCAAATGAAAGGAAAATAAAACTCAGTTTTACTGTTCTACGTAGTTGGATCCTACAATCCAGTAATTCAGCTCTATGTTCCATACTCAGCCCATACAGCCTCTAGACAGCATTGACTGAAGGAAGAGGTCACAATGGTTTTTGTTTCTTTGTTTGTTTACATACAGTTGAGTTTTAACATTTCTCATCATTTAGTTTTATGCAAAAACAAACTAGAAATTGATAGGTAATTCCCTATATCAGAACAATAAAAATTTCAAAGAAAAATAAGTGTTAATCTGAGTAAATAGACCAATCCCTATAAAATCTTAGTTTTGATAATTAAAATCTTCTTATAACTATGACCAGAACTTTCAAAATGGTTTATCTGATAACATTTAAGGAGAAGATACGTAAAGACAGAGTTAGCATAGTATATTCACATACTTGGGACTCGGGAAAGTAGGGTTCTGACCCTCGTCTTGCCACAAATTTACCAGGGAAAATCACTTATTCTGAGATTTCCTGCCTGCAAGATTATGGGGCAACATAACAAAGTTTTAATGTCGCCTTCAGGTCTTTAATTCAATGATTTCATTTTGTACCTGTTTAAAATTACATTGGTCCAGTTTACACCAAATATCATTAGGTTCATATCATTACCTGAAGATATCATTTAGTTTTAGGAAAACAGTTTAGGAGTTTGATATTTTCCCTTTTCTATTCCTTATTTCTTATACAGCTGTCCCCCTTATTCATGGGGGATACATTCCAAGATGCCCAGTGGATGCCTGAAACAGCAGATAAGTACCTAACCCTATGTGTATGTGTTTTTCCTCTACTTACATACCTGTGATAAGTCTATCAATTAGACACAGTAAGAGGTTAGCAATACCTAATTTAAAAATAGAACAATTGTAACACTACACTGTAATAAAAGTTATGTGAATGTAGTCTCTTTTTCTCAATATGTTAGTTTACTATACTTATCCTTCTTGTGATGATGTGAGATGACAAAATGCCTGCTTGAAATTATGTAGACTGCTCACTAGGCTACTAACGGCCTTCTAACAATATGAATGCCCAGAGGATCATCTGCTTGCAGACTGTGGTTGACTGAAGGCAACTTACAGCACAGAAAACAAAACCATTGATAAGGTAGAGACTACCGTCAACAAAATAGTTATTTTTGAAGGGATAATGCTTAATTGAAATTTCTCTTTATATATATATCCCTATAAAATCTCAGTTTTGATAATTAAAATCTTCTTATAACTATGACCAGAACTTTCAAAATGTTTTATCTGATAACATTTAAGGAGAAGATACATTGATATACATATAAAGTGTAAAACATATGTATATATATATATATATATATATATATATATATATGTATTTTTTTAAATTATTGAATTGTACTTTTGGTCAGTTGAATCCATACAGTGTTCTATTGGGTTACAAATACTTCAGCATAATAATGATGATGTTGATGATACAGAGCAGTTTTCCTATAAGATGGCAAGTGAGATGAGTGACTAAAATGACCAAGGACTACACTTTATTATCTAGTTATCTAGTTTATCAATGACTTTTAGGTAAGTCTTATTTTACATGCATAATAAAACTAATGGAAGCAGATTATGGATAAAGGAAGAGAGCAGATACATCAAAGGCTCCTAGAAAAACAGAGCTCCCTTTCTATAAAAATGTAGAAATATGAATTATTAGACTTGTGGAAAGTAGGTTCTCTCTGATTACAGCATTAAAAATATGGATGTGTAGCAAGCAGAAATAGGTATATCTAATACCACTTACTATTATTAAAAAAATAATAAAAAGATACAGTTAAAATTTCTGGAGGTGGAGAATTACTTCACAATTGTAAACTCCATGAAGAAATATAAATAGATAAAATATACAGCACAAAAAATCATATTTATTAAAATACACATAGATTTAAAACTCCATTGATGTTTTTGTAGACAATTTCAATTCTGAAAGCTATATAACTAAACTGAAGAAGAAAAACATTCTATTGTTTTGAATTTCTGATTCTCAAACTAGAGCTGTTTTTTGGTAAATATATGTATGTATGTACACATGCATAAGTGTGTGTACTGTATTTCTAATTATTCATTTACTTTAGGCAACTTGTGAATGTGTTTGCTGAAACAAAGAGAGGTGCACACTTGTTAAAATGTTTGACGTTTCTTAGCTGCCTACGTAGAACACCCTTGAATTCACTACATTCTTTCCTTTCTAATGAGAAAAAAAAATTGTCTCCAAAGTCACAAAAAAAGTTCCCTAAAAAGAATTCCTCATTACTAAGTATATGGCATCATTCATATTTGATGATGTTTTCCTATGAAATACTTGGTCATTTATCATCTTTCTATCATTCTTTGGATCATTGTATCTAAATTCATTCTAGATTCACATACATAGATCATGTTAAAATTCTTCATTCCGTCAAATTTTTTAAAAGTCTGAATTATTTCTCAAGTTGAATTCACAGACACACAAACACAGAGGAAAACTATTTTGATTTTATGTAACAGCCTGCAAAACATCCCTTGGTTTACCAACATAGTAAAATTTATTTCAGAAACTGAGGGACCACCCAAGAGAATAAACTCTTATAACCAGGCTGAAAGCTGTTAAAAAATATTCTCCTTACACCATTATCCATTTTTCCAGAATGGACTATACCCAGAAATTACTATCTAAAAATACAGATCTTGGCTCCAACCCTGCACTTACCATTTTTCTCTCCTTTTCTCTACCTTCCTCATAATCCATATATCATTTTTCTGAATACATTTTTCTTTAAATATCATTCTACATTCACTCCACATCCATATTTGCAAAAACTAGGTCATCTGTTCTTATCCATTTATTTTCATCCCAGGTTGGTATTTGATCCCATACCTCCATAGTAGCTGCCATAGTAGGTCATGGTGTCAGGGTTTGTGAGTTGTTTTGCTGTTCAAGGCAAGGTCCTGAGAGTGAATGTTGACCAATGTGCAGGTATGCCTGTACACCCAGACCAGATGAGGTGATAAAACACATGCCACCTATTTTTGTGTTATAAGAGGCCCTCAAAGTCATTAATGTGTTTGAGCTTGCACTGTAGCCTAGTCCTAGTGGTTCCCTAAATATAATGCATGCTTTTTATGAGAAGGCATCTTCAAACTCTCGATGTCCCAGATTAAATACAATTCTTCAAAGCCAAACATATTGAATAACACACTTGATAATGATAGTTATAAAATTAAGTGTTGCTTCATCTCTGGCTTTCCTTGAATTATTATTTACTCAAAATTAAATGAAAGAAATTGGTTAAATTTAAGGCTTTTTAACTTACTACATCCTTTCAGATACATCTCAGACTTCATGATGCAGTCTTTCTTTAAGACTAAAGAAATATTGAAAAGCATGGAGGCATCAGCTCACCTGTTATGAACACCAATATAAAACTTCAGAAAAAAGCATAAAAAGGGGAAATAGAGCCATCTTTTCCCATTATTTTTATAATAATGGACCTCATAAACAGTATTCTGTTTTGATTTTACATACCAGTTGAAAAAAAAATTGGGGTTTAATGGCACTTTTCAAATAAAAAAGGCAAATCAAAGTAATAAAAAACTATTTCATAAGCCACCTGAAAAACTATTCAAAATTCATCTTTTTACATCCTGACTCCCTTTCTGGCATATCTTCTATCCAAAGGCTTCCAAAAATACAGATTACATTTGCCACCCTGCCATTATAGATACTATTTCCTGCCTTTGCCCTAATCCATATATCTGCCATCTTCTTCAATCTATTTTCAAATATCACTTTAATGAGTTTCTTCTAATTTCCAGCAGGATCTGGGACTAGGTGAAATAGTGAAATATATACAACTTTCCTTTGGCTCTTACTCACTTTTATCCAATCCTTACTTAAATTCTTCCATTTGTATCTTATCTGCATTTTTACCATAATTTTTTTGTCTGCATATTCTCTTTGCCTATTGAATGTTAATTAATTTTTCTCAGAAAGTATCCAACTAGTGTCTACTATGATGTTAAATATTTACTAAGGTCACAGATGTTAAGAATATATGGTAAAGATCTGTGAAATTAACTGAGAAGCTGTTAGCTTCAGATTTCAGAATCTCTGAAAGTGTAGGTAAATTATAATGTAAAAAGACAAGGTGGGGAAAAAACTAATTGAAGATAAAAAATTCCTTCAACTTCTCTAAGAATTGAATCGCTTATACCCAAGGCTGACCTGAATCTTGATCAAACCTCACCAGATACTCTCTTAATCACAAATAAAGCATCTACATTCTTCTTAGCCTTTTATAACTTCAAATATGTTGTTCAGCTTTTGTTGAGTTTGTAAGTAGTTATCAAATGATGTATTTTCACAACTGGACTTATTTACTGCTGTTCAATGACTAGCATGCTGTAGAAACACAACAATGTGCTAAATGGATGGATACATTCTATATACCCACAAGAATGATGAAAACAAAGGAGTCTGAGAATGACCAGTGTATGTATATGTATAAATATATAAACAGTATATATATATATATAATATATATATATATCCTAATATATATATTATGTATATATATAATATATATGAAAATGACTAATATATACAATATATATGAGATATATGGTATATATCTTACTGGTAAGTTTCATACTTTTCATAAACATCGATAACTGAATGAATGCATCTGAGAGTTTTAAAGATAAATTACTCAAATAGCTTTCCTACTTTAGAGAAATATATAACCCATCATTTCGTTTGCTTTTTGTTGTTGTTTAAAGCATATTGAAAAATACACAAATCTTAAGTGTACAAAATAATATTTCACAAACATTTATTTACAAACTTCCTAGATTGATCACATTCATATTTTCCAAATAACTCCCAACCAGTTAGTACCACTCCCCAGACGTTTGCATGTTCATAATGTCATGTGAGTAGAATCATATAGTACTGGCTCTATCTCTCCCCCGAATTATTCTGCACATCACTATCTCTGTGAGATACAGCTTGGTTGTTGCATGAAGCATTACTTTTGTTGTTTCCATGGCTGCAAAGTAGCCCATTGCATGAATAGAGTACAATGTATTTACTATTCTGCTCTGGAAAATCTGTATTTGAATAGTTTCTTCTCTCTCTCTTTTTTTTTTTTTTTTGATTAATATGAGTAAAGCTGTTATGTAACTTCTAATAGAAATCTTTTTCTGAAGTCCTTGAAATTACTATATATTGCTATAAATAGGACATGAATTGCTAATTTATTAAATATATATAAATAAAATATTTTAGCCTCAGTAGATTCTTCCCATTAATTGCAAATACAGTTATATAAATGCATGACCAGCATTCCATGAGAATTCCAGTTGCTCCACATCCCTACCCACACGAGTCATTTTCAGACTCTCTTAATATGATCATTCTTGTATATACTGATATCTGATTATTGTTTTAATTCGATTTTCCCTGATCCATAAGAAATTACATTTAGGCACCTTTGCATATGTTTCTAGGCCACTTAGATACCCTCTGCTTTGAAATACCTTCTCAAGTATTTTTTGTACCTTAAGTACAAAAAATTAAGTATGTTTAATTGTATGTGTTTAATCAATATTTTATTATTGATGAGCAAAGTTCTTTATATTTTGGGGAATTGATATTTTGTCAGATTTATGTATTGAAAATATTTTCACTCAGTATGTGATTCGGTACTTTTTCCACTTTTAAATGCTGTCAGTGGAAAAACAGAATGTTGTGATACAGCTCATTCTAATTTTTTGCTGCTATGTTAAGTTTTTTGGTTTTATTTAAGAAAGTTTTGACTACTTCATACATTGTTGTTTAATAATTTCTGTGTGTTTTCTTCAGAACTTGTTCCATTTTAATGGATCATTCTAAAAATAGAAGTTGATAATTTGAATATTTCATTTTTATAAGTCAAGTTGAAGCCATAAAATAAAAAATAAATCAAACATTTCATTGCGTCATACTCTGCCTATTTATCTCTGCAAGATATGCATCAGTTTTAGGTATGATCACCCCATAGTGACATGTCCTCTCTAAGATAAGCCATAACTTTTCCCTGGAAGTAAAAAAATGCTGTAGTACTTCCCTAGATTCACCAAAAATCCATAAAAGCAGAAATTTCAAACTCAAATAATATGATGACACTGTATTATTCTGGAGTATAAAACTCTTCTCCAAAGAGTTATCTTGATTATTAGTCTTCTTTGTAATTACAGAGGGTTTTTCTCCAAATTGTGGGGAAATGATATTAATCATAAAAAAAATAGTATAGCTATTGTTGAACTCTGTGAAAAACTAACTAGTATAGTCGACCAATGGAGCTATTGAGCTATTACTTTCTCCAGGCATTTTAAAGCTAATACACTATGACTGGGTTGACTAAAAGGGTAGGATTTATTGTTAGGCTGCACAAATCTACTTTTGTTTTATAAACCTGTCTGAGACATTCAAATAAAAATATTTAACATGTTTAATAACTTTGAAATGTATCATTGTTTACTAGTTATATTTTTCAGACCTACCTCTGCTAGAAGTTAATAGGTTCAAGATGCTAAATCCAAACTAGCACCACTAAACAAAATGAGATGATTAATGTTGCAAGTGGACTAATCTCCACAAACTCTGAGTTTATATTACTGTGATAATTGCAGGGACAGATAACCAGAACTTCAGGACTGTTTCTTTGGAAGAACTCACAATGGGAAACACACAGTGAAAAGGAGACAGAGTCAATAAAATAATCAAATAATAAAAGCCATATGTGTCATTTCAAATCAGAAAAATTTATTGTAAAGGGAAAAAAGAAATGCAATGGTAATGAAAGTACAAAGAGGGGCCACCAGGAGACAAGAAGCAGGCAAATGTAATATGGTAAATATTCTTACAAGAGAAGGTTAGAATTATAATTTTTTTCTATCTTGGCCTGTTTCTGGGTGATCTTTGGTTCAAATTTTGGGTAATTTCTTTACCAGCCTTATGGCCCTAGATGTGGGGCTTCCAGGGCAGGATTTCAGCAGCATCCAGACCAGTATCTTCCATAGTTCCATGGACGATAGCAGCCATATCCGTAGCCTCCATAGAAAGGTCCATACCCGTAGCCGCCATAGCCACAGCCATAGCCCAGGCCACCGAGGCCATAGCCATAGCCGTAGCCCAGGCCTCCGTAGTAGCCGCCGCAGTAGCGCATGGTGTCAGGGGTGTTGAGTTTGGTTTGCTGTTCAAGGCAAGATCCTGAGAGTGAATGTCAGCATGGGTAGTGAGAGCACGTGATCCATCACATCTATACCCTCCTTTTGTATCACATTTTATTACTCCTACTTAACATAACTTGTTAATTCCTTGTCCCTGACACAGAGGCCCTCACACTCATTAAAATGCTTGAGATCACTTTGTTGCTTAGTAAGGGTGGCCCTTAGAAGTTATTGTATGACTTTGTCAAATCATCATGTTACATACTTTAAATATATACAACTTTATTTTGCAATTATACATCAAGAAAACTGGGGGGGAAAGCAATTGCATCACTTTATCAGAAAGAATATTGTATCTTCAAAGTTTGCACCTGTCAGACTCCAGATAGAATTCTACCCAGTCAGACGTACCAATAATATTTGATAGTGTTATGCTTTTCACTTAGATGTTTCTTCATCTCTTTTTTTCTTTAGATTTCTATACTCTTTTACAAATTAATTCCCAAAAAACAGTCAAATTTAAAGTCTACCAACCTGTGTATAATATTTAAAGCATCTCATTCCTCAGTCTAAAAAATGAATTTTTTTTCTCTTCCATAAATAAGGAAACAGAAATATTTGAGAGACAAGAAATGTCAGGTTGACTGTATTGAACACCAAAAGGAACTCTAGAAAAAAATTAAAAAGGATCTATTTTCTTTAATTTCAGAACTTTGGCCATCATAGCTGACATAGTTTTTACTTTGCATACTACTTCGAAAATTTAAAAAACATTTTTGCTTGACACAGTGACGAAACAATATTGACGTACAACTATTAATAAAAATCTACAGTTTACTCTTTATTCCTTGTGTTGTACAGTTCCAAGGGCTTTGACAAATGTATAAAAGTGTTCAGAAACTAATGGAAAATTCAATAATCAAAAATTTATTTCATAAGTAGTTTTAAAAGCTAATAAAAAAACATGGGAGAAATGTGGGATTCACATGTAAATCAAGTATAAAAATCAAATGGATAATCATATCTGACTTGATTGTTCATAGTCCATGATGCATGATCAAAACTGAAAGTTTCTGTGATATGACTGCCCTTGCACTGTTTACCATGTTAGGAACTTATTCACTATGCAAGAACTTGTTCACCATGTAAGAACTTGTTCATTATGCTTCAGAAGATTGGAGACTGACGAGAATTAGGCTTGGGGTTGATTAATGACTGTGCATTGAGTCCCCTATACAGAATTTTATTGTTGTTAACAACCATTTGATCAATAAATATGAGAGATACCCTCTCAAAAAAAAAAGTTATTTTCACAAATTCTGCCCCTCTTCTCTGGTATGACATGTACTAGATTCTTTCAAAATTGTGGATGATATCTTCCTCCCTATATTTATATTCACCATTTCCTCCCATCTCTTTAGTATTTATCTAACATCTTATACAACCTGTTTTCAAATTAATATGCTGTATCTTTAGAACAGTTTTGAATTTACAGAAAATTGAGCAGGAAGCATGAGAGTTCCTAAATTCCACACACAAACATGCATTTTCCCCTATTTTAAACATCTTGAATTAGTATGACATATTAATTACAGTTAGTGAACCAATAAGGACACATTACTGTTAATTAAAGTCTATAGATTAGAGTTCACTGTCTGTGTTGTACTGTCCTATGGGTTTTGAAAAATCTGTAATGTCATGTAAGCACTATGAAAGTATTATACAGAATATTGTCACAGCCTTAGAAATCTCATGTGTTTCACCAATTCTTCCCTTCCTCCCCTTAAACTCCTGCAACCGTTAATTTTCTTACTGTCTTCATAACTTTTTCCAAAGTGTCATCATTGGAATCACAGAGTTTGTAACCAATTCACATTCACTCTTTTCACTTAGAAATAAGCTTTTGCAATTCCTCCATATCTTTTTGTGGCTTGATAGCTCATTTCTTACTGTCCCTGGATAATATTCCATTGGAAATTCTACAGTTTGTTTATTCATTTACCAAATGAAGGGCATCTTGTTTGCTTCCAAGTTTTGGCAATAAAGAGTAAAACTTCTAAAAACATTACTGTTTAAATTTTTGTATGGAGATAAGTGTTTAACTCATTTGGGCAAATACTAGAAATAGTGATTGCTAGAGTCGTACATGCTATGTTTAGCTTTGTAAAAACTGGCAGACTGTCTTCCAAAGTTGTGGACCATTTTGCATTCCCATCAGCCTTGAAAGAGTTTCTGTTGCACCACAACCACACCAGCATTTGTTGTTGTCAATACTTTGAATTTTAGCTATTCTAATAGACATGTTATAATCTCTTTTCAAATATCCAGCCTCTGTCGTCCCATTAACCATTAGGCTATAGTGGTCAGGTAAAATTGGGATGTATGCAACATTTTTATTGGGGTCTTACCAATTTTCATTCCCTATCTAATTAATCCTTTTTCTTCCTTCCTTTTTAATTTTTGCTTCTATGATTACAAATTCCCCCTTGTATTTTCTTTGCCCTATTCTGTTCTTATTTTGTTTTTTGTTTGTTTTTTTCTTTTCTTCTTTAGGAAATACCATACTATTATCTACTGAGATGTCAAATGTGTCTTAAGCTCTTAGATATTAAAAAGACAATTCAAATCCAAGGGCTCTGTCAAATTCAATAAAATACCATTACCATTGGAAATGTCTTCAGAATCTCCAAAATACATCTATGATGGTAAAAGTTAAGGAGTGAAAAAAGGTAATTGAGGGCAAAGTCCCTCAGCAGACTGTAAGTTAGTCACTTGTAGCCAAAGCTGACCACAAAACTGGTTCTTCCCACTGGGCTCTTAGCTTTAGGTGAGTCTTTAAATTCTTGTGAATTTTGTATGCCCTCATATATAGTGTTCAGGTTCTCTGTGTCTCATAAATAATTTTTAGGTGATGCACTTCACAACTGGATTTGTTTACCTTTCTTTAGTAACTACCATGTAATAGAAACACAAAAAAGTATTAAAAGGATAAATGAATTCTAAGGTCTTTAAAAGTAAGCACCAGTTTTTTCTCAGGCACAGGTAAACCTGACTGTATCTAAACAATAAGGATTTAAAGGAGAAATAAGCTTAAATGGCTTTCTGACTTTATGGAACATATAATTATCATTTCATTTTCATTGCTTTTTAAATTATAATAATAAATTATATATTATATATATGTAAGTATAAAATTCAGTGAATTCTGGAAAAAAATGCATATACTACCAATATAAACCATATCCTACTTATACAAAGTTACCCTAATGCCTAAAAAGTTTCTATTGCTCCTTTTTGGTCAATATCACTCTCCAGAGATACCCATCCTTGTAGATTTTAACAACAGCTTTGGTAGCTCTTGTCAGTAGTTTCCTAAATGGTTGTCAGATTCACAGTCCCACCAGTAATGTAAGAGAGTGCTTATTAATCTGCATCTTTGACGATACTTGTCATTTTCTGCCTATTTAATTTTGATCATCTGTGGGTATGCAGTAATCTGAGTATTGTTTTAATTTTGTTTTTTACCTGATGAGCAGTAATATTGGACACTATTATATATGTCTATTGATCATTTAGATATTCTCTTTTTTGAAGTGTCTTTTTAATTATTTCATTCATTATTATTTCAGTTTGTAATATTTTAGTTTTGATTTGTGGGAACTCTTTATATGCATGGGTACCTGTATGTTGTCAGATTTGTGTTTTGAAAATATTTTCTGCCTATATTAGCTTGTTTTTTCCCTTTGAAATGTTGTCTTGTCTATGACCAGAACTTCTTAATATCACAAGTCCAATTTATTAATTTAAAAATATAATGTTTGACTTTTCTGTCTTAATTAGGAAACTCTTGGGTCTCTCACATCTTATTCCTTTGTCTGCTGTCTTCACAACTTATTATATTCTTATAGTTCATCCTAAATTGAAAAAAGTTGTTAAGTTGAATATTTCATTCTAAGTCATCAGAAAGCCATATAAGCACAAATAAATCAAACAGGTTTAATGATGTCACACTCTGCTTATTCACTCCACTAGACCCTCTCTCAGTTGAGGGGTTGATGATCCTTTAATGAATTTTTCTCTAGACCAGTTGACAGCTTTTCCTTAGAAGGAAATGTGCTCTTGAACACTTTGTTCCAACACAAATCAACACAATCTAACAATACAGGTATTATAATATGATAAAGTTGTATTATATTAAGGTTGTTAAATGGTTTCTACAAATAATTTTATAGATGTTGTTTTTCTTTAGATAGTCTTTCTTCAGACTATAATGCTATAATCCAGTTAGGAAGTAAAACAGTTTCATGGGAAATTATGTTTTACTCAGTCTAACTAAAGAGTATAGTCCTTCAATAGTGACACAGAAATATTTCTACCTAGACACATTCACTGTGAAGTTACAACACCTCTCTTGAATTGGCTGAAGAGATCTGACTGGGCAAATCTATCCATATATTAGTAAAAACTCTGAAATTCTCAAATAATTTATGATAATGATTTTAATTAGAGTTTGGATTTAGCACACTTAATAGTTACTTTTACTCAGATGCAGCTAAATTAGAAATTTATAGTTCAAGATCCTAAATTAGAGTGTTTATAAATATAAATAAATAGACATGGTCAATTAGCTGTGAAAACTAAGCTTTACAAAAACAGGTGACCAGTACTCTCAAAATGCTTTATTTGGGAATACTCAAGAAGGGAAGTACACAATGGCATAGTAAGCATGGTGAAATAGACTGCCCTGTGTTCAGTCGATCTGAGTCTAGTCTTCGGCTCTACTGCTCATGCCAGCTTTTATCCAAAGCAGTTCGTTTCCCTTTTGGAGGTATGCACCATCCCAGATGGTGTTTCACTAATCTTTGCAGTGACCCTGGCTGGCTTCACAATTCTATCATTCTGTTACTATCCTGGTTATATTGAATTTGGTTGATGCAACAAAAGATACACATTTTTTGTTTCACCACCTCAGTATATGCATATTTTTTCAAAAAATTATGCCATTCTATTATATGTTTTTCACAGGCACTTTTACTATAGGCATTCAGAGTATTAACAAACGATGGCCCACTCTTTGAAGGTCAGAATTTCACGACACTTGCTAGGATGTGTAAGGTTTCAGGTCCACCTTAGCCTTAGTAGAGATTACTCCAAAAGTGATAACAATAATTTTTATATTCCCTGGTGAACTGACAAATATTTCAGTGTGCTAATAATACTGAAAAACAATGTCAAGTCACACCATGGTGAACCATGAGAAAAACATGATTTTCTAGTTTGGTTTGCTATTCAAGGGAAGATCCTGAATGTGAATGCCCCATGTATGTATGCATGCACACACCCATATGGCTTGGTAGATAGATATATGCATCCTATATGTATGTAACATAGACATGCACATATATATATTATAAGTATATATTTATATGTCTCATTACTTTAGCTTTCAATGGAGTAGTTTAATTTCTTCACTGTCAATTGGGGACAAATTCAAATACTCACTTTGATATATTGAAAGGAATAGAAATATAATAGCTACATATGCTGTCTTAATTTAGGACAATTCATTGCAAAAGAAATAAAGACATACCACAGTTATGAAATCCCAGATAAAGGAAACCAGGAAACATGAAGCAAACAGTTATTAAATGATAAATATTCTTAAAAGCTTAGACACCAAGTACTTGGTCCTGGGTGATTTTTTGGTATAGTTATTGTAATCAGATTGGGATAACCCTGTTATGGCCTCAGATGTTGGCTCCTGGGACAGGGTTTCAGTAGAAGCCAGAGACCCCATCTCTTCCATAGCAGGATGTGCGGCAGCAGCCATATTCGCAGCCTCTGTATCCATATCTGTAGCTATTGCCCAGGCCACCAAAGCCTCCATAGCCACAGCTACAGTCTCCGTGGTAGGTGTATTAGTTCACAGTGCCCGGGTGGTGAGTTGTTTTGCTGCTCAAGCAAGATTCAGAGTGCGAATGTCAGCACATGTAGAGGAATATTCTATGCCCTGAGCTGAGTATGTGATAACTCTTATGTATATCCTTCCTTTGTGTGATTCTGCATATTACTTGTAATGTTGTAACTAATCAACCTGCTGTCTCCCGTCACACAGAGGCCCTATATCTCTTTAAAATATTTCAGCTGACTTAGCTTCCTCTTTAGGATGCCGTTGAGCCTGTTGCTTTGTTTTTATGGGAAGAAATGCCTGACTCTTCAAAAGTTGTATATTCCACACCCTAAACTGCATTGCTCATTACCAGGTATTTTGCATCATTTACATTTAATGACATTCCTTTTATGATTAAACAAGCTCTTCCATTCTGTCATCTCTTAAAAGGATAATTCCATCTCAAACTAAATGCACAAATAGTAATTCAATTTACAGATGTTAAATCTGTTATTTTTCAAAAAGCACACTTATTTATCAGAGTAAGGGCTAAAGGAAGTGCTTCTACTGAGACTATATGAAACATTATAAATTAAAAAAAGAAGGAATGTGTTGAATTTTACATTTAATCATAATAAATTTTATGATATTTTAGGCTTTACAGCCTCAGAACCTTTTGCTTACACAACATGTAACAATTAATTGCAGAAACTGAGAGCACAAAATCCATCCCAAAAGCAAACTTATCAGAGCAAAGGTTCCATTTTCACTTCAAATCCTGAAACCCTCCTCCATAATTGGTTCTATTCAAGGCCTACTAAAATTGCAGATTGTATTTGCTTTTATGTTTTTTGCACACCAGCCAATCTCTTCCTTTCTTTACTCTTCTTCAGTGCATTTCAATTTCCATTCTCAATTTGAATTTCATTTCCCTTCCCTTCCTCTCAAGACCTACTGGCAGCATCAGGTAAAATTCAAAGTTGACAATATTCCCCCCCAGCCCCAGGCTTCTATTCACTTATTTCAATAAAAATTTCTTTCTTTCTACCTCCTTTTCATATCCATCATAATATGCTTCTCTTTGATGATGTAGATCTATTCTGTACCCACTAATTCTAAGGCAATTTCTAACTACTCCTTACTGATGTGTTAATTGTTATTATTAAAATATACAGTACAACTCTTAGGACCTTCTAAATATCAAAAGAGTATCTCAAAATTGATGATAACTTCAAAGTTTTAAATATGAAAACACAATAGTGAAATGACACAGGACTAAAAGATTTCCATGAGGACATTCGCCATGGACTTCTTTGATTCCTTTGTGTGGATAATTTCACTGAGTTAGCCAACTAGATCCAAGGTTGTTCTGACACTTCATTAATCTCCATGTAGCACCTGTTTCTGGACTTGAGTCACCAAAAGCTTATGTAATTTATACAATTTTGAGCATGCAGTTGAGTTTTGTGAGTTTCCCAAGTGTTTTATAAAACATGAATTTCTGCAAGTGAATATTTCAATTCTAAACAACAGAGTAGGAAATTTAAAACTTTGTAGAACTATTGAAGAAATGACAAGTAAATTGACAATAACTATCATGGTTATATAACAGTTTGTGCAATTTTTTCTAACTACACTTTAGCTAGCTACCTTTTGAAGGCTAGAGTATTTCTCAATATGCCATAACCCAACATATGTCATTTCTCTTTTATCCAAATATTGTTTCATTATTTCTCATTCTGAACTATAAACAGTTAACAAGCAGAATTTTTCATTCTCATGGAGTCCTTTTGAAGACAAACAATCACAAATAACTCAGACTGAAATAAATATATCATGGTTTGCCCATATAACTCAACCACATGATGTTGATTAATGGCTGCTGTTTGTTTATTTGGAATAGAAAGGAATGCTTTCACTCGAGATTTAACACTAAACAACACATGAACGGAAAACCTCAACAGCCAAATAAGAATCAAAATAGTTTCAATGAATAAAATATTATAGCTTTACATAAAATCAATTAATGATCATCAGCAGTAAAATATCAATACTAAAATATTATAACCTAAAATCTAAATATTTTGTCCTTTTTTTTCTGAAGTAAAAAAAATTACCCAAAATCAAAGTAACCATTGGAAATTAGGAGCTTAGATTGCTTTGCAGAAGTATTGTTGTTTTGCTCATTTATGAGACTCAAAGTAAATTGAATATGATCTTTTTAAATTTTTTCTTTTTCTTTCTTTACCTTTATAAAGTTTCCTTTGAAATACATGTTAAATTAGCCTATGATTATGGATAGGAAATAAGAAAATGCATTTTCATTTGTTTTTACCTGTATGTAAAGGAAACTTTTGTTACAATTTCCAAAGAATTTTCTATAATCAGACAAAAGTCAAGAAAATGTGAAAATGTAGGTCACAAAAACATGGTATTTTATTATACTAGGAGTGTGATGTGTGCTATTTTTTCTCATTTTAACTATATTGATCATTGTTTTTCTTACAGTTGTATAACACCATCCTCAGGCTGTGAAGATACCCACCTGCATGCGAATAAAATACTTTTAAATGAAATGTAGTTATATAAGAGTCAAAGTTCCTTTACTGGAGTTATCAAACCTCTACCGTTTCCTCTCTTGGGGAAGTACATCTGTCAGACACATGATGAGCTGGAGGAGATTTATTTTTTTCTATCTTCATGTTGTGTGAACAAATCCAAATCTTCCTGATCAAAACCATGGTCTTGAGAATTGACTTTCAACATCACTCATTTGCCCTGAAGTGCAACTAATTTAGAAATTGAGAAGTAGGAAATTATTCCAATAAAGTAAATTGTTAATAATAAAAATGTAAAAGAAAGCACAGTAAGAGGTAGTTAATCTGGCAGAGAGAAATAATCCCATAAAGTCAGTGATAAAATGGGAACTGTTCATGAAAATATGACAAGAACTCCCCAGATGGTATTCAAATTTGTCAAGATACAACAAAAGAGAATCAGCGTGGTGGGGTAGATCGCCAGGATCAGGTGAACTGCTCTTGTTCTTGGTTCTGAGACTTTGGTGTTAGTGACTCTCGGTGTCACTTAACCATTTGGAGTCTCCTTCCTTGTTCTAGAGGAAGCATTAATGGACAATCTTTAAGGGTGATTCTACTTGTCACTACCATCGTTGTCCTTGTGTTACTGGATTTCACCAGCTCAAACAACCACCACAAAAACTTCACTGTATTCCATTACCTGAATATTCCATTCAAATTTGTAAAGGCAATATATTTTTGCTGGAAATTTTACATATTCTATTGCATGAAACACCAACATAAAATGCTTGCTTTTTTGGTGAGGGGTAATTGATTGAAATTCCACTTAACAAAACCTCTTGAATGAATGATAATTCTCATCAAGTAAAGCTGCAGAGTACTCTAGTTCTTGATTACATCCAGGTGTTTATGACCATTTAGAGTTTCAAAAGGCTTTAATGTCACGATGATGATGATCATAGTAGAAAAGAAGAATATTATTGCATGCCACAGAGTGGCAACACAATAAAAAACTAAGCCAATGGATATTCTTAATATGACATATATTTTAATTAAACAATTTGAAATGCTTTTAGTAAGTTTATAAAATAACTATTTTCATGACAATGTCAAGAGAATGACAAGAAAGAGAAAGAAATAATAAATTTAATTAATAATTCATTAAAAACATTTTTCTTTCCTAAGTTTGGAGAAACACTTTGTTCTAACACTGTTCCTTTCTTACCACAAAAAGGCTGAAAAAGGAGAAATTTTGAAAAAAATGGATGGATTATTTATGTATTTTGGACTACATTAATAAGCAGAATTGTATAGAATATAAAACATAAATCCTTTCAAAATGTAATACCATAAATATTTAGTTCAGTATTTTATGGTTGATTTTTTGTTGTTACTGAATTTAAATCTAAACATTACATTATCTGATTATAATCAAGGAAATTAAAAATCAGTGGTTATATTTGTGGACATATTATTCATTTCAATCTAAATTTATTGTTCTTTTTATATGTCTCTGTCCATGAAATGCATATTTAGCACACCAGAAAGTATATTGAAATCCTTACTAAAAGATTAGTATGTATATACTTAGTTACATGTATACTCGAAAATATGTATGAAGTAAGAACTATATTTGCTGTTTCAAATTAAGAGACTTTATTAACAAAATTGAGGAGACATCATGGAGACAAATTTGTATTATAAATGTGGGGAAGTCTTGGATGCTAATCATTTTGAACAAATGGACATAGCACAGTCCTGGTTGACCAAGTGGTTGTAATCAGATTTAGCAAATCCACCCATGGAACCAGATATTAGATTCATAAAGAAGAATTACAATAGAAGCTAGAGAACCCATCCTCTTCATAGCACGATGGGTGGCCCCCACCATATCTGATGTCTCTGAAGCCATGGCCACAGCCCAGCCTGCGGAAGTGGTCACAGCTACAGACAGAGCCACAGCTCAGGCCTCCATGGAAGCCAGGGTTCAATGATTAGCATGCTGTAGAAAAGCAACAATGGGTGGAGTGGATGAATACGTTCTATATACCCACAAGGATACCCATCGTTGTCCTTGTGTTATTGGATTTCACCAGCTCAAACCACCACCACAAAAACTTCACTGTATTCCATTACCTGAATATTCCATTCAAATTTGAAAAGGCAATATATTTTTGCTGGAAATAAGAGTCTGAAAATGATCAGTATATATAATATATAATAATATATAATATATAATATATTACACACACACATATGTATATAAGGTATATATATATCTTACTGGTAAGTATCATGTTTTCCATAGATGTGAATGACTATACAATGCAGCTGAGGATTTAAAGGAGAAATTACTCAAATAGTCTTCCTATGTTAGAGGAACATAGACCTATGATTTCATTTGCTTCTTGCTGTTGTTTAAAGCATATTGCAAAATACACAAATCATAAGTGTACACACTGATATTTTGTATTGATGCACAAACCACACAGATTGATCACACTCAAATTTCCCAAATGTCTCTTTCGATACAACCAATTAGTACTACTCCCCCAAAGTTTGCCTGTTCTTGATGTCACATGAACAGAATCATATAGTACTGACACTGTCTCTCCCCCGAGTTATTCTGTACATCACTGTGTGAGATACAGCTTGGTTGTTGCATAAAGTATTACTCTTTTTGTTTTCATGGCTGCAAAGTAGCCCATTGTGTGAATAGAGCACAATGTATTTACTATTCTGCTTTGGAAAATCTATATTTGAATAGTTTCTTCTCTTTCTCTTCTTTTTGGTTAATGTGAATAAATCTGCTATGTAACTTTTGATAGTAATCTTTTACTGTAGAACTACATATTACTTTATCTTAGTTATACCTAGGAGATGTATTGATAATTTATTATATATATTGTATTTAACTTCAGTAGATTCTGTCAACAATTTGCAAATGCAGTTATATAAATGTAGAACATGATGAGCATTCCATGAGAATTTCAGTTGCTCCACATCGTTACCCACATGAGTCAATTTCAGACTCTTAATTAGATCATTCTTGTGGTATAAAATGGTATCTGAATATTGTTTTAATTTTGTTTTACCTAATCAGCAATGACATATAGGCACCTTTGCACATGTTTATAGGCCTCTTAGATACCCTCCACTTTGAAATGCCTTTTCAAATATCTAGTCCATTTTTCCTGGACTTGTTTAGTCAATATTTTATTACTGATTAGCAGAAGTTCTTTACATTTGGTGTACTGGTATTTTGTCAGACTTATATATTGAAAATATTTTCACCTAGTATGTTATTTGGTGTTTTTACACTTTAAAAAACTGTCTATGGATGAACAGAATATAGTAACATAGTTAATTCTAATCTTTTTCTCTTATGTTTAATGTTTTTTGGTTCTAATTAAGAAAGTTTTAAGATCTAAAAATTTGTCATTTAATTATTTTTGCTTTCTTCAGAACTTGTTCCATTTTAATGTATCATTCTAGAAAAAGAACAGAGAGTTCATGATTTGAATATTTCATCCTCATTAAGTCAGGCTGAAGCCATAAAATCACAAATAAATCAAACGGGCTTCAGCACATCACATTCTGCCTATCTATGTCTACCAGATATGCACAAGTGTTCAAATTGATGAACCTGTTGTGACATGTTCTTGCTAAGATAAGCCATAACTTTTCCGTGGAAGGGCAGAAATGCTAGAGTATTTATTTACCTTAGTTCCACCAGATATCCATAAGAGTAGAAATTTTATATTCAAATAATATGATAACTGTATTATTCTAGGAGTATCTAATTTATCTCCAAGTATTTATCTTGATTATTAATCTTCCTCATAGTTACAGAAGACCTTTCTCCAACTAGCAGAGAAAAACTATTAACCACTGTCAAAATTTATGTAGCATAGTGGTCCAGTGGAGCCATTGAGCAGTCACTTTCTCCAGCATTGTAAAGCTAATGTACTATAACTATGTTGATTTACAGGGTAGGCTTTCTTATTTGGCTGCACAAACTATTTTTATATTCATTAAGCAAGTATGAATTTTAAAACAAAAAATATTTATCATATATATATAAATATATTTTTTAACATTATGTTTACTAGGCTTTCCCCAGCCCCAAATACCCCCACAAACCCCATTACAGTCACTGTCCATCAGCATAGTAAGATGTTGTAGGATCACTACTTGCCTTCTCTGTGTTGCACAGCCTTCCCCTTTCTCCCACCCCCCACATTATACATACTAATCATAATACCCCCTTTCTTCTTCCCTGCTCTTATTCCTCCCTACCCTCCCATTCTCCCCAGTCTCTTTCCCTTTGGTAACTGTTAGTCCATTCTTGGGTTCTGTTATTCTGCTGCTGTTTTGTTCCTTCAGATTTTCTTTTGTTCTTACACTCCACAGATGAGTGAAATCATTTGGTATTTGTCTTTCTCCACTTGGCTTATTTCACTGAGCATAATACCCTCTAGGTCCATCCATGTTGTTACAAATTGTAGGATTTGTTTTCTTCTTATGGCTGAATAATATTCCATTGTGTATATGTACCATATCTTCTTTATCCATTCCTCTACTGATGGACACTTAGGTTGCTTCCATTTCTTGGCTATTGTAAATAGTGCTGCGATAAACATAGGGGTGCATCTGTCTTTTTCAAACTGCAGTGCTGCATCCTTAGGGTAAATTCCTAGAAGTGGAATTCCTGGGTCAAATCGTAAGTCTATTTTGAGCATTTTGAGGAACTTCCATACTGCTTTCCACAATGGATGAACTAATTTAAATTCCCACCAGCAGTGTAGAAGAGTTTCCCTTTCTCCACAACCTCACCAATATTTGTTGTTGTTTGTCTTTTGGATGGTAGCCATCCTTACTGGTATGAGGTGATATCTCATTGTGGTTTTAATTTGCATTTCCCTGATAACTAGCGATGTGGAGCATCTTTTCATGTGTCTGTTGGCCATGTGAATTTCTTCTTTGGAGAACTGTCTGTTCAGCTCATCTGCCATTTTTTAATTGTATTATTTGCTTTTTCTTTGTTGAGGTGCATGAGCTCTTTATATATTTTGGATGTCAAGCCTTTATCGGGTCTGTCATTTAAGAATATATTCTCCCATACTGTAGGTTACTATTTTGTTCTATTGATGGTGTCCTTTGCTGTACAGAAGGTTTTCAGCTTGATATAGTCCCACTTGTTCACTTTTGCTTTTGTTTTCCTTGCCCGGGGAAATATATTCATGAAGAAGTCACTAATGTTTATGTCCAAGAGATTTTTGCCTAAGTTTTTTTCTAAGAGTTTTATGGTTTCATGACTTACATTCAGGTCTTTGATCCATTTCAAATTTACTTTTGTGTATGGGGTTAGACAGTGATCCAGTTTCATTCTCTTACATGTAGCTGTCCAGTTTTGCCAGCACCATCGGTTGAAGAGACTGTCATTTCCCCATTGTATGTCCATGGCTCCTTTATCAAATATTAATTGACCATATTTGTTTGGGTTAATGTCTGGAGTCTCTAATCTGTTCCACTGGTCTGTGGCTCTGTTCTTGTGTCAGTACCAAATTGTCTTGATTACTATGGCTTTGTAGTAGAGTATGAAGTTGGGGAGTTAGATCCCCCCCACTTCATTCTTCTTTCTCAGGATTGCTTTGACTACTCGGGGTCTTTGGTGTTTCCATATGAATTTTTGAACTATTTGTTCCAGTTCTTTGAAGAATGTTGTTGGTAATTTGATAGGGATTGCATCAAATCTGTATATTGCTTTGGGCAGGATGGCCATTTTGATTATATTAATTCTTCTTAGCCAAGAGCATGGGATGAGTTTCCATTTGTTAGTGTCCTCTTTAATTTCTCTTAAGAGTGTCTTATAGTTTTCAGGGTATAGGTCTTTCACTTCTTTGGTTAGGTTTATTCCTAGGTATTTTATTCTTTTTGATGCAATTGTGAATGGAATTGTTTTCCTGATTTCTCTTTCTATCAGTTCAGTGTTAGTGTATAGGAAAGCCACAGATTTCTGTGTGTTAATTTTGTATCCTGCAACTTTGCTGTATTCCAATATCAGTTCTAGTAATTTTGGAGAGGAATCTTTAGGGTATTTTATGTACAATATCATGTCATCTGCAAATAGTGACAGTTTGACTTCTTCTTTACCAATCTGGATTCCTTGTATTTCTTTGTTTTGTCTAATTGCTGTGGTTAGGACCTCCAGTACTATGTTGAATAATAGTGAGGAGAGTGGGCATCCCTGTCTTGTTCCCGATCTCAGAGGAAAAGCTTTCAGCCTCTCGCTGTTCAGTATGATGTTGGCTGTGTGTTTATCATATATGGCCTTTATTTTGTTGAGGTACTTTCCCTCTATACCCATTTTGCTGAGACTTTTTATCATGAATGGATGTGAATTTTGTCGAATGCTTTTTCAGCATCTATGGACATTATCATGTGGTTTTTTTCTTTCTTTTTGTTTATGTGATGGATGATGTTGATGGATTTTTGAATGTTGTACCATCTTTGCATCCCTGGGATGAATCCCATTTGGTCATGGTGTATGATCCTTTTGATATGTTTTTGAATTCGATTTGCTAATATTTTATTGAGTGTTTTTGCATCTACGTTCATCAGGGATATTGGTCTGTAATTTTGTTTTTTGGTGTGGTCTCTGCCTGGTTTTGGAATTAGGGTGATGTTGGCTTCATAAAATGAGTTTGGGAGTATTCCCTCCTCTTTTATTTTTTGGAAAACTTTAAGGAGAATGGGTATTATATCTTCTCTGTATGTCTGATAAAATTCTGAGATAAATCTATCCGGCCCGGAGTTTTTTTTCTTGGGTAGTTTTTTGATTATCACTTCAATTTCTTTGCTGGTAATTGGTTTGTTTAGATTTTGTGTTTCTTCCTTGGTCAGTCTTGGAAGGTTGTATTTTTCTAGGAAGTTGTCCATTTCTCCTAGGTTTTACAGCTTCTTAGGATATAGGTTTTCATAGTATTCTCTAATAATTCTTTGTATTTCTATTGGGTCCGTCATGATGTTTCCTTTCTTGTTTCTGATTCTGTTGATATGGGTTGATTCTTTTTTTCTCTTAATAAGTCTGGCTAGAGGCTTATCTATTTTGTTTATTTTCTTAAAGAACCAGCTCTTGGTTTCATTGATTTTCTCTATTGTTTTATTCTTCTCAATTTTGTTTATTTCTTCTCTGATCTTTATTATGTCCCTCCTTCTGCTGACCTTAGGCCTCATTTGTTCTTCTTTTTCCAATTTTGATAATTGTGATGTTAGACTATGCATTTGGGTTTGTTCTTCCTTCTTTAAATATGCCTAGATTGCTATATACTTTCCTCTTAAGACTGCTTTCACTGTGGCCCACAGAAGTTGGGGCTTTGTGTTGTTGTTGTCATTTATTTCCATATATTGCTGGATCTCCATTTTAATTTGGTCATTGATCCATTGACTATTTAGAAGTGTGTTGTTAAGCCTCCATGTGTTTGTGAGCCTTTTTGCTTTCTTGGTACAATTTATTTCTAGTTTTATACCTTTGTGGTCTGAAAAGTTGATTGGTAGAATTTCAATGTTTTGGAATTCACTGAGGCTCTTTTTGTGGCCTAGTATGTGGTCTATTCTGGAGAATGTTCCATGTGCACTTGAGAAGAATGTGTATCCTGTTGCTTTTGGGTATAGAGTTCTGTAGATGTCTATTAGGTCCATCTGTTCTAGTGTGTTGTTCAGTGCTGCTGTGTCCTTACTTATTTTCTGTCTGGTGGATCTGTCCTTTGGAGTGAATGGTGTGTTGAAGTCTAAAATGAATGCATTGCATTCTGTTTCCTCCTTTAGTTCTGATAGTATTTGTTCCACATATGCTGCTGCTCCTGTGTTGGGTGCATATATATTTATAATGGTTATATCCTCTTGATGGACTGAGCCCTTTGTCATCATGTAATGTCCTTCTTTATCTCTTGTTACTTTCTTTGTTTTGAAGTCTATTTTGTCTGATACTAGTACTGCAACACCTGCTTTTTTCTCCCTATTGTTTGCATGAAATATCTTTTTCCATCCCTTGACTTTTAGTCTGTGGGTCTTTGGGTTTGAGGTGAGTCTCTTGTAAGCAGCATATAGATGGGTCTTGTTTTTTAATCTATTCAGTGACTCTATGTCTTTTGATTGGTGCATTCAGTCCACTTACATTTAGGGTGATTATAGATAGGTATGTACTTATTGCCTTTTCAGGCTTTAGGTTCGTGGTTACCAAAGGTTCCAGGTTACTGTCCTTACTATCTAAGAGTCTAACTTAACTCACTTAGTATGCTGTTACAAACACAATCTAAAGGTTCTTTTCTATTTCTCCTCCTTTTTCTTCCTCCTTAATTCTTTATATATTATGTATCAAACTCTGTATTTATTGTCTTACCCTTGACTGACTTAGGGGATAGTCAATTTAATTTTGTGTTTGACTAGCTATCAACTGCTCCATCCTCCCTACCGTGGTTTTACTACCTCTGGTGACAGCTATCCAACCCTAGGAACACTTCCATCTATAGCATCCCTCCAAAATAGACTGCAGAGATGGTTTGTGGGAGGTAAACTCTCTCAGCTGTTGCTTATCTGGAAATTGTTTAATCCCTACTTTAAATTTAAATGATAATTTTACTGGATAAAGTAACCTTGGTTCCAGGCCCTTCTGCTTCATGGCATTAAATACATCATGCCACTCCCTTCTGGCCTGTAAGGTTTCTGCTGAGAAGTCTGATGTTAGCCTGATGGGCTTTCCTTTGTATGTGATCTTATTTCTGCCTCTGGCTGCTTTTAACAGTCTGTCCTTATCCTTGATCTTTTCCATTTTAATTACTATGTGTCTTGCTGTTGTCTTCCTTGGGTTTCTTGTGTTGGGAGATCTGTGGATCTCCATGGCCTGAGAGACTATCTCCTTCCCCAGATTGGGGAAGTTTTCAGCAACTACCTCCTCAAAGACACTTTCTATCCCTTTCTCTCTCTCTTCTTCTTCTGGTTTCCCTATAATGTGAATATTGTTCCGCTTGGATTGGTCACACATTTCTCTCAATATTCTTTCAGTTTTAGAGATCCTTTTTTCTCTCTGTGCCTCAACTTCTTTTTATTCCTCTTCTCTAGTTTCTATTTCATTTATTGTCTCCTCCACCATATCCAACCTGCTTTTAATACCCTCCATCATGCTCTTCAATGATTGGTTCACTGACCTGAATTCATTTCTGAGTTCTTGGATGTCTTTCTGTACCTCCATTAGAATGTTGATGATTTTTATTTTGAACTCCTTTTCATGAAGAGTCATGAGGTCCATATCATTTAAATCTTTCTCAAGAGTTGTATTAACAATTTTACTCTGGACAAGGTTCCTTTGGCTTTTCATGTTTGCATGTGGCACCCTCTAGTGTCCAGAAGCTCTATTCTGGAGCTGCTCAGCCCCTGAAGCAATGACGGGGCTTTCAGGGGAGCCGTACTGATGCCCTGTTTGCTGAGGTCTGCTCTTTTCTCCAGGTGTATGCAGTCTGTCGCTGTCCTCTTTCCTGTTGCTGTCTCAGGATTAGTTGTGCCAATTAAATTTTCTAACTGTATACAGTTTTAGGAGGAAGCCTCTGTCTCTCCTCTCATGCTGCCATCTTTAATCCCTAAAACTGACTTTTTAAAAATGGTTACCTCCGGGCTGTGGGTGCAGGTGCCTTGTTCCCGGTGTCTCCTGGCAACGCAGAGCAGCAGAGGCAAACCAGGAGGGCTGGTGGCTAGTCTGGGAATGGGGTGGCCATGCAGTAATGGACTCCGGCCCTTGTCTCAATGCTCGTGTGCAGTCTAGACCCGGGTCAGCACCCGCAGTGTTTAGGGCTCCTCCAGCAGCCCCTGGACGTGCAGCCAACCCTCCCTGCTCCACGGAGCTGGGTTCTGGCAGCAGCCCCTGCACTCCAACTAGCTCCCAACCTGGCACACGGTGGGAGCTGGGAGGAGGAGACCTCATATATTTTTAATAATGTTGAAATGTAGCATTGTTAACTAGAAATTTTTTCCATATCAGCTACACTAGAATGTGCTCAACATACTAAATCAAAACTAACACTACAAAAAATGAGGAGGTAAGTATTAAAAGTGGACTAATTCTCATAAACTCTGGGTTTACGTTGCTGTGATAATTGTAGAGACAGATAACCAGAACATGAGGATATGTTCCTTGGAAGAACTCAAGAGGGGAAATGCACAGTGAAAAGGGCAGCCAGACTCAAAAAAATTAACAAATAATATTGCTTGTGCCATTTCAAATCAGAGCAATTTATTGCAAAGGGAACAGAAAACCCCATAGTATGAAAGTACAAATAGGGGATTCGAGGAGACACGAAGCAGGCAAATGTAACACAGTAAATACTCTTAAAGGAGAAAATGTGAATTATTTTTTTTATGTTGGCTTGTTCCTGGGTAATCTTCTTGGGTTCAAATTTGGGTATGTTCTTTACCAGCCATATGGCCCCGGAAGTTGGCCTTCCAGGGCAGTATTTCACCAGAAGCCAGACCAGTATCTTCCATAGTTCCATGGACGATAACAGCCATATCTGTAGCCTCCATAGAAAGGTCCATACCCACAACCACCATAGCCACAGCCATAGCCCAGGCCTCCGTAGTAGCCACCACAGTAGCCCATGGTGTCAGGGGTGGTGAGTTTGGTTTGCTGTTCAAGGCAAGATCCTGAGAGTGAATGTCACATGGGTAGAGGAGTGCTTATATACCCTAGTGAGAGCATGTGATCCATTACTTGTATACCCTCTTTGTAAGTCACTTTTTATTGCACCTACTTGACAACTTGTTAATTTATTGTCCCTGACACAGACAGAGGCACTCACACTCATTAAAATGCTTGAGATGGCCTGGTTGCTTAGTAAGTGTGGCCCTTACACTATTTGAATCCCTTTGCCAAATCCTCATGCTGCATACTCTAAATATATACAACTTTGTTTGACACATATGCTTCAGGAATGCTGGGGAGAAAAGCTACTGCATCACTTACTCAGAAAGAATGTTGTATCTTCAAAGAATGGACCTGTCAGTCCACAAGTAGAATTCTTCATAGGCACATATACCAATCTTACTGGGAAGTGTGCTTTTCAATTAGCTATTTCTTCATGTCTGTTTTTCTTCAAATTTCCATACTCCCCTTACAAATTAAATGAATGAAATGAGTCAGATTCAAAGTTCAACCATGCATGGTATCCTTTCTACAATGTTATTCCTTGGTCCGAAGAGTGAATTATTTATCTCAGGCAGAAATATTTGAGAGGCAATAAAAATCAGCTCTACTATTATCAACACTGAAGGAATGCCAGGAAAAAATTAAAAGAAATTAATATTTAGAACATTGTTCATCATATCTGGCCTATTTTATATTTGTTCATACTACTTGGAAAAGTAAATGTAAACATTTCACCAGATACATTGATGAACCAATGTTGATGTATGAAATGATTACAAACCATTGTGGAATCTCCCAGCACAATTCCTTGTGCTGTACAGGTCTGTGGACATTGATAAGCACGGAATAAAAGTGTCAAAAACTGAGGGCAAATCAGTTATCAAAAATGTGTTCATAAGTAGTATTAAAAGTTATTTTATGAAATCCTACCCCTCTTCTCTGGTAGGTATGCCCTTTTCATTCAACATTGCAGATTATATAACTCCTTTCCCACATTTACACACACCATTTCCCCCATCTCTGCACCTGGGTATCCCTGCACCTTGGTATACAGATGACATGAATTGCTTATTAATTTGACATATATATATATAATATTTAGATTCAGTAGATTGTGCCAACAATTTGCCTGGGCAGTTATATAAATGTATAGTACCAGTGGCAATCTGTGAAAACTCCAGTGACACCACATCACTACCCATACTGGTCATTTAGAATCTTTCCATTTGATCATCTGTGTGTTATATAGGGATATCTGAGTAGTGTTATAAATTTGATTTTCCCTATGCAGCAATGACATTTAGGTGTCTTTTCTTATGTTTATGTGCCATTCAGAGATCCGCTGCTTTGAAATGCCTTTTAGAGATTTTGCCCATGTTTAACTGGTCTTGTTTAATGAATATTTTATTATTGATTAGCAGGAAGTCTTTACATTTTGGAGTATTGGTATTTTGTCAGATTTATGTATTGAAAATATTTTGCCCCAGTATGTGATTTTTTTATTTTTCCATTTTAAAATGCTGTTTGTGGATGAACACAGTGTTATGATACAGTTAAGCTTAATTTTTTCCAGTTATTTTAATTTTTTCAGTTCTAATTAAGAAAGTTTTAACAACATTGTACATTATTATTCTATTATTTCTTTCTGCTTTCTTCCAAACTTGGTCCATTTTAGTGGATCATCCTAAAAATAGAATAGACAGTTTATATTTTAAATATTTCTTTCTAACAAATGCAGACTAAAGCCATAAGACCACAAAAAAATCAAATAGGTTTTAGTACATCACACTCTGCCTACTTACCTCTGCCAGATATACATCTTTTTCAGGAGTGAGGAACCAGTACCAACATGTCCTTCACATCATGAGCCAAAACTATTCCCTGGAATTAAAAAATTGCTGGAGTATTTCCCTAAGATCCATCAGAGATCCATAAATTGGAAATTTCAAATCCTAATGATATGATGACACCATATTCTCCAAGGAGTATCCGAACCCCCTCCAAGGAGTCATCCTGCTGACTATGTGTCTTTGCACCAAGAGAAGCCCTTGGCACAAACTCAGCAGAAATAGTACGACGCACACAGGAAATAGGAAAGCTAGTGTTGTACTCTGTGAAACACAAAGTAGCAGAGTCATCCAATGGAGGCAGGGAGCTATTTCTATGTCCAGGCATTGTAAAGCTAAGATGCTCTGACGAGGCTGACTAAAAGGGTAGGCCCTGATGTGCAGTTTCCCAAATCGGTTTTATGTGAAGTAAATGACATGAGCTTGCAAATAAAAATGATATGTCTGAATATTTTAATGGAATAGATATGTAGCATTCTTTATTAGTGATTTTTTTTTCAGACTGTGCTACATGCTCTGAAAGTTAATAGGTTAAAGACCTTAAATCCTGCTAGGACCACTAAGAAGAAAATGAGGTGATTACTGTTGAAAGTATGCTAACTCTCACAATCTCTGTGTTAATTCTGCTGTGGTGATGGTGGGGACAGATAACCAGAACTTCAGGACACTTGTCTTGGAAGAACTCAAATGGGAAATACATGGTGAAAAGGAGAGTCAGAGTCAACAGAATTAACAAATAATTAAAGCCATTGTGTGCATATCAAATCAAAATAATTTATTACAAAGGGAACAGGGAAATGCCACAGTAATGAAAGAAAGTACAAATAGTGGCCACCAGGAGACCCGAAGCAGGTAAATGTAGTATGGTAAATATTCTTACAAGAGAAGATGTAAACTATTCATTTTGTTTATCTTGGCTTGTTCCTGGGTGATTTTCTTTGGTTCACTTTTTGGGTACTTTCTTTACCAGTCTTATGGCTCCAGATTTTGGGCTTCCAGGGCAGGATTTCAGCAGCATCCAGACCAGTATCTTCCATAGTTCCATGGACGATAGCAGCCATATCCGTAGCCTCCATAGAAAGGTCCATATCCGTAGCCGCCATAACCACAGCCATAGCCCAGGCCACCCAGGCCATAGCCATAGCCGTAGCCCAGGCCTCCGTAGTAGCCGCCGCAGTAGCTCATGGTATCAGGGGTGTTGAGTTTGGTTTACTGTTCAGGGTAAGATCCTGAGAGTGAATGTCAGCATGGGAAGAGGAGTGCTTATATACCCTAATGAGAGCACGTGATCCATCACGTGTATACCCTCTTTGTAAGTCACTTTTTATTGCACCTACTTGACAACTTGTTAATTTTTTGTCCCTGACACAGACAGAGACACTCACACTCATTAAAATGCTTGAGATGACCTTGTTGCTTAGTAAGGTTGGCCCTTACACAATTTGAATCCCTTTGCCAAATCCTCATGCTGCATACTTTAAATATATACAACTTGATTTGACACATATGCCTCAGGAATGCTGGGGAGAAGAACTACTGCATCACTTTTTCAGAAAGAATGTTGTATCTTCAAAGAATGGACCAGTCAGACCACAAGTAGAATTCTTCATAGGCTCATGTACCAATCTTATTCAAAATTTTTGTGCTTTTCCATCAGATGTTTCTTTGTTTCTCTTTAGATTGCTATATTCCATTAGAAATTAATTCAATGAATCGAGTCAAATTCAAAGTTCAGCCATCCATGGCATCCTTTTTAAAACATTGTTCCTCAGTCCTCTTAGTAATTTTTTTTATCTTTTCTTGAGATAAGAAAACAGAAAAGTATGAGGGACAATAAAAATCAAATTGACTTTTGAACATGGAAGGAATGATAAAAAATAGAAAGGATCTTTTTATAAAATTTTAGAACTTTGAGCATCATATACAGCATACTACTTGAAGAAGTAAGCAAAAACATTTTTGCTTAATACATTGATAAACCAATATTGATGTATATTAGTATTATAGTCCATTGTTTACTCTTCATTCCTTGTGTTGTACAGTTCTATGGTCTTTGACAAGCATAGAATAGAAGTGTTCAGAAACTGAGGGCAAATCACGGTAATCAAAAATGTATTAATAAGTAGTTTTACAAGTTGATTCAAAGTTATTTTCTGAAATCCTTCCCTTCTCTGGTATGACATCTATCCCAGTTTCTTTCAAAATTGCAGATTGTAACTTCCTTATATTCATATACACCATTTCCTCAAATTTCTGCACTACATATCTCACATCTTATATAATCTCCTTTTATTAATTAAAAGGCTTTATATTTACAGCAGTTTTAATTTGCAGAAAATTTGAACAGAATGAACAGAGAGTTCTTATATATCACACACATACATGCATTTTCCCCTATTATTAAACATCTTGAATTAGTATGGCATATTAATTACAGATTGTGAACCAATACTGACACTTTATTATTAATTAAAGTATATAGTTTAGAGAGCTCTGTGTTGTAGTGTTCTATGTGTTTTCACATATGCATATATTATGACCAGTATTGAAGATATTATAGAAAATATTGTCACAGCCTTAAAAATCCACTGGTCTCCACCAATCTTCCCTTCCTTCCCCCAAACCTCTGCAACCACTAATTTTCTTTTCTTCCTAGGGAATACCATACTAGTATCTACTAAGATATCAAATGTGTCTTAAGGTCTTAGATGCTAAAAAGACTATGCAAATCCAAGGGCTCAGTCAAATTTAATAAAGAAATGTCTTCAGAATTTCCAAAACACAGCTATCATGTTAAAAGTTAGGAGGTGGAAAAGGCAGTTGGGTGTGAAGTCCCTCAGCAGACTGTGAGAGGTTAGATATTCACAGCCAAAGCTGAGCACAAACCTGGTCCTTCCAGCTGCCCCCTTAGCTTTAGGGGTGAGTCTTTAAATTCTTGTGAATTATGTATGCCCTCAAATACTGTGCTGTGTTCAGGTCCTCTAAATCTTGTAAGTGATTTTCCTGGGATACATTTTTACAACTGGATTTGTTTATCTCTTTTTAGTAAGGACCATGTAACAGAAACACAGAAGAGAAGTGTCAAATGGCTGAATGATTTCTAAGGTCTTTAAAATAAGCACCGTGTTTCTTCCAGGCACGGGTAACTGACTGTATCTAAACAATAAGGATTTAAAGAAGTAATAAGTTTAAATGGCTTCCTGACCTCAGAGGAACATGTAATCATCATTTCATTTGCACTGTTCTTTTTTCAATTATGATCATAAACTATATATTATATAATATACATGATATATATTATATACATATATTTAAGTGTCAAATTTGATAAACTTGGGTCAACATGCATACACTACCTATCCAAAGCCTATCCTACCTATTCAAAGTATACCTAATGCCTAAAATGTTTCTTGCTCCTTTTTCATCAATACCACCCATCCTTGTAGCTTTTAACAAGAGTTTCTGTAGCTCTTGTCAATAGTTTCCCAAATGGTTGTCAGATTTATAGTCCCATCAGCAATGTAAGAAAGTTCCAGTTGCTCTACACCTTTGACACTTGTCATTTTCTGACTATTTTATTGCGATCATACTTGTGGGCATGTAGTAACCTGAGTATTGTTTTAATTTGGTTCTTACCCGTTGAGCAACAATACTGGGCAAAATTACATATGTTTATTGCTCATTTATATATTCTCTTTTTTGAAGTGTCTGTTTAATAATTTTAATTCACTCTTAGTTGAATTTGTAATATTTTAGTCTTGATTTGTAGGAGCTCTTTATAGGCAAGGATACAGGTAATTTGTCAGGTGTGTTTTGAAAATATTTTCTGCTTGTTTTAGCTTGTTTTTGTACTTTGAAATGTTGTGTATGTATGAACAGAACTTCTTAATATAAGTAGCTTAGTCTTATTTCTCAATTCTTAACAAACAATATTTAAAATCTTGATGCCTTCTTAAAGAAGTTACTTCCAAACTTGAGGAAAAAACACAGAGAAGGAGAGTGAAAGAGGGAACAAAATAGATGTTTCTTACCCATATATTTAGCTTAGTCAAATTGATAGAGCCTCACCCAATTAAATAAACGTTGATACTCCATTACAATGATAACCTTAAAAAGGTCAAGAGGGCTTTCTGGCAATTTAGGACTGCTTTTTGGGATCTAGGATTATGACATTAGGCTGGAAAGAAATAAATGGCTCTATTAAATTTGGGCAGGAATTGTGGTGAGGGACATAAACATAGCCAATATGAAACATTGTATTTTTTTCTGAGATCAGTCTAAGGATATCTTTAATATTGAGTGTGTGTTTTATTTTAATTTGTTTTTTTAAATTTAAAAATTTTATTAAACATTAGTTGATATACAGTATTACATTGGTTTCAAGTATACAACAGAGTGATTTGACAGTTATCCACATTATTAAATGCTCACCCCAACTAGTACAGTTATTACCTGTCAACATAGAAAGATGTTATAGAATTATTGACTATGTTCTCTATGCTATATGTTCATCCCTGTGATAAATTTATGTTATGATTGAAACGTTCTAACTCTTTGTCCCATTTATCTATTTTACCCACCCTCACCAATCCTCCCCATGGTAACCACTTGGCACCTCTCAGTGTCTATGAATCTAGTGCTATTTTGTTTATTTTGTTTTTTATTTAGATTGCACATGAAATCATATGGTATTTGCCTTTCTCTGCCAAGCTTATTTCACTCAGAATAATACCCTATAGGTCCATCCATGTTGTCACAAATGGTAAGATTTCTTCTATTTTTATGGCTGAATAATTGTACATATATATCTCATCTTCATCCATTCATCTGCTGATGGACATGTTGCTTCCACATCTTGGCTATTGTTAATAATGTGGCAGTAAACATAGGGTGCATATATCTTTTCAAATCAGAGATTTTGTTTTCTCCAGATAAATTCTTAGAAGTGGGATTACTGGATAATAGGGTATTTGTAATTTTAGATTTTGGGGGTACTTCCATACTGTTTTCCATAGCAGCTACACCAATTTCCTTTCTCAACAACAGTGTAGCACTTTTTTCTTTTTAATATGAACATGTGTTTTAAACTTATTACCACAAAGGTTGAGCAAATTAAAGAAATATTTGCTAATGACTTACACATAACACCCTTAGGCTATTTAATCTTCCACTCTCTGATATTCATGTGGTGTATTTTTGAGAATTTGCTACTAATGACTAGAAACATATTTAAAGTACTTTTGAGGAGAAACTACCACAAAGATTTAACATAATTATGGTTATTTTAAAAGTCAGAAAATCATTTTGGCATTGCTTTATTCAATAATTTCAATTATGATTTCTATCCAACTATATCAACTTGTAGTTACATGTCTATTGGCCAATCAATCAAAACAATTGTACTGGTTACACTTGGCCAGACTAATACAATAGAAGATAGATAAATAACCTGATTTTCTAATGGTTTTCTTAATACAAAATGAGATAGAAATCAAATACTCTGCACCAATTTCTGTACTGAAATATACTTATGCTGCATGGAGGAAGTCATCAGATTTCTCAAAATGAAAAGTTTACAAAAACTGATGAAAAAAGAAATGAAAAACCTTAGATATTCTCTGTAAGGAAATAAAATTAGACTTCTAACAAAGAAAATTCCAGTTCCACCTTGCTTTAAATTTATTTTAATAATACTAATTATTGTAAAATATTAATTTCAATCTAATTATTTGAGAAAATAACTCATTCCACAAATCAAGGATGCAATTATATATGAAGACTTACCAAATGCAAAAATATGATCTAATATTTTTTCAGAAAACATAAAATGCTGATAATTTTAAAGAAAGATGTGCAAGGCCTAGTTCTTGTTAGTTACAAAATAGTGCTGGAAGAAATTAACAAGAGCATTTATAATAAAGCCATATATATATGTATGCATATGATGTTTAGGTATTAACAATACACTGAAAGTCCCCTAAATTATGCATTAAACAACATCATAATCAAAATGCCAGTACAACGTATATATTTGCAAAAAATTCTAAAATGCTTAAGGAAATCCAAATGACCTAGAATATCCAAAGGAATCTTTAAAAAAAATTTACATTACCTGATTTCAAGATTACTAAATAAGAATAATCCATAAAGTATGATACTATTATGAGGATACACAAGTAGGCAATTAAAATATTAGGACATCTGGAAGTAGACTTTTTTACTACAAAGATTCCAAAGCAAAGAAAGTATTTTTCATCAAGAGGAATTGAAACGATGTAATGATCGTAGAAACAAAACAAAAAAAGGACCTTAATTTCTTCATTGTATACATGAAAGTGAATTCAAAATGTATTAAAGACCTTACCATAAAAGCTAAAACTAATACTTCTGAAAGTTTTGTTTTGTTTTGTTTTGATTTGATTTAAGACACAGAAAGCACTGATTGTAAAATAAATTGCTGTGAATTGCACTTCAGCAACAGCAAGCCACACACTGGGAAAGAATAGATATAGATCTGTAGATATAGGAGACATAGATTGATATAGATACAGATTAGATAAGATACAGAGATAGAAATGAGAGAGATATCCGTCATATGTAAAGATCTAGAACTACAATGTTCATAGCAAAATACCACCCGCCGAAACCTGGGCAGATTGAAAGTGAGGTGAACAAATGTTCAATGAGCAAATAAAGTGCTAGACATCATTAGTTATCAGAGATATCAGGGATATGTAAATTAAAAACACAGTTGCACAACCTATTGACCCACTAGAAATGCTAAAATGAAAAAGTACAACCATGTTTTTCTTACTCAGAGGATGATGATTCATATTAATTGCGATTTATGTAAAGTTTCCTGTCAGGATAATTTTTAAATGTTTAAAACTCACATTAGTGTAACTTCTAATTCAATTTCTACTACAATGTCTCAATAAGAAATATGGCCTAATGATAGATTCCCAAAAGAATAAATCTAACGTTTTGGAACACAGCAACATACTTCAAAACATTGTGTTAACATGCTCAATGTAAGGAAAGAAAAAGAAAGAGGAAATAGCAGATCTGGGGAAGGAAAATCGGTCTTCAAACGCTCTGACTGATGAGAAGATTAAGTAATCCTTACGCTACAAATATGTCATGAATCGGCTGGTCAAAAGAGAACAAATAACACGGTCTGTGCTGTAGCATTAGTAGATTCTTTGATTCAGTGTGAAGCTCTCACAGCAACTTGATAATCAATGTCTTTTCAGTGATTTAGAATACTATGGTTAAAACTACAGAGTAAGTAGTCAAATAAATTAAAGTAGAATCAACAATATTTATAACCAAAACCTCAGACCAGGGATTTTTAGCAACCAAAATCTTTGCCATAAATCGGTGTGTGAACCAACACAAATTTTTTTGAGACCTCAAAAATCCACTAAAGGCACATTTCCTGTCTAATAATCACTTTCAGTGGTACCTGATAAGTCTACTTAGGATATGAAGTCTGGGTTCTGACTCATAAACACAGAATAAGAAAGAAGAATGTAACGTGAGAAAGACCAGCAAACTCTCCCTCGCAAACTTAATATATGATATTTGTTTTTCACTAATTTAATAGTAGGAATAAATACACATATCCTCAGGAAGAGAAAATTGTTGTGATTTCAAACATTGCAAAACAAAGAAAAATTATTAAGATAATGTGTAAAGTTCAGGCCACATTGTAATGTCACATTAAATACATTTATTGCAAAATGACTAGAGATCTCTCCCCATGTAAAAGACACTAAAGAAATCGCAGATGACCAATTAGTGTTTTGCGAGTGAAAGGAGAAACAACTGTTGTGCTAAGATGCCCAATATTTGTAGAATAAATCCCAATTGCTCTTAAACAACTGTATGTATACAGACAATTTTTAAATCTTATTCCAAGTAGTTTGTAAGTCTTTAGCTCATGTTCCCTTCCTGTTATTACCTGGAAATAGATTTGATAGGATAAAATATGTGTAAAGTTGGGTTTTGTAGTTGGATCGCTCTCCCAAGATTCTGAGATCCTGCAACTAAGGTCCTAAAACTTCAGACTCTTTAAAAATTAACTTATAAAACTTAAAAAGTTTACTTATAATGTAAAAAGGCAGGGTGGAGAAAAAAACTAATGGAAGACACAGTGTCCTTCAGCTCTCTCCAAGAAGTGAACGCTTACGCCCAAGGCTGACCTGAATCTTGATTAAACCTCACCAGATATGCTGTTATCAAGAATAAAGCATGTACATTCTTCATAGCTTTTTATGACATCAAAAATGTGGTTCAGCTTTCGTTGAGTTTATAAGAAATTAACAAATGATGGATTTTCCTAACTGGACTTATTTACTTCTGTTCAATGACTAGTATCCTGTGGAAACTCAGCAGCGTGTTACATGGATGAATACATTGAATATACCCACAAGAATGATCAAATAAAGGAGTTTGAAAATGAGCAGTCTGTGTGTGTATAGTAGATATCATGCTGATAAGTATCATGTCTTCCTTAGACATGGGTGAATGTAGGAATGCATCTGAGCATTTAAAGGAGAAATTACTCAAATAGTTTTCCTGCTTTAGAGATACAACCCATCATTTCATTTGCTTTATCTTGTTATTTAAAGAATATTGCAAAATGCACGAATTATAAGTGTATAAAATGCCCTATCGACACACAAACCACCAGGAGTGATCACATTCCAATTTCCCAGATTTCTCTCCTGACCCAACCAGATAGTACTACTCCCCAGAAGTTTGCCTGCTCTTGATGTCACATGCATGGAATCACATAGCTACTGGCAATATCTCTCTCCCTAATTATTCTGCACATCATTGTCTGTGTGACACAGAGCTAGGATGTTGCATGAAGCATGACTTTTGTTGTTTTCATGGCTACAAAGTAGTGCATTATAAGAACAGATCACAAGTATTGAGTATCCTGCTCTGGAAAATCTAGTGTATATATATATATAGCATTTAGATTCGGTAGATTCTGCCAATAATTTGCCGATGCAGTTATATGAATGCCCACTATGAACAGCATTCTGTGAGAATTCCAGTTGCTCAATATCCTTATCCAAACAAGTCATTTTCAGACTCTTAATTAGAACATTCTTGTGGTATAAAATAATGTCTGAAAATTGTTTTAATATAGCATTGACATTTAAACATAATTGCCCGTGTTTAAAGGAAACCTAGGTATCCTCTACTTTTTAAAGACTTCTAATATTTTTGTCAAAGTTTGGCGAGACTTGTTTAATAAATACTTTATTAGTGATTAGCAGGAGCTCTTTATATCATGGGGTGTTGGTATTTTGTCAGATTTATGTATTGAAAATATTTTGCCCCAGTTTACAATTTGGTATTTTTCCAATTTAAATGCTGTTTATGGATGAACAGAAAGTGGTGATACAGTTAATTATAATTTTTCTGTTATTTTAATTTCTTTGGTTCTAATAAATAAATTTTGGCTACATCAACCATTATTATTAAATTATTTCTTTCTGCTTTCTTTCAAAGTTGGTCCATTTTAGGGATCATTCTAAAAATAGAGTCGACAGTTGACATTTTGAATATTTCATTCTAATGAAGGCAAACTAAAGCAATAAGATCACAAATAAATTGAATAGGTTTTACCTCTCACACTCTTCCTATTTGTCTCTGTAGATACACTTCTCCGTAGGACGGAGGAAACTGTTGTAACATGTGCTCCCTACTATGAGCAATAACATGTCCCTGGAAATAACAAAATCCTGCAGTATTTCCTTTAGATCCAGCAGAGATCCATAAAGCAGAAATTTCAAATTCTAATAGTACTGTAATGATATACGGGATTAGTATATTTTTCTAGGGGTACCAAACTCTTCCTCAGGGGGTTATTGTGATTACTCTTCTTCCTTGTACCAATGGAAGCCCTTTCCTCGAGCTGAAAAGAAATACTATTAAGCATAGCGGAAGTAGCATAGCTATTGTTGAACTCTGTGAAAAAACTGAGAAGTGGAGGCATCCAATGGAAGCACTGAGCTGTTAATGACTCCAGGCATTGTAAAGCTAATACATTATGACTAGGTTGACTAAAGTGCGGGCTCTGTTGTTCAGCTGCACATATCGGTTTTTCTGTTACGTAAGTGAGTTGCGTTTGCAAATAAAAACTATGTCTTAATATCTTAATAGCATTGTTTACTAATGATTATTTTCAGACCCAGCTACACTAAAAGTTAATAGGTTAAACATCTTAAACCAAACTAGAAACACTAAAAAAAAATTGAGGTGATTAAAGGTAAAAGTAGACTAATTCACATAAAGTCTGTGATAATTTTGCTGCCAAAATTTTGGGGAAGATAACCAGAACTTCAGGACACTTCAAGATGGGAAATACATGGTGAAACGCAGACTCACAGTCAATAAAATTAACAAAAAATAAAAGCCATTATGTGTCATCTCAAATCAGAATAATTTATTGTGAAGGGAACAAAGAAATGCCATAGTAATGAAATTTACAAATAAGGGCCAACAGGAGACAAAAAGCCGGCAAAGGCAATAGGGTAAATATTCTTTTGTATTTTTTTGGTATTATTAATCAACAATTACATGAAGAGAAGATGTGAACTGCTAATTTTTCTTATCTTGGCTTGTTGCTGGGTGATCTTCATTGCTTCCAATTTTGTGTACATTCTTTACCAGCGTTATGACCCTAGATGTTGGGCTTCCAGAGCAGTATTTTACCAGCAGCCAGACCAGTATCTTCCATAGTTCCATGGACGATAGCAGCCATATCCGTAGCCTCCATAGAAAGGTCCATATCCGTAGCCGCGATAGCCACAGCCATAGCCCAGGCCACCGAGGCCATAGCCATAGCCGTAGCCCAGGCCTCCGTAGTAGCCGCCGCAGTAGCTCATGGTGTCAGGGGTGGTGAGTTTGGTTTGCTGTTCAAGGCAAGATCCTAGAGTGAATGTCAGCTTGAGTAAAGGAGGGCTTATATACCCTAGCGAGAGCACATGATACATCACATGCATGCCCTCCTTTTGTGTCGCTTTTTATTACGCCTACTTAACATAACTTGTTAATTTATTGTCTCTGACACAGCCAGAGGCACTCACACTCATTAAAATGCTTGAGATGACCTTGTTGCTTAGCAAGGGTGGCCCAAACAATTTATTGCCTCTCTTTGCCAAATCCTCATGCTGCATACTTTAAATATATACAACTTTATTTGACACATACGCCTCAGGAACGCTGGGGAGAAAAGCTCCGGCATCACTTTATCAGAAAGAATTTTGTATCGTCAAAGAATGGACCTGTCAGACCACAAATACAATTTTTCATAGGCACATATACCAATCTTACTTGAAAGTGTGCTTTTCTACAGATGTTTCTTCATCTCTGTTTTTCTTTAAATAGCCATAATCCCCTTACAAATTAAATGAATGAAATGAGTCAGATTCAAAGTTCAACCATCCGTGGTATCCTTTTCAGAATGTTATTCCTCCGCCCGACGAATGAATTATTTATCTCTTCCTGAAATAAGAAAACAGAAACATTTAAGAGCCAATAAAAATCAGCCAGACTCTTGTGAACACCAAAGGAATGCCAGGAAAGGAATTTTTAAATTAGAATTTAGAACATTGCTCATTTTATCTGGGATACGTTTTACTTGGAATACTACTTGGAAAAGTAAATGTAAACATTTTGCCTGATACATTGGTTAACCAATATTGATGTATAAAATTATTGCAATCCACTGTGTACTCTTCCAGTACAATTTCTGGTGCTGCACAGTACTGTGGACTTTGACAAGCATAGAATAAAAGTGGCAAAAACTGAAGGCAAATCACAGTAATCAAAAATGTGTACATAACTAGTATTAAAAGTGATTTTCTGAAATCCTGCCCCTGTCTTCTAGCCTGACATCTATCCCAGTTTCTTTCAAAACTGCAGATTATAACGCCTTCACTATATTTGCATTCACCATTTCCTCCCATTTCTGCACTACCTATATAACTTCTTATATTATCTCCTTTTATTAATTAAAGGTTTTATTTTTACAACATCTATAACTTACAGAAAAGTTGTGTGGGAAGTACAGAGTTCTATGTCTCACACACATACATGCATTTTATTATTATTATTAAATATTTTATTATTGCCATAAACAGTTGAATTATTATGGTTTATTAATTACAGATTGTGAACCAATATGGACAGTTTATTATTAATTAAAGTTTGTAGTTTTGATTAGAGTTCACTCTATGTGCTGTAGCATTCTATGGCTTTGATAAATGCATATCTTGTAACCACTATTAAAGTTAACCACAAAAAATGTTGTCACAGCCTTAATTCAATGTCCATTATAATGTCTCAATAAGAATTATGGCCTGATGATAGATTCCCAAAAGAATAAATCTAAGGTTTTGGAACACAGCAACATACTTCAAAACAATGTCTTACCATGCTCAATGTAAGACAAGAAAAAGAATGGGGAAATGGCAGATTTGGGGAAGGAAAATCAGTCCTCAAAAGCTCTGACTGATGAGAAGATTAAGTAATCCTTATGCTACAATATGTCATGAAGCAGCTGGCCAAAAGAGAATAAATAACAGGGTCTGTGCTATAGCATTAGTAGATTCTTTGATTCACTATGAAGCTCTCACAGAAACTTGAAAATCAATTTCTTTTCAGTGATTCAGAATACTATGGCTAAAACTAGAGAGTAAGTAGCCAAATAAATTAAAGTAGAATCAACAATATTTATAACCAGAACCTCAGACCAGGGATTTTTAGCACCCAAAATCTCTGCCATAAATCGTTGTGTGAATCAACACAAATTTTTTTGGGAACTCAAAAATCCACTGAAGGCACATTTCCTGTCTAATGATCACTTTCAGTGGTACCTGGTAAATCTACTTAGGATATGAAGTCTGGGTTCTGACTCATAAACACAGAATAAGGAAGAATATCAAGTGAGGAAGACAAGCAATCTCTCCCTCTGAAACTTCATATATGACATTTGTTTTTCACTGATTTAATAGTAGGAATAAATATACATATATCCACAGGAAGAGAAAATTATCTTCATTTCAACATTGCAAAACAAAGGAAAATTATGAAGATAATGTGTAAAGGTCAGGCCACATTGTAATCTCACATTGAATACATTTATTGCAAAATGACTAGAGAACTCTCCCCATGTAAAAGACACTAAAGAAATCGCAGATGACCAATTAGTGCTTTGCGAGTGAAAGGAGAAACAACTGTTGTGCTAAGATGCCCAATATTTGTAGAATAAATCCCAATTGCTCTTAAACAACTGTATGTATACAGACAATTTTTAAATCTTATTCCAAGTAGTTTGTAAGTCTTTAGCTCATGTTCCCTTCCTGTTATTACCTGGAAACAGATTTGATAGGATAAAATACGTGAAAAGTTGGGTTTTGTAGCTGGATCGCTCTCCCAAGATTCTGAGGTCCTGCAACTAAGGTCCTACAACTTCAGACTCTTTAAAAATTTACTAATAAAACTTAAAAGCTTACTTATAATGCAAAAAGACAGGGTGGAGGAAAAAAACTAATGGAAGACACAGTGTCCTTCAGCTTTCTCCAAGAAGTGAACGCTTACACCCAAGGCTGACCTGAATCTTGGTTAAACCTCACCAGATATGCTGTTCTCAAGGATAAAGCATGTACATTCTTCTGAGCCTTTTATGACTTCAAATATGTGGTTCAGCTTTCGTTGAGTTTATAAGCAATTAACAAATGATGGATTTTCCTAACTGTACTTGTTGACTTCTGTTCAATGACTAGCATCCTGTAGAAACTCAGCAGTGTGTTGCATGGATGAATGCGTTGAATATACCCACAAGAATGATCAAATAAAGGAGTTTGAAAATAAAAAGTGTGTGTGTGTGTGTGTGTGTGTGTGTGTGTGTGTGTGTGTGTGTGTGTGTATGTATAGTAGATATCATGCTGATAAGTATCATGTCTTCCTTAGAAATGGATGACTGTAGGAAAGCATCTGAGCATTTAAAGGAGAAACTACTCAAATAGTTTTCCTGCTTTAGAGATACAACCCATCATTTCATTTGCTTTATCTTGTTATTTAAAGAATATTGCAAAATGCACAAATTGTAAGTGTACAAACTATTTTATATTGACACACAAACCACCAGGAGTGATCACATTCCAATTTCCCAGATTTCTCTCCTGACCCAACCAGATAGTACTACTCCCCAGAAGTTTGCCTGCTCTTGATGTCACATGCATGGAATCACATAGCTACTGGCAATATCTCTCTCCCTAATTATTCTGCACATCATTGTCTGTGTGACACAGAGCTAGGATGTTCCATGAAGCATGACTTTGGTTGTTTTCATGGCTACAAAGTAGTGCATTATATGAACAGATCACAAGTATTGACTATTCTGCTCTGGAAAATCTAGAGTATATATATATATAGTATTTAGCTTCGGTAGATTCTGCCAATAATTTGCCGATGCAGTTATATGAATGCCCACTATGACCAGCACTCTGTGAGAATTCCAGTTGCTCCATATCCTTATCCAAACAAGTCATTTTCAGACTCTTAATTAGAACATTCTTGTGGTATAAAATAATGTCTGAAAATTGTTTTAATATAGCATTGACATTTAAACATAATTGCCCGTGTTTAAAGGAAACCTAGGTATCCTCAACTTTTTAAAGACTTCTAATATTTTTGTCAAAGTTTGGCAAGACTTGTTTAATAAATACTTTACTAGTGATTAGCAGGAGCTCTTTATATGATGGGGTGATGGTATTTTGTCAGATTTATGTATTGAAAATATTTTGCCCCAGTTTATGATTTGGTATTTTTCCAATTTAAATGCTGTTTATGGATGAACAGAATGTTGTGATACAGTTAATTATAATTTTTCTGTTATTTTAATTTCTTTGGTTCTAATAAATTAATTTTGGCTACATCATCCATTATTATTAAATTATTCCTTTCTGCTTTCTTTTAAAATTGGTCCATTTTAGGGATCATTCTAAAAATAGAGTCGACAGATGACATTTTGAATATTTCATTCTAATGAAGGCAAACTAAAGCAATAAGATCACAAATAAATTGAATAGGTTCTACTACTCACACTCTTCCTATTTGTCTCTGTAGATACGCTTCTCCGTAGGACGGAGGAAACTGTTGTAACATGTGCTCCCTACTATGAGCAATAACATGTCCCTGGAAATATCGAAATCCTGGAGTATTTCCCTTAGATCCTGCAGAGATCCATAAAGCAGAAATTTCAAATTCTAATAACACTGTAATGATATACGGGATTAGTATATTTTTCTAGGGGTACCAAACTCTTCCTCAAGGGGTTATTGTGATTACTCTTCTTCCTTGTACCAATGGAAGCCCTTTCCTCGAGCTGAAAAGAAATACTATTAAGCATAGCGGAAGTAGCATAGCTATTGTTGAACTCTGTGAAAAAAACTGAGAAGTGGAGTCATCCAATGGAAGCACTGAGCTGTTAATGACTCCAGGCATTGTAAAGCTAATACATTATGACTAGGTTGACTAAAGTGCGGGCTCTGTTGTTCAGCTGCACAAATCGGTTCTTCTGTTAAGTAAGTGAGTTGCATTTGCAAATAAAAACTATTTGTCTTAATATCATAATAGCATTGTTTACTAATGATTTTTTTCAGACCCAGCTACACTAAAAGTCAATAGGTTAAACATCTTAAACCAAACTAGAAACACACAAAAAAAATTGAGGTGATTAAAGGTAAAAGTAGACTAATTCACATAAAGTCTGTGATAATTTTGCTGCCAAAATTTTGGGGAAGATAACCAGAACTTCAGGACACTTCAAGATGGGAAATACATGGTGAAACGCAGACTCACAGTCAATAAAATTAACAAAAAATAAAAGCCATTATGTGTCATCTCAAATCAGAATAATTTATTGTGAAGGGAACAAAGAAATGCCATAGTAATGAAATTTACAAATAAGGGCCAACAGGAGACAAAAAGCCGGCAAAGGCAATAGGGTAAATATTCTTTTGTATTTTTTTGGTATTATTAATCAACAATTACATGAAGAGAAGATGTGAACTGCTAATTTTTCTTATCTTGGCTTGTTGCTGGGTGATCTTCATTGCTTCCAATTTTGTGTACATTCTTTACCAGCGTTATGACCCTAGATGTTGGGCTTCCAGAGCAGTATTTTACCAGCAGCCAGACCAGTATCTTCCATAGTTCCATGGACGATAGCAGCCATATCCGTAGCCTCCATAGAAAGGTCCATATCCGTAGCCGCGATAGCCACAGCCATAGCCCAGGCCACCGAGGCCATAGCCATAGCCGTAGCCCAGGCCTCCGTAGTAGCCGCCGCAGTAGCTCATGGTGTCAGGGGTGGTGAGTTTGGTTTGCTGTTCAAGGCAAGATCCTAGAGTGAATGTCAGCTTGAGTAAAGGAGGGCTTATATACCCTAGCGAGAGCACGTGATACATCACATGCATGCCCTCCTTTTGTGTCGCTTTTTATTACACCTTCTTAACATAACTTGTTAATTTATTGTCTCTGACACAGCCAGAGGCACTCACACTCATTAAAATGCTTGAGATGACCTTGTTGCTTAGCAAGGGTGGCCCAAACAATTTATTGCCTCTCTTTGCCAAATCCTCATGCTGCATACTTTAAATATATACAACTTTATTTGACACATACGCCTCAGGAACGCTGGGGAGAAAAGCTCCGGCATCACTTTATCAGAAAGAATTTTGTATCGTCAAAGAATGGACCTGTCAGACCACAAATACAATTTTTCATAGGCACATATACCAATCTTACTTGAAAGTGTGCTTTTCTACAGATGTTTCTTCATCTCTGTTTTTCTTTAAATAGCCATAATCCCCTTACAAATTAAATGAATGAAATGAGTCAGATTCAAAGTTCAACCATCCGTGGTATCCTTTTCAGAATGTTATTCCTCCGCCCGACGAATGAATTATTTATCTCTTCCTGAAATAAGAAAACAGAAACATTTAAGAGCCAATAAAAATCAGCCAGACTCTTGTGAACACCAAAGGAATGCCAGGAAAGGAATTTTTAAATTAGAATTTAGAACGTTGCTCATTTTATCTGGGATACGTTTTACTTGGAATACTACTTGGAAAAGTAAATGTAAACATTTTGTCTGATACATTGGTTAACCAATATTGATGTATAAAATTATTGCAATCCACTGTGTACTCTTTCAGTACAATTTCTGGTGCTGCACAGTACTGTGGACTTTGACAAGCGTAGAATAAAAGTGGCAAAAACTGAGGGCAAATCACAGTAATCAAAAATGTGTACATAACCAGTATTAAAAGTGACTTTCTGAAATCCTGCCCCTGTCTTCTAGCCTGACATCTATCCCAGTTTCTTTCAAAACTGCAGATTATAACTCCTTCACTATATTTGCATTCACCATTTCCTCCCATTTCTGCACTACCTATATAACTTCTTATATTATCTCCTTTTATTAATTAAAGGTTTTATTTTTACAACATCTATAACTTACAGAAAAGTTGTGTGGGAAGTACAGAGTTCTATGTCTCACACACATACATGCATTTTATTATTATTATTAAATATTTTATTATTGCCATAAACAGTTGAATTATTATGGTTTATTAATTACAGATTGTGAACCAATATGGACAGTTTATTATTAATTAAAGTTTGTAGTTTTGATTAGAGTTCACTCTATGTGCTGTAGCATTCTATGGCTTTGATAAATGCATATCTTGTAACCACTATTAAAGTTAACCACAAAAAATGTTGTCACAGCCTTAATTCAATGTCCATTATAATGTCTCAATAAGAATTATGGCCTGATGATAGATTCCCAAAAGAATAAATCTAAGGTTTTGGAACACAGCAACATACCTCAAAACAATCTCTTACCATGCTCAATGTAAGACAAGAAAAAGAATGGGGAAATGGCAGATTTGGGGAAGGAAAATCAGTCCTCAAAAGCTCTGACTGATGAGAAGATTAAGTAATCCTTATGCTACAATATGTCATGAAGCAGCTGGCCAAAAGAGAACAAATAACAGGGTCTGTGCTATAGCATTAGTAGATTCTTTGATTCAGTATGAAGCTCTCACAGCAACTTGAAAATCAATTTCTTTTCAGTGATTCAGAATACTATGGCTAAAACTAGAGAGTAAGTAGCCAAATAAATTAAAGTAGAATCAACAATATTTATAACCAGAACCTCAGACCAGGGATTTTTAGCACCCAAAATCTTTGCCATAAATCGTTGTGTGAATCAACACAAATTTTTTTGAGAACTCAGAAATCCACTGAAGGCACATTTCCTGTCTAATAATCACTTTCAGTGGTACCTGGTAAATCTACTTAGGATATGAAGTCTGGGTTCTGACTCATAAACACAGAATAAGGAAGAATATCAAGTGAGGAAGACAAGCAATCTCTCCCTCTGAAACTTCATATATGACATTTGTTTTTCACTGATTTAATAGTAGGAATAAATATACATATATCCACAGGAAGAGAAAATTATCTTCATTTCAACATTGCAAAACAAAGGACAATTATGAAGATAATGTGTAAAGGTCAGGCCACATTGTAATCTCACATTGAATGCATTTACTGCAAAATGACTAGAGATCTCTCCCCATGTAAAAGACACTAAAGAAACCGCAGATGACCAATTAGTGCTTTGCGAGTGAAAGGAGAAACAAGTGTTGTGCTAAGATGCCCAATATTTGTAGAATAAATCCCAATTGCTCTTAAACAACTGTATGTATACAGACAATTTTTAAATCTTATTCCAAGTAGTTTGTAAGTCTTTAGCTCATGTTCCCTTCCTGTTATTACCTGGAAATATATTTGATAGGATAAAATACGTGAGAAGTTGCGTTTTGTAGTTGGATCGCTCTCCCAAGATTCTGAGGTCCTGCAACTAAGGTCCTACAACTTCAGACTCTTTAAAAATTTACTAATAAAACTTAAAAAGCTTACTTATAATGCAAAAAGACAGGGTGGAGGAAAAAAACTAATGGAAGACACAGTGTCCTTCAGCTTTCTCCAAGAAGTGAACACTTGCACCCAAGGCTGACCTGAATCTTGGTTAAACCTGACCAGATATGCTGTTATCAAGAATAAATAAAGCATGTACATTCTTCTGGGCCTTTTATGACTTCAAATATGTGGTTCAGCTTTCGTTGAGTTTATAAGCAATTAACAAATGATGGATTTTCCTAACTGGACTTGTTGACTTCTGTTCAATGACTAGCATCCTGTGGAAACTCAGCAGTGTGTTGCATGGATGAATGCATTGAATATAGCCACAAGAATGATCAAATAAAAGAGTTTTAAAATGACCAGTTTGTGTGTGTGTGTGTGTGTGTGTGTGTGTGTGTGTGTGTGTGTGTATAGTAGATATCATGCTGATAAGTATCATGTCTTCCTTAGACATGGGTGAATGTAGGAATGCATCTGAGCATTTAAAGGAGAAACTACTCAAATAGTTTTCCTGCTTTAGAGATACAACCCATCATTTCATTTGCTTTATCTTGTTATTTAAAGAATATTGCAAAATGCACAAATTGTAAGTGTACAAACTATTTTATATTGACACACAAACCACCAGGAGTGATCACATTCCAATTTCCCAGATTTCTCTCCTGACCCAACCAGATAGTACTACTCCCCAGAAGTTTGCCTGCTCTTGATGTCACATGCATGGAATCACATAGCTACTGGCAATATCTCTCTCCCTAATTATTCTGCACATCATTGTCTGTGTGACACAGAGCTAGGATGTTCCATGAAGCATGACTTTGGTTGTTTTCATGGCTACAAAGTAGTGCATTATATGAACAGATCACAAGTATTGACTATTCTGCTCTGGAAAATCTAGAGTATATATATATATAGTATTTAGCTTCGGTAGATTCTGCCAATAATTTGCCGATGCAGTTATATGAATGCCCACTATGACCAGCACTCTGTGAGAATTCCAGTTGCTCCATATCCTTATCCAAACAAGTCATTTTCAGACTCTTAATTAGAACATTCTTGTGGTATAAAATAATGTCTGAAAATTGTTTTAATATAGCATTGACATTTAAACATAATTGCCCGTGTTTAAAGGAAACCTAGGTATCCTCAACTTTTTAAAGACTTCTAATATTTTTGTCAAAGTTTGGCAAGACTTGTTTAATAAATACTTTACTAGTGATTAGCAGGAGCTCTTTATATGATGGGGTGATGGTATTTTGTCAGATTTATGTATTGAAAATATTTTGCCCCAGTTTATGATTTGGTATTTTTCCAATTTAAATGCTGTTTATGGATGAACAGAATGTTGTGATACAGTTAATTATAATTTTTCTGTTATTTTAATTTCTTTGGTTCTAATAAATTAATTTTGGCTACATCATCCATTATTATTAAATTATTCCTTTCTGCTTTCTTTTAAAATTGGTCCATTTTAGGGATCATTCTAAAAATAGAGTCGACAGATGACATTTTGAATATTTCATTCTAATGAAGGCAAACTAAAGCAATAAGATCACAAATAAATTGAATAGGTTCTACTACTCACACTCTTCCTATTTGTCTCTGTAGATACGCTTCTCCGTAGGACGGAGGAAACTGTTGTAACATGTGCTCCCTACTATGAGCAATAACATGTCCCTGGAAATATCGAAATCCTGGAGTATTTCCCTTAGATCCTGCAGAGATCCATAAAGCAGAAATTTCAAATTCTAATAACACTGTAATGATATACGGGATTAGTATATTTTTCTAGGGGTACCAAACTCTTCCTCAAGGGGTTATTGTGATTACTCTTCTTCCTTGTACCAATGGAAGCCCTTTCCTCGAGCTGAAAAGAAATACTATTAAGCATAGCGGAAGTAGCATAGCTATTGTTGAACTCTGTGAAAAAAACTGAGAAGTGGAGTCATCCAATGGAAGCACTGAGCTGTTAATGACTCCAGGCATTGTAAAGCTAATACATTATGACTAGGTTGACTAAAGTGCGGGCTCTGTTGTTCAGCTGCACAAATCGGTTCTTCTGTTAAGTAAGTGAGTTGCATTTGCAAATAAAAACTATTTGTCTTAATATCATAATAGCATTGTTTACTAATGATTTTTTTCAGACCCAGCTACACTAAAAGTCAATAGGTTAAACATCTTAAACCAAACTAGAAACACACAAAAAAAATTGAGGTGATTAAAGGTAAAAGTAGACTAATTCACATAAAGTCTGTGATAATTTTGCTGCCAAAATTTTGGGGCAGATAACCAGATCTTCAGGACACTTCAAGATGGGAAATACATGGTGAAACGCAGACTCACAGTCAATAAAATTAACAAAAAATAAAAGCCATTATGTGTCATCTCAAATCAGAATAATTTATTGTGAAGGGAACAAAGAAATGCCATAGTAATGAAATTTACAAATAAGGGCCAACAGGAGACAAAAAGCAGGCAAAGACAATATGGTAAATATTCTTTTGTATTTTTTTGGTATTATTAATCAACAATTACATGAAGAGAAGATGTGAACTGCTAATTTTTCTTATCTTGGCTTGTTGCTGGGTGATCTTCATTGCTTCCAATTTTGTGTACATTCTTTACCAGCGTTATGACCCTAGATGTTGGGCTTCCAGAGCAGTATTTTACCAGCAGCCAGACCAGTATCTTCCATAGTTCCATGGACGATAGCAGCCATATCCGTAGCCTCCATAGAAAGGTCCATATCCGTAGCCGCGATAGCCACAGCCATAGCCCAGGCCACCGAGGCCATAGCCATAGCCGTAGCCCAGGCCTCCGTAGTAGCCGCCGCAGTAGCTCATGGTGTCAGGGGTGGTGAGTTTGGTTTGCTGTTCAAGGCAAGATCCTAGAGTGAATGTCAGCTTGAGTAAAGGAGGGCTTATATACCCTAGCGAGAGCACGTGATACATCACATGCATGCCCTCCTTTTGTGTCGCTTTTTATTACACCTTCTTAACATAACTTGTTAATTTATTGTCTCTGACACAGCCAGAGGCACTCACACTCATTAAAATGCTTGAGATGACCTTGTTGCTTAGCAAGGGTGGCCCAAACAATTTATTGCCTCTCTTTGCCAAATCCTCATGCTGCATACTTTAAATATATACAACTTTATTTGACACATACGCCTCAGGAACGCTGGGGAGAAAAGCTCTGGCATCACTTTATCAGAAAGAATTTTGTATCGTCAAAGAATGGACCTGTCAGACCACAAATACAATTTTTCATAGGCACATATACCAATCTTACTTGAAAGTGTGCTTTTCTACAGATGTTTCTTCATCTCTGTTTTTCTTTAAATAGCCATAATCCCCTTACAAATTAAATGAATGAAATGAGTCAGATTCAAAGTTCAACCATCCGTGGTATCCTTTTCAGAATGTTATTCCTCCGCCCGACGAATGAATTATTTATCTCTTCCTGAAATAAGAAAACAGAAACATTTAAGAGCCAATAAAAATCAGCCAGACTCTTGTGAACACCAAAGGAATGCCAGGAAAGGAATTTTTAAATTAGAATTTAGAACGTTGCTCATTTTATCTGGGATACGTTTTACTTGGAATACTACTTGGAAAAGTAAATGTAAACATTTTGTCTGATACATTGGTTAACCAATATTGATGTATAAAATTATTGCAATCCACTGTGTACTCTTTCAGTACAATTTCTGGTGCTGCACAGTACTGTGGACTTTGACAAGCATAGAATAAAAGTGGCAAAAACTGAGGGCAAATCACAGTAATCAAAAATGTGTACATAACCAGTATTAAAAGTGACTTTCTGAAATCCTGCCCCTGTCTTCTAGCCTGACATCTATCCCAGTTTCTTTCAAAACTGCAGATTATAACTCCTTCACTATATTTGCATTCACCATTTCCTCCCATTTCTGCACTACCTATATAACTTCTTATATTATCTCCTTTTATTAATTAAAGGTTTTATTTTTACAACATCTATAACTTACAGAAAAGTTGTGTGGGAAGTACAGAGTTCTATGTCTCACACACATACATGCATTTTATTATTATTATTAAATATTTTATTATTGCCGTAAACAGTTGAATTATTATGGTTTATTAATTACAGATTGTGAACCAATATGGACAGTTTATTATTAATTAAAGTTTGTAGTTTTGATTAGAGTTCACTCTATGTGCTGTAGCATTCTATGGCTTTGATAAATGCATATCTTGTAACCACTATTAAAGTTAACCACAAAAAATGTTGTCACAGCCTTAATTCAATGTCCATTATAATGTCTCAATAAGAATTATGGCCTGATGATAGATTCCCAAAAGAATAAATCTAAGGTTTTGGAACACAGCAACATACCTCAAAACAATCTCTTACCATGCTCAATGTAAGACAAGAAAAAGAATGGGGAAATGGCAGATTTGGGGAAGGAAAATCAGTCCTCAAAAGCTCTGACTGATGAGAAGATTAAGTAATCCTTATGCTACAATATGTCATGAAGCAGCTGGCCAAAAGAGAACAAATAACAGGGTCTGTGCTATAGCATTAGTAGATTCTTTGATTCAGTATGAAGCTCTCACAGCAACTTGAAAATCAATTTCTTTTCAGTGATTCAGAATACTATGGCTAAAACTAGAGAGTAAGTAGCCAAATAAATTAAAGTAGAATCAACAATATTTATAACCAGAACCTCAGACCAGGGATTTTTAGCACCCAAAATCTTTGCCATAAATCGTTGTGTGAATCAACACAAATTTTTTTGAGAACTCAGAAATCCACTGAAGGCACATTTCCTGTCTAATAATCACTTTCAGTGGTACCTGGTAAATCTACTTAGGATATGAAGTCTGGGTTCTGACTCATAAACACAGAATAAGGAAGAATATCAAGTGAGGAAGACAAGCAATCTCTCCCTCTGAAACTTCATATATGACATTTGTTTTTCACTGATTTAATAGTAGGAATAAATATACATATATCCACAGGAAGAGAAAATTATCTTCATTTCAACATTGCAAAACAAAGGACAATTATGAAGATAATGTGTAAAGGTCAGGCCACATTGTAATCTCACATTGAATACATTTATTGCAAAATGACTAGAGATCTCTCCCCATGTAAAAGACACTAAAGAAACCGCAGATGACCAATTAGTGCTTTGCGAGTGAAAGGAGAAACAAGTGTTGTGCTAAGATGCCCAATATTTGTAGAATAAATCCCAATTGCTCTTAAACAACTGTATGTATACAGACAATTTTTAAATCTTATTCCAAGTAGTTTGTAAGTCTTTAGCTCATGTTCCCTTCCTGTTATTACCTGGAAATATATTTGATAGGATAAAATACGTGAGAAGTTGCGTTTTGTAGTTGGATCGCTCTCCCAAGATTCTGAGGTCCTGCAACTAAGGTCCTACAACTTCAGACTCTTTAAAAATTTACTAATAAAACTTAAAAAGCTTACTTATAATGCAAAAAGACAGGGTGGAGGAAAAAAACTAATGGAAGACACAGTGTCCTTCAGCTTTCTCCAAGAAGTGAACACTTGCACCCAAGGCTGACCTGAATCTTGGTTAAACCTGACCAGATATGCTGTTATCAAGAATAAATCAAGCATGTACATTCTTCTGGGCCTTTTATGACTTCAAATATGTGGTTCAGCTTTCGTTGAGTTTATAAGCAATTAACAAATGATGGATTTTCCTAACTGGACTTGTTGACTTCTGTTCAATGACTAGCATCCTGTGGAAACTCAGCAGTGTGTTGCATGGATGAATGCATTGAATATAGCCACAAGAATGATCAAATAAAAGAGTTTTAAAATGACCAGTTTGTGTGTGTGTGTGTGTGTGTGTGTGTGTGTGTGTGTGTGTGTATAGTAGATATCATGCTGATAAGTATCATGTCTTCCTTAGACATGGGTGAATGTAGGAATGCATCTGAGCATTTAAAGGAGAAATTACTCAAATAGTTTTCCTGCTTTAGAGATACAACCTATCATTTCATTTGCTTTATCTTGTTATTTAAAGAATATTGCAAAATGCACAAATTGTAACTGTACAAAATGATATTTTATATTGACACACAAACCACCTCGAGTGATCACATTCCAATTTCCCAGATTTCTCTCCTGACCCAACCAGATAGTACTACTCCCCAGAAGTTTGCCTGCTCTTGATGTCACATGCATGGAATCACATAGCTACTGGCAATATCTCTCCCCCTAATTATTCTGCACATCATTGTCTGTGTGACACAGAGCTAGGTTCTTGCATGAAGCATGACTTTTGTTGTTTTCATGGCTACAAAGTAGTGCATTATATGAACAGATGACAAGTATTGAGTATTTTGCTCAGGAAAATCTAGAGTATATATATAGTATTTAGCTTCTGTAGATTCTGCCAATAATTTGCCGATGCAATTATATAAATGTACACTGTGACCAGCATTCTGTGAGAATTCCAGTTCCTCCATATCCTTATCCAAACAAGTCATTTTCAGACTCTTAATTAGAACATTCTTGTGGTATAAAATAATGTCTGAAAATTGTTTTAATATAGCATTGACATTTAAACATAATTGCCTGTGTTTAAAGGAAACCTAGGTATCCTCTACTTTTTAATGACTTCTACGTATTTTTGTCAAAGTTTAGCAGGACTTGTTTAATAAATACTTTATTATTGATTAGCAGGAGCTCTTTATATCATGGGGTGTTGGTATTTTCTCAGATTTATGTTTTGAAAATATTTTGCCCCACTTTACGATTTGGTATTTTTCCAATTTAAATGCTGTTTATAGATGAATAGAATGTTGTGATACAGTTAATTGTAATTTTTCTGTTATTTTAATTTCTTTGGTTCTAATAAGTAAATTTTGGCTACATCATCCATTATTATTAAATTATTTCTTTCTGCTTTCTTTCAAAATTGGTCCATTTTAGGAATCCTTCTAATAATATAGTCGACAGTTGACATTTTGAATATTTCATTCTAATGAAGGCAAACTAAAGCAATAAGATCACAAATAAATTGAATAGGTTTTACCTCTCACACTCTTCCTATTTGTCTCTGTAGATACGCTTCTCCGTAGGACGGAGGAAACTGTTGTAACATGTGCTCCCTACTATGAGCAATAACATGTCCCTGGAAATATCGAAATCCTGGAGTATTTCCCTTAGATCCTGCAGAGATCCATAAAGCAGAAATTTCAAATTCTAATAGTACTGTAATGATATATTGAAATAGTATATTTTTCTAGGGGTACCAAACTCTTCTTCAAGGGGTTATTGTGATTACTCTTCTTCCTTGTACCGATGGAAGCCCTTTCCTCGAGCTGAAAAGAAATACTATTAAGCATAGCGGAAGTAGCATAGCTGTTGTTGAACTCTGTGAAAAAAACTGAGAAGTGGAGTCATCCAATGGAAGCACTGAGCTGTTAATGACTCCAGGCATTGTAAAGCTAATACATTACGACTAGGTTGACTAAAGTGCGGGCTCTGTTGTTCAGCTGCACATATCTGTTTTTCTGTTAAGTAATTGAGTTGCGTTTGCAAAAAAAACTATTTGTCTTAATATCTTAATAGCATTGTTTACTGATTTTTTTCTGACCCAGCTACACTGCAAGTCAATAGATTAAACATCTTAAATCAAACTAGCAACATTAGAAAAAAAAGAGGTGATTAATGTTGAAAGTAGACTGATTCTCATAAAGTCTGTGTTAATTTTGCTGCCAAAATTTCGGGGTAGTTAACCAGAACTTCAGGATACTTCAAGATGGGAAATACATGGTGAAGAGCAGATTCACACTCAGTGAAATCAATAAAAATTAAGAGTCATTATGTGTCATTTCAAATCAGAATAATTTATTGCGAAGGGAACAAAGAAATGCCATAGTAATGAAAGCACAAATAAGGGCCAACAGGACACAAAAAGCAGGCAAATGAAACATGGTAAATATTCTTTTGTATTTTTTTGGTATCATTAATCTACAATTACATTACGAAGAGATGTGAACTATGAATTTTTCTTATCTTGGCTTTTTCCGGGTGATCTTCATTGCCTCAAATTTTGTGTACATTCTTTACCAGCCTTATGGCCCTAGAGGTTGGGTTTCTAGGGCAGTATTTTACCAGCAGCCAGACCAGCATCTTCCATAGTTCCATGGACGATAGCAGCCAAATCCGTAGCCTCCATAGAAAGGTCCATATCCGTAGCCGCGATAGCCACAGCCATAGCCCAGGCCACCGAGGCCATAGCCACAGCCATAGCCCAGGCCACCGAGGCCATAGCCATAGCCACAGCCCAGGCCTCCGTAGTAGCCGCCGCAGTAGCTCATGGTGTCAGGGGTGGTGAGTTTGATTTGCTGTTCAAGGCAAGATCCTGAGAGTGAATGTCAGCTTGAGTAAAGGAGGGCTTATATACCCTAGCGAGAGCACGTGATACATCACATGCATGCCCTCCTTTTGTGTCGCTTTTTATTACACCTTCTTAACATAACTTGTTAATTTATTGTCTCTGACACAGCCAGAGGCACTCACACTCATTAAAATGCTTGAGATGACCTTGTTGCTTAGCAAGGGTGGCCCAAACAATTTATTGCCTCTCTTTGCCAAATCTTCATGCTGCATACTTTAAATATATACAACTTTATTTGACACATACGCCTCAGGAACGCTGGGGAGAAAAGCTCCGGCATCACTTTATCAGAAAGAATTTTGTATCGCCAAAGAATGGACCTGTCAGACCACAAATACAATTTTTCATAGGCACATATACCAATCTTACTTGAAAGTGTGCTTTTCTATAGATGTTTCTTCATCTCTTGTTTTTCTTTAAATAGCCGTACTCCCCTTACAAATTAAATGAATGAAATGATTCAGATTCAAAGTTCAACCATCCATGGTATCCTTTTCAGAATGTTATTCCTCCGTCCGACGAATGAATTATTTATCTCTTCCTGAAATAAGAAAACAGAAACATTTAAGAGCCAATAAAAATCAGCCAGACTCTTGTGAACACCAAAGGAATGCCAGGAACGGAATTTTTTAAATTAGAATTTAGAACATTGCTCATTTTATCTGGCATACTTTTTACTAGGCATACTACTTGGAAAAGTAAAGGTAAACATTTTGCCTGATACATTGGTTAACCAATATTGATGTATAAAATTATTACAATCCACTGTGTACTCTTCCAGTACAATTTCTGGTGCTGCACAGTACTGTGGACTTTGACAAGCATAGAATAAAAGTGGCAAAAACTGAGGGCAAATCACAGTAATCAAAAATGTGTACATAACCAGTATTAAAAGTGATTTTCTGAAATCCTGCCCCTGTCTTCTAGCATGACATCTATCCCAGTTTCTTTCAAAACTGCAGATTATAACTCCTTCACTATATTTGCATTCACTATTTCCTTCCATTTCTGCACTACCTATATAACTTCTTATATTATCTCCTTTTATTAGTTAAAGGTTTTATTTTTACAACATCTGTAATTTACAGAAAAGTTGAGTGGGAAGTACAGAGTTCCTATGTCTCACACAGATACATGCATTTTATTATTATTAAATATTTTATTATTGCTCTTAAACATTTGAATTATTATGGTTTATTAATTACAGATTGTGAACCAATATGGACAGTTTATTATTAATTAAAGTTTGTAGTTTCGATTAGAGTTCACTCTATGTGTTGTAGCATTCTATGGCTGTGATAAATGCATTATCTTGTAACCACTATTAAAGTTAACCACAAAAAATGTTGTCACAGCCGTAACTCAATGTCCATTATAATGTCTCATAAGAATTATGTCCTGATGATATATTCCCAAGAATAAATCTAAGGTTTTGGAACACAGCAACATACTTCAAAACATTCTCTTACCATGCTCAATGTAAGACAAGAAAAAGAATGGGGAAATGGCAGATTTGGGGAAGGAAAATCAGTCCTCAAAAGCTCTGACTGATGAGAAGATTAAGTAATCCTTATGCTACAATATGTCATGAAGCAGCTGGCCAAAAGAGAACAAAGAACAGGGTCTGTGCTATAGCATTAGTAGATTCTTTGATTCAGTATGAAGCTCTCACAGCAACTTGAAAATCAATTTCTTTTTAGTGATTTAGAATACTATGGCTAAAACTAGAGAGTAAGTAGCCAAATAAGTTAAAGTTTATCAACACTATTTATAACCATAACCTCAGACCAGTGATTTTAGCACCCAAAATCATTTCCAGAAATCGGTGTGTGAACCAACACAAATTTTTTTTGAGATCTCAAAAATCCACTGAAGTCACATTTCCTGTCAAACAATCACTTTCAGTGGTACCTGATAAGTCTACTTAGGATATGAAGTCTGGGTTCTGACTCATAAATATGGAATAAGGAAGAAGACTATCAAGTGAGGAAGACCAGGAATCTCTCTCTCTCAAACTTAATATATGATATTTGTTTTTCACTGATTTAATTGTAGGAATAAATACAGATATCCTCAGGAAGAGAAAATTGTCTTCATTTCAAACATTGCAAAGCAAAGGAAAATTATTAAGGTAATGTGTAAAGTTTAGGCCACATTGTAATGTCTCATTAAATACATTATTGCAAAATGACTGGACATCTCTCCCCACGTAAAATACATTAAAGTAATTGCAGATGACCTATTAGTGTTTTGCAAATGAAATGAGAAACAATTGTGTGGTAAAATATCCAATATTTATAGAATAAATCCAAATAACTTTTTCTTCAAAAGTTGGATTTTCTTGTTTGATTTTTCTCCCAAGAATCTTAGGTCCCACAACTAAGAGGATGTTAGCACTGGAAATATCTTCAGCCTCTCCAAAAATGTCGATTAATTGTGATGCAAAAAGACAGGGTGGAGAAAATCTAATTGAAGACACAATGTCCTTCTGCTTTGTCCAAGAAGTGAATCGCTTACACCCAAGGCTGACCTAAATCTTGATTAAACCTCACTAGATATGCTCTTATTATGAATAAAGCATGTACCTTCTTCTTAGCTTTTAATGACGTCTAATATGTGGTTCAGCTTTTGTAGAGTTTATAAGCGATTAACAAATGATGTATCTCCCAACTGAACTTGTTTACTTCTGTTCAATGACTAGCATCCTGTGGAAACTCAGCAGTGTGTTGCATGGATGAATGCGTTGAATATACCCACAAGAATGATCAAATAAAGGAGTTTGAAAATGACCAGTGTGTGTGTGTGTGTGTGTGTGTGTGTGTGTGTGTGTGTGTGTATAGTAGATATCATGCTGATAAGTATCATGTCTTCCTTAGACATGGATGACTGTAGGAAAGCATCTGAGCATTTAAAGGAGAAATTATTCAAATAGTTTTCCTACTTTAGAGATATAACCCATCATTTCATTTGCTTTATTTGTTGTTATTTAAAGAATATTACAAAATGCGCAAAAAATAAGTGTACAAAGTGATCATTTATATTTACACACAAACCACCTAGAGTGATCACATTCCAATTTCCCAAATTTCTCTCTTGACCCAAGTAGTTAATACTGCTCCCCAGAGTATATATGTATGTATATAGTCTTTAACTTCAGTAGATTCTGCCAATAATTTGCCAATGTAGTTACATAAATATACAATATGACCAGCATTCTGTGAGAGTTTCAGTCAGTTGCTCCACATTCTTATCCAAATGAATCATTTTCAGACTCTTAATTAGTTCATTCTTCTGGTTTAAAATGATATCTGAATATTGTTTTCATTCAGTTTTACCTAATCAACAATGACATGTAGGCATTTTTGCATATGTTTATAGGCCACTTAGATATCCTCTACTTTGTAATTCCTTTTAAGTATTTTGTCAATGTTTAACTACATTTATGTAATCAATATTTTATTTGATTAACAGGAGCTCTTTACATTTTGGGTTATTGGTATTTTGTCAGATTTATGTATTGAAAACATTTTCACATAGTATGTTATTTGGTATTTACCACTTTATAATTCTATGAATGAACAGAAATGTTGTGATACAGTTAATTCTAATTTTTTCTGTTATTTCATTTTTTTGGGTTTTAATTAAGAAAGTTTTGACTACTTCATACATTATTATTCAATATATTTCTCCTTTCTTCAAAACTTATTCCATTTTTGTAAATTAAAGTATCATTGATACACAATATTATGAAGGTTTTACATGAGCCACATTGTGGTTTTAACATTCACCCATATTATCATCTCCAACATACCCTACTGTGGTCACTGTCTGTCTACACAGTAAGATGCTAGAGTCATTACTTGTCTTCATGCTATACAGCCTTCCCTGTAAACTACCTGTATTATCAGTGCTAATTAATTACAGTGCCCCTTAATTCCCTTCTCCTTCCTTCCCCACCTACCCTCCCAAGCCCTTCCCTTTGGTATCTGCAAATTCCTTCTTGAAGTCTGTGAATCTGCTGCTGTTTTGTTCCTTCAGTTTTGGTTTTTTGTTATACTCCGTAAATGAGTGAAAGCATTTGGTACTTGTCTTTCTCCACCTGGATTAATTTACTGAGCATAATACCCTCTAGCTCCATCCATGTTGTTGCAAATGGTAGGATTTGTTTTCTTCTTATGGCTGAATAATATTCCATTGTGTATATGTACCACATTTTCTTTATCTATTCATCCACTGATCGACATTAGGTTGCTTCCATATTTTGGCTATTGTACATAGTGCTGCAATAAACATAGGGGTGCATATGTCTTTAGGAATCAGGAATCTTGTTTTCTTCAGGTAAAATCCTAGGAGTAGAATTACTGGGTCAGATGGTATTTCTATTTTTAGTTTTCGTGGAACCTCCACATTGCTTTCCACTATGGTTGAACTAATATATATTACCACTAACAGTGCAGGAAAGTTCGCCTTCCCCCGATCCTCACATGTATTTGTTGTTTCTTGTCTTGGATGTTGGCCATCCTAACTGTTGTGAGGTGATATCTAACTGTTGTTTTAATTTGCATCCTGATGATTAGCGATGTGGAGCATCATTTCATGTGCCTGTTGGCCATCTAAATGTCTTCTTTGGAGAAGTGTCTGTTCAAATCATCTGCACAGTTTCTAATCACATTATTTGCTCTTTGGGTGTGAGGCATGTGAGCTCTTTATATATTTTGGATGTTAACCCCTTATCAGATAAGTTATTTACGAATATATTCTCCCATACTGAAAGATGCCTTTTTGTTCTGCTGGTGGTGTCCTTTGCTGTACAGAAACTTTTTCATTTTATGTAGTCCCATTTAGTCATGTTTGCTTTTGTTTCCCTTGCACAAAGAGATATGTTCAGGAAAAAGTTGCTCATGTCTATATTCAAGAAATTTTTCCATTTTGTTCTATGATTTTTATGGTATCATGACTTACATTCAGGTCTTTGATCCATTTTGAGTTTACTTTTGTATATGACCTTAGACAGTAATCCAGTTTCATTCTCTTACATGTAGTTGTCCAGTATTCCCAACACCATTGTCAAAGAGGCTATTTCCCCATTGTGTATCTTTGGCTCCTTTATCATATACTAATTGGCCATACATGTGTGGATTTATATCTGGGCTCTCTATTCTGCTCCACTGATGTATGGGTCTGTTCTTGTGCCAGACCCAAATTGTTATTATTACTGTGGCTTTGTGGTAGAGCTTGAAGTTGGGGAGCATAATGCCCCCAGCTTCATTCTTCTTTCTCAGGATTGCTTTGGCTATTTTGGGTGTTTTGTGGTTTCCTATGAATTTTAGAACTATTTGTTCTCATTTGTTTCAATATTGCTGTTGGTATTTTGATAGGGATTGCATTGAATCTGTAGATTGCTTTAGGTAGGATGCTCATTTTGACAATATTAATTCTTCCTAGCCATAAGCATGGGATGTATTTCCATTGATTTGGTATCCTCTTTAATTTCTCTCATGAGAGTCTTGTAATTTTCAGGGTATAGATCTTTCATCTCCTTGGTAAGGTTTATTCCTAGGTATTTCATTCTTTTTGATGCAATTGTGAATGGAATTGTTTTCCTGATTTCTCTTTCTGCTAGTTTCTTGTTAGTATATAGGAATACAACAGATTTCTGCTTATTAATTTTGTATCTTGCAAATTTGCTGAATTCAGTTATTAGTCTTAGTCGTTTTTGGATGGATTTGTTAGGGTTTTCTATGTACAATATCATATCATCTGCAGACAGTGATAGTTTAACTTTTTCCTTAGAAATCTGTATGCCTTTTGTTTCTTTCTGTTGTCTGATTGCCATGGCTAGGATCTCCAGTACTTTCTTGAGTAAAAGTGAGGAGAGTGGCTTCCTTGTCTTGTTTCCAATCTTAGAGAAAAAGCTATTAGCTTTTCTCTGTTAAGTATGATGTTGGTTGTGGGTTTTTCATATATGGCCTTTATTATGTTGAGGTACTTGCCCTCTATACCCATTTTGTTAAGAGTTTTTATTATAAACTGTGTTGAATTTTGTTGAATGCTTTTTCAGCATCTATTGAGATGATTATGTGATTTTTGCCCTACTTTTTGTTGATGTGGTGCATGATGTTGATGGATTTTCAAATATTGTACCATCCTTGCATCCCTGGAATAAATCCCACTTGATCATGATGATCTTTCTGATGTATTTTTGAATTTGCTTTGCTAATGTCTTGTTGAGTATTTTTGCATCTATGTTCATCAGGGATATTGGTCTTTAATTTTCTTTTTTTGCAGTGTCTTTGTCTGTTTGGGGGATTAGAATGATAGTAGCCTCACAGAATGAGTTTGAAAGTAATACCTCCTCTTCTACTTTTTGGAAAACTTTAAGGAGGATAGGTAGTAGGTCTTCCCCTAATTTTTGATAAAATTCAGTGGTGAAGTCATCTGATCCAGAGGTTTTGTTCCTAGGTAGGTTTTTGATTAGCAATTCAATTTCATTGTTGGTAATTGGCCTGTTAAGATTTTCTGTTTCTTTCTGTGTCAGTCGTGGAAGCTTGTATTTTTCTAGAAAGTTGTCCATTTCTTTTAGGTTATCCAATTTGTTAGCATATAATTTTTCATAGTATTCTGTAATAATTCTTTTTATTTCATGGTGTCAGTAGTGATTTTTCCTTTCTCATTTCTGATTCTGTTTATGTGTGTAGACTCTTTTTTCTCTTGATAAATCTGGCTATGGGTTTATCTACTTTGCTTATTTTCTTGAAGAACCAGCTCCTGCTTTCATTAATTCTTTCTATTGTTTTATTGTTCTCATATTTATTTCTTTTTGCTTTATTTTTATGTCCCTTTATTACAATCTTTATTATGTCCCTCCTTCTACTGACTTTGGGCCTCGTTTGTTCTTCTTTTTCTAGTTTCATTAATTGTGAGTTCAAACTGCTCATTTGGGATTTTTCTTCTTTCTTGAGGTAAGCCCATATTGCAATATACCCTCCTCTTAGAACTGCCTTTGCTGCCTCCCACAGGTTTTAGGGTGGTGAGTTGTTGTTTTCATATATTGCTTGACCTCTGTTTTTATTTGGTCATTGATCCACTGATTATTAAGGAGCATGGTGTTAAGCCTCCTTCTATGTGTTTGTGGGCTTTTTTGTTTTCTTTGCATAATTTGTTTCTAGTTTCATACCTTTGGGATTTTGGAAGCTGGTTTGCACAATTTGAGTGCTTTTTACTTTACTGAGGCCCATTTTTTGGCCTAGTATGTGATCTCCTCAGGAAATCTTTCCATGTACACTTTAGAAGAATGTGTATCCTGCTGCTTTTGGGTAGGGTGTTCTGTAGATATCTGTTAGGTACGTCTGTTCTACTGTTTTGTTCAGTGCCTCTGTCTCCTTACTTATGTTCTGTGTTTTGATTGTTGATCTGTCTTTTGGAGTAAGTCATGTGGTGAAGTCTCCTAAAAATGAATGCATTGCATTCTATTTCCCCCTTTAATTCTGTTAGTATTTGTTTCACATATTTAGGTGCACCTAGTTGGGTTCATAGTTATTTATAATGCTTATACCCTCTTGTTGGACTGACTCCTTTATCATTTTGTAATGTCTTTCTTTGTCTCTTGTTATTTTCTTTGTTTTAAAATCTATTTTGTCTGATGTAAGTACTGCTACTTCTGTTTTTTCTCTTTATTGTTTGCATGAAATATCTCTTTTCATCCCTTAACTTTTAGTCTGTGTATGTCTTTGGGTTTTACGTAAATCTCTTTTAGGTTGCATATAGATAGGTCTAGTTTTTTTATCCATCTGTAAAATGATAATCCATTTGTGTCTTTTGATTGGTGCATTCTGTCCATTTACACTGGAGGTGATTATTGATAGATATATACTTACTGCCAGCTTTATATCTGTGGTTACCAAATGTTCAAGGGCAGCTTTCTTAATATCTAACAGTCGAACTTAACTCACTTATTCTATTTCAAACACAATCTAAAGGTTTTTCTTTCCTCCCTTCTTTTTCTTCCTCCTCTACTCTTTATATATTAGGTGTTATATTCTGTTCCCTTTGTGTATCCCTTGACTAACTTGTGGGTAATTGATTTAATTTTCATTTGCTTAGTAATAAATTGTTTTACTTACTTTACAGTGGTTTTATTTTCTGGTGACAGCTATTTAGTCTTAGGAGCACTTCCATCTTTTGTTCTCCTAAGTGAGGTTTCTGCCTCACTTCTCACACTGCCATACCCCCCTCCCACTCCCCATGCAATGGAGATTTTATACTGTGTAGCTGAGTCTCTGCAGGTTAAGTAAGTGTATGTCCTAAAGGGAATTTATCAGATCCTGCTCATTACCTTCTCTTAGAACAGATGTTGTGTGTTCCATTGACATGCAATTTTAACACTGTCATTTCATCTGGTATTCTAAGGAGTATTTTTAAAATTTTCTGATTGAAAAAAAAAGAAGTTAATCTGTAAATGTTTCATTGTCCTCTCTCCCAAAGTCTTCTATCTTCTGGGAGAAGGACATACACTGCTTGACGCAGCATGCTAATCAACAACAGAAAATTATCACAGATGTTCATCTGTTTAAATGAAGCAGAAAAACATGACTCAGTGTGATGACAGTAAGTCTTTCTTCCTGGAAGGATATTCACTATGGCCTAGATGTAATGATATTCTATAGCACAGAACTGATTTAAAAATTATGAAATAATTTGGAAATCCTATACAGTCACTAAAATGAACATTTAGAAAACATTGATGGTATTATTAAATATTCTTTGGGAAATATTATTTAAATAACAAAATGGAAAATCCAGCCTAAAAAAATGTATATAATATTTTTCCAAGTATGTTAAATAATTTCCAAATATGTTAAAATAAAAATGAAAAACATAGGAAGGATATACATCATAATGTCAGCATTATAGCAAAGTGATATAAATGTGTAAAGGTTTTATTTCCTCTTTCTAAAAATAATCTAACATTTTACTAATTATAAATTGTATTTACTTACAAAAAATTACTTGTAAATCAATCTTAAATGTTTACTTGAATTAAAAGTAAAACACATTGCATACCACAAAGAACCATATTTCTCATCTCATTGAGATCCTTTTTACTGATCCCGCATCCATTTCTTAATTTACAGAATCTGATTTGAGCAAAGTGGATGTCAGCGTTTACTTATTTATTTCTCTGTTAATCATGTTCCTTTGGAATTTTAAATTCAAACAATATTTAATAATACCAAAATATGTATGTTTCATTTATTCTCTTTTCCCTTTCCTGTTTCATAAGAAGTAATAGTAGAGAAAATAAGGAATTTTATTTGATGAAGTAAAGATCAAACTAATTGAAGTTTTTCTAACTTAATTTTTAATTCATGACTTATTTCTAGAAAGTCATTTACAACATATCTACCACTGACACATTAAGAAGTTTATTAATTTGAAAAACAAAACACTCAGACACAGTAATGCTCTTTGCTCCACAGCATCTTCATCTGAAGCCAATTTATTTTCCATTTTCCAAATGATTGCAAACAACAATTTTACCAAATATTTTGCACTACATAACATGGGTTACTGTTCTTACACCCTCCACTAACAGTTTTCCCCATTGCCCACAACCTAAACCTGAAACCAAAGATATGTTGTTTATTTTTCATACACTAACACTTCATTCGTTATAATAATTTTTGTATTAGTGAATTTTGTTGGGGTGACAATTGCAACATCACAGCAGATTACAAAAACAAATCATTATTTCTCATTTTGCATGTTGGGTCAGCTGCTGTTATTCTGTTCTTCAGATTTTCTTATTCTGGGATCTAGGTAGAAGAAACAATACTCTTGAGGACATTTTTGTTGCAAAGAGGAAAAGCAGGATCATGGGTAAAACTTGCGATGTTTCTGAGAGGGTGTGTTCAGATACGATGTTAATCACAGATGCTCCTGTTCCTTGATCAACACATCACAGCACCAATCTAGCATCAGTAGAGTTGGGAACATATAATCTTACAAAGAACATCAAGAGAATTCATGGCAACAACAATATAATTCACTTTATGTGCTGATCTAGTGACAGTTTTGTCCAAACACACTTACAGTGTGAGCTGTCCATCATGTAGAAGCTTCCTTGGTGTCCATGTAAACAGCAGACCTCCATCATCTGAGCCCGGAATGCTGAGCAGTCTGCTCTCTGCTGCCTCCCTCCTAACCTATTCTCCTACTGCCTACCTCTTGTCTAGTCCTTTCTTCACAGACTCTTGGTATTCATAACTCATTCCAGCACACTCTCCTATGTGTGCAACCTGTGACTTTTAGGTTAGTGAGAGGGACAGGCTTTTAGATTCTGTAATCAACTTCTAATGACATGTCAATGATGATGATGGTAAATGCCAACAGCTACATAGTACTATGAAAATTTCTCTTCTGAATGCTTGGCATATATAAACATATTTAATTCTTCTTATAACCCTATAACGCAAATTCAGATATTGCTTTCATTTGACAGATAAGGAAACCAAGGCTCAAATGCAATAAACTGGTCCATTTGAAGTACCTTAGTAGCCTACGGCAAGGAAGAGGAAGAGAGCATGATCATTTCATTCCTGTAAAGCTACCCTCCTAAGTCACTTACTAGCTGCTTTCTTTTTTTCTCATATACTGACTCAAATTGTACAGAAAAAGGAGAGTAGAGGGATAGAAAAATCTTTTTGGGCTGGTTGCCTTTGTGTGCTCTATGCTTAGCAGATGGTTAAAGCTGGCGCTTCTGATCATGTCCCCTGGAAGGTGAATATGACTTTCTCTCATTGGGCACCATCAGAACTCCCCTCTAGGTCCCTGATTCTGTACTTCTCTTAATCCAGCCACACTTTTTGCCATGCTTTTTGGTATCTGTCATTTACCACCGTCACAATGTCTAACTCAAAAACTTTCAAGACCAAGGCAGCTGGCAGTAAACTCTACCCTTTCATTATTACATTGGATTATCATGTGGACAACTCGCCTCAGAATCCTTAATTCCCTCATCTCCTCTGCTCTACTTTAGCAAATTACTTCCAGATACACACTTGTCAATATCAGAAGGTGCTCCTTTTCTAAAAATGAAACCCAAAGTTCCTTAATCTCTATTCTTCCAGCTCCTCATGCCTCCGTCACAGCCATGCCATTTCGTCTACACAGCCAATACAGATTTTACCTTTACCATCTCTTTTTAAGCTGTTATGCTTTTCACTTAATTTCCCATGTATGCCCTAGTTTAAATCTATTATCCTGGTATTATTATTAACAGTGTCAGCTTTAATATGCAAGTGTACTCCTTTGGACAGTAAATTATATGGCTTCCTCTCTGCACTGCTTGTTTCATCAGTCATATTTCTTTCAGAAAACTCTTTTCTCTTTCTATCCCTCTACCTTGTAAACTCTCATCTGTGCATTAAATCAAGTCATCCCTACTCCAAACTCAGGCTTCTAACTGCTGCTGGGGAGAATCCCAATACCAGATGAGCTGTGCCTCCCACATTTACAGCATTCTCAGTTGCGATGAGTCCTCAGGACCAGCTGACAATCCTTTCAGTTATTCACAGGCCTCTTTCTTTCTTTCTCTACTGCTATTCCACTGGTTCATCATTATCCCTAAAGCCTCCTTTTCAGTGCTTTGCTCTTTCCCTTCCTCTGTCTATAACTCTTGTTTCTTATTACATGAAGAAAAGAGAATCTATCAGGGTAAAACTCTATAACTCCCTTCCCACACAGTTATCGACATTTGCACCTGTCTTTTGGCCTTTTATCTTGGTCTCAGAGGAAACCATATCCTCTCTCCTATCCAAAAGTACATTATTCCACCTTGCTTTAAATGCCATCTCCTTCAACACTTTGCTTGATGAATTACCCTTTCTGTCTACTATATTTTCAGCTTCTTTTTGTTTCCATTGACACCTTCCCCTTCGTCTATAAACATGCTCAAGTCTTTTGTTAGTAAAAAGTCTATCTCAACACCAGATCACCCCTGGCTAGCTTTTTCTCACCTTCTTTTATATCTAAGATTTTAAGTAGTTTTGTCTGATGCCTCCCATTCAGTTTTCAATCTAGTCTACCTGTCTCCTACTCTCTCTATACCCTAAGGATTGTTCCCACTTAGGTCAATGAAACCTATTGCTTATCCAATCTCCTTGACCTCTCATGTTTGCCCTCTTTGTTTTGTAGCATTTGGCACTGATGACCACTTCTCTCCTTGGCTTCCTTTATATGGTTTTTCCAGATTTGGTTCTCTTGTTTTTATAGTGCTTCTTACCAGTCTACCTGTGAGGCTGTTCTTCATCTGTTAGTTGGAAGTCCACCTTTGGTCTTTGGAACCATCACTAAATACAGTAATCCAATCTCATAAGCAGGAAATAAAACCCCTTCATGTTATAGTCCTTGAGCCAGTGTCTAATGCCATATCCAGCTATTCTTTCATATGCTAACAACCACTTTATCCTGTTTTTCTACTTCGATTTGCTGATTGTGATATACATTCTTAAACTCTCCTGTCTATGGGTAACTGACACCATCTGGGATGATGCTTCTTCCATCTGTCTGCCAGCCTATAACTGAATCAACTCTTGGGTCTCAGATAAAGCATCACATTATCTGTGGGGAATTTCCTTGTCTGTCTCCTATGCAACCTACTTAGTCATGTCAGGCAAACCCAGATGATCTCTTCACTCACCACCCACAGAGCCCTGAACTGTCATGTAAGACTTAGCATTTCTGTCATAGCTGCTTATTTTAGGGCTACTTCAGTAGGATTTATTGACTCAGTCATTCACATGCATTATATAAACTAACCATCATAAAAAAAGAGGTAAGTTATAATCCCTGCCTGGGAAGAATAGAGAGCTTTATGAGTGACGCATACAGGTGAGTCTATACCACAGGTAAGCACTCTGACAGAGGTGGCTATGGGGGCATCGTGGGAGCATGAAAGACAGACATCAGACTGATGGTAAGGAAAATAATCCAGAGGAAAGGGACATAGGCTAAGTTTTCTATGAAAATGATAAGATGGCCAGATAAAAACAAGATAGGCGATCACTCTAGGTAGATGGGATAGCATATAAAAAGACGTAGATGTGCAAGACAACATGTTTTTTTAATTTTTTTTTTTATTTTGGTATCATTAATCTACAATTACATGAAGAACATTATGTTTACTAGGCTCTCCCCTTCACCAAGTCCCCGCCACATACCCCTTCACAGCCACTGTCCATCAGTGTAGTAAGATGCTGTAAAATCACTACTTGTCTTCTCTGTTGTACAGCCCTCCCTGTGCCCCCCCACACTATACATGCTAATTGTAATGCCCCCTTTCTTTTTCCCCACCCTTGTCCCTCCCTTCCCACCCATCCTCCCCAGTCCCTTTCCCTTTGGTAACTATTAGTCCATTCTTGGGTTCTGTGATTCTGCTGCTGTTTTGTTCCTTCAGTTTTCCTTTGTTCTTATACTCCACATATGAGTGAAATCATTTGGTACTTGTCTTTCTCCGCCTGGCTTATTTCACTGAGCATAATACCTCCAGTTTGAAAAAGACAGATGCACCCCTATGTTTATCGCAGCACTATTTACAATAGCCAAGATATGGAAGCAACCTAAATGTCCATCAGTAGATGAATGGATAAAGAAGATGTGGTTCATATACACAATGGAATATTACTCAGCCATAAGAAAAAAACAGATGCTACCATTTGCAATAACATGGATGGAGCCAGACAACATGTTTTTTTGAGAAATATATATAGTGATTATGAATTCTTTAAATGTCCTATCATGCCTTTTTTATTTCTGTATTCTTGGCACTTAGAGTTTCTATAACAGAGCTCTGGCTCTTAAATTAGTAAATGTGTTAAATAAATGGAAAAACTGTACATATATATGCGTATACATATGCACATACACAAATACACATATATTCATACAGCTAAAAATACCAGTGTATACACAAAAGTTGTTTTCTACCATGTCTTCTTTACAGTATCATCCTTTCCTATCTCTTTGAAGGCACATTTTTGTTCTCAAAGCTTCACATATGCAGATAGGAAGGAGGATCTTATTAAAGAAAAAAAAGCTTTGAAGAGGTAAAACCTGAGTGGGTTATTTGATCTCATGGTAGATAGTAATATAGTTCAGATGTCACATCTGGAATAAACAAGCCACTAAAGTTGGAGAAAAATATTTAATTAGATGTACATGATTTTATTATAGACATCCTGACACACAGCAAAGTTGCCTGGGCTATATTGTTTATGAGGAATTATTGAGATGCTTTTAATGCCAATTAGTTTGAAACATGAATCTAACAGTGTTCATGGTTTGTCTCACATACCACTCAGCCCTGTGAAGGTTGTATACTTAAAATCCTAGAAATTAACTCTGCTCTTCAACTGAGGCTTCTCTTCACACCATGAGGTTTACAGCAATTACTCTGGTCGCCTCACCTGTGGCTGTGGATTAAGAACCAGGTTCTGCATGGTACTGCAGTAACTGACTTTTATTATCCTTAGTCATGATGTTCTTTCAATCTCTTTTAGTCATAACACAACCACTGCTATTGTCCAAAATGGTAGCTCTGTATTTTCTCTCACATATCCTGGCTTTTGGCCTATGGATCTGTGGAGCTCGGACTGCAACTCTGATGTATCATGTAATATTGAGCTTCTCCATGACCATAATTTATGTTTTCTATTTCACATCCTTTTGGCTGTTGTTCTTCAACTCATTGGCTAAAGATTTGAAAAGCCATGCAGTGTGTCTCATGGTTCTGTAGCTCGTCAGCTTTCTCATTCACTCACATTGTACTACAAGGGTGGCACTCATGTGTTTGAAGGTGATTTTTAGTGATTTGTAGAGTGTCTTTACAGGATGACTTTGGAAAAATATCTGCAGTTGCTCCAATTTTAGTCTTCCTAAGTGGTTACTGGAGTAAATTTTCAGATGTGTTGAATTATGTCTGGTGCAAAGAAGTATGCTGGGGCGAAAAACCCCAAATATTTCAGTTCTTAATTTTTCCAGGGAAGGAAGAAGTGATATCAATGGTAGTGGGAAGACAGAACAAGACAAAAGCAAGTGAAGCCAGAATCATTGCTGGAAAGATCTGAATTTGAACCATTGCTCTTCTATTTACTGTGCGGGTGATTTTTGGCCAATTATTTCACATCTTTGTGCCTTAATTGTCTGATTAAGGAACCAGGAATGTGTCTATCTCTTAAAATTTTGTGATATTTTAGTGAGATAAGATACAAAATAGTGCCCAACACATGTTGTTCCCTAATAATTCTGGACATGTAAAAGGTTTTCATAAGCTCAGAGACAAAGGAGTAGTGAAATTCATTGTACTTGACATGTCAACTCTACTATTATCACTTTGGTGCCAAACAATAGATTAGTTTGAATTTGAGACATCACCAGTGGAATAATATTATCGAATTACCATTTTGTGGAATGCATGAAAAGCTATGCTACAGATTTTATATGTTATTTGTAATCAATAAAGTGCACATATGGGTTTGATTTCTCACATGACCTACTTCTAAATCAAAACATTTTTATTTATTGTCAGAATGAGCTGCCTAGTCAGTGGGGCTGCTGAAGATGATGACAGACTGAAGGGTTCTATGAATAAATTCAAGCAAAGTATTATAGTGTGGATGCCTCCAGAGGGGAAGTTGTTTGCAGGAAAGAACTATGCTTACTCAGATTTGGTGATGTAAATTTAGTAACTCGGTTGAAAAGAAATCTGTGCCTGACCAGAATGTTAGAATCTAAAGAAATGTTTCTTTAAGAAATTAACATAAAATAGACTAGAATAAAATTACTGAACAAAAATGTGACAATAGTTGTATTTATCTTGATCCAGGGCTTTTTTTGTGTGTCAGTTAGTAGTCACATTAAAAACTAAGCAATATTTTTTAACAGAAATGGTCTTATTTTTTATAAAACTTCTAAATAATCTTTCTCTGATTATTTTTATGTAAATATATTTAAAGCTTACTGAGGAGTCTAAGCTGTTTAATCACTATCCAAATCCCAACCTCTTGTTTTCCTCCTGATACTATCTATGATCTGGAGCATGAGGTAATACGCTTATCTAAATGTGCTATTATCCAGGTAAAGAATCCCATAATAGGTTCTATGAATCCATCACAATGATGTCTTTGGGCAACATAGTACTGTCAACATTACTGGGTTCCTAAATATAAATTATAAGTCTATCACTCTCTTATAAAGGATGTTGGCCATCTAGGTCTTCAATCATTTCCTTAAATGTCTAGAAAGATTAAGGTCACATGATAGAATTCATGCCAACACATGCCTGTTAAAACATAGGAGGAGAGAATAGTCTTTTGGTTGTAGAATGGGATCTTAAGACAAAAAAACTGTTTTACATGTTTCCCCTTGTACCTCTCATAAAATATGCTCTCTAAGCTGTAAACTAGTTCTGTGATCTCAGATATTACTAACAAATTCTCAAAATGCAGCTAGTAGTATGACAATGATGATGTGAAAACTGGTGATAGTTTTTAAAATTTGGAATCTAAGGCACCATGACCTTTAACCCAGAAAAATAATCTCCTTGTAGGCACATGATTTAAACTGGTGAAATTTTACTATAGAAATTAGTTAATATGAGTTACCCAGTATAAAGAATTCTCTTTGTTTAAAACCACTCTGGGCTATAACTACATTTCTCTTGAAAATTCATTCACTCATTCATTCATCCACCCATCCATTCATTAATTCAATCAGCAAATATTTAAGTACCTAATAAGTGTCAGACATATTGTGAGACAATAGGCAATCAGATGGGTAATATAGGGTCTGTGTCCTGAAATAATAGTTTCTTATGTGAGGCAAGGATATATTAGCAAATAATCATAATAGAGTGTTGTCATGTTGGAGTGTCAGGATGACACAATGTGGATGTGCTGAACTGTTTAGAGAAAGGAAACAGAAGAATTTTGAAATAGTGAATTATTTAATCCATACCTTTGAGACCAGGAGTGTCTGTGGTCTGCTACAGCCACTAATGAGCATGTAACAGTCATGTGCAGGTGGTGACATTGAAACTCAGGAAACTAACTCTGTTCTCTGAGTTAACCCTCCATCCCACCATGTGCTATTGTGACAACTGTTATGGTGGTTTGGACCACAGGTATGGCTGTGGCTACTGTGGCTCTGGTGGTTACAGTTGTGACTATGGGGGGCACTGTTACAGTTGCTGACCCCTTCTTGTGGTGGCAGGTGTTGATGCTATGGATTCTACTGAGGAACCCCCAGAGCCACTCAGCCAGTTGGATTCCTCTTCCTGTTCTTTTTCCAGTGTTCATCATCCCATCGGTGTTGTCAAAAGATAAATAACAATTCCAGACCTGCAGCTAAATTATTTTAGGGAAAACTGAATGATAGACCCTATCTCACCTAATAGGATTCTCATAGCCTTGAAGGCCTTTTCTGCTTGCTTCTATTCCAAAGAAGATTCTTTCTTAACCTTATCAAAACCTAATCTCCACTTTTCTATAGCCCATTGCTTCCCATCTTGTTAGGAATTTTTCTTCTCTTTTGCCTTTAATATTAAATCACCAGTGCCTTCAAGTTCTCTATCTTCTGTATCTTCCTCAAATTCAAATATTATCTAGACAATCCAATATGTGAGTTTTATAACATAAAAACACACCAACAACAGATAAACATAAAGTCATTATCTAATAAAACCCAGAGGAAAAGAATAATGCCCACTATAGATACTACATTCCCTAGATAATCACATTTTTTTATTTTCTACCAGAAGCAGTTTTCTTAAAATAATCCTGTGTACATATTGTTGCCAATGCTATCTGCCAAGATCAATTCATTCTTTGTTTTTTGTCCTGAATATCACTGAAACTTCCCTTGATGATGTGAAATTTGATTCACCATAACCCACTGTTCCCTTCACCCATCCACAATACTTACTGGGTCCCTGTGCACATTTTCATGAGATCTTCCCTTTGTACTTTCTTCCTGGTTGTCTTAGAACAACTTCCACTGAAGTGGAGCTTGAGAATGGGATTCGTAGACAAGGGCTTAATCGGGGAACTCTCCAAGGAGAATTCTCTAAATAAAGGAAGCAGGATACTGTATAGAGGAAGCTAAGCTAACATATGCTTGCAGCTAAAGTCTAGCCTCTGCCTGATCCCAGAAGAGTCAGTTAAATGTGATAATTATACCCCTTTGCAGCAGGAGTGCTGGGCTTTGTACTCCCACATCAGTTAAACACTGGCTGTGGCCACTCTTCATTGAGGCAGTGGGGTGTTTCTAGGAGATATAACCCTTGCCTGCTAAAGGTCTCAGGCCTATCATTCCCCACTTGGACTATTGCAGTAGACACTTGTCTGTCTCTTCACATATATTCCTGATCCCTCTTTATGGAGTTTTTTTTCTGAATCCCATCATGTACCTCACTTACCATTTTTTCGAACTTTTCGACAATGGAGTCTCTAAGAGCAGGGTACATCAGATCCATGAAAATAGGGTCTTTATTTGTATCTCCTATGTCACCAATTCCAAAATAGCAGTGTCTTACACATGGTGAGTGCTCAATGAATAACTTTTAAGTGAATTTATTAAATAGAGTGTGAAATCATAATCCTGCAGTGTCAAGGAGCATTGACTGAGGAAACCCATTCCAAGCATGATATTGATAGTTATTTTTGAGTTTTTTCTTGTCTTATTTTTCAGATTTTACATTCTTCTTCTATATGATCACATAAAATCTCAAAAACATATAAATATCATAAATTGATCAGGATTTTAATTACTTAAAAGTTAATGCAAAGATTTGAGTACAAGTTGAGCTCCAGGAAGGTGCTTGTTTTTTTGTTCTGTGTCCTGGGTAGTCCAGACAAAATGAATAAACTCTTCAGTGTGGACAAGAAAGATTTACTGATAATACATTGCTTAGCAGATTATTTTGGCATCTGCTAACATCTTAGCAGAGCACATAAAGTCATCCACATGTTCACTTTTGCTTAATTTTTTAGCCTCATCTTCTCTTGTTTCTATTACAGATCTAATCTAATAATGCATCTGATTTTAAGTAGGTTGAGACTTATACACAGTTCACAGAGTAAAAAACACTGGAAGGGCAAGGGAGAAGTTAGAAAGGACATATTCATTGTTTGTCATTATAGTCAGAATCAATGGCTCTTTATTGGGTTAATTTCTCTTTGCCCTTGTAAAGGATAGATTGGAGTGACAGAGAATGGAAATCTGGAACCAGACTATTGAGGTTCGTGTCCCAACTCTACTTACTACTTGTGTGGGTTGGGGAACTACTCAGCTATTCAGCTATAAATCTTATCTTCTGTTAAATGACAGGGTAAACATGCATCCTGCCTTGGGGTTTTAAGAATTAAATAATATATACAGAAGATGGCATAGTGCCTGAGATATATAAGTGCTCAAGATCTGTTAGCATGTATCATTAATACTACTTGGTACTCCAAGTTAATGACCCATATATCATTTTCAAATATTTGTTTTATGCAAACTATAAATAGAATGTGTGTTTCTTTCATAGCACTCCTATTCCATGGAGATCTTGACCTTTCTTTAGGTATATAGAATTATCACATTGGACCAAGGCCCCTTCTATGACATCTGACTGTAAGATTAGATATATACATATAGCCATGTAATGAACTAAGTTCTCATTAGTTCAGGCAAACAAAGACGAAGTCATTTCAAGGTTTCTTGTTGTTGTGCTATTTCATGAGATGGGAGTTTGTAAGGAAGCCAGCTTCCTCCAGTGGCCTCGTAACACCTCCACCCCACCATCTGAATGAGTACCACCACCATCTGCCCTCCAACTGCCTTCTCTGGGTATGCCAGATGCACTCACTCCATCAGGGGCTAGTGTCTGCCATTCCTTCTAACTAGAGTGTTCTTCTCCCAAAGGTCACCGTTCTTCTCCCAAATGCCAGCACAGTTTGCTCCCTCATCTCCTCTGACAGCTGTCTCCAAATGCCCTTCTCAGTCAAGCTTCCCTGGCCACGCTATTGAAAATGTCAACTCCCTGGCTGCACACCCACTTTTGTACCCTGTTTTCTTCAGTGTCATTTATCATCATCTGATATCTTGTTCTCACCAAGGAGAATATACTCCTGTGAGGATGAGGACTTTTGTCTCTTGGTAGCTTTTTTTCCAGTAAGTATCATTAAAGCTTCAAAAAGGACCTTATAGTTCATGCACATTTGTTGGATGGATGTTGATGAGAATGAGTGAATTTAAAGCCACAGTGACTTACTACTTTTATATTATTTTATGTTGGAGGGTTGACTTCTTATGACATCTTCATCTGTCTGCTGCAACTTACTGGTATGCTCAGTTATGTTTCCAGGTAGCCCAGGATGCTAGTCTTTTGTTTTGTGCCCTTGGTCTATATTTTTTATTCTTTTAGGCAAATGTTTGATTTCCATCACTATCCTCTGATTATGTGCCATACAAACAGCTGAGACAATTGTCCTGGAGACATTATCTTTGGTAAGTGTATGTCTTTTTCTTCTTCTGTTGATTAAGACTTTTAGGTGAATGTTTTCTTTGTGCACCAAAGTGCCTGATGTATGATGTATTCCGTATGTTTTAAGAAGAACATCCCCTTACATTTTGCACAATAATAAAAGCAAACACTTAACGAATGCTTATGCTATAAGAACTATCATACTGATTTTTATTATTTTCATATTCTTTTTGTTCTCACAACAATCCTGTCAGGTAGGCACTATTATCAACCCTTATCCCCAATTTTTTATTATGATATTTTAGATCAATGAAATCATGTAGTGATTTTTATATACTACTCTTTGTTAATTAGCTTTATACCACTACGGATTTCCCATGACATCAAAAATCCTTTGAGACATTGTTTTTATTTATGGCAAAGCATTCCATGCTATTAATGACTTTTATTTTTCTATTTCTCTATTTTTTGCAGATAGGTTGTCTCTCATTTTTTTCTTATTATAAAAACTGCTGTGATAAGTCTCTTTGGGCATATGTTTCATCATTGCTTTGTATCTCATCTTCAGTATGAGTTATTGTGATTATTACATGTATTATATTCTTTGAAGTCTTTGTTTATTTTCTAGGCATGATCCATGACTTCAGCTCTATACTTTCTATAAGCTATCATAAAAATTAATTATACGATTTAGTGTAAAAGTAAATCTGCTTCTTAGATGATATTATGTCTGTACTGAGATCGGAAAAACATACTTCCATGACCGTTCATTATATACTGTGTAATGAAGTAAATGATGTGTATACAGTAAGTAGAATGTAATATGAGAATGAAAATTCCTTAATGCTAGGCTTTATTTTTCCTTAGTTACAAGAACATAGTTCAGAAAACTTAGGCCTCAACAATAGCAGATAGCATAACCACAAAGGACACACCAGTAAATGTAATCCCATTATGGTTGGAGAAAATATTATAGTCCAAGTGTTTAACTCTACTATGAATTTGTTTTATTTTATTTTTGAATGCCATTCTCTTCTATTGATTAAGACTTGTAGATGAATGCTTTCTTAGTGTACCAGGACATATTTTTTAAAACTCCACCTAGAAAATCATGAGCATCACACTCAAGAATCCTGTATAAGTTTTGTTTATTTCACTAAATTCAAACACCTGCTTCATCCCAGTGATTTCTAGATTAAATTTCTGGAGGAGTACCAGGAGTTCAGGAATTTTATGTTGTGGATAGGCAGGAAGCCATGTGCTTTAACAATTAGCTACATTAGCAGTAGAATTTTATGAAAGTGGCTGTCCTTTACAGATTTTTTTTTAAGAATATGAAGATTGCCTGTGTATTACTGCAGTACTGTGGACTTTGTATCAATCTGGTTTCTAGTCCCAGAAGGAAGACCTAAAGAAAACTTGAAATTAACAACTCTTGCCATGCTGCTGATGTATTTTATGCTTTACTTTTACATAACTGTTTATGTGTTTACTGGAACAGCTGGGCTACCAGGATACTGACATGGGAGTAATTGTCTTCATTACAGCATAATGTCATCTGATAACAGAGTACACGGGGGATATTTCAATATACAAAGCAAAAGGCGAGATGGACCAGATGGTTAGGGCAAGGGGTCAAAAAATGGTAGAGATAAACTGAACTTCCTAAATGAAGCAAAGACATACAGTTGTGAAGGAAAATTCCGTATTTAAGCTACTCATATGCCTAAAGAAAAACCTTTAATAACAGGAGCAGAAGCTATCTGGTTGCCACAGGAGCTCAGGTGTGGAGCACATCACTGAGGTAAGTACAGGGGCCACTGCAGTGACTTATAACATATGTCTATGTGCTTTTCCATCCAGAGTAGCCCAGAGTATGGTTCAATAAATGCATTAAAGAAATAGGCTCAGTAAATATAGTTCCTGGAATACAGTGGGCACAGGATTTAGCCCCAGCTATATGTTGAAAAAAAATAATTTCACAGCATAATTCTTAGCTCACAGAGAGAAGTACTCAGAATCTCCCATGGGGAAAAAAATCAAAATCCAGATGCCCCTTAGGAAAACATTAATTGCCCTGATAAATTTATCCCTCTTCAAAGTCTAGCTCTTCAGCTTGCAGGCTGTTAGATGGTTCGATTCAGTTAGTACCGTGAGAACAAATCTTTTTTTCCGGGGCTGACTAACATGAACAATTTCAAGTGGATCATCAATAAAATGTAATGTCAACTCATTAATACACAATAAGAAATCATCATCACGGGAACTGCAATACTTGAGTTTGCTTAATTTGTAAATTCTTATAGTTAACCTACATGGAAATCCAAATTATAGTCAGATCATTTTATTAATTTACAGACAAATTTCTGTCACAGGGAAATACTTAAAGCCCATTTTATCATCACATCATCTCTATTTTCTAGGAGGGATTAAAGCATAATCAAAGGCCAATTTATTTATTTACCCTGAGAAATTACTGTCAGAACAGCTAAAGAGCTCGAACCAATGTAATTAGCTTACCCTTTTCCTGTAAGGAATGGCAAGACTGATAGTAATCAGAAAGTTGTGTTCTGGGCCAAGAATCAGAACACTGAGAGTTACATAAACTGAATCATTACTGATGTCAGCCTGAGATAACTTAACAGAGTCATTACACAATGTATTTGATCATTCTAATGTGATGACAAGTACTTGAAGTCCTAAGCTTTGCTCTTAAGAATACCTGGGTCCTTACCAATGTAAGCCCCTAATCTCAAGGAACCTTATTAAAGCCTTGACAGCCTCTCTATTGATGAATACTTGAATTTTTCTAGATGAACTACTTACAACATATGTCAAGGAAACTAGTCAAGATTTGCCTTATTGACTAGAGTTACTACTAGAATAATACTCCAGCACTAAGCCCACCAAAAAATGAGACAAATTTCCTTTCTAATAATCATAACTGTTTTTCAAATGGTTGATCTATATAGCCATTTCTGAAAATAGTCACATAATTCAAGAAGTTGACTATTACAATATGTAGGAGAATGACTATCTTACTTTTGTATATGGGTAAAGGAAAATTGAAAACAGTAAGATTCATGTTTTTGTTATTAAAAATATCCTTTAATTTTTACTTTGGTAATTTGAGTATCCCACTGTAGGCCTCAAGATGCCTGGACTATGAAATCATCTAACTTAGCTTTTATTAATTTCATGTGCCTTGAATTATGGGCTGTCTACCCATCTACTGAGGTTATATTTAAAATGTTATATTCATATACTTTTTTTGTGAGTATAATACCAACAGTTTCAATGACTTGGTAAATTTAAAGATATGTAAATTCCAAAACTTTGCGATATTGCCTAAAGCTTCCTTAACCCATTGTTCCAAAGGTAATATTTATCTAATAAGCAATAATTCTAGTAATTACTCCATGCATTTGGAGTATTGTGCCACTAGGTGTCAATAGAGATCTTCTTTAAACACAAAAAAGGTAAGTATGTATTTATAAAAGATAGCCAAAAATGTAAAAAGCAAAACAGAATGAAAACAAGTGGAGCAAAAATCTTATGGAATAAAGTATAAATGAAAAGTATCACATAGTCCAAATGTATTATTACACAGTAGGAGTGTAATGTTGATAAGAATGCAATTGCTAATAATGTTAGAAAAGTTATTGTCAACTGTGAGCCAAATAATAGAGCTTGAAATAATAGGAAGGGAAATATTAGAAATAGGTGAATTTAAGAGAAGCACAGCTGGAGTTAAATAATTATCACACAGTTATGAATTTAGAGAGATGGCATACAGAAAAAAGTAGACCAAGGTGAAATGAAAAATATAATTCATGCTATAGAAAAACAGTAATCTTCTTAACCATAGTGTCTTTTCAACAAATTGTAGAATATTTGGAAAAACACAAATATATTCTGTTCCACAAAAAGCTCAATAGTTTACAAAAATAGAGCATAATTTTTTCTTATATTAGCAACCAAAGATGCTAGAAAACTAGGGATTAGTTTAATAAAAAATTCTCTGAAATGTGAATTTTAATTAATTTGTGGAAGAAAAAATCAAGGATATGACAATAAAACATTAAGAAAATTTAAAAATCTAGGTTTATATCTCAGTATACAAAGTAAAACACATGCAAGCTTTAAATATATTCATTATTTAACAGTAACAATTTAAGGAGTGAAATTAAAGATATATTTATGTAATTCAAATGTTAGGAAAAGACCAAAGAGGCAATTAAAAAGTGCATAGAAAGAGGAAATAATAAAAGTTATAGCAATCACTAAAAAATTAGAAAATAGAAAATTAGTGAAGTTGCTAAGTAGATCAGTTGGTTGGAGGAACCAGGAAAACAGAAAAAAAATCTCATGGTATAAATACTGTGTGTGTGTGTGTGTGATGAAATTAAATATAAACAAGAAGATATAACAACGACTATAAGTTTTCCCCAAAATTATAGCACAATAACATTCAGACTGCATGTTAAACAATTGAAAATATTTTAATAGAAATCATGTTTTATTTCAACATATTAAGTTGTCATAAATATTTCAAGAATATTTATGTTCTTGAATTTAATTCAATTTAATTTAAATTAGTAATTATGGAAGAAAATGAGGGTATTTCGAATAAATGTTTTCAAATTACTTTTTTCTAGACAGTCAAAGATCATGGAAATGCATTTTGTAAAGTTAACATTATTTTTATACTGAACCTTTAAAAAGATCACACAAAGGATAACTAAAAATGCAACATATTTCTTTATACTGTAAAAGTCCTAAATAAAACATTAGAAAATAAGTGAACATAATGATATGTTGGACTTTTTATTGTATTCTCATAAACTGTTAATTCTAACATGGTACCATGCTGCTGTCTTTTATGTATTTTAGTATCAACTGGAAAAGTTCAGTGTGTAAAACTATCTTCTTTTTTTCAGATAAATATTAAGATAATTTATGAAATTTCCCTGGAAGTCACATTAAGATTCTATTATATTTATGAATTAAAATGGGAAGGATTGTAATCATTTCTGTATTTTATCTTCCCATACAATGACATAGGTGGCATAAACTCTTCATTCATTGAAGTCTTCTATGTCCTTCCCAAAGTTTTTTCACCATTATGCACTTTTCTTGATAAATCAATTGCTTTCTTTGACATCATTATTGAAATTGGAAAATCTATTATTTAATTATATTTTCTAAGAGGCTTTATTAGTATACATGAGCCTTTATCATATATTAAAGACTTCAATTATGTAATGTTTACTTTATAACTCTTCATCTAACTGTAGTCTTTTGTTACTCTCCCTGGTAGTTGCTTTGGTTTGGTTTACTTGTGTTTCAAGTACAACTGTAACATCAACTTTATAGTGATATTTACATTCCACAATATCATCTCTCAGTCTATTTTTTTTCCAGGTGTGATGACATCCCCATAGAAAGATGACCAATAACAGTGGCAATTGTGGAAATCCTTACCTTATTTCAGTGTCCATTCACTTAAATTGAAGAATTGACTTGGACAGTATACAAATAAAGAATGGTGAGTTTTCCTATGGCAAAATGCTCATAGAGTTGCCTCATAATAAGTTATTCATTATCTTTTCAATTATTATCACCATTGGAATTATGTCAATAAAATGATACAAAGATTTAATATTAGATATTTTTTTAAAATCTCCATCTATAGATAATAAATGTGTTTTGCCTCTAATAGTTCCATTTCATAAAGACTGATCCTTTCCTGAGTAAATAGAGCTTTTGTGCCATATCGATAGCATCATTCTTTACATCATCATTGTTCTTTATGCTGTCAGCAATAACTGGATGGAGATGAAAACACATTTTATTAACGAAATAGCACTGCAACTGGATATTACATACAGTAATGAAGGAAGAAAAGAGGAAGCTTAATAAAATACCTCATGGACTGTTTTGTCAGGCAGGACTCATTGAGAATGTAGCATTGCTTTTTACCTTTATGCACTAGTCTAGAATTTAAACTATTGACTCTCCACGTTGTATCATGAATGTTTCACATAATCTGTGCAGTATTGGATAAATATTTGATCTTTCTTTACCTGAACCTAGGATATTAGTAGGAAATATTCAGGTAATCAGTTAAAAAAAGTAAGAAAGTGATTAACAAAAACAGATGTACTTTAGATACTAGTATACTAAATATAACTCAGTTTACATTCAATACATTCCTCAAATATATATGCATTACACTTAAATATAACACACATTGGTGTTGTGCACATACAAATTATATACGTAGTTACTTTTTACTGGCAACACATTTTAGATGCATATAAAACCAGATACCATATAATCACATAAAAACATACAGACGAGGAAGAATGACAACACTGAGAGGTAGCCTAGAAACAGTATTTATAATCAAATACCAGAATCAATCCTGTAAAAAAAACTTTGGGTCTCTCTCAAAACAAAATTCAAGGCAATGTTGATGATAACAGGACGGGACCTCTAAAGCCTGGGGTCTCCATGCCTTTGTGCTTTATGTCTGCAGAGGGATGATGCTATTTCATGGCAAGCTTCAATAACACATGTGGCTTTCAAACTCTGCAACCTCATGAAGCTCAGTTACAGAGATTAAAGATGGCAGTAATTTGTTTTGAAGATGTGTAACTACCTCAAAGAATTTAAAGCAGCAGTAAAGGAATTCTGAAATTAATGGGTGTGAGGGCTTCTCTTTTAAATAAACACAATGTCAATGGCATAGTTTTCATACAAATTAGTTGCTCAAACACAAGGCATGATTGATTTTGGCTTGTCACACCCACTACAGAAGGTGTATACAGGGCCCTGTGGAAGCAGAGAAGTTCATAATACTACAAGCAAACACTTTCCTTTCACCCAAACCCTCAACTCCATGAGCTGTTACTATGGCAACTATTATGGTGGTCTGGGCTATGGCTTTGGCGGCCTGGGCTGTGGTTATGGCTACTACCCAAGTCTGGGCTGTGGCTATGGTCACTATGGATATGGCCACTACCATCCATGCTGCTATGGAAGATACTGGCCCTCTGGCTTCTGCTGAGAAACCTTGCACACCTCCGTGCATGTGACTGAAGACTTTCAGCTAATCTTACTCTTGCAGATTCCAGCATCTGGACAGTTGATTCTACCAGTGTCTTTCTCCAATTTAATGATGAATGAATCCTAGGTTACTTTGACAGACCTTCAGATTTCAGCATGCCAAGATTGATTTGATAAAAGTCATCTGAACTTGCAATTCTAATTTTTGAGTGGGGAAGACATTTACAGTTTGGGTAACAATTCTTCTTTTGGATACCTTTTTTGTCAGGACTGTCATTCCAAACTGTTCATGTGAGCTATGTCAAAATTTAGTTTGCATTAAATTTCTTTTGGCATTTTAAATGTGTCAGAGTTGTCTTGGCTATTCCTCATAAATAGGTTTTCCATATTTATGAACATTGAGTGAGTTTATGTGTGTGCCTTTGGACTGCATGTTTTGTAGAAGCTCCTGGTGATGGGGTTATACCTATAATCCAGGTAACCATGAGGGTAAAGGGACTGCCCAGCAATTTTTTTTGCATTTTGTTAAAAGTGTGTCTACGTAGCTGCAGCCACTCTTAACCAGTCTTGTATCTTTATAGTGGGATCGTTTTGTAACATTACTGCAACATTTGCTATTGTTGTATTCAAAGTCCTGCTGTCTTTCACTGTTTCCAAGCAGGACACAATTCTTCTGTGTTTTTGGAAGCTGTGCTCTTAATGGATTTCTCCTACTGTGGCTGCTTTTATGGCCCCACTTAAATGACAACTGAAGAAGATCAAACAGCCTTCAGAATTACACCGCACTTGGTTAAGCTAAGTTGCCGTCATTATTTCCAGGTGCCCAGAGCTCTACGTTATATTTAGACATGTGGCTCAGTGAAACCTTCCACTGGGTGCTCAAATAGACATGTGTCATACTGCAGATCTTTTCTCCTCAAAATGTCCTACCTTGATTATTTAGCCCCTTGAGAATCAGACTAATTATATTCATGTTAGTGATTCTACTTAGAGGGCCAAAAGTCCCAGTGTATGTTTTGTGTGTGTGTGTGTGTGTGTGTGTGTGTGTGTGTGTGTGTGTGTGTGTGTGTGTGTGTGTGTGTGTGTGTGTTTGAGCACCATTTCTATTTCTAGGCTTTCAGAACTGCCTGCATTGTCCTTGGTTGTTATGTTTATGTATTGTCTGTACCTCCAGTCAGTGTCTTCACCTTTTATTCAACTTTTTTCTTTGAAGTGACACTTGCTTCACTGATGATGAAACCCTGCAAAAATGACAATTGCATTGAACTCTATTTCCTCCCTGAGGAACTGCTTTTTCAGTTGTCAGGAAGAAAGTTCCCTTAAAATATCTTAGAATGAGTGACAGCTTTTGAAAGATAAGTGCATTCAGGCAATAACCACAGAATAGAGCAACATTGGACCCAATTATATATTAATTTATGACAGTGGCTTCCTTAGCTTTGGATTTTGTAAATCAAAGTGATCAAAGACAGAAGTGTGTGAAATCTAGAATAAAGCAGGGGAACCCTGAAAGATGCCACACTTAATTTATTTCAATTAATAGGATAATCATGACAAATAAATTAGTATCTCTGCTTGTATTACTGAAAATACTGATAATGAATGCCTCCAGCTGTTGATCCATAAAATAGTAGGAAAAGACATCAGTAACAAAGAGTAATCAGAAGATACAGCATGGCACATGCAGGACAAGTTCAAGGGACCAATAGCAAAGTTTCCATAAACTTTACAAAGAAATCATAGATTAGTCCACATTCCAAAAAAGATCTGTATTACTCTCTGCACAGGGCTTGGGCATCTAAGAAAAACAGCCATGCTAACTGTGTCAACAAGAGCCTCAGCTCATTCAGTTTTGTTGTGCTTGGTGATGCCGTGGTAGCTGATGCCTGTAATGATGGACTCAGTCATGCATTTATTCAGCCATCACAACCAAGAGTAATGTATCATCATACTGTACCAGATCTGTACTAAGTACCAGAGGTAAAAAGATACAAAAAGTTTCCATGAATTTTGATGAGCTAACAGGTCAACTGGAAACTCAGGTAGTAAATATATCATTACAATTCTCTGTGTTAACTTTCAGGAAAGATTTATATATTGGATGGAATGGGACCTCATAGGTGTGTAATCAAGTTTTGTGTACTCAAAGTTCCCCCAAAAGGCAAAGTTCCCTCAAAAGGTGGCACCTGAACTTAGTATTAAGACTTAGTATTAAGGAAAAATATATGAAGGAAGGATTTCAAATGGATTGGGGGGTGCATGTTTGTGTTCGTCTCAGTGCTCTAGGCAGCCCATTGCCCCATAACCAATAACTACATGCAGGTTTCTTTAGTAGATATTTACTCACTCAACATTTCTAGTCGAGACCCATTTAGAAACTAGAAATTGGAAGGTATAGTTAGATTGCCTGGGAAGCTCTACCAACTTCCTAGGGGATAACCATCATCAAAATAATGGTGGTAGTTATCTAGGAACTGCTGTGAGTAGGGGCATAAATTGAAGTGAGATAATGTAGAAGTATCAGTGCCCTGTTTTGTAACCATTTTAAGATTAAAGTTATAAAGTCAATCATATCAGAAAGATATTACAGGTTTCTCCAGCAGCTGGAACGTAGAGCACCCCTATGAAATCTTTTATAAGCGAAATGGTATAAAGCAAAGAAACAACTGCGATTAATTTACACAGAAAAAAATTTGAGTATTCCATGACTCCAAAAAATAGCCTCCCTTAAGCTTTTCTGATATCTTAGGACATATCTTGTGAACAGATGCATAAAATAAGTTAGGATCAAACACAGATGCTCACAGACACTGTTGAAGGCTATGGTGGCTTTAGGCTGTTGATGTGGTTCCCAGGAAGGAGCTTGGTGGGACCTTTGCCTACTCAGGTAGCTTGCTGACTCTGCAAAGGCTCAGCTCTCTGCAAAACAAAAGCTGAATGCTATATACACTATTTTGCCTTTTTCCATAAAAGTGAAAAATCCTCTTCAGATTTCTTTCAGTTAGTGAAAACAGGTACATTATAACATAGATCTCTTGTAAAAGCCAAGAGGTTGAATGCAAACTTTTGAAAAGTGGGACATATCTGTAGTTTGGTGGTCAAAGGTTTTAATCAGAAATCTATTTCTAAAGTCTTTCATTGAACTCTCACTAAGTAAGACTTTGAGGATGTTTTTATTCAGTAAAGATACTACATTGTCTTGTTACATTTTCAAAGTACTTTACTGTGAATTTTCTTCTTTAATATTTACAACAGCTCTTTGAATTATAAAACTACTTTTATCCTAGTTTTCAAAATGAATTTCAGCTTAATGTCCAATGTCACATTAAATCACATTAAGTGACATACTAGAACTAGGAGCTAACTTCTTTAATTTAAGTTTGCTGATTTATACAGAGAAGAAAAATTTCTTTAGATAAAGAACAGCATGCTCTTTTGAAATTTTTTTGGTGGAATGTAGCCTTAAAGTAGCATCAATCACCTAAGCATGCTCAAGAGTCTTATAGCATGTCTTTAGAAGCTCAACTTCTGTTATACTTAGTTTTGTGATGTGTAATAATATGGATAATATTCAAAATTTTACATGATACTATTTTCTCAATTCTCCTTGAACTCCTTTTGAATCATAAGTGTGCTATAAAATTTTTATGATGAAGTTTAGGAATAATGTTAATGATTTATTTTAGAAACCAAGTGTTCAAAGCAGTTAGTATAGAAAGGTTAAGAGACCATAATTTTCTATTGCTGCTTAACATATCACCACAATTTTATCAGCTTGAAGCAGCACCCATTTCTTAGCTCCCACTTCTGTAGGTCGGAAATCTGGGAAGGCACCACTGGGTGCTCTGCTCAGGGTATCTTGAAGCTGAAATCAGGACCACCAGCTGGACTGAGATCTTGCCTGGGGGCTCTGGGCAAGAATCTGCTCCCAAGCTCATGCTGGTTGTCGACAGAATCCAGTTCTTACACTTGTAGGACTGAGTTCACATTCCTATGCTGGGTGTCAGCTGGGGTCTACTCTGAGCATCTAGAGGCTGCCTACATTCCTTGCCACATGGCCCCTTCCACATTCAAGCAAGCAGCCATGTCAAAACCTCCTCATGCTCTGAGTCTACTCGTAGCCTGAGCAGACTCTACTTTTGTGGATCTCACGTGACTATGTCAAGCCCACCCAGATAAAGTCAACTGTGTCATCTGAAATAGCCTGACCTACAGGAATGAAACCCATCACACCCACAGTGCTGGGGTGACGCAGGGTATGTACACCAGGAGGGGGCACAGGCTTGGGGGCCATCTTCCATGCTGCTGCACCAAGAGACATGTTCTTATACTACCCTGAACAACCACTTACCACTCCATGGAGTAGACGCAAAACCATTGCTATGGTTCCTCCATGTATGCATGGAATTATTTTTAAAAGCTGCTGCTAAGAGTATAACCATTCAACACAGATCAAATGATCTTACATCTCTGCTACAATCTTCTCCTTTCTCCCCCTAGCTCATTCCACATCAGACAAATTGGCCCTCAAAAGAGCCTCATATGCCCCCATTTCGGGGCTCTGTGCTTTTGGCTCCATCTGTTTGGCATGTTCTCCCACCAGAAAGCTACACAGCTCATGAAAAGTCACCATCTAGGAAGGTGCTTACCTACCAGTCTATCTACAATTTCAATACTCCCACCTGGTCATTGCGTATCTCCCAATGTTTCTTTATGTTTTCCGCTTGGCAGTTAATTAACCACTATCACTATGCAACATACTCTTTTGATTGTTTGATTAATTGATCACTTGTACCCCCTCCATTAGGATGCAACCTTCAGGAAGACAGGGCTTTTGTCTGTTTTGTTTACTTCTTTGATATATGATTCCCAATGCCTAGAAAGATGTTGAGTATGAAATAGCCATTCTGTAAATAGTTGTGTTCCTCAGTAAAATGTTAGCCCTGTGGGGATGGGAGATTTGTTTTCTTTTGACTACTTTGTCTCCAAGACATAAATGTTCTCTGTTATTTGTTGAATGAATGAATGAGAATTCATTTTAATTTGGGGGAAGCAGAAAAAGAAGCTTCATTCAGATATGAATCCAGGTTCCTGGCTTGGATAACTGGTGATTTTTTGAAGCAATTTGCCAAGATAGAAACCCTTGGGAAGAGAAAAAACATTGAGTGCCTGGTGGGTGAGAAACAAGATGACCAGCATTTTTTTTATTAATACTTTTCGCTTACTGAATTAGAAATAAATGTTAAAGGAAAGAAGTAGGCAGATGAGAGAGAGAAGGTGGGCAGTTGCCAGAACTGCAGCCTGAGGGTGACCATTTTCTTTGGAGTTGGGCCAGCATGAGAGAACGGGAGACTGAGACAGTGTTTGCAAGAAAGTCATGTGGCATGACTGTAGGGAGTGGGGAAGAACCCACTTGCATAAGGATAGGTTAATGGGCAGTGTTGGGATTGGCTGCAACAAATTTGTGTTGTGTTCAGTCCTTAGTTTTATGGGTTTTTTTCTTTTTCAACTATGCTAAGCAGACTCAGTATAAATAGCTTGCTAATATATTTCACTACTCATACTCATTAATATGACATTTTTCTTTAAGTGTAAAGTGTCTGTGTATGAGAAAAAGACAGAATTTTTTTTCAGTCAGTTCTAAGGCATACAACTCCAACATTAAATCTAATCACTGATATGGAAGTTCCTAAAAAATACTGTGGATTACATGAAGGGAAAAAGAATAAACAAAGAGATGACATTTGAAGAATTACACTAATGATATTCTTTAAAGTGGAGAGTTAGAGGATGTTGTATTCACTGGTGTTTGCTCAAGGTACAGCCATGTGTCCTGTCCGGACAGTGTTAGGCACCTAGTAAATGTTTCTACAGGTACAATTTATAATTTGATTAGATACAATGGAAACCTGAGGAAGGAAGTGTATTTTTTGAATGGCTGTAACTGGCAAATCTAAACCTCCATCCCCATGCGCCACCAACATTTTGAAAAGAAAGATCAATAAAGAAAGGAAAGGATGAAAATTGTTAAAATAGAAAAATAGAAAATAATGGATAAGACAGAAAACACTTTTCAGAAGTAGAAGGATGAGGCAGTAAGAGAATTTTCTGATTCAGAGAGACAAGCTATTTTCTGTCAAGTCATTTGAAAGTATCAGGAAATGACAATGAAAAAGCAATATGCTCTAGAAGGAAGAGAGATATAAACAAAACCCGGAATCACACAGTGCTCCATAGGTTAAGCTAGAGGATGACCCAGTTTTCTAACTCGATCTCTGATGTTGTTTTACCGACTACACCACAGATAAGATAACCTGCCCGGACCGCCAACAGATCTCTTTGTTCCTTTTTTCTTTTCACTTCATTTTTTCACACATGATTTATTAGTTACATATTTCATATATATCAATACCTTAACATCTGTCTCCTATACTAGAGTCTCCATAAAATGTGTGGGCTTGCTTTTCTTTTTTATATGGCATATATTAGTGCCTGGAATGTAATGATCATTATATAACTATTTGTTGAATACATTAACCATTAAAAGGTTATGCAGGCTACCTTCAGGTTCCCATAGATAATTATAAATGATCATATTACGTTAGTCACTACTTATCTTGATGTTGCTAAAGAACTAAGAGAGGTTAATGTATGAGAAGAATGCTTTATTTTATTAAGTCAGCTAAAGTAGATTTAAAAAGAAGTATTTAAAATGTTTTCAAATTTATTTTAAAAAGGTATCATAGTTTTACTTAGTTTAAGTACTTATTGTTTAAAAGTTAAATAGTTTTCTCTGAAGTCATGCTCCTTCTGAAAGCAAACACTTCTATTATTACCTGATGGTAGAGGTAGTATTGTACAATGCTGTGTAGACTAAAAGCAGAAGCTCTTGAACTAGAAAACTGGTTTTGAAACTCAGCTTAGCTACCAATTATCTGTGTCACTTCATGCAAAAAATTAAGCAGGACTATAATAGTACCTCAAAGGATTGCTATGAGTTTGGGTTTAATACATACAAAGGACTTCAGATAGTGCCTGGACCATATTAATCACTTGGTAAATAATATGTTTTATCATTATTCACTTTAAAATAAAAATATAAATTATATAGAAGAGGTCTATAAATATCCTATGTTGTTCTTTCCCAATCAATGCCTCACTTAGATGTGTACGCTCCATAGACTTCCAAATATTCCTTCATCTGAATTGCCAATGAAAATGCTGTGCTAATTTTTAACTTGTGTTTAAGTTCTTGCACTTGTTTTGTAGCTATTGGAAGTACAATGAAGTAAAGCTTATATATTATTTCCTTAACAAATTGACTGATGTCCAGAGTCTATTGAGTTGAAAGACATTTGAGGGGGTTGGATTTTCACCTTACCCTGCTTGAAGTTTCTGTTTGATTGTTTGATTTTTCCACAGTTGATTCAAAACCACAGAATAATGCTGACTTTTAAGTGAATGTATTTTAAAACTGTATATTAATTAAAGAGAAAATAAAGAATTGTTATAAGAAATAAAAGAAGCCAGTAATACTGATATTTGGGAAAACACTAAGATGTGAATGTACTGATACCTTGGGAAGATAAAAGACAGGAAAACAGTACCTTTCCTTCAGCAACCAGCATGAGTCCTAGGTGACTGAGGAGTCAGCTCCTTTCTGTGGGTGGGAGGCAGTATGGGCTAAGAATGAGAAGAGGGTGCAGATCACTTGGTGTTTATATCCAGCCAAAACTTAAAGCTAGAGGTTGGCTTCTCTTTTAGGGGTCAAGTAAAGCAGAAGAACGTGGGAGGTAATTCCTAGGCGGAATCTTACGAGAGCTTCATTATTGGTTTCCTCTATAAGGCAAAGTACTTGCCTTTCTCTGAGTTACTACAAGGACAAAAGATAATGGTATTTTGTTTTTCAATTGACCTGAAATTTATTAAGCCTAAATTCTTGAACTGAAGCAGATTCAAATAGAGCAGTTTTACCATTAATAATTCCCTCAAGTTTGTAGATTGCAAAGCTCTATCAGTATGGAAATACATAAGAACTTAATCACATTACACTTTTAATAAACTGGTGAGGGAAGCAAGTGTAATAAGTATAAATGAAGATCAAAACTCATCTATATTCTTTCTTATATTCAATTATTTTGAATTTTTAAAAAGCTGAGCTAGCTGGATATACATGTTAACTGGCTTCATATCACTGGCATGTATTTCTAATGATAGTGGTAATAAACAACAGAAAAAACAAAAATACAAGGTAGCTGCATACTCCAGGAGAATGAACTCCCTAACCTGCAATCATAACGTTGGTTGCAAATTTACCTGATGAATGAAAGATGAATTGGAACACGAAGGTTTTCTTCCTCATCTGTCATTAGAGATCATTGTATAATTCTATTTGTCTGAGTTGTATTTTTCTCATTGGTTAAAAAATAATAATAAAGGACACAAATGATACCTCAAGTCTATTTGAATTATAAGGTTCTATGGTTATATGATAATATGAAAATTAGAATCTGGGAGATGAATGTATTTGTGGCAGGGAGCTGTTTATAGTGATAAGTAGGAAATCTTTATGTAATATTCAATGGTATCTACCTAGCAGACTTATTCTACATGAGAAATGATGCTTAAGAAATTCTTTGATTTCAACTTGTAGCTCTTTTAAAAATTAAATATTATTATTGTGCTACCAAATGTGGTTCTTATCTGACTTTAAATGCACATTGTAACAAGACACACATCACGGTTGATGGCCATTTTTCATAGGACTAGTATTTCAGGGAACAACTATGATTCAATTTATGTGAATTTTGGGAGAAGAAGGATAACACCCTTGGCTCAGTAAACAGTCAACAGCCATAGAATGTGGAAGGAAAGGGTACAATTGGAGGGTGATTGCAGTCTGATATGATGCAATTTGAAGACTACCTGATATTATAGAGACTTGTTTATGGGATTTGATACTCAGAAGCCCAAGAAATATGAGGACTATAAACACAGTAACATCTTATTAGCATTAAAATATTTCCCAATGAAGGAGAAATTCAAATGTACTGGCTAACTTTTAAATAACCAGTTACCTAAGCAAGTAGAAGACCTGGTTTGGTGTTAGGAAACAAGATAGGTGGAAGAGTTTTCAAGTAACACATTCTATTGGACAGCATTTAGAGGTATGGCTTTTCATACCCATCCCTGTATATAAATGTCCCTATGCAGTCAGTCACAAAACTGACCTGTGATACCAAACTAAACTCATCACCCCTGACACCATGACCTACTACAGCAGCTACTATGGAGGCCGGGGCTGTGGATATAGAGGCTTCAGTGGCCTGGGCTATGGCTGCGGATATGGCAGCTTCCACAGGCTGGGCTATGGCTGTGGCTATGGAGGCTTCGGATATGGCGGTGGTCACAGGGGCTACGGATATGGCTACTATCGTTCCTGGCACTATGGAAGATACTGGTCTGGCTGCTAATGAATAGACCCTGAAAACTTACAATTTGTGGACTTAGTCTTCTGTGAGGGTGATTCATCAAGAGAACTTGATTTTATAAACTGCATACTTCATTTATCCTATATTGATAATGAGACTGTTATTTGGACCACTTGATTTCTGGCAATAATGTGAAGAAAATTTAATGAGCTAAATGTTAGTGTTAGATTGGTAAGGTTAATCTAACATGGGATGTAGAGTCATTGCACCCTAGCCATACTCTGCCTATCAGTATCTGATATCTAATAATAAACTCTTTCTGATGTAGCAAATATCTTTGAACTTCCACTCTTTTGTCACAATAAATTTGCTGTGATGCATTAATATAATCATCAAGCATGGCAACATTTTCTTTTAAGAAATTTAGCATTTTTTTATTATTATTTGTTATCTTTATTTTATGATTATCTCTTCTTCCTTCTTTTTCCCTTCCTCTTCCTCCTTTTCCTCTCTTTCCATTCCTTAGTCTCATTCTCCTCCTCATAATGCTCATTATAAATATCTGTCTTTTCTTTTCCATCCAAACATATGAATTCTATGTCTAAAGGTTAAAGAGGCTCTGTGATGATAATCAAACTTTAGACTAATTTTTTAACCCCATTATTATTGGAAAGTATCTTATTCATTTCAGCAAAATAATAATAAAAAACTTTAGTTTGCATGTACATTATTTTAAAGCACCTGAGAAAATAAACAGTAAAGAATTACATCAAATATTAACAATTGTTACATCTGGAGGTGGGTGTATGATGTTTGTTGTAATATTTATTCTTACTGTTGAGGTACGCTTAAAATATTTCACAAAATAAAATATCTAAAATAAAAGCTAAAGCATTTATCTAGCCTCAACTATATATTATAATATTCAAGTAAACTTATGGAAACTGACCCATGAAGAAAAAAAATCTGGATAGTTCTATATCTCAGATAAGAATTGAACCCATGATTTAAAGTCTTGCCAAAAATATCAATTTAAAGACCAGATGGTTTCACTGGTGAAATCTAAACACTTTCTTCCAAAAAAGAAGAAAAGATGGAACATTTTCTACATTTTTTTGAAGCTAGCCATATCTCAAAATAAAAATGCAATATCTGTAGAGAGAAATATAGGCCATATTCCTCATGAACACATATGCAAAATTCTTAAGAACATATTTAAGACCCAAGATACAAGATGGCAGTGTGAGAGGTGAGACAGAGAACTCCTCCCAAAACCACATATAATATGAAAATATAGTTAACACAATCCTGAAAGAGCAACAGGAAAAAGGCTGTACCAGACTACATACACTTGGAGAACAGAGCAGACCTCACAAAACAGAATAATGTACCAAAGCCTTGATCCAGCGGGACACAAGCCCTTCCCCCACCCAAGCTCACCAGGGGGAGGAAGAGAAACATAGCAGGGAGGGGGTAGAAACCTAGGACTGTTGAACACCCAGCCCTGAATATCTGCTATGGAAGAACAACCTACATTGCATGGTGCTCTCGAGATTAGTGGGGTTATAAAGCTAAGACAGGAAGAATATTTGAGAGACTGAGATTCCAGCTGTTTGTGGAGGACAGGGATCCATATATGGCTGCTCTGAGACAAAAGAAAGGCAGTCTGAGAGGCTTCCTAGCAGTGAGAGGGCTGCTGAAGGGGCAGGGTTTGCACAGAGATTGCTGCGTAGGAGAAGAGATAGGTGGACAAGGTTGTCTGGGTGTGCTCTGCCCAGTAGGTTGGGAGCTCTCATGAATTTCAGGCCCTCCATCCCTGTGGCTGGCTACTAAGCTCTGAGGCCCCCCACTGTGATATGCAGTCTGCTGTGACTTCCTCCTGGCCTGCCAGCACTGACTCACAAATGGATAGTCCCTGCCCTGGTGTCAGGCCAGACAGAGGGAGCCCCCACCTAAGACAGCTATAGATACAAAGCACATAGGCTTACACCTGTGTGCTTGGCCCACTGGCTCTGACTGTGGACAGGCACTGCAGCCAGGAAGCAGGTAACAGCTCTTCCCTCCCCCCAGGCACCAGTGCTGCACCCCTGCAAACCCCAACCTCAGTCCAGGGGCTCAGAAGCTCCAGAGACTAGAGCTTCTGGACACTACAGGGAACCACATAGAAATATGAAATGTCAAAGGAACCTGGTTCAGAGCAAAATCTTACAAATCCCAGATAAAAGGGCCAAATAAAATTGAACTCACCAATCTTCCTGAAAGAGAATGAAAAATAAAAATCATAAACATACTCATGGAGGTACAGAAAAATATTCAAGAACTCAGGGATGAATTTAGGATGTACATTCAATCATTAAGAAATTCCATATCTGAAATGCAACATACAATGGAGGGATTTAAAAGTAGATTCGATGTAGTAGAAGAGATGGTAAATGGAATAGAAATTAGAGAATACAAAGAAGCTGAGGCACAAAGAGAAAAACGGATCTATAAGAATGAAAGAATATGGAGAGAACTGTGTGACCAACCAAATGGAAAAATATTCACATTATAGGGGTACCAGAAGAAGAAGAGAGAGAAAAAGGGATAGAAAGTGTCATTGAGGCAGAAATTGCTGAAAACTTGCCTAATCTGGGGAAGGAGATAATCTCTCAGGCCATGGAGCTGCACAGATCTCCCAACACAAGGGACACAAGGAAAACAATAACAAGACATATAATAATTAAAACAGCAAAGATCAAGGATAAGGACAAACTTTGAAAAGCAGCTCGAGAGAGGAAAAAGATCACATACAAAGGAAAACTCATCAGACTGTCATCAAACTTCTCAACAGAAACCTTACAGGCCAGAAGGAGTGGCATGATATATTTAATGCAATGAAACAAAAGGGCCATCAACCAAGAATACTCTACCTGGCAAGATTATCATTTAAATTTGAAGGAGGGATTAAACAATTTTCAGACAAGGGAAAGCTGAGAGAACTTACCTCCCACAAACCACCTCTACAGTGCATTTTGGAGGGACTGCTACAGATGGAAGTGTTTCTAAGGCTAAATAGCTGTCACCAGGAGAAGTAAAACCATGGCAAAGTAGAATAATTAATTACTAAGAATATGCAAAATCAAATCAACTACCTCCAAAGTCAATCAAGGGAAATACAAAGAGTTGAATATGATACCTAATATATAAAGAATGGAGGATAAAGAAAAAGGAGGGAAAAAAAAGAACCTTTAGGTTGTGTATGTAAAGCACACTGAGTTAAATTAGACTGTTATATAGTAAGGCTATTGCCCTTGAACCTTTAATAAACACGAACCTAAAGCCTGCAATGGCAATAAGTACATACCTATTGATAATCACCCAAAATGTAAATGGACTGAAGGCACCAATCAAAAGATATAGAGTCACTGAATGGATAAAAAAAAACAAGACCTGTCTATATGCTGCCTACAAGAGACTCACTTCAAACCCAAAGACGTACACAAACTGAAAGTGAAGGGATGGAAAAAAATATTTCATGCAACTAATAGGGAAAAAGAAGCAGGAGCTGCAGTACTTGTATCAGACAAAATAGACTTCAAAGCAAAGAAGTAACAAGAGAGAAAGAAGGACATTACATAATGATAAAGGGGTCAGTCCAACAAGAAGATATAACTGTTATAAATATCTATGCACCCAGCACAGGATCACCTACATATGTGAAAAAAAATACTAACAGAATTAAAGAGGGAAATAGAATGCAATGCATTCATTTTAGGAGACTTCAACACACCACTCACTCCAAAGAACAGATCAACCAGACAGAAAATAAATAAGAACACAGAGGCACTGAACAATGTATTAGAACAGATGGACATTACAGACATCTACAGAACACTCCATCTAAAAGCAACAAGATACAAATTCTTCTCAAGTGCACATGGTACATTTTCAAGAATAGATCATACACTAGGCCACAAAAAGAGCCTCAGTAAATTCAAGAAGACTGAAATTGTACCAACCAGTTTCTCAGATCAAAAAGGCATGAAACTAGAAATAAATTATGCAAAGAAAATGAAAAATCCCACAAACACATGGAGGCTTCACAACATGCTCCTAAATAACCAATGGATCAATGACCAAATAAAAACAGAGATCAAGCAATATATGGAGACAAATGACAACAATAATTCAACACCACAAAAATCTGTGGGATGCAGTGAAGGCCGTGCTAAGAGGAAAGTATATTGCAATACAGAACTACCTCAGGAAAGAAGAACAATCCCAAATGAACAGTCTAAATTCACAATTAATGAAACTAGAAAAAGAAGAACAAATGAGGCCCAAAGTCAGTAGAAGGTGGGACATAATAAAGATTAGAGCAGAAGTAAATAAAATTGAGAAGAATAAAACAATAGAAAGAATAAATGAAAGCAACAGCTGCTTTGAGAAAATAAACAAAATAGATAAACCCCTAGCCATACTCATCAAGAAAAAAGAGTCTACACACATAAACAGAATCAGAAATGAGAAAGGAAAAATCGCTACAGACACCAAAGAAATACAAAGAATTATGAAAGAATAATATAAAAAATTATATGCTAACAAACTGAATAATCTAGAAGAACTGGACAACTTATAGAAAAATATCACCTTCCTGCTGACCCAGAAAGAAACAGAAAATCTGAATAGACCAAATACCAGCAAGGAAATTGAATTGGTAATAAAAAACTACCTACAAACAAAATCCCTTGACCAGATATTTTCACTGCTGAATTTTATCAAACATTTAGTGAAGACCTAATACCCATCCTCCTTAAAGTTTTCCAAAAAGTAAAAGAGGAGGGCATACTCCCAAACTCATTCTATGAGGCCAGCATCACTCTAATATCAAAATTAGGCAAATAAACCACAAAAAAGAGAAAATTACAGACCAATATCCCTGATGAACAGAGATGCAAAATGCTCAACAAAATATTTGCAAACCAAATTCAAAAATAGATAAAAAAATCATCCATCATGATCAAGTAGGATTTATTCCAGGGATGCAAGGATGGTACAACATTTGAAAATCCATCAGCGTCATCCACCACATCAACTAAAAGGACAGAAAGCACATGATATCTCCATAGATGTTGAAAAAGGATTCCGTAAAATTCAACATCCATTCATAATAAAAACTCTCAACAAAATGGGTATAGAAGATCTCTCAACAAAATGGGTATAGAAGATGTGGATAAAATGAGAGTTCCTGTGGCCAGAATTCTCACCTGGCAATGGTAGACTAGCTCACTGCACACCTGTGGGCAATACATGGCTTTTGACTCTATATAAAGAGCCCTGCACAGTGCTCTGGGCATGACACAGTGGCAGGGCTCCAAGACTGCAGGAGAGCAGAGCAGAGGCTGGAGTGGTGGCAGTGCCAAGGACAGAGGCCCAGAGGATGGCTGTGTGGGATGGCGGGGCAGGCAGAGAGGCCCAGAGGATAGCTGTGCGGACAGAGGGGCCCAGAGGCAGAGACTGGCTTGCTGCATGCAGACTTGCTCTGAGTGAATGGGATTCTAATGACTGACCTGCCACCTGGAAATAAAGTTGGGTATAACCCCTTCCCCCCAAAGAATGTTTTGCTGTAAATTTCATTGGTCACATTGAATCCATAGCGAACTTGCCCAGGGCTGAAACCCATTGGCAAGACAGAGGGCAAGTACCTCAACATAATGAAGGCCATAGATGATACACCCTCAGCCAACATTACACTTAACAGTGAGAAGCTGAAAGCTTTTCCTTTAAGATTGGGAACAAGACAAGGATGCCCACTCTCCCCAGTTTTATTCAACATAGTTCTGGAGTTCCTAGCCATGGCAATCAGATAACACAAAGAAATAAAAGGCATCCAGACTGGCAAGGAAGAAGTTAACCTGTCTCTGTTAGTAAATGACACAATATTGTACATAAAAATCCCTAAAGAATCCACTCCAAAACTACTAGATCTAATATCTGAATTCAGCAAAGTTGCAGGATAAATAATTAATACACAGAAATGTGTTGCATCCCAATACACTAAAGATGAACTAGCAGAAAGAGAAATCAGGAAAACAATTCCATTCACAATTGCATCAAAAAGAATAAAATACCTAGGAATAAACCTAACCAAGGAAGTGAAAGACTTATACTCTGAAAACTACCAGACACTCATGAGAAATTAAAGAAAATACCAATAAATGGAAATACATCCATCCTCATGGGTAGGAAGAAGTAATATTGTCAAAACGACCACCCTACCTAAAGCGATCTACAGATTCAAAGCAATCCCTATCAAAACACCAACCATGCTTCAATGAACTAGAACAAATAGCTCTAAAATTCATATGGAACCACAAAAGACCCAGAATAGCCAAAGCAATCCTGAGAAGGAAGAATAAAGCTGGGGGGATTACGCTCCCCAACTGCAAGCCCTACTTCAAAGCCTCTTTTCTCTATTAGTACTACATGGTTTCTTTATTTACATTTGATTCCAATAGAGTTGGAATTGTCTACTTACATGTTGTAGACAGATATGGATCCACTTTCTCTTTCTTGGTTTTACACAAGTGGTTGGCTATCTAGTTGCCCTAGGCAATATTTATTAAAAAGCCTATTCTTGCCCAAGTGACTTGAGGTGCTCACCTAACCATACACTAAATCTTCATGTTATTTGTCTCTATATCTGGATTTTTAATTTCATCCTTTGTGCATTTTTATTCATGCACCAGTAGCACATGGTTTTAATTGCAGAGTCCTAAATCATGGCTTAATATTCAGTAGGGTGGATGTACTGCAGTTTATTCATCCATTCACTTATTGAAGAACGTTACCTCCAGCTGATGGAAATGATGAACAAAGCAGCCATAAATGCTCACAGGCAAATTTCCTATCATTTGGGTAAATATCAAGGAGAACCATTGCTGGAGCACATGATGTGGTAATGCTTAGCTTTTTAAGAAACTGACGAACTGTCTTCCAAAGTGGCTGCACTGTTTTGAATTCTCATCAGCAATTACTACGTGTTCCTTCTGCTTTGCATCTTTGCCAGCAATTGGTATTATCAGTTTCTGGGATTTTATCCGTATTAGTAAATGCATGGTGGTATCTCGTTATATTAATCTTTGCTTATACTTCTATTATCACACTTTCTTGACCACTGAGCTTTAAATGTTTCTCATGAAAATAGTCAGTTCTTTGTGAGCACAATTAGTATTTTATTTTAATAGGTAAGTTAAGCTTGTTCACATTTATTAAGTTGCTATCAGGTAGTGTCATCTCTGAAAACAGTATTTTATGTTATAATTACTACTGTATTGTTATATTTGCTTTGCTTCTTTCTCTATATATTGCATTTTAATCAATATTTTTTAAATGTATTTTGATATTTATAAATGTTTTGATAATTATTCCAGTGGTAGTGGTTAACTATGTATTTTTTGTAAAAATGTCCTTAACCCCTCATTTTCTTATTTCAGCTCTTCCTATCTGAATTATCAGTTTTCAATAAGCACTATCATCTTTATAAATTACCAAGTAACTCATCTCTACCTTTCCATCTCCTTCTTTCATTTTTAGTTGAACTAGTTTTACTTTCTCATGTTATATAATGTTTACATATTCTTTTACTCTCTTCTACATCTTTGGTTTCATCTTAGATAACAAATTAAATATATTGAATTATAACCATCCATCCTTTGCCAAAGTTCCCCCAGGTACCTCTGTTTGGTCCTCAGTTGATTGATCAGAGGAGTTGAGTCTCATATTTCGGAAGTTCTTGCATGGTTAAAAATGCGTTATCCGTGCTCGCTTCGGCAGCACATATACTAAAATTGGAACGATACAGAGAAGATTAGCATGGCCCCTGCACAAGGATGACATGCAAATTCGTGAAGTATTCCATATTTTTTCATCAAAAAGCCTCCACAGGGATCCGGGCGATGCTGCAGTTGTGGCTACGTCCACCCCACTGTTTCCTGGACTTGCCATTGGAATGAGGAGGGAGATGTCTAGGCTGGCATGTGCATACAGTGAGACAACGAATTTGACCGGATCTGTACTGTTGGAACTCAATCAGGAGTTGGGAGGGGTGCAAGTTGTAGTGCTCCAAAATCTTACAACTATAGACTATCTATGCTTAAAAGAACATATGGGATGTGAACAGATCCCAGAAATGGGTTGCTTTAATTTGTCTGAATTCTCTCAGACTGTTCAAGTACAGTTGGACAATACCCATCATATCATAGACTAATTTTCACAAATGCCTAGGGTGCCTAAATGGTTTTCTTGGCTTCACTGGAGATGGCTGGTAATTATAGATTTGCTTTGTTTATGTCACCGTATTCCTATTATGTTAATATGTGTGCGCAAGTTAGTTAGTAGTTTAAAACCTATACATACTTAAGGTACTCTACAAGAAGATATGTCAAAGAAATAATCAATCCTCCCATGTTTTCTTCCATATGCTACCTCTATAGCTTTTCTTCTTCCTTCCTATTTACAACCCTTAAATAGAATTCGTGCTTCACATTGAATTTACCGAGTATCATAATTCCTCCAGGTGGTAAAGATACCTCGAGACAAGTGCTGGGCATAGAAGCCACAGGGAATAAATCTATAAAGAAGTAAAAAGCTAACCTTTTCAAACAATATGGCTTCTCTCTCACTTACCAACTTTACGTCTCCATGTATGGCCCCGGAAGATGACTGGTTAGCCAGAGACGGGTAAGATTCCTCAAGGGAGGAACAACCTAAGACAGGCACAGTCACAGGGGGGCCATCAGGTGAGAAATTGGGGAACAACAGTGGTGAAGCTTAGAACCTCACCCCCCCTGTGTTAAGAGAAAGCTTCTGCATCCATGGATGTTTTATTGCCCTTGTCTAGCTCGGATTAACACATAGTCTACAGGCACACACCTGATCATCTACACTTGCTCTCTTTACAACACTAAACTATGTTTTCTACCTTTATCTTGCATCTACCTACCACTTCTGCAGTTTATTAAAAATAAGAAGAAGAAGAAGAAGAAGAAGAAGGGAGAAATGTGGGATCCACATATAAATCAAGTATAAAAATCAAACAAATATTCATATTTGACCTGATTGTTTATAGTTCATAATGCATGATCAAAACCGAAAGTTTCTGTGATGACTGCCCTTGTACTGTTCACCATGTAAGAACTTATTCACTATGTAAGAATTCGTTCACTATGTAAGAACTTGTTCGTTATGCTTCAGAAGATTGGAGACTGACGAGAATTAGGCTTGAGATGGATTAATGATTGTGCATTGAGCATTGAGTCCCCTATACAGAATTTTATTGTTGTTAACAACCATTTGTCAATAAATATGAGAGATGCCCTCTCAAAAAAAAAATGCCTTATCCATTGTTTGTATAACTGGGACATTTGAAGGACAGAATAGTCTTCAATCTTTGGTTAGACAGAAAATCTTTGGTTCATATTTTATTTCCTTGAGGTGTTTGAAAATGTTACAAACTTAATGCTTTGTCATTGTGAATAAATTATCCCAGGCAATGAATGGCCATAAATATATGTATATAAAGGCTTCATTTCCTTTTTGAATATCCTCTTAGATTATAATTTTGAATATTACTCTGTCCCATTTTTTTATCATAAACTATACTTACATGTAAGTTGTTTCTTCCTGTCTACTATTTTACCTACTTTCTCTCTATTTATATTTTAGCCACATATTCATTTTTTAAATAGTTTTCCTTAATGTCATCTTTCACTTTCATTTGAATCCAGACTTCTTTAGATATCTTGGAACTTGATCTTCATTCTCATATGATTTGATATTTTTCCTTTATTTTGTTCCTGAGTTTTTCAATTCACTTTATTTCTTCCTATTTCTTGTACACTTAACAACTTTAATATATAATTCAGTAAGAGAAATTTGTTGCTGTTTTCTTCTGCTTCTTTTTTTGTTTGTTTTTGTGTTTGTGCGGGACAGTTATCAGATGAGTGCTCTGATAAGCCATTTCTTGGTTGTGTTTTTATTATGTACTTTGTATAGATTAAGACTGCTCACACCTCTGAATTTTGTAGGTAGGGCTGGTGAGGTTTGTTATGATAGTCCTAGTTTAGGCATGTTCCCGGTGTCAGTGTATCAAGTATTGCAAACTAATTGCATGTCTTTATTTGGAGGGGAATTAGTAATTTGACCCCAACTTTTTTTCTTCTGTTTACTAAAGCCCAGCCTTTTTTCCTTACACTTTGTTTTCTTCACTATAAAGCTTCCAAAGGACACTCTCCACCCTTCTTCCATTATTCTTGCCAGAATCTGCTTTCCAAAACTGACTGGTACCTTATTTATGCATTCTTGTAAGCCCTTCCTTGTAGTTCACCTTGATCTAGTGATTTTTTAAAGTTCCCCTTTAGAGAGGAGGCTTTCTCTTTCTTGAGACACGTTATGTTCAGTCTTTGGTACTTTTTGTCTGTGGATGTTGCTTTGTTCTTCACAGGAAGTTAGGTAGGAAGTGTGTGCTTCTTCTGTCTGCTTTTTCTGCTTTGAAGTTTGTAGTACCCTCAATCTAATAGTTTTGTTGAAAGCATAGAATTTATGTGGTTTTATAATTTTCCTTTTTGTTGGTCTGTATATTTATTAGCGGATATACTGGGAAATTCAGACCTATGGATTTGCTACCTCACTTAACCAGGAAATCTAAGATGCCAGTTATAAACAGACACCAAATTTCCAGAACTATTTTTAAATTTCAGTTAGATCACTTAGTAGAGAAGAAGAATATAAACACATTTAAGTAAATAAACTTTATTGGTATTTTGGTGTATTGATGGCAGGAGAATGGAAAATCCATAGATCCAAAAGGCAGAGATTGTACAGAATTTGTTTTCTATGCATCTGTCCATTTAATAATTTATTCATTCAACTAACAACAGATTGCCTACTTTAGCCTATCCACGAAAGTTAAAAATTATGATGATAATAAAAGATCTTACCCTCAAGGAGTGGCTAGTCTGATAGAAAAGATAACAAGCAAACTAATTAGTATATTAAAATCTAGTTAAATGCAAACATAAGAGTTTTATCCATGGCATTTGGTAGCACTCTACAGGATTTTCTAAGTCAGGCAGAGGTAGAAGTAACTTGGGGTGTCCTTGAGGTCTTCTTGGAGGAGGTAACACTTAACATATGTTTTGAAGGATGGATTGATGTAAGACCAGTAAAGAAATACAAAAGAGGATTCCAGAATGAAGCCTGCTTTGTCTTTGTCACATATGACATAAAGGGAGATGGATGGTAAGTTGTAAGTGAACATGATGGAGGAAAATAAGTTTGGTAAAGAGAAACCTTGTTTGTAAATTCAGTAGTTTAATCTTTCCCTTATCCCTAACTAAGGATAAAATGGCTGAAAAATGAAATGATCAGATTTGTTTTTAGAATGTTCATTTGGGCTTAGTGTCCAGAACAGACTAGATGAAGGCCCTTTCATGGGGCAGTGTGACCACAGGGAGAGCTTTTACATTAATCCAGGAGAAAGTGATAGAGAATGGAAATAAGTGACAACAATGAATAAACGTAAGAGTAATATTAATGAAATAACATTTATATGGTTCATTTGGTGACCAACTGAGTACATAATGTTGGTGGTCCAAGTGGCAGAAATAATCATGAAATGTGAGTGGATTGTAAGAGCATACTTTGGTTTGTGGCTTAAATGACTGGTACATGGAAAAGAGACAATTTTGTGAGAAAAGACAAGCTTACTACTAGACATGGAATTTGAGTGTAGTTCAAATGGGAGATATCCAATATGATCAATATAAGATTGATGGAGCTGCTATTTATGGAAGCTTTTTAAAAGTCACCAGTATAGGGAGGGAGCCAAGATGGCAGGGTGAGTAAAGTAGTGGAAATCTCCCAAAACCACATATATTTATGAAAATATAACAAAGACAACTCTTCCTAGAATAGAGACCAGAGGACACAGGACAACATCCAGACCACATCCACACCTGCGAGAACCCAGCGCCTCACAGAGGGGGTAAGATACAAGTTCCAGCAAAGCGGGACCTGAGCGCGCCTCCCCCCAGCTCCTGGCTGGGGGAGAGGAGTCAGAACCAGGAGGGAGAGGGAGCCTAAGACTGCTGAACCCCCAGCCCCAGCCATCTTCACCAGAATGCAGACACAGTGCATGTGTGAGGTGCTGGATACTAGGGAAACAGGGCAGCAAGACCGGTGAGGGGGTCCCTGAGGCTGGCGCCAGAGGACAAAGAAAAGCGAGCGGCTTTTATTTATTTATTTTTTTTTGGCGAGTGCTTTTTGGAAGTCTTAAAGGGACAGGGACAACAAAACCTGACGAAAACATCCCGGGACACTTGGTCCAGAGGCAGGGAATCTGGGGATCTCTGGGCATTCTAACCCCCTAGGCAGCAGGGAGCACTGAGGCCCCTCACGGAGATAAATAGCCTCCCGGCCGCTCCCAGTCCAACATGGTTCCACCATTTTGGAGCTGCAGCCCAAGCCAGGTCATGCCCACAGCTACAGCGGAGATAAACTCCATAGCAGCCAGTCAGGAATCAGAAGCCCTCTCTGTGCGCAGCTGCCCAGCACAAGCCACTAGAGGTTGTGATTCTCCCAGGAGAGGAAGGCCACAAACCAACAAGAAGGGAAATTCTTCCAGCCGGCACTCGTCCCAGCTCTGCACACCATTTCTGTCACCATGAAAAGGCAAAATTACAGGCAAACCAAGATCACAGAGACAACACCAGAGAAGGAGACAGACCTAACCAGTCTTCCTGAAAAAGAATTCAAAATAAAAATCATAAACATGCTGACGGAGATGCAGAGAAATATGCAAGAGCAACGGGATGAAGTCCGGAGGGAGATCACAGATGCTAGGAAGGAGATTACAGAAGTGAAACAAACTCTGGAAGGATTTATAAGCAGAATGGATAAGATGCAAGAGGCCATTGATAGAATTGAAACCAGAGAACAGGAATGCATAGAAGCTGACATAAAGAGAGATAAAAGGATCTCCAGGAATTGAACAATATTAAGAGAACTGTGTGACCAATAAAAAAGGAAGAATATCCATATTATAGGGGTACCAGAAGAAGAAGAGAGAGAAAAAGGGACAGAAAGTGTCTTTGAAGAAATAATTGCTGAAAACTTCCCCAAACTGGGGGAGGAAATAATCGAACAGACCATGGAAATACACAAAACTCCCAACAGAAAGGACCCAAGGAGGACAAAACCAAGACACATAATAATTAAAATGGCAATGATCAAGGACAAGGAAAGAGTTTTAAAGGCAGCTAGAGAGAAAAAGGGCACCTATAAAGGAAAACCCATCAGGCTATCATCAGACTTCTCGACAGAAACCTTACAGGCCAGAAGAGAATGGCATGATATATTTAATGCAATGAAACAGAAGGGCCTTGAACCAAGGATACTGTATCCAGCATGAATATCATTTAAATATGATTGAGGGATTAAACAATTCCCAGACAAGCAAAAGCTGAGGGAATTTGCCTCCCACAAACCACCTCTACAGGGCATCTTACACGGACTACTCTAGATGGGAGCACTCCTAAAGAGAGCACAGAATAAAACACCCAACATATGAAGAAGGGAGGAGGAGGAATAAGAAGGGAGAGAAAAAAAGAATCTCCAGACAGTGTATATAACAGCTCAATAAGCGAGCTAAGTTAGGCAGTAAGATACTAAAGAGGCTAACCTTGAACCTTTGGTAACAATGAATTTAAAGCCTGCAATGGCAATAAGTACATATCTTTCAATAATCACCCTAAATGTAAATGGACTTAATGCACCAATCAAAAGACACAGAGTAATAGAATGGATAAAAAGCAAGACCCATCTATATGCAGCTTACAAGAAACTCACCTCAAACCCAAAGACATGCACAGACTAAAAGTCAAGGGATAGAAAAACATATTTCAGGCAAACAACAATGAGAAGGAAGCAGGGGTTGCAGTACTAATATCAGACAAAATAGACTTTAAAACAAAGAATGTAACAAGAGATAAATAAGGACACTACATAATGATAAAGGGTTCAGTCCAACAAGAGGATATAACCATTCTAAATATATATGCACCCAACACAGGAGCAACAGCATATGTGAAACAAAACCAAAGAGGGAAATAGACTGCAATGCATCCATTTTGGGAGACTTCAACACACCACTCACCCCAAAGGATAGATTCACTGGGCAGCAAATAAGTAAGCACATGGAGGCACTGAACAGCACAGTAGAACAGATGGAACTAATAGATATCTATAGAACTCTACATCCAAAAGCAACAGGATATACATTCTTCTCAAGTGCACATGGAACATTCTCCAGAATAGACCACATACTAGCCTACAAAAGGAGCCTCAGTAAGTTCCAAAATATTGAAATTGTACAAACCAATTTTTCAGACCACGAAGATATAAAACTAGAAATAAATTCTACAAAGAAAACAAAGAGGCTCACAAACACATGGAGGCTTAACAACATGCTCCTAAATAATCAATGGATCAATGAACAAATCAAAATAGAGATCAAGGAATATATGGAAACAAATGGCAACAAAAACACAAAGCCCCAACTGCTGTGGGACGCAGCAAAAGTAGTCTTAAGAGGAAAGTATATAGCGATCCAGGCACACTTGAAGAAGGAAGAACAATCCCAAATGAATAGTCTAACATCACAATTATCGAAACTGGAAAAAGAAGAACAAATGAGGCCTAAAGTCAGCAGAAGAAGGGACATAATAAAGATCAGAGAAGAAATAAACAAAATTGAGAAGAATAAAACAATAGCAAAAAGCAATGAAACCAAGAGCTGGTTCTGGAGACAATAAACAAAATAGATAAGCCTCTAGACAAACTTATTAACAGAAAAAGAGAATCAACACAAATCAACAGAATCAGAAATGAGAATGGAAAAATCACAACAGACTACACAGAAATACAAAGAATTATTAAAGACTAGTATGAAAACCTATATGCAAACAAGCTGGAAAACCTAGAAGAAATGGACAACTTCCTAGAAAAATACAACCTTCCAAGACTGACCAAGAAGGAAACACAAAAGTTAACAAACCAATTATGAGCAAAGAATTTGAAACAGTAATAAGAAAACGACCCAAGAACAAAAATCCAGACAGATTTAACTTGGAATTTTATCAGACACACAGAGAAGACATAATACTCATTCTCCTTAAAGCTTTCCAAAAAATAGAAGAGGAGGGAATACTCCCAAACTCATTCTATGAAACCAACATCACCCTAATACCAAAACCAGGCAAAGACCCCACCAAAAAAGAAAATTACAGACCAATACCCCTGATGAATGTAGATGTAAAAATACTCAATAAAATATTAGCAAACTGAATTCAAAAGTATATCAAAAGGATCATACACCATGACCAAGTGGGATTCATCCCAGGGATGCAAGGATGGTACAACACTCGAAAATCCATCAACATCATCCACCACATCAACAAAAAGAAAGACAAAAACCACATGATCATCTCCATAGATGCTGAAAAATCATTTGACAAAATTCAACATTCATTCATGATAAAAACTCTCAGTAAAATAGGTATAGAGGGCAGGTACCTCAACATAATATAGGCCATATATTATAAACCCACAGCCAACATTATATTGAACAGAGAGAAGCTGAAAGCTTTTCCTCTGAGATCGGGAACAAGACAGGGATGCCCACTCTCCCCACTGTTATTTAACATAGTACTGGAGGTTCTAGCCATGACAATCAGACAAAACAAAGAAATACAAGGAATCCAGATTGGTAAAGAGGAACTTAAACTGTCACTATTTGCAGATGACATGATATTGTACATAAAAAACCCTAAAGACTCCATTCCAAAACTACTAGAACTGATATCGAAATATAGCAAAGTTGCAGGATACAAAACTAACACACAGAAATCTGTGGCTTTTCTATATACTAACAATGAACCAATACAAATAGAAATCAGGAAAATAACTCCATACACAATTACATCAAAAAGAATAAAATACCTAGGAATAAACCTAACCAAAGAAGTGAAAGACCTATACCCTGAAAACTACAAGTCACTCTTAAGAGAAATTAAAGGGGACACTAACCAATGGAAACTCATCCCATGCTGGTGGCAAGGAAGAATTAATAACATCAAAATGGCCATCCTGCCCAAAGCAATATACAGATTTGATGCAATCCCTATTAACTTACCAGCAACATTCTTCAACAAACTGGAACAAATAGTTCAAAAATTCATATGGACACACCAAAGACCCCGAATAGCCGAAGCAATCCTTAGAAAGAAGAATGAAGCGGAGGGGATCTCACTCCCCAATGTCAAGCTCTACTACAAAGCCATAGTAATCAAGACAATTTGGTACTGGCACAAGAACAGAGTCACAGACAAGTAGAACAGAATAGAGACTTCAGACATTAACCCAAACATATATGGTCAATTAATATTTGATAAAGGAGCCATGGACATACAATGGCGAAACAACAGTGTCTTCAACAGATGGTGCTGGCAAAACTGGACAGCTACATGTAGGAGAATGAAACTAGACCATTGTCTAATCCCATATACAAAAGTAAAATCACAATGGATCAAAGACCTGAATGTAAGTCATGAAACCATAAAACTCTTAGAAAAAAACATAGGCAAAAACCTCTTAGAGATAAACATGAGTGATCTCTTCTTGAACATATCTCCCTGGGCAAGGAAAAAAACAGCAAAAATGAACAAGTGGGACTATATTAAGCTGAAAAGCTTCTGTACAGCAAAAGACATCATCAATAGAACAAAAAGGTACCCTACAGTATGGGAGAATATATTTGTAAATGACAGATATGATAAAGGCTGATGTCCAAAATTTATAAAGAGCTCACCCACCTCAACAAAAAACAAATAATCCAAGTAAAAAATGGGCAGAGGAACTGAACAGACAGTTCTCCAAAAAAGAAGTACAGATGGCCAACAGACACATGAGAAGATGCTCCACATCGCTAATGATCAGAGAAATGCAAATTAAAACCTCAATGAGGTATCACCTCACACCAGTAAGGATGGCTGCCATCCAAAAGACAAACAACAACAAATGTTGGCAAGGTTGTGGAGTAAGGGGAACCCTCCTACACTGCTGGTGGGAATGTAAATTAGTTCAACCATTGTGGAAATCAGTATGGAGGTTCCTCAAAATGCTCAAATAGACTTACCATTTTACCCAGGAATTCCACTCCTGGGAATTTACCCTAAGAACACAGCACTCCAGTTTGAAAAAGACAGATGCACCCCTCTGTTTATTGCAGCACTATTTACAGGAGCCAAGAATTGGAAGCAACCTAAGTGTCCATCAGTAGATGAATGGATAAAGAAGATGTGGTACATATACACAATGGAATATTACTCAGCCATAAGAAGAAAACAAATCCTACCATTTGCAACAACATGGATGGAGCTAGAGGGTATTATGCTCAGTGAAATAAGGCAAGCGGAGAAAGAGAAATACCAAATGATTTCACTTATCTGTGGAGTATAAGAACAAAGGAAAAACTGAAGGAACAGAACAGCAGCAGAATCACAGAACCCAAGAATGGACTAACAGTTACCAAAGGGAAAGGGACTGGGGAGGATGGGTGGGTAGGGAGGGGTAAGGGGGGAAGAAGAAAGGGGGTATTATGATTAGCATGCATAATGGGGGGTGGGAGAAAGGGGAGGGCTGTACAACACAGAGAAGACAAGTAGTGATTCTACAAGATTTAGCTATGCTGATGGACAGTGACTGTGAAGTGATTTTTTGCGTGGACCTGGTATAGGGGAGAGCCTAGTAAACATAATATTCTTCATGTAAGTGTAGATTAATGATAATGAAAAAAAAGAAAGAAAAGGGGGATTACTCCCTGATAGGATAAAACTAACTGTAAATCAACAATTAATGCATGCTTTTAATATCCTTAATTTTGTTCATTTAAAGGGTGTCAGATGATCAGCTATGGAAATACATTTTTCTGATAATATTCCTTTCTCTTAAAAAAAAAAAAGCAGTTCCTGTGTGGTGATCTCCAATAAGTTCTTCACAATGGTATAAAGGGCATATCAAAGTGTGGGCAAAGGGTTTGTTTGTGTTTATACAGAGGATCAAAGCCTAATTTGGCTACCCAGAAAATGAATTAAGATACGATATGAAGAAGAACTTCCAACATCAACATTCTCTGGAAGAGTTATTCCAGAAGATGATCATCAAAAAACTTCAACAAAGATCCTGGCACTGCTGCAGTTGTAGCTGCATTCATCCCACCAGTTCCTGGACTTGCCATTGGAATGAAGAAGGAGATATCTAAGTTGGCCTGTGTATACAGTAAAATAACAAATTTGACTGGATTTATACTGTCAGAACTCAACCAAGAATTAGGAGAAGTGCAAGTTGCAGCGCTCCAAAATCTTGCGACTATAGACTATCTACTGTTAAAAGAACATATGGGATGTGAACAGTTCCCAGGAATGTGCTATTTTAATTTGTCTGATTTTTCTCAAACTATTCAAATTCAGTTAGACAATATCCATCATATCATTAATAAGTTTTCACAAATGCCTAGGTTGCCTAACTGGTTTTTTGGGTTTCACTGGAGAGGGCTGATAATTGTAGGTCTGCTTTGGTTATGTAGCTGTATTCCTATTATGTTAATGTGTGTACACAATTTAATTAGTAATTTAAAACCTATACATGCTCATGTTACTCTACAAGAAGATATGTCAAAGAAATAATCAATCTTCCCATGTTTTCTTCCGTCTGCTACTTTTATAGCTTTTCTTCTTCCTTCCTAATTACAACCCTTAAGTAGAATTCGTGCCTCATTTCAAAATTACCGAGTATCATAATTCTTCCAAGTGGTAAAGATACCTCAAGACAAATGCTGGGCATAGAAGCCACAGGGCATAAATCTGCAAAGAAGTAAAAAGCTAACCTTCTCAAAGAATAATGATTGCTTCTCTCTCACTTACCAACTTTACATTTCCCTGTATGGCCCGGGAAGATGACTGGTTAGCCAGAGACGGGTAAGATTCCTCAAGGGAGGAACAACCTAAGACAGGCACAGTCGCAGGGGGGCCATCAGGTGAGAAATTGGGGATCAACAGAGGTGAGGCTTAGAACCTCACACCCCCTGTTTTGTGAGAAATCTTCTGCATCCATGGATGTTTTGTTGCCCTTGTCTAGCTTGGATTAATACTTAGTCTATAGGCACACACCTGATCATCTACATTTGCCCTCTACAGCACTAAACTATGTTTTCTACCTTTATCTTGCATCTACCTACCACTTCAGCAATTTATTAAAATAATAATAATAATAATAATAATAATAATAAGGGAGAAATGTGCGATTCACATATAAATCAAGTATAAAAATCAAACGAATATTCACATTTGACCTGATTGTTTATAGTTCATAATGCTTGATCAAAACTGAAAGTTTCTGTGATGACTGCCCTTGTACTGTTCACCATGTAAGAACTTATTCACTATGTAAGAATTTGTTCACCATGTAAGAACTTGTTCGTTATGCTTCAGAAGATTGGAGACTGATGAGAATTAGGCTTGGGGTTGATTAATGATTGTGCATTGAGTCCCCTATACAGAATTTTATTGTTGTTAACAACCATTTGATCAATAAATATGAGAGATGCCCTCTCAAAAAAAAAAGAAAAGAAAAAATGAATTGACCTTTGATATATATAATAACATGCATGACTCCCAAAATTATTATAAGTGCAAGAAGTCTGTCAAAAAGGAATATGTTTTTATTTGTAGAAAATTCTAGAAAAGGCAAACTAATATATAATGACAGGAGATTGGTGGTTGCCAAGAAATGCAGCATGTATGGGTAGGGTGTAGAAAATTACCATGCAACAGAAGAAACCTTTGGGATATAGCTTATATTTATCTTGATCTGGTGGTTTCATGACCATGTATGTGTATATATATATATATATGTCAAAACTTAAACTGTTAAGTTTAAATAGGTGCAGTTTGTTGTATGTCAATTATAACTCAGTATGTTTCAGGCAAAGACTTATTATAGCATTTTTGATTTGCAACAACTATATTTTTTATTTCTTTCCAACTTCACTGTGCTGCCATAATTCACTCTGCTTTTTGGACACAATACCAGAATGTCATGCCTGACTTCACTTAAGCAAAAATTATGGCCCAAAACTATTAAAAGTTTAGCTCACAGTGTGTACTGAGTACCACAAAAGCTAAAATTCTGACTTTTGATTTTCATCTAATGTTCTTCCTATTAAGTCATTTTGTGGCTAGCTACTTACCAAATCATTTTCCTTGTCTTTCTGGCTACACAGCTAGACTACATCTCCTATCCTCTTTTACATAGATGTGGCCATGTAGCTGAATTCTAGCCAATGACATGTAAGCAGAAGTGATAGGCATGGATTTCAGACACAACCCTTAAATATCTCTCATATATGATCTTTGTTGTCTTTCCCATTGTTTGGCTGAATGAGGATCCTTTCAAGACCCTAGGAGAAGACAGAATCACACTATAAAAATGTCTTTGTATGAAAATTAAAATGTGGAAAGCTGAATGCTAACCAAGGACACTGGAATTAGGCTGCTATGTGAGTCATGAATTAAATTTTATTGGTCTAAGCCATGAAATTTAGCGCTTGGTTTGCTACAGCATCCATGTTTTCATGACTAATATACATTGCTAATTTTTACCAGCATTAATAGAGGTAATAAAGATGACTCTTAAGATGGTAGTGTCTTCCCCTTCCCTTGCACAATTCTTTGTTTGAGCTGTTTTAAACGTGTTACTCTGGTGCCAGATTCACAATAGACATTTAATAAATTAGCTTTTTAGCTTTCTTGGCTTAAAAAAAAAGTCATCAGTATAAGCATTGCTATTAAAAACAATAATGAAATTCCATGGGAAAAGTGTATACACTGAATATGGAGGAAAGGAGCATTTAAAGTTAATTCAGGAGTAAGACATTGGTAAAGGAAGTTAATTGAAAGTATGTCATAGAAAATGAGAAGAAAACTTTACAAAAAGAATGAGTGTATGGGGAGGGCAGCAATGACAAAAGCCAAGGAAAATTCAAAACAAAAACAACGAAGTCAGAAACCAAGGTTTCCTGTAAATTTGACTATCTGGAAATCACTAATAACTTTGTGACCATGTCCTGACCACCATGGAGAAAAGACCTTGGGTTTGGGGAATGATCAGTAGCTAAAACAATAGGATGCAAATAAAAAAGAAAAGCAATCTGAGGTTATGTAATTACAAGGCTACTGGAAGCTATCAACCAGATGAGACCATTTTAATTAGAACAGCAGCATGGCCTTTGAAGAGACTATCATCATTTTTCATTTCAGAAACATTTTGTTCTTAGGAAAAGAAGCTCATTAAAAAAATAATAATTACTACTAAATGTCCTTTAATAAGAATTTGGACCCTTTGGTAAGCAAGAAAAGAGCAATTTAACAAGATTTTTAGACTTCAAATTATTCTGTTATGTGGAAGTGAGGCTGCCTGCTGTTGGTATAAAATCATTCTGGAAAGTTAGAGACACATTCCAAAGAATCATTTTCAGCATCAAACTCACTCACCACCCCTGACACCATGAGCTACTACAGCGGCTACTATGGAGGCCTGGGCTGTGGCTATGGAGGCGTAGGTGGCCTGGCCTACGGCTGTGGCTGTGGAGGCTGCAGATATGGCAGCTGCTGCCCATCATGCTATGGAGATGGGCTCTCTGGCTTCTACTAAACATTTGTGGGTCCTCATACTCTTCATCTCTGTGCTGTTACTCATATGTTTCAGTGATGTGAACACATCATGTACCAGAAAATATTGACTGTTTATTGGCTTTGTGCTCCAGAAGGAACTAGTCATTCCTTCTTCTGGAAGAATCTGTAATCGCTCCATTTGTTCAGGGTTTCACCCACTATTTAATCCCTAACATCTGTAGAGGCATGTGTAACCTGTATTTTAAAATATTTAAAAATAAATGTATTTAACTGGCATAGGGAATATGGCTTTATCAATTCATTTCAGTATTTTTCTAATGGGCATATGGTATTTCAATCAGGATGTTTCCTTTCTTTCTTCTGAACTGGTGTTTGATTCAATGATGTTTTGATTCAATAATGAATTTGATTCAACCAAAGTTCACTGCATATCTCCACGTGCTGGGGCACTATTCTAAGTCTTGAGGATATAGGAGTTGTTCTCCCATATAGACAAAACCCCTATATACTTTCAAGGGTTGCTACATTTCATTTGTTATTAGTGCTTTTCTGTGTTTGATTTAGTTTTCATAAAATCATCGTGTACACTATTAATTTTTACAAATTAAAAAATAACCAATTTTAGATTTTATCCCAATAATAATGGAGTGTGTTCTGGGGTTTGTTATGGGACAGTGAATTTGTTGTGATCAAAGAAAATCATTTTTAAATAAAACATTGAGCTGATACAAGGTAATATTTATAATAATATGTAAAGTACAAATAATGCTATTTAAAAGAACCCTGTACCAAACACTGAAATATCAAATTTCCAATGTTCTTTAAATATAATCGTATCAACTTTATATTTTAGAATAAATGTATCAAAATAAAAAACATATAGAATATTATGTATATACAAATATGAATATACTCTGCTTCCTTAACTAGTTAATTTACCTAATTGGCTTTCCTGTTTTCCTACCTGTAGAGTGAGGGTATTGTTTCTCAAAAGTAAGCCTGAGACTGCCTGAATTATTAGCCAGTAATTTAGAGTGGTTCACCAGTTTTGTTTCCAGGGATATACTATTAGATAATTTGTCTATAATGGGTGTGTTATTGGTCCCCTGACTTTCCATTAGTCAAAACTTCCTAGGAAAACCACTGTTTTAGATGGTACCCAAGGTCTCTTCAATTTTTTATGTTATGGCAATTCTCAATATCCATTTCTCCCCCTGCCTTCTTCCCAGTGAATAAGTTTCAGATACTTTGCACTCTAGACTGTGACCTCTAGAAATTAATACAAAGACTTTGTACACTTGGAAGAAGATCTGGAGGCAGATTTGATGTGACAATTACATCAAAAGATGAAACAATAAACTCAAATTACATCGTGTTCCTCTGGATAGTTCATGTTTTACGTTTTTCAAACAAGTTCTTAATAATGATGTAATTCATTATTAAATTTATATGTTACTATGGTTGATCTTTTAACTGCCTTTTCCTATAGTATAGTTACACGGGAACTTTTTAAAAGTATCCGCTTGATATTTACTTTTATATACACCTCTTGCTTGGAAAACTGGGTGCCAGTGAAACTTTTAAATCATTTAGTCTTAAAAATTTTATTAACAGCACTGAAAAAAATTGACAAAACAATTTATAATTCATTAACTAGACTATATAACTGCTGGTTCTTTTCTTTCAAGTACAAAGATAAAGAAATCACCTTGAATAAAATGAGTGTGCATTTTCTCTAACTCTTTAGCTATATGCTGTTTTTTAAAATTAATGGTTACATGTCAAATTGTTTGAAATAAAACTGTCTCTTTTATTGAAAAATTAACTCCAATCTAAAATGAGTCCCATCATGTTTATTTGCTGGGTACACACTTACAGGCTTTGAGGTTAGGCTCTGTATGTACCCCTTGCATTAATACATTACCCTACACAAAGAGATGCTTGATAAACATTTATTGAAAAATCATTACTACAATAGAATTTTGTAACCTAAATAAGTTATTGATTAGGACCAATTGGAATTTCCAGTGACAGAATTCAAGCATTAGCTGAAAACTGGGCAAGACATTGACAATTGATTTCCAGATCCTCTTTAGAAACCAAATTAGATTTTTAACTATACATTTTGATTCTTGAAAGTTGATTTTTGATACATTCTCTCAGAATGAGTGATGTGTTACGAATCTCACTGAAGTCTCATTTATATGTTTATAGAACTTTAAGATCTCTTAGCCTTTTAAAAATGATTATGAAGTTGAACAATTCTACCTCTAAATGCAAAGCATATTTACAAAATAAAGGAAATAATATTTTCCAAAAAAACTCAGAGAGTTATTGATAGGACAAGAGGAAAAATATATACGAAAGTATTTTCGTATTACCAATTTCACTGTAAGTATATTATTTTGCAAAAGTCTTTTCAATGTAGCTTATTCAGAAGAAAATACATAGCTATTAAAAAAAAGAACTGGTACTGAGTATATCTTTCAAATGAAATTTGTTTCCTTTAAGAATGAAAATTCTGAGCTCTCAGTTTCCTAGTAGGTCAAGCAGGTTTCTCCTTATCATGCATTATTTCACCTTGGGTTAATTTTGTGTCTGAGAGTTCCTGCAGGAAGTAATATAATTGGTGTCATTTTAGAATATTTCACATTAGAGGCTCAAAAGGTCAAAGTTGCTTGAGGGCATGCTTACAGATGTCTTAAATAGAGGAACTTTATTATATCAGCACCTCTAGCATATAAGGAACAATGAACATTCATTGCACTTATGAAATAATTGATGCATAATTTAAATTCATATTTTGAGGTTTGAATGTAAAAATGATTCCTGTTGACCTATCAGCAATGAAACTGTTGTTTTGGGTTATCTTTCTAGTACTAAGGATTAAAATCCATTAAATAATTCAGCTCCTTCTTTTGTTAATGATTTAATTATAAAATGAGTCTTGGACCTGTGGTCCCATCTGTAGACAGCTAACAAAGGAAACCCAACTATCCTTACTGACACTGAAACTTTTTATTGATTTCCAATTTCTTATATTCCAATAAATCAAACTGGGTCCAGAGAAATGGTACACAATGTTAAATGGACACGCCATTCCAGTTACATTTTTCAAGAATCAAAATAGGAGTCTTGGGTTAGAAGGCATTTGCCAGCATTTTCCCTTTGCTGGTGATTTTGGAAACTCAAGATCAAGTGCCATATGGAGAAATTGTGCTGAATTCTCATATGACTTTGACTAGCCAGATAAATTACAAGGAAAGCCAATGCTAAATTAACTGTCAGTTCATTGAGAAAATACTATTAAATTAGTGTGTAATGAAAACAATTCCCACAACTTATTTTATAAAAAAATAGAAAATTGATAATGGACAAACTTTTAAGCAACTCTATTTTAGTAAGAAAAACAAATTGTTCAAAAATCTTAATGGAACAGAGTAAACTGGAAAAGTGGCACATTTTGGGAAACAAGCATCACAAACATTTTTCAGTCTTACTGGAAAAGCAGCCATTATTTCCCATGGTGTAGTCATTCAATAAATACTGTAGTCATTATTTTGAACACTAATGAGATGCTATTATGTCTGGCCATAATATTTTATAGATGGAAGTCATCTTTTGTAGTCTTTGAAGGGACCATAATCATCATTAACTCAGACATAGAACAGTTCATTGGGAACTATGCAAACAGTCCTATGGTAGAAGACAAAGAGGTTAATGAGATTGTCTTTTATGTCCTTGAGCTCATGGAACCAGGATTATGAAAGTCTGTTTTTATTGCCACATCTTTTCCAGAGACACAACAGTCCCTGGGCAGGCGGTGACATTCACATTGGGAAACAAAACTTCACATCAGAAAAAACTCCCACTTCTGTCACTGTGAGCTATGGATACAGCAATTGCTGTGGTGGTCTGGGCTATGGATGTGGAAGCCTGGGTTATGGCTGTGGCTGTGGTGGCTTCAGAGGCTTAGGATATGGCTGCAGAGGCTATGGGTATGGCTGTGGTCACCCACCATGCTATGCAGGAGATGGATTCTCTGGCTTCTACTGGCCAGAAAAAAACACTGGTGCCTAGGGACCTCAACCACCCTACTGGTAGTCTGTCCTTCATCTTTCTATGTCCATCAAAATCCAGATGCTGCTCTGACCACCTGGCCATATGTACAGTGAAAAGGATCGGAAATCACCATGAAGCCCTAAAATTGATCAACACAGCATTTAATTCCATGATCTAATTGAGGATCTTTGCCATCACCATCACATTGTGTCCTGCTTCTATGTCTTTATGTCCTCTTCCCTCTCTGAGTGTCTGTCCTGTGTCCATATTTCCCCATCTTATACAGACACCGGTCATACTGAATAACAGTAATAAATTAGGGCCCGTGGTAATGACCTCATCCTGACCTCATCTCAGCTCCATTAAATCTGCAAAGATCCAATTTCCAAATAAAGTCACATCCGAAAGTATGGGGGTGGGGACAGATTGGCTCTTCAATGTATCTTTTTGGAGGGCACAATTCATAATTCACTCCCATAACAGGAATCAGTATTTCATGTTTTGTGTTACTTTATTTAGATCATATGATTGATTCAACATAAGACTTTTTTTATTTTTGTCTTAAAACTTTCCACAATTCTGAGATTGTGGAACTGAAAGAGATTTGAGAAGAGAAAATAATGACTTTTAGAATGGATTGTGTTTAAACTGACAATTAGGTCATTTATTCCTACCCATTAGCAAACTTGTGATTTTAGATTACATCGTATCATAAATATGTGCAGCCCACAGCCCCATAAACAAAGGCAGAGGCATTAGGCCAAGACAGCTTATTATTGATTTCAGAGAACTGGTTTTGAATATTTTACTATCTCCTCAAATTAATTATGCAAACCCAGACCTTTTCCCCAATTTCTATTGCCAAAGAGATTTCAGTTTTTTAGATCATGTATGTTATCCACACCTCCTTCTCACCTCTCAGATAAATGTAGTTGTCCCAAAAGCCTGCTTCAGGCTTTTTCCAAATGGCTATTCATAGAAGTAACAAAATACTATATTCCATCAAAAGTCTATTTCCTCATTTTCAAAAGAACTTCTCTACAGCTCCTTTAATTTTTCAACAGGAAATTATCAAGTAATGCCATGACTTGGGACTTGGAGCAATATTTTTACTGCTTTCTCACTAATGAATGTCTATTTTTGTAAAATCAAATGCTAGATTTATAAATTGAAAATTTGAAATAAATAATCACAATGCTTCTTTTTAGTTGTGATATTCTATGATCCTTTAGAAGAAAATTTCAGGCAATTAAAAATATGTTAGTCTTTTCAGAGTTTTTGGTAAAGCAGGGGAGATGGTAAGTTTTTTAGTACAATGGGTTTAAGTCCATATACCTAAGCAACTCTATTGTTTTCACAAATTTCCTGCTGGATGTTTGCTTGATGAGTTGAGGAATCATTGCAGAACCACTCTGCCCAGGTATTTGATTATAACATCTCCTACTTCCATTGTCCCTGCAGAAGGCCATTGGTGCCCTTGATTGTTAATATTTCCAACAGTTTCATCAGAGATACTCTCCCACAGATGAGACAGTCACCCCACAGACCTACCATTTTATTAATTGAGCTCTCAGATTTTCTTAAAGTTAACAAAAGCAGAATGTAAGGACTTCAGGGGAAAGAAACCACTTCTAATTATTTTATTTTTTGCTTGAGAAAGCTAAAGGCAAAGGAATAAACAATCTTGTAACTCTTCCCATTATTAATGACATTTGATTTTGCCTAATAATTGTTGACATCATTCATGGCTCCTCTATTTTGCCCTTATTTTAAATCCTTTGAATTTTTTCCCGTTTATCAGTACCTGTTGGTTTGCATTTGATTCATTTATTATTTATGTTTGGCAGAAGGTAAGACAATATAACAAATTATGCTTTAGAAACGCTAATGACCATTAAAGGAAATGAGATGATTCAGATACTATCACCACTTTTATAATGAGGGTTCCCGGGTTTGCATCATTTCCTGAGTAAATTCTATGCTATTTATTTTAAAATAAAAGGAAAACAATGTGGATATTAAATTGACTTCAGAAATACTTTAGCAAGGTGATATAATTAATGATTGAGAACAATTTGATGCTATGAAACCTATTTTAAAAATTTAAATATAGAAAAGAACACTTTGAAGATATAACTACCATTTCTTGTCATAGCCACAAATATATTTTGAAGACTACAAGCTAAACAGAAAGAAAACTAATAGAACACTTTAAAAGCAAGTTCAAATATCCTCTCATATGAAAGAAGTAGTTTTATTGATTTGTTTGCACTATTTTTTATCTGTAATAAAAATTTAAACATCTTCATAGATTTCTAATCCCTCAATTATGAAAGTTACCATATAGGCAGTTCCAGTGGAGACTGTGAAACTAAACACTTAGCTCCAGGCATCCTGAGCAACAGTAGGAATTGCCGAGGAAGCCAGGCCGAGTGTGGTATGACTGAGGAAGCTTCCACGCACTGGCTTATAGACACGGTTCTGGGTGTGGGGGCTGCCATCCATGTGGTAGTTTGTTTTCTGGCTGGACCAAATCACTGTTCTGATGACCTGATTTCTGGGTGCCAGAAGCAGACTTAACAAAGTAGACTTCAGGCTGCAAGGGTGACACTAGCCTAAGAGGTACAAATATTCAAAAGCTACATATTTAAAACAACTTATTCTGTAGTTGTGTTTATCTCATGGCTTCACATTCTTTACTTTGAGCTTCAAAACTAGAGGAAGTAGGTTAGCACTTGATCTCGAAGGTCTGACTTTAAAGGGACTTGGGTTTGAGTGCTGCCTCCTCTAGTCCCTGGCTCTGAACTTGAATAAGGTCATCTCTACATGCCTTTATTTCCTCCTCAGTAAATTGTGTCTTGTGCCTGTCTCGAGGCTTTTGACATTTAACTGGAGTTGGTTCCTAAGCATAAGGTTTGATATTTAAATTTGTTATTTATTTTAAATAAAAAAATATTATAAGCCTTAATAATAATTGACCCTTATGAGATTCACTTGTCTAATAAGAAAGACCCTTAATTAAAAAACTGGAAACAGATATGGATTTTGCTTCCATTTACTTATTTCAACAAATTGTTTTCATTTTTACTCATGACAAAAAGAGCTCCTGAGAGTAGTTAATGTACCGCAGGCTATGGCTGTGGATATGGCAGCTCAGAGAAATGGGTCATTCGTCTGCTGACTGCACATCTATCTCTGGGCGACAGGATATAACGCTGCTGCCAAACCTGTGTGACAGAATTATAGGATTAAGAGGTTCTATTAAAGGACTACCATATAATAAATGTTATATCTCTCATGAGTATCAGAAATTTCAGGTAGTGTTCAACAATTATGTAAACAGTTCAACAAACCGCAGACAAGATACAGATGATTTGAAAGTGTGGGTGTGGATTTTCCAAAACTCTATTGTTTGAAGAAATGTGTTAGTGTCTCATGAATCCTTATCCTAAAGAGAAATAGCATATTCTCTTTACCTTCCTTGAATGAGCAGGGTTTAATAAGACCATTTTTAATGCATCATATATATTTTTGCAGTTATTTGCATACATCTAGGATGTGACTCCTGTCTGTGGAATTGAATGGCTAAGGACTGCTAGCTGATTCCTCCAATAATGAGGCCAAACGAGAGGATGCTACTTTGGTAGCAAGAAGTAATATTGAAAACATGTATGTGTAATTCACAAAATTCAAGCCAAAAGCTCATTGATAGAACCAGTATGGAGACTTTTTGTTGCAGCCGGGAGTTCTGCTTGGCATACAAGACTAAACTCTAAAGTCATATTAATAGTGACTTATAAATACATACTGATTTGTATACTGCCAGATTAGTTTTCCCTTTAAGGTGCAAAATTGATATGTAGCTAGTGATTTTGATTTTTCTCATAATCATAATTTTGGTGCATTTTTGGAAGGCTTTCAGAATTGAAGTTATGTTTCTCTAGTGAGGGTAAATTTGATGTTTAAAATATTGAAAGTAATTTAGGTACATAAATGTTCATAACAACTTTATTTGTGGTATCCCAAATTCAGAACAACCTAAATATCCTTCCATCAGTGAATAGATAAACTGTGCCACATACAAACAATGTTTTATACTCACAATAAAAAGGAAAGAACCACTGATGCATACAATAAATTGTATAAATCTCAAAGACATCGTTTGGAGGGACTGAAGCCAGGTTTAAGGTATTACATAGTGTATAATTCCACTTATTTGGTTTTCTCAAAATGTTGAAGCTATAATGATAATAGACTAGCAGTTGGTGAGTATTATGGGCTGGAAGATTGTGTCATTGTAAACAGACAGCACAAGGGAGTTCTGAGCTTGATGGCAGAACTATTCTGTACTCTTATTGTAGTGGTGTTTACACATATCTGTAATGTACAAAAACTCAGAGATCTACACACCAAAATTAAAAAAAATAATTTTAATGTGTGATCATTTAATGAAAATTACATTAAATTAAAAATAACTGATTTTTCAACTTTTGGTTTTAGTTTGGAGACATAGAAGATTAGAAAGATGAAAAATATGAAAATCATTAAGTTTTCTTGACCTGAGACTTAAGTCAGAGATCAAATGGCCATCTTAAACTTTTCAAGTAGTTCCTAAGGAGAAAAACAGGCTCCAAATATTTTCTCCCCTGGGGAAGATGCCCTGAGGTGGTTAGTAGGAAGATTAAATTAGACAGAAGCTTAAGGGCTGGCAGAAGAGTGTGAATCTGCAGGATACCATAGTCATAGAAGTGTACGAACAATCTTGCTGGCTTTTCCTCCAGGGACTTGATCTCACAGAGAGAATCATGGAGAATTCATTGAAAGGCCTTGTCCCTAATCTCTAACAGAAGGGGAACAGCAGGTGAATGAAGGGTTTAAAGTGCATGAAGAAGAACAAGGAAGCTCACACTCAGATCACACTAGTGAAATACAATTGTAACTGAGAAAAGGCAATAGAGGACTCCATTCATTTACCTCTTCTAGGTAAAAGAGAAAAGCCTCAATCTGTAGGGGAAAGAGCTTCAAAACCATAGCTTAAAGACACTGGTGGACAACCACTGCATCCAGGAGAAAAAGACTTGGAAGAATTCAACAACAGGAACTCTACCTCCAGAGAAACATAAGAGACTCTTCTGAAGGCCACATCCCTGAGACCCAGACTCCAAAACCTGTCAGTAATCAAAATATCAGCCTCACTCTCTTCCATCATTCCCTCACCCATACTAACAAAACCTGAGTACAACCTGAGAATGCAACCAAGACTAAAAATACTTAAATGTTAAATAGAAAAAAATGAAAAGAAAAAGGAATAGAGCAACCAAGACCTGTGGAACAATATGAAATGGTATAACATCAACATAATTAGAAACCCAGAGGAGAGGAGAGAGAAGAAGGCACAAGAAATAATGGATGAAAAGATTTCAAAGCTAGTGACAGACATCAAACCACAGATCCTAGACTTGGTGAACAGAACAGAGCAGAATACCAAGCAGAATAAATAGCAAACTAAACCAAATACACAAACAAATACACCAACACACCAAAGCATATCATATAAAATAGATGAAAAACAGAGAGAGAAAGAAAGAGAATATATCTTGAAAACACCCATGGGGAGGGAGGCTTATCTTTATAGGAATAAGTGTAACTATTATAGCTCATTTCTCATCAGCATCTAAAGTAAGAAAATGGATTGAAATATTGATCATGCTGAAAAGTGAAATAAAATTATCAATCCAGAATTCTGTATCGAGTAAAAACATACTTCATAAATGGAGAAATAAAGATATTCTAAAAATAAAACAAAACTGAAGGATGAATACCCTGTGATTTCACTTATTTGTGGAATATAAATACAATGCAAAACAATGAACAAAACAGCAGCAGACTCATAGAAACTGAGAAGTGACTGGTGGTTAGCATGGAGGAAGTGTTGTGGTGGGTGGGTGGGGAGTTTGAAGAGGATAAAGAGGCACAAAAATTCTCAGTCAAAATGAATCTTGGTCAAGGGGATAGTAGTACAGCATGGAGAATATAGTCAGTGATTCTGTAACATCTTCCTATGTTGACAGATAGTAGTTCTATTCATGAGAGGAGGGTTTAATAAATGGTTAACTGTTGAGCCAATATGTTGTATATCTGAAACTAATATAAGATTATACATCAACTATACTTCAATTTAAAAAATCTCAAAAAAAAACCCTAAAACTAAGATAACAAAGTGAGGAAAGTCATAATTTTTAAAGGTCGTTCTTAAGGCAGAAGGAATATGAGTTAGGTCAGAAACTTGGATTTACAGAAATAGTATAAAAATGGAATAAATAAAGTCTAAACATATTTAACATTTTTTATTTGTATTTCCTGTTAAAGATAACTAAAGCAATAATAATAACAATGCATTGGTTATTTACAGCTTTTGTGAAAATAAGGCATATGACAATGACATGAAGATGGAAAGGAGGAATTAGAAATATTCCATTCATTATATGTAAAACAGTATATATGATTTGAAAGTGGATTCATATTATTTAAATGTGAATTTTGTAAACTTAAGGCAATGAGTAAATAGATATAAAAGAAAGCATAAATTATAAATTAAGAGGGAGATAAAATGGATTCACAAATAATACTCAATAAAAGACAAAATAAGAGAAAACAAGCAGCAAAAAGCAAAATACGTTAGTCATCATAAAATCATTTAAAAATTGGTAGATTGGAATCCAACTACATCAAAAATATTTGTAAGTGCAAATTGTGTAATTATATCAGTTTACAAGCAGAGATTGTCACTATAGATATTTAAACACAAGATCTGTATGCTGTGTATAAAAAGTCCAATGAAAATATGACCTAGATAACTGAAAAGTAAAGGGGTGGGGAAAATATGCACTATACACACTAACCAAAAGAAAGAAAAGGTGAACATATTACCTCCAGAAAAAGCACTATTTAGAACAAGTAGGTTTGTCAGAGATCAAGAAGATTATATAATGATAAATGGGTCCCTTATTCCCACTTAATATACAAACATGTATGTAACTCAGTTCTCCTTCCTAAATACATATGTACATAATGGAAGAATTTCAAAATGCATAAGGTAAAAATTGACCAATCTGAAGTTAGAAGCAAACAAATGCATAACTATAGTGGAATACAACCCTCCTGTCTCAGCAGTTGATAGATAATAGACACAGAGATTCAGTATGGATTTAAATACACACTATCAACCAATGTGACCTATTATTTCTGGAATACTGTACACCTTTTCCTCATGTGTGCATGGTATGTTCACCACCAAGAAAAAATATTCTAGGCCCTAAAACAAATCCTACAAATGTTTTTAAAAATAGAAGTCTTACAAAAAATATCCTCAAACCAGAACAGGATCGACCAGAAACATATAACAGGAGAAACATCCCAAATATCAGCTAATACTTGGAAATTCAATAATACACTTCTAAATGACTGATGGGTTAGGGAGGAAGTCTCAAAGTAAATTAAAAATATTTTGAAAGAATGAAAATTAAAAACCAGCAAGTCAAATTTGTAGAATGAAGCTATTATAGTGCTAAGAGGGCATTTTATAGCATGAATAAACATATGAGAAAGGAAGAAAGTTCTAAAATGAATAATCAATGATTTCACCTTAGGAAATTAGAGAAAAGAGGAAAATTTACCCCAAACAGGCAGAAGGAAGACAGTGATAAAAATTAGAGCAGAAATCAATAAAATGTAAATGAAAGAGATAATGAAATCAAAATCCAGTATGTTGAAAAAAATTAATTAAATTGAGAAATGTTTCGGCATGCTAAACAAGGAAAGGGAAAGTAGAAGACAACACAAATATGGAAATCAGAAATGAATGATGCAACGTCATTGCTGATGTCACAGATATTAAAAGGGAAGGAGGACAGAGCACTTTCCATCACATTTTATAAGGCCAACATTACCCTGGTGCCAAAACTGGCAGACAGTACAACATGGGAAAACTAAATAGCACTTTAATTCATGAAAATAGATGCAAAATCCTCAATGAAATTTTAGAAATTTAAATCCACCATTCTATAAAAATAATACCCTATGACAAATCCTAGGGATGCAAATCTGATTTAATATTTACAATTTAATCAGTACAATATTAACAGTCAAAAGAAAAAAGAAAAAAACCCTTACGGTTATTTATATTGATAGAGATAGAATTTTGACAAAATTCAGCATCCATTTATGAAAAACACTCTTAGCAAATTAGATATAGAAGGACATGGATTCATCTTGATAAAAGTATCTATAAAAAATCTGATTAAAAGAACACCCAATGGTGAAAGAGTTTTCTACCTAAGACTGAAAATAAAAAATGGTGTCCACTCTGAGTATTCATATTCAATATCAAAGAGGACTTAGTCTGCAAATAAGACAAATAAAAGAAATATAAGGTATACGTGGTAGAAAAGAAGTAATAAAATTGTGTTCACAGATTAGACGCCTGTATATGTAGAAATCCTAAAGTACCTACAAAAGATTCCAGAATTAATAAATAAATTTAGCCAGATCATAGATTACAATGTCTACATAAAAAAAAATTTCTAACAGATTCAAGGCATAGTTATAGCATAAATAAATTAGAAATATTGTATATTTCCCCACATCTTCTTCATTGATTGTGCAGTCATTCAATTCAGTGGATACCAACTTACAAACAAGTGGAACAGATAAAAAGAAAACTACCATATTTTATATATTACCTAAAGGTGGTTTAAGCTAAAATGAGGACAAACCTTAGGGATGTGTCTTAGGGTTCATGAAAATGGCTCCAATGTCTCATTTTTCCTAAATGGCTTAAGTTGATGGTGAGGTGAGAGCAACTGAAGAGGAGGCATAGTAGTAGAAAAGAGTCTTGTAGGGACAAAGCACACTACCAGTCTAAGTATGAAAAGAGCAGTATACTACAGCTACATGTGCTGGGAGAGAATAGCCCCATATTCTCTGAGAACCTCAGAGTAACACAGGAGCCTGTCCAAAACCTCCAGGCCCGAAAGGAAAACAAATGAACAAAAAAAAATTTAGTCCCAAGATCCTGTTACCAACGATCTTCCCCATCAATTACTCTGGAGGCCTTGGCTACAGCCTTGATGATTTTGGAGGCCTGAGATGTGGCTGTGGCCATGGCTCTGGCTGCATTAGCTACGGTGGATTCAGCGGGGCTGCTGCGGTCCCTCAATAGAAGATATGGGTCCTCAGGGTTCCACTGAAAAATGTTATCAATCACTGGATCTATCTGTCACTCTGAACAGACAACTTATTCTTGTTTTTTTCTCTTCCTATTTCAGTGTCAAGCATATTATTAACCTCATTAACTGCAAAGACTGCTCCCCTCACACACCATTGCAGAAGACACTCTGAAGGAAGACTCATTCCTCTTGGCAGAATGTCGTCAAATAAACGGGGATTCCTTCCAGAATGGCTGCATTTTGGAACTCTTGCTACTTCACTAGTCCTCTTGGGACAACTCTGTGCCTGCTTCCCATTAAAGATTCTTCATTGCCATAACAAACTTGGTTTCATTTTGATTTGTTTATGTTACACACAAGTGCAATTTGTTGGCAAAACCTAAGCAACAGTTTTCTGAAACATACATTTATGTTCCAACATTGATATATAGATACAATGTCTTTTTTATTAACATTTCATTATTGTTAATTCTAATATTGATTATGAATATTTAAAATTTATAGCCACAGAAGTGTTTAAAATGAACGCTTATTCTATGAGATCTTGCTCAAAATGATGTTCTCTATCTGATTTGACCTCCAACAGAATCAACAAACAAATATTTCCAACATCCTCCAATATTAGGAGCAGGGTGTTCTGCTGTAGAGGAGAAGAGTGTTCCTTTGTGTTACATTATCTCCTTGACTTAAGCAAGATCTGAGCAGAAGACATTTGTTCTGTGTTCGGTGGTCTTGGGTGGTATTGGTCTTCGTGCATGTTGAAATCAGTCTCACTTGCTGCCTGACCCCTGCAGAGGCTCGTCTTTATGACACTTCATTAGGCAGAGAGTCTGAGGTTTCTCAGAATCTATATTACATTTGTCCTTGTTGAAATGTCTTCTTATTCATACTTCTAGATTTGGATGCTTAAGCAATCCTCTTCTTTTACTCCTAGGATTTGCCCCTCATTATATCCTTGACGGGTTTTTCTGATGAGAACTGGTCCCTGCCTTCAAGCTGCAACTGATTTTGTTTTCCACTTTTCATTTTTAGGGCCTTATATTACTACCTTCATTTTTTTTCCAACAATTTTTGTCCCCTATTTCAATGATATACTATGGATCTCATTGGATTTCTACTGTACAACACTGTTGGGTCCTGGGTTTCATAACCTGGGCTCTCAACCTATCTCTTAGTTCAAACTCATTCCAAGAAGTAAATAAAAGTCCTAATGTCCAGCTTAGGAGGAGAGTTCTGGCTCTTTATAAAGGAAGAGCATGACACCCAAACACTAGAAAAATTGTATATGATACAGGAAGACAACAGATTCCACTTTGCAATCCATTAGGTTATGTTAAGCACAGTCAGAGGTTTTGAAGACTTGATGGTAATTACCTCTTATTAAAAGAGTGGCTGTAAGAAGTGCAGTTGAAGCAAATAAGTAGCATTAAAACTTCTAAAATCATGAGGCAAAGGTATAATTGGGCTGTTTTGCATATTTGTGAAAAAAATAAGAATAAGAATTATTTAAAGAGCAGATTCGTACCCACACTGAGTATAAAAGTCCAGGTACAGGAGGTGATATTCATTCTCATGAACCTCACCTTCAACACCCACCCAAATCCCCACCCCTGATGCAATGAGCTACTATGGCAACTGCTATGGTGGCTTTGGCTATGGCCTCGATGGCTACGGTGGCCTGGGCTACAGCTGTGCTTCCAGCTGTGGTCTTGGTGGCTATGCTGGTTATGGCTGTGGCTATTTCCATCCCTCTTTCTATGGAATATATTTCCATCTCTCTTTCTAGAGTAGATACTGGTCCTCTGGGTTTTACTAAAAACATTGTCCATCTGCAATGACTTGTTTCCTTGATCCACAGTTCATCACCTAGGCTGGTATGTTCACTCCTGCTATGGCATTGACATGAAGCTTCCTTCTTTATCCCTTCAGTGAAGTACCTGTGCATATTCTCCAATAAGCTTTGTGAAGTTTCTAAACCTTGTTTCACTTTTATTTGCCCACCTAAATTCATGTTTTATGACTTTTTCATGTCTAAATCATATATTTCATTGAAACATATTTTCCCCATATATTTATTTATTTCCTTACAACTGATCTTACTAATTTCAGTGTTTTGTTCAGTTCATGCTTCCATTTGATTTGGAATTTCACAGAACCAAATAATTTTAGAACAAATAATTTCCAATGAAGGTATTTTTTCACTACAAAGTTCAAAGTTATGTGTAGCACATGTTGTATTTTGACTACTATAGTATGAATAGTTAAAAATCTTCAGTGATTTAAGGTGGGAGCATGTCTTTCTTGGTGACATCAGATTTTGTTGAATTACCAAGCTGTGCAAAAACAGGTATATATGGACAGGTGTTCTGTTGTCAGGATACTTGAATACTATGTGTCTACTTAGAAGCCAAAAGTATTATGATATATTGATTAACTCCCTACTGCCTCTGCTCTAAGTCACACTATTTCTTTTACTGTTTTCCAACTATTTGATTGCTGCTAATTTCTCCTAGTTTAAATCTTGACTGGAATTATTTTTCAGATATTATACTTCATGTTTTGCTTTCAACTGTGAGACTGGCCATGAACTTCTACCTCATGTTTGGCTTCTTAAGATCTCTCTTCTAATCCCTGACCTACTATTCACCCCATTCTGTGGGCCTTCTGTGTTCCATGTATCGAACCTGATTCTCACAAATAATTCAGCAGTGCATTCCAGAAGATAAGCATAATGCTAGTGGTGATTCGTTTTGTTAGAGAAAGTTAGGATAATGATAGGAGTGGTACTCACTAACCCCACAGAAAATCTAAGCTTTCAACCAATTCAGTAGCAAGTATTTATACAGTATTGCAGTGAATCTATAAACTGATCCTACCAAAGTAAGCCTATCCTACCAATAAGAAAGAACTATGACTATTGTTCCATTATTTTTAATATATTCTCATATTCTTTGTTATGTTTTGTTTTATACACACCCAAATACCTCCAGATAAAATGGTATGATATCTGTATTTTTTTCAAAATTGTAAAAACAAGGAGTTAGTATAGGTATAAATGAAAGATAACTAACAATGAAATGATTATAGCTAAAAATAATTAACATTCATCTAAGGGTTCATTATTGTGCCTATGGCTATGTTTTCCAAGACAAAGGTATGGATAAAAGGAGAGTTCCTGTGGCCAGGATTCTTACCTGGCCCTGGCTGACTAGTTCACTGCACACCTGTGGGCAACACATGGCTGTTGACTGTATGTAGAGAGCTCTGCCCAGTGCTCTGGGCACGACATGGTGGCACGGCTGCAATGCTGCAGGACAGCAGAGCAGAGGCTGCAGTGGTGGCAGCACCAAGGACAGAGGCCCAGAGGACAGCTGTGTGGGACAACTGTGCAGAGAGGCCCAGAGGATGGCTGTGCAGACAGAGGGGCCCAGAGGCATACCCCGGCTCGCTGCATACAGACTCACTCTGAGTGAATGGGATTTTACTGACTGACCTGCCACATGGAAATAAAGCTGGGTATAATGCTTTCACCCCAAGAACATTTTGCTGTTAATTTCTTTGGTCACACTGAATCCATAGCGAACTTGCCCAGGGCTGAAACCCATTGGGCAAGACAGTAATCTATTTGTAAAGTTCAGTTAAATATTATGTTCACTCTAATTATTTCAGTTCTGTATGATCTAGCTTTTCATGTCCATTAAGTTCTAAAGAGCATATCTTTCCATGGTAGGCTTTTAACTGTAATATAGCAAAAGGTGTAGAAAAATATTACAGTTCTTTAGCTAGATCGTACAGAACTAAAATAATTAGAGTGAACATAATATTTAACTGAACTTTACAAATAGATTCCTTAGCTAGATCATACAGAACTGAAATAATTAGAGTGAATGTAATATTTAACTGAACTTTACAAATAGATTACTGTCTTGCCAATGGATTTCAGCCCCCGGCAAGTTCACTGTGGATTCAGTGTGACCAAGGAAACTGACAGCAAAACATTCTTGGGGTGAAAGGTTTATACCCAACTTTATTTCCAGGTGGCAGGTCAGTCACTAAAATCCCATTCACTCAGAGAGAGTCTGCATGCAGCAAGCCAGTCTCTGTCTCTGGGTCTCTTTGCCTACACAGCCATCCCACACAGCTGACAGTTGTCCCACACAGTTATCCTCTGGGCCTCAGTCCTCGGCACTGCCATTACTCCAGCCTCTGCTCTGCTCTCCTGCAGCCTTGCAGCCATGCCACCATGTCTTTCCCAGAGCACTGGGCGAAGCTCCCCATATAGAGTCAACAGCAATGCACTGCCCACAGGTGTGCAGTGAGTTAGTCAACCAGAGCCAAATGAGAATCCTGGCCACAGTTACAATATGAGCTAATTGATCAAAAGCATAACAAATTATGAAAGTCACATATGCATTGTTTCTGATCATGTGAAAAGTTAATTTATAGAAAAAATTTAAAAACTAAGACACAATGTTTAATATTGGATAAGGAGTTTCATTATAGCATTTTGAGAGCTTCAAATGATAAGTTCTCCCTCACTAAGTATCCTGAAAATTTTTAAGAGGAGTAAGGTGGGAAAATTGTTTTAAAAAGTTGGAATCCATGGAGAATATAGCGAATGATTCTGTATCATCTTCCTATGTTGACGGATAGTAACTGCAATAGTAGGGGTCAGGATTTAATAATATAGGTACTATTAAACCACTGTGTTGTATACTTGAAACCAATATAAAATTGTATATCAACTATACTTCAATTTAAAAAGGTTGAATCCAGAAAACAATGCTATCACAGATTTCCTGGCATTTTGTAACAAGGTCCCAACTCCTCTGTGACTTGGTTTAGCAACTGAAATGCAAAGAAATGGGTTTTAAAGATATGTGAATTATTTAGGAATAAACTTAACCAAGGAAGTGAAACTGTATACTAAAAACTACAAAACATTGACGGAAAAAATGAAAAAAGACAAACAAATTGGAGGGCACCTTGTGATTATGGAACTGGACAAAATCATATTAAAATGTCCATACTACCTGAAATTATGTACAGAAATAGAAAAAACATTTTATAATTCATATGGAAGCAAAAAGACTATAGCCAAATATTTTAGGTCTTTACCATGTAATTCATTTTGAGGTCAAATAGTTATTCCTAAGAAAAGTCATATCCTTTTGGCAGTGTCCTGGATAAAACCATAGAATGATGAAGTGTTTATATGTGTTGTAGATATGCAGAGGTCCTTGATCATCTGGAAACAACATACTTCTAAATCTTCAGTTTTGTTTACACAATGTTTCTGTCTTGTCTACAGACAAAATTTGTTTATTCTTGCCCCTTGACACTCATTGAACAACCACCTCTTGATGGTGTCCCCTCTTCCTTTCTCTGTAGAATTCTTATAAATCGTTTGTGAAGCAGCCTAATTGCAACTTCCAAAACTTTCCTTGCAGGACAATCCAGCCTGCTATAGCTTTTCTTTCTCGAAGAAAACTCCTCAGGTAACTAACTTTCTCTGATTCTTTACTTCCAGGTTAAGCTCTATAGGATCATGAAGTGATCGTTTATTTTCTTCTCACTTACCATATTTTTGTCTAAAATTATAGTTGATGACCTTTTATAATATAATAGGTATTCAGTTAGTACTTCAGAAAGATTTAGAGAATTTCAGTAGATGATGTGTCTTGAAGTGTTTGAAAGAGGCAATAAAGAGAAAAAAATATTCCACAGGTGTAGGAAGTATAAGAACTCTTAGTAGGAAGGTATAAGAACAAGCTTAGAATGTAAGATACAATTTCAAGTATTAGAAACAACCGGTTGATCCTTCTGAATAGGGAGGTAGTGAGAAAAAATCTGACTTGTGTTGAAACAGGGCTTGAATAGAATCTAATAGAAGTTGTCCAATACAATTGGCAGGAAGTTACAGTGTTATTTCACAGAATGGGCAAACAAAAAGGAGGTCAAATATTTGTTGTTTTCTTGAATAAATACTGTCTCCTACTTCAAATTTATAAACCATCAATGAGCTTGGAGACAGATCTATATAAACTGATCAAAAGGCAATCTGAAAAGGAAAAATGTAACAAACACCCAAGAACTGTGAGACAATATTAAAATGTGTATTACACACATAATTGTGATATAAAAAGTGTAGAGAATAATACAAAAAAAATAATTTGAAGTTATAGTGTCTGAAATTTCCAACACACCAAATAATAGATAGGGATACATCTGAAAACACAAACCAGAATACAACAAAACAAAATGGTCAGTAAAAGCCCCACACTAGACATGTCATCAACCTGCAGAAGATCGAACACCAATAGAAATTTCTTAGCAAAAAAAGCACCTTACCTCTCGAGGAACATTGTTAGGTATTACAGCAGACTTTTCATCTAAAACTCTACATGCAAGAAAAAGGTGGAATGAAATATCAGTGTTGAAAACACCCACAGACCTAAAATTCTATAGCAGACCTCACCCTTCAAAGTGGAAGGAGAATAAACACTTTCTCAGACAAAAACTGAAGGAATCCATCACCAGCAACCTGCTTTGCAAGAAGTATCAGAAAAATTTTAGGCATAAGTAAGACAATAAAGAAACTTGGGTCTACATGAAGAAAGGTAGAGTTGGGAAGGAATGGAATAGAGAAGGAATCCAAGAAGACAGAGTGGAATCTTTGTTTTTCTTGTCCTTAATTAGTCAAACATATAACTGTTCACTTAAGGCAACAGTAGTAACAATGTATTTGGTGCAACAGCATATGGATAAGTGAAATGTTAGACAGGAGAGGGGAATTTAGAATATTTTGCTGTTAGTTACCTTATAGTACTTGAGAAACACTAGTGTTACAGGAAGGTGAACTTAGATTAGTTAAAAATATATATGCTAAACCTCAGGGCAAACACTAAAAAAAAATAGAATATAACAAATGTTTTCTAAAGTAGGAGATAAATTTAATGATATAAAATGCTCACAAATACCAGAAAAAAATAAAACATGAGAAAAAAAGGACAAAATGCAATGGAGAGAAAACAGTTACAAATATGGTAAATATTATTTCAACTCTATAAACTGCATAAATAATTATTTTCAATGTGAATGATGTAAATACATCAATGAAAAGACAAAGACTGCCAACATGGATTAAAAATAAACAATTGAAAAACACCACCCAAGAGTCAACCATTTTTACATAAAGGGAAAAACCCACTGTAAGTATTGAAAGCAGATCCACTATAGGAAGCGTATGGAGAAAATACACCATGGAAACACTAACCTAAAGAAAGCTGGGCTCCTATATGAATTTCAGACAAAACTACTTCAGAAAAAGGAAAATGATCAAGAATAAAGAAGACAATTCTAAACTGCATGCACTAAGAATGTGAAGATACATGAAGCAGAAACTGATGAAACTTCAAGAAGAGATAACTGCAGTAATGTAGCTGAGGACTTCAACATCCTCCGACAGGAACTGATAGATCAATCAAGCAGAAAATCAATAAGGATATAGATGACATGAAGAGTTCACATAATCAGTTTGATACCTCTGTGTAAATCGACCATAAACAAAATATAATAAAACAAAACAGAACACAAAATAACCAAATAAGTGTTACACTAAAATTGTAAGGTTCTTTTGGCCTTGCAAATGTAAAAAAAGATTTTGCCAGAGAGACTTGAATGATTTGGTTTTATTTTTGATGTAAGAAATTGAAATAGTGCTGGTAGAAGAATATTAAAAAAATGTTTCGTGCTTTTACTGGAACACAAATTATTAACATTAAATATTAGTCTTCTTGAATGTCTACTAGAATGCCAATCTCAAAATGTTCACCCCTAAATTACTTTTGGGCTACCAAAAGATTAAAACACGATTCAGGAAATAAATGCTAAAATATAACATGAGAGAGTTTACAAAACTCCAATGACAAAAAGGTTTTAAGAAACATAGTTGTGAACAATTTTCCTCTTGTGTTCAAATAATAACTTTATGTAGTATTGCAACTTCAGTGATCAATAGATGTAAAAGATGTCTTGAACATTAAAGAGATAGAAATAATGAATGTCATTTAATGGTGGAAAATAAGTGGCCAAGGAAATGGACTAAGGGCTGCCTGATACCAAAACCTGGCCAACTGTTGGCCTGGATAATTTAAGTTGTAGTTGGCTTTGCAGGGCCCATCATCTCTTTTCATGATGGGTACAATGGGTTTTGTGGAAAGCAAGCTCAGCAGGAAAGTCAAATTAAAAATTTAATCTTCCTTAATTGGTTCTCTTCTAATTAAGAAAAAACAGTTTAATTGGATTTCTATAGTTGAACGGCCTTGGTTTTGAATAAGCTTGAAGTAAATCTTCATGGTTTGCACATTAACCGCTGAGGGAGCACTAAGCCTCCCTAAAGGTGTTGCTCACACTCAGAGGAATTTAGATAATCTTCAAGCAAACCCACAAGTCCTGACACTGTGAGCTGTTGTGGAGGCTGGGCTTCAGCAATAGTGGATGGATTGGTTCGAGCAGTGGCTGTGGAAGCCTCCATCACCACTTCAGTGTATTTGACACTCTTAGAGGTAGTGATGTTGTGCTTTTCTCCCAGAAGTTCACTAATACTCACTTTGGAAAATCCAACCTTCCTTTCTCTGACCTTCCAAGAATAATAGATATTTATCTGAATTCAAGAGCTGTCCTTTTCACTCTTTAAATTTCCAACTAATTTGCTAAGGAAAAGGTTCCTTTAAGAATTCATCCTTCAAGCTTCGAAGAATGCAGCAGAAGTGGAGTTCATGGCTTTGACTGTAGCTTTGGAGGTCTTGATCCTGGCTCTGGCATCAAGAGAAGGATTTGAATTCTACTGAAAAACCTATTCATGTTAGAAATGTCTGGCCTTAGAAACAGAAAGCTCACAGATCCTTTACTCCAAAGAGGTTTTTAATACCCTTCTCAGAATCTGTAAAATGCTCTCATAGCCCAGGTGGGACATCCCACAAGGGGACTGTGAACAGCATCACCAGCAAGATCGTGGATTCCGTGGTTGAAACAGGTTCATCTCTGAGACATTAAACTTCTCATATACAGTCATTGCTTCCATTTCTGTAACAATTTTACAGTTAAGCTTTCTGTGACACCATGTATTCTCCTCTTCTTCCCCCACACCAAACTGATTACAAGTAAAGAACATATCAAGAATTTAAACTTCCCTTCTGGAATTCAATTTTGTTTTTTCTTATGATTCCTTCTTTGGCCATGACCCTATATTCTGAGGAATAGTTAGACTTTGATTATTTGACAGTACATAATGTTTTAAAAGAGCTATGTAATGAGTGTTACAATTTTCACATCTTTATGATAACAGTAACGGTGATATTAATTCTTTTACATATGCATCTTAGGTTTCAGGTGATACTTTTTTCTCAGTGTGAAAAAAGGGTAAATGGAAACATTGTAACACTAAATGAACTCCACTTCTGCTGCATTTTTCGAAGCTTGAAGAATGAATTCTTAAAGGAACCTTTTCCTTAGCAAATTAGTTGGAAATTTAAAGAGTGAAAAGGACAGCTCTTGAATTCAGATAAATATCTATTATTCTTGGAAGGTCAGAGAAAGGAAGGTTGGATTTTCCAAAGTGAGTATTAGTGAACTTCTGGGAGAAAAGCACAACATCACTACCTCTAAGAGTGTCAAATACACTGAAGTGGTGATGGAGATTTATGTATAAAAGTGAATCAAATGAAGGTACACATTCATTCATTCATTCAGTAAGACTAATTGAACATAAACTTTATGTGCTAGGTATTCAATGGATAAAAAGATAAATCCTATATGGACTCTCCCTGGTGCTTACATATTAGTAGAAGTTTACTGTCATCAAAAATCTATACTAAGGCATGATGTGGTTAATTAATATAAGAGAGGTAGAGATGGAGTTTGAAAAAGGTGTCTAAATGAAACAATAGATATTTTTCTAAAAACAAAATGACAGTATCATTCATGGGGTGAGAATAAAATATCTCCAATAGATAAATCCAGAATTACCAGCAGCCTTGTAGTCTTGCCATTTGTTTTTTGATACTTGCTGAAGCTATTTTACAAAAAAATATATACAATATTATTTAAAAGCATGGTGGTGTCATGGGACTCTTGAAGACATGGTAAGCATGAAATCCATATTTGGTGAATATTTGGCAAACAAAACTAAATCCTAATAGCACTAATTGGGAAATATTGATTGATACACCAAAACAAGTCTGGTTTTCGTAGACATGAGCCCCCCTTCTTACATAAGGGAAAACAAATTACTGAAGTCTTCTCATATATGCAATTTGGTTTAAATATTATACATGGAATACCTAAGACTTGCGCCACCTACCGCTGAAGAAGTTTCAATGTCTTTCAACATCAAACCTCAACTCTACACAATGAGCTAACTGGCAACTACCTTGGAGGCTGGGCTCTGGCTTCTGTGACCAAGCCTGGTGCTGTAGCTATTGATTTGATAGCTTTTGAGAACAGGGTGTGGATGTGACTCCAGTTTTGGTAGTTGTAGATATGAATGCTGCCATCTAATTTGTTATGGAAGATGCCAGATGTCTGGTTTCTACAAGTTGTAAGACCTAAGATTCCTGGGAGAGCGATTCAAAACAAATTTCAACTTCTCAAGTATTTCATCCTATCAAATCTATTTCCAGCTTGTAACAGTCAGAGAAGATGAACTACAGGCTTACAAATTCATTGGCATAAGATTTAAAAGTTGTCTGTAAACATACACCTGTTCAAAAGCAATTGGGATTTATTATATAAATATTGGATATTTTACCACAAAAGTTGTTCCTCTTTTCACTCTCATGACACTAATTTTTCATATGCAATTTCTTTTTATTTCTTTTCATTTTTTATTAAGGTAGCATTGACATATACTCTTTTGAAGGTTTCACATGAAAAACATTGTGGTTACTGCATTCACCCATATTTTTAAGCCCCCCCCCATTCCCAATTGAAGTCACTGCCCATCAGTGTAGTAAGATGCCACAGAGTCACTACTTGTCTTCTCTGTACTACAGTCTTCCCCATGACACCCCCTGACACCATGTGTATTAATCATAATACCCCTCAATCTCCTTCTCCCTCCCTCCCTACCCACCCTCCCCAACCTATACCTATGGTAACCGCTAGTCCCATCTTGGAGTCTGTGAGTCTGCTGCTGTTTTGTTCCTTCAATTTTGCTTCATTGTTACACTCCACAAATGAGGGAAGTCACTTGGTACTTGTCTTTGTCTGCCTGGCTTATTTCACTGCTGAATAGTATTCCATTGCATATATGTACCGCATCTTCTTTATCCATTCATCTATTGATGGATACTTAGGTTGCTTCCATTTCTTAGCTATTGTAAATAGTGGTGCAATAAACATAGGGGTGCATCTGTCTTTTTCAGACTGGGCTGCTGCATTCTTAGGGTAATTTCCTAGAAGCGGAATTCCTGGGTCAAACGGTATTTCTATTTTGAGCTTTTTGAGGAACCTCCATACTGCTTTCCACAATGGTTGAACTAATTTACATTCACACCAGCAGTGTAGGAGGGTTCCCCTTTCTCCGCATCCTCACCAGCATTTGTTGTTCTTAGTTTTTCGATGCTGGCCATCCTTACTGGTGTGAGATGATATCTCATTGTGGTTCTAATTTGCATTTCCCTGATGATTAGTGATGTGGAGCATCTTTTCATGTGTCTGTTGGCCATCTGAATTTCTTCTTTGGAGAACTGTCTCTTCATATCCTCTGCCCATTTGTTAATCAGGTTATTTGGTTTTTGGGTATTGACACATGTAAGTTCTTTATATATTTTGGATGTTAACCCCTTGTCAGATATGTCATTTACAAATATATTCTCCCATACTGTAGGATGCCTTTTTGTTCAGTTGATGGTGTCCTTTGCCATACAGAAACTTTTTAGTTTGATGTAGTCCCATGAGTTCATTTTTGCTTTTGTTTCCCTTGCTCGAGGAGATGTGTTCAGGAAGAAGTTGCTCATGCTTATATTCAGGAGATGTTTGCCTATGTTTTCTTCTAAGAGTTTTATGGTTTCATGACTTACATCCAAGGCTTTAATCCATTTCGAATTTACTTTTGTGTATGGGGTTAAACAATAATCAAGTTTCATTCTCTTGCATGTAGCTGTCCAGTTTTGCCAGCACCAGCTATTGAAGAGGCTGTCATTTCCCCATTGTATGTCCATGGCTCCTTTATTATATATTAATTGACCATATAGGGTTGGGTTTATATCAAGGCTCTCTAGTCTGTTCCATTGGTCTATGGGTCTGTTATTGTGCTAGTACCAAATTGTCTTGATTACTGTGGCTTTGTAGTAGAGCTTGAAGTTGGGGAGTGTAATTCCCCCTGCTTTATTCTTCCTTCTCAGTATTACTTTGGCTATTTGGGGTCTTTGTGGTTCCATATGAATTTTAGGATGATTTTCTCTTGTTCATTGAAGAATGCTGTTGGTATTTTGATGGGAATTGCATTGAATCTATAGATTACTTTAGGCAGGATGGCCATCTTGACAATATTAATTCTTCCTATCCATGAGCATGGGATGTGAGAAGCCTGCTTTTTTTTAATACACAAATTTTACTTCCATGGAGAGAATATCTGAGGTTTTTACTATTTTATTTTATTTTTTAATTTTTATTATTACTTATTTTATTTTTATTTATTTTTGTGTCAGTTTTAGTAAACCTTTTATTTTGAGGAATTTGCTTTCTTTTTCCATGCAGTATAAGTATATTTAAGGACAGAAGTTGGTACAAAGTATTTTATTTCTTTCCTATTTGGTATTAAAAAACCATTAGATAATCAGGTTATTTATCTTCTATTGTATTATTTTGGCCTGGTAAAAATACTACAAAATTTTTATTGAAAGGCCGATACACATGTAACTGCAATTTGATATAGTTCAATAAATTCCAAAACTGAGATTCTAGAATAAAGTAATGCTAGAATGATTTTGTGACTTTTAAAATTACCATAATTACCATAAAGTTTTGTGGTATTATCTCCTCAAAAGAACTATAAATATGTCTCTAGTCATTAAAGTAGCAGGTTCTCAAAAATGCAACACATGGATATCAGGCTGTGGAAGACTAGATACCCCAGGAGTGTTATGTGTAAATCATTAACAAACATTTCTTTAATTTGCTCATCCTTTGTAGTAATGAATTTAAAACACATGTCCAGATTAAAAAGAAAACATTCCTACACAACTGTTGGGAAAGTAAATTGGTGCAGCCACTATGGAAAACACTACAGAAATGCCTCAAAAAACTAATATTACAAATACCATATTACCCAATAATCTCACTTCTAGGCATTACTTGGAGAAAACAAAATCTCTGATTTGAAAAAATATATGCACCCTATATAAAATAGGGGCAGAATATCTCAATCATTTTAATTCATCACAGGGATGAAAACACAGCATAGAGAATATAGTCAAAAATTTTGTAACATCTTTCTATATTGACAGGGAGTAACTAAACTAGTTGGGGTTAGCAGTTAATAATGTAGATAACCATCAAATAACTGCATTGTACACCTGAAATCAAGAAAATATTGCATATCAACAAGAATCCAATAAAAATATTTAAAAATTAAATAAATAAATAAACCCCAAACACTCAATATTAAAGATATCCTTAAAATGACCTCAGAGAAATAATACAGTATTTCATATTGGCTACATTTTTGTCCCTCACCACAATTCCTGTGCAAATTCAATAGAGTCATTTATTTCTTTCCAGCTTAATATCATAATCCTAGATCCCAGAAAGCAGCCATAAATTTTCAGAATACCCTCTTGACCTATTTGAGTCTATCACTGTAATCACTGTAATGGAGTTTGAATGTTTATTTAACTGGGTGGGGCCCTATCAATTTGATTAAGCTTAAACATATGTGTAAGAAACATCTTTTTGCTTTGTTCCCTGTTTCACTCTCCTTCTCTTTGTTTTTTCTCAAGTTTGGAAGCAACTTCTTTAAAGGGGCATCAATATTTTAAATATGGTCTGTTAAGAATTGAGAAATACGACTACACTAGTTATATTAAGAAGTTCTGTTCATAGATATACAGCATTGCAAAGTGAAAAAACAAGACAAAACAAGCAGAAAATATTTCAAAACACAGATATGACAAAATACCTCTGCGCATGCCTATAAAGAGTCCTAAAAATTAAGACTAAAATATTACAAATTCAACCAAGAATGAACTACATGACTAAACAGACACTTCAGAAAAGAGAGTATTTAAATGATCAATAAGCATAAATAATCTTGCCCAATACTGTTGCTCAACAGGTAAACACCAAATTAAAACAAAATTCAGGTTACTACATGCCCACAAGTATGATCCTAATTAAATAGAAAGAAAATGTTCAATGTTGTCAAAGGTACTGAGCAACTGGAAGTTTCTTACGTTGCTGGTAGACTGTAAATCTGACAACCATTTTGGAAAACTATTGACAAGAGCCACTGAGGCTCTTCTTAAAATCTACAAGGATGGGTGATAATGACCAAAAGGGAGCAAGATATATTTTAGGCATTAGGTATATTTTCTATAGGTAGTGTATGCATATTGGCCAGAATTTATGAAGTTTTATATTGAAGTATATATAATATATATTATATAATATATAATTCATGATAATTGAAAAAAAGAACCAATGCAAATGAAATGCTGATTATATGTTCCTCTGCAGTCAGAAAGCCATTTAAGATTATTCTTCCTTTAAATCCTTATTGTTTAGATACAGGCAGAGTTACCTATGCTTGGGAGAAACATGGTGCTTATTTTAAAGACCTTAGAATTCATTCATTCTTTTGTCACTTTATTTCTGTGTTTCTATTCCATGGTAATTACAAAAAGAGATAAACAAATCCAGCTGTAAAAATGTATCACAGGAGAATTATATATAAGTTTGGAGGACCTGAACAGTATATTAGAGGATATTTATAAATCACAAGAATTTAAGACTCACCTAAACCTAGGGGCCAAGCTGGAAGAACCAGGTTTGTGGTCAACTTTGGCTATGACTAAGCAACTTCTTATAGTCTCCTGAGGGACGTTGCCCTCAAGTGCCTTTTTTCACCCCTTAACTATTAACATAACTATTTTGGAGATTCTGAAGGCATTTCTGTACTGAATTTGACAACCCATGGATTTGGATACTCGTTTTAGCAACTAAGAATTTAAGACACATTTGATATCTTAGTAGATACTAGTACAGTACTTCCTAAGAAGAAAAGAAAAGTGGTGGTTGCAGGAGCTCGGGGGAAGAAAAGGAAAATCGGTGGAGCACAGGGCATTAAAGGTTGTGGCATTTTCTATCATTAACTATAATGCTGGTTACAAGATATGCATTTGTCACAAATGATAGATGGTATGTCACAAATGATAGATGATACAACACAAAGAGTGAACTTTAAAAGATACAATATAATTGTTAATAAAGTGCCTGTATTGGTTCAAAACTTGTAATTAATATTCCACAATAATTCAAGATGTTTAATAATAGGGGAAAATGTATGTATGAGTGTAGGGTATAGGAAATACCTGTACTTCCTGCTGAATTTTCTGTAAATTACAACTGTGGTAAAAATAAAGCCTTTTCATTAATAAAAGGAGATTATATAAGACATTAGAAATGTAGTGCACTAATACAACATTCTTGTTGAAATACATTTTTCCTGAAAAAGTGATGCAATAGCTATCCTCCCCAGTGTTCCTGAGGCATATTTGTCAAATAAAGTTGTATATATTTAAAGTGTGTAACATGATGATTCGCTGAAGTGATGCAGTAAGTTCTAAGGGCCACCTTTACTAAGCAGCAAAGTGATCTCAAGCACTTCCAAATAAGATTGGTATCTGCCTATGAAGAATTCTACTTGTATTCTGACTTGTCCTGACCTTGAAGCTACAACATTCTTTCTGATAAAGTAATGCAATAGCTATTCTCCCCAGTGTTCCTGAGGCATATTTGTCAAATAAAGTGGTATATATTTAAACTTTGTAATATAATGATTTGACAAAGTGACGCAATAACTTCTAAGGGCCACCCTTACCAAGCAACAAAGTGATCTCAAGCATTTTAATGACCTTGAGGGCCTCTGTCTGTGTCAGGGACAAGGAATTAACAAGTTATCTAAAGTAGGTGTAATAAAAAGTGACACAAAAAGGAGGGTATACACGTGATGTATCACATGCTCTCAGTAGGGTATATAAGCACTCCTCTACCCATGCTGACATTCACTCTCAGGATCTTGCCTTGAACAGCAAACCAAACTCACCACCCCTGACACCATGAGCTACTGCGGCGGCTACTACGGAGGCCTGGGCTGTGGCTATGGCTATGGCCTCGGTGGCCTGGGCTATGGCTGTGGCTATCGCGGCTACGGATATGGACCTTTCTATGGAGGCTACGGATATGGCTGCTATCGTCCATGGAACTATGGAAGATACTGGTCTGGCTGCTGCTGAAATCCTGCCCTGGAAGCCCAACATCTGAAACCATAGGTTACTAAAGAAATTACAAAAAATTTGAGAAGAAAAGTTCATCCAGGAAGAAGCCAAGATAGAAATAAATAATAATTCACATTTTCTATTGTAAATTTACCACACATTTGCTGGCTCTGTGTCTCCTGGTGTCCCCTATTTGTACTTTCATTACGATGGCAATTCTTTGTGCCCTTTGAAATAAAATATTCAAATTTGAAATGATGCATTATGGCTTTTATTATTTGTTAATTTTATTGACTCGGATCTTCTTTTCACCATGTATTTCCCATCTTGAGTTCTTCCAAAACAAGTGTCCTATAGTTTTGTTTATCTATCCCCACAATTACCACAGCAAAATTAGCACAGAGTTTATGAGAATTAGTCTACTTTCAACATTAATCACCACATTTTTATTAGTGTTGCTAGTGTGATTTAAGATATTTACCTATTAAATTTTAGAATTGATGGGTATGAAAATAATCACTATTAAACAATGCTGCATTTCAATGCTATTAACATATTAAGGCAAATTGTTTTTTGCAAACTCAACACGTTTACTTAACATAAAAACAGATTCGTGCAGCCGAACAATAAGACCTACACTTTAGTCAACACTTAATAATGTATTAGTTTTACAATGTCTGGAAAAAGTAATAGCTCAAAGCCTACACTGGACAACTCTACTACTTAGTTTTTCACAGAGTACAACAATAGCTATTGTATTTTCTGTCTGCTTAATAATACTTCTCCTCAGTTTGAGGAAAGGACTTTCATTGGTATAAAGAAGAAGAGTAACGAAAATAACCCCAGTTATTCTGCTCCTTGGATCTCTGCTGAATCTAAGGGAAATATTCCAGCATTTCTTTATTTAAATGGAAGTGATATTGCCCATTATAGGGAGGACATGTCACAACTGGTTCCTCAGTCCTAAGAAAGATGTGTATCTGGTAGAGATAAATAGGTGGAGTGTAATGTACTAAAACCTATTCAATTTATTTGTGGTCTTATTATGGCTTTAATTTGCCTTAATTAGAATGAAATATTCAACATATCAACTGTCTATACTATTTTTAGAATGATACCCTACAATGGATGATGTTTTGAACAAAAAAGAAAAAATTGAAAAGTAAGGTATGTTGTAATCAAAATTTGATTAATAAGAACTAAAAATATTGAAAGAGGAGAAAGAAGTTCAAATTAAAAGTATCACAACATTCTGTCCACCCACAGACAGCATTTTAAAGTTGTTAAGATACCAAATCACATACTAGTGAAAATATTTTCAGTATATAAATCTGTCAAAATATCTTACCCCATATACAAAGAGCTCCTGCTAATAATAAAATAGTAATTAAACAAGTCCGATAAGCATGGGCAAAAATGCTTAAAAGGCATTTCAAGCACAGGATATCTAAGTGGCCTGTGAACATATGAAAAGATGCATCAATATCATTGTTGCATAGGTAAAGCCAAAGTAAACCATCATCAGCTGTCACTACATAACACATGAATAATCAAATTAAAAGATTCTAAATGACCAGTTTGGAATAACTGAAATTCTTACTGGTGCTATATGGTGCTGGAATTATACATTTGTCTGTCTGCACTGGCAAATACACACACACATGCACACACACACACACACACACGTATAATTATATATGTAAATTAACTTCACCATTCTTCCCCTTTGTAAACCCAAGGTACAGTGATACCTAGGTCTACAGAAAGAGGTTATATAAGGTGTTAGCTATGTAATGAAGAAATGGGAGGAAATGGTGTCTGTAAATATAGGGAGGAGATTATAATCTGCAATTTTGAAATAAATTGGGATAGATACACAAGAGAAGAGGGCCAGGATTCAGTAAATAATTTTTAATCAACTTTTAAAACTACTTATGCTCATTGAAATAAGCCAGGTGTAAAAAGACAAGTACCAAATGATTTCACTCATATATGGAGTGAAAGAACAAAGAAAAAAAATAAAGGAACAAAACAGCAGCAGTCTGGGAAGAGAGGGATAAGGGAGGAAAAGGCATTATGATTAGCAGACATAATGTAGGGAGGGGCACGGGGAGGGATGCACAACACAGAGAAGACAAGTAGTGATTCTACAGCATCTTACTATGCTGATGGACAGTGACTGTAATGGAGTATGTGGTGCGGACTTGATGATGCAGGAGAGTCTAGTAACCATAATGTCACTCACGTAATTGTAGATAAATAATACCAAAATAAAAATAAATAAATAAATAAATAGCTACTTATGAACACGTTTATGATTATTTTGTATCACACCCAGAAATGATACTTTTATTCCATGCATCTCAAAGTCCACAGAACATAGAATGAAGGAATAGTAAACAAGGGATTGTAATAATTATATACATCAATATTGGTTCATCAATGTATCAGGCAAAACGTTTTCATTTACTTTTCGAAGTAGTCTGCCAAGTAAAATGGAGGCCATATAAGATGAGCAATGTTCTAAATTTGAACTAATTTAATTTTCTGGCATTCCTTCAGTTTCCACAACTGTGAAGGTGATTTTTATAGGCTCTCAAATGTTTCTATTTCCTTATCACAGTAAGAGATGAATAATTAATTGGTTATACATAGGAATAATGTTTTTAAAAGGGGCACAATGGAAGTTTGAACATTGAATTTCAGTCATTTCATTCATTTAATTTCTAATGGGAATATAGCAATTTAAAGAAAAACAGAGTTGAAGACACATCTAATTGAAAAGCATGACACTTCCTAGTAAGATCCGTATATCTGTCTATGAAGAATTCTACTTGTGTTCTGACAAGTCCTGACTTTGAAGCTACAACATTCTTCTGATAAAGTGATGCAATAGCTTTTCTCCCCAGTGTTCCTGAGGCATATTTGTCAAATAAAGCTGTATATATTTAAAGTGTGTAACATGATGATTTGACAAAGTGACGCAATAACTTCTAAGGGCCACCCTTACTAAGCAATAAAGTGATATAAGCATTTTATTGAGTTTGAGGGCCTCTGTCTGAGTCAGGGACAAGGAATTAACAAGTTATCTTAAGTAGGTGTAGTAAAAAGTGACACAAAAGGAGGGTATACACGTGATGGATCACGTGCTCTCACTGGGATATATAAGCACTCCTCTACACATGCTGACATTCACTCTCAGGATCTTGCATTGAACAGCAAATCAAACTCATCACCTCTGACGGCATGGGCTACTACGGCGGCTGTTACAGAGGCCTGGGCTATGGTTGTGGCTTTGGAGGCCTGGGCTACGGCTATGGCTATGGCCTCGGTGGCCTGGGCTATGGCTGTGGCTATGGCGGCTACGGATATGGACCTTTCTATGGAGGCTACGGATATGGCTGCTATCGTCCATGCAACTATGGAAGATACTGGTCTGGCTGCTGCTGAAATCCTGCCCTGGAAGCCCAATATCTGAGTCCATAAGGCCAGTAAAGAAATTACCCAAAATTTGAACCACAGAAGATCCTCCAGGAACAGGTCAAGATACAAAAATAATACTAATAATTTGTATCTTCTATTGTAAGAAGATTTGCAATATAACATTTGCCTACTTCATGTCTCCTGGTATCCCTAATTTGTACTTTCATTACTATGGCATTTCTCTGTGCCCTTTGCAATAAATTATTCTGATTTGAAATGGCACATAATGGCTTTTATTTGTTAATTTTATTGATTCAGACTCTCCTTTTCATCATGTATTTCCCATCTTGAGTTCTTCCAAAACAAGTGTTCTGAAGTTCTGGTTATCTGTCCACACAATAGTACAGCAAAATTCACACAGAGTTTATGGGAATTAGTCAGTCCACTTTCTACATCACCTCTTTTTTGTGTGTGTTGCTAGTGTGATTTAAGATGTTAAACATATTAAATTTTAGTAGCTGGGTCTGAAATAATCTCTATTAAACAATGTGACATTTTAATGTTATTAACATATTAAGGCAAATATATTTATTGACAAACTCAATTCGTTTACTTAACAGAAAAACGGATTTGTGCAGCCGAACAATAGGGCTTACACTTTTAGTCAACCAGGTCTAAACTGTATTAGCTTTATAGTGCTTGCCGAAAGGAATAGCTCTATGCCTCCATGGAAGATTCTTCTACTTAGCTTTTCTCAGAGTACAACAAGAGCTATTCCATTTTCTGTCTGTTTAATAATACTTCTCCTCAGTTTAAGGAAAGGGCTTCCATTGGTACAAAGAAGAAGAAGAATCACAATAAGCCCTTGGATAAGGCTTGGTTACTCCTAGAAGAATATAGTATTATCACATTATTATAATTTGAAATTTCTGCTTTATGGATCTCTGTTGGATCTAAGGGAGAATTCCAGCATTCCTTTATTTCAAGGGAAATGATATTGCCCATCATAGGGAGGACATGTCACAACTGGTTCCTCAGTCCTAAGGAAGATGTGTATATGGTTGAGATAAAAAGGCCGAGTGTGATGTACTAAAACCTGTTCAATGTATTTGTGATCTTATGGCTTTAGTTTGTCTTAATTAGAATGAAATATTCAACTTGTCAACTGTCTATTCTATTTTTAGGATGATCCCCTACAATCGACAATTTTTGGAAGAAAAAAGAAAGAATTGAATAATAATGTATGATGTATTCAAAGTTCTATTAGTCAGAACCAAAAATATTGTGAGAAGAGAAATAAATTTGAATTACCAGTATCACAACATTCTGTCCATCCACAGACAGCATATTATCGTTGTTAAGATACCAAATCACATACTAGTGAAAATATTTCAATATATAAATCTGACAAAATATCAGTTCCCCACAAATAAGAGCTCCTGCCACTCAGTAATAAAATACTAATTAAACAAGTTCAATAAACACGGGCAAAAATACTTAAAAGGCATTACAAAGCACAGGATATCTATGTGGCCTATAACCATTTGAAAAGATGTGTAAATATTATTGTTGCATAGGTAAAGCCAAATTAAACCATAGTCAGGAGTCAGTACATAACACACAAATGATCTAATTAAAAGATTCTAAATGACCAGTGTGGGTAAGGATGTGGAGCAACTGGAATTCTCACTGGTGCTGTGTGGTGCTGTTACTATCCATTTCTATATGTGCATAGGCAAATTGTTGGCAGAATCTACAGAACCTAATATTATATATATATATATATATATATATATATATATATACACATACATATATATATGTAAAATTACTTAGCCATTCATGTCCTTGTAAATCCAAGGTACAGTGATATGTAAGTCTACAGAAAGACATTGTATAAGGTATTAGCTATGTAGTGCAGAAATGGGAGGAAATGCTGTTTGGAAATATAGGGAAAAGGTTATAATCTGCAAATTTGAAAAAAAATGCGATAGATATATCAGAGAAGAGGGGAAGGATTTCAGAAAATAATTTTTAATCAAATTTTAATACTACTTATGAACACATGCTTGACTAGTCTTTATCCCACTCAGAACTGACACTTTTATTCATGCATTCTATAGTACAACAGAACGAGGAATGAAGGGTAAACAATGGGTTGCAATAATTATATACAGTAATATTGGTTCATCAATATATCAAACAAAATGTTTTCATTTACTTTTTGAAGTAGTATGCCAAGTAAAATGGAGGCCAGATATGATAAGCAATGTGCTAAGTTTTAACTAATTTTAATTTTCTGGCATTCCTTCAGTTTCCACAACTGTGAAGGTGATTTTTATAGGCTTTCCAATGTTTCTGTTTCCTTATCTCAGGAAGAGATAAATAATTCATTCTTTAGACTGAGGAATAACATTTTTCAAAAGGTTACAACGGATTGTTGGACTTTGAATTTGAGTCATTTCATTCATTTAATTTGTAAGGGGAATATAGCAATTTAAAGAAAAACAGAGCTGAAGACATATCTAATTGAAAAGGACAACACTTCCAAATAGTATTGGTATCTGCCTATGAAGAATTCTACTTGTGTTCTCACTGGTCTGACTTTGAAGCTACAACATTCTTTCTGATAAAGTGATGCAGCAGCTTTTCTGCCCAGTGTTCCTGAGGCATATTTGTCAAATAAAATGGTATATATTTAAAGTGTGTAACATGATGATTTGACAAAATGATGTAATAACTTCTAAGGGCCACCCTTACTAAACAACAAAGCAATCTCAAGCATTTTATTTAGTTTGAGGGCCTCTGTCTGTGTCAGGGACAAGGAATTAACAAGTTAGGTTAAGTAGCTGCAATAAAAAGCGACCCAAAAGCAGGGTATACACGTGATGGATCACGTGCTCTCACTAGGGTATATAAGCACTCCTCTACACATGCTGACATTCACTCTCAGGATCTTGCCTTGAACAGCAAACCAAACCCATCACCTCTGACAACATGGGCTACTACGGCGGCTGCTACAGAGGCCTGGGCTATGGCTGTGGCTTTGGAGGCCTGGGCTGTGGCTATGGCTATGGCCTCGGTGGCCTGGGCTATGGCTGTGGCTATGGCGGCTACGGATATGGTCCTTTCTATGGAGGCTACGGATATGGCTGCTATCGCCCATGCAACTATGGAAGATACTGGTCTGGCTGCTGCTGAAATCCTGCCCTGGAAGCCCAACATCTGAAGCCAAAAGGCCAGTAAAGAAATTACACAAAATTTGTACCTAAGAAGATAAGAAGATCACCCAGGATCAGCCCAAGATACAAAATTAATAATAGTTCATATCATATAAGAAGATTTACCATATTACATTTGCCTGCTTCATATCTCCTGGTGTCCCTATTTGTACTTTCATTATTATGGCATTTCTCTGTACCCTTTGCAATAAATTATTCCAACTTCAAATGTCACATAATGGCTTTGATTTGTTAATTTCATTGACTTGGACTCTCCTTTCCACCATGTATTTCCCATCTTGAGTTGTTCCAAAACAGGTGTCCCGAAGTTCCTTTTATCTGTCCACATAATTACCACAGCAAAACTCACACAGCCTTTATGAGAGTTTGTCTACTTTCAACATTAATGACCTGATGCTTTTTAGTGTTGCTAGTGTGATTTAAGATCTTTAACCCATTATGTTTTAAAGTATCTGGGTCTGAAATAATCACTATTACACAATGTGACATTTCAATGCTATTAACATATTAAGGCAAATATTTTTTATTTACAAACTCAACTTGTTTATTTAACAGAAAAACAGATTTGTGCAGCCGAACAACAGCACATACACTTCTGGTCAACATGGTCTAAACTGTATTAGCTTTATAATGCTTGCAGAAAGCAAAAACTCGATGTGTCCATTGGAAGCTTCTTCTACTTATCTTTTCTCAGAGTACAACAAGAGCTATTCCATTTTCTGTATGCTCAATAGTACTTCTCAGTTTGAGAAAAGATTTTTCTGTTGGTACAAAGAAAAAGAGCAATCACAATAAGCCCTTGGTAAAGGGTTTGATACTCCTAGAAGAATATAGTATTATCACGTTATTAGTTGAAATTACTGCTTTATGGATCTCTGCTGGATCTAAGGGAAATTCTCCAGCATTCCTTTATTTTCAGGGAAATGATATTGCCCATCACAGGGAGGACATGTCACAACTGGTTTCTCAGTTCTAAGGAAGATGTATATCTGGCTGAAATAAAAAGCAGAATGTGATATACTAAAACCTATGCATCTTACTTGTGATCTTATGGCTTTAGTTTGCCTTAATTATAGTGAAATATTCAACATATTAACTTTCTACCCATTGTTTAGAATTATCCCCTACATTGGACCATGTTTGGAAGGAAAAAGAATGAAAGAATTGAATACTATGTATAATATAGTAAATATTTTATTAATCAGATCTGAAAATAGTGAAAGAAGTGAAAGAAATTTGAATTAGCAGTACCACAACATTCTTTTCATCCAGAGACAGCATTTTAACATTGTTAAATGTAAAAATAATGTTTAACCCAATCACATACTAGTGAAAATATTCTTAACATATAATCTGACAAAAATCAGTTCACCACAAATAAATAGCTCCTGCTAATCAATAATAAAATATTAACTAAGTCCAATAAACATGGGCAAAAAAACTTAAAAGGCATTTCAAAGCAAAGGTAATCTAATTGGCTTAAAAATTTATGAAAGGATGTGTAAATATCACTGTTGCATTGGTAAAGCCAAATTACACCATAGTCAGGTGTCACTACAGAACACACAAATGAGCTAATTAAAAGATTCTAAATGACCAGTGTGGGTAGGAATGTGGAGCAACTGGAATTCTTACTGGTGCTGTGTGGTGCTGGTACTGTACATTTGTATATCTGCACTGGCAAATTGCTGTCACAATCTACTGAAGCTAGATATTATATACATATATACACGTATATATGTGTATATATAAATAATATATATGTACACACACATACACATATGTATATGTAAAATTACTTAGCCATTCATGTCCTTTGTTGACCCCAGGTACAGTGATAACTAGTTCTACAGAAAGAGATTGTATAAGGTGTTAGCTATGTAGTGCAGAAATGGGTAGAAATGGTGTTTGTAAATACAGGGAATAGTATATAATCGGCAATTTTGAAAAAAGGGGGACAGATATATAAGAGAAGAGGGGAAGGATTTCAGAAAATATGTTTAATAACTTTTCAAACTACTTATGAACACGTTTGATTATTCTCTGTCAGAGAATAGTTTGGCTATTCTCTGAATTGACACTCAGAATTGACACTTTTATTCCATGCATCCCAAAATACACAGAACATGGAATGAAGGATAAACAATGGTTTGCAATAATTATATACATTAATATTGGTTCATCAGTGTATCAAACAAAACGTTTTCATTTCCTTTCTGAAGTAGTATGCCAAGTAAAATGTAGGCCAGATATGATGAGCAATGTGCTAAGTTTTAACTAAATTTAATTTTCTGGCATTCCTTCAGTTTCTACAACTTTGAAGGTGATTTTTATAGGCTCTCAAATGTTTCTGTTTCCTTACCTTAGGAAGAGATAAATAATTCATTCTTTAGACTGAGGAACAACATTTTTCAAAAGGTTACAATGGATTGTTGAACTTTGAATTACAGTCATTTCTTTCATTTAATTTGTAAGGGGAGTATAGCAATTGAAACAAAAACAGAGCTCAAGACACCTAATTGAAAACGATAGCAATTCCAAATAAGATTGTTATCTGGCTACTAAGAATTCTACTTGTTTTCTGACTGGTCCTGATTTTAAAGTACAACAGTCTCCCTGATAGAGTGATGCAGTCACTTTTCTACCCAGTGTTCCTGAGGCATATTTGTCAAATAAAGTTATATATATTTAAAGTTTGTTACATGATGTTTTGACAAAGCAATATAATAACTTCTAACGGCCACGCTTTACAAGCAACAAAGCAAACTCAAGCATTTTATTGAGTTTGAGGGCCTCTGTCTGTGTCAGGGACAAGGAATTAACAAGTTAGGTTAAGTAATAGCAATAAAAAGTTATACAAAAGGAGGGTATGCACATGATGGATCACGTGCTCTCACTGGGATATATAAGCACTCCTCTACCCATGCTGACATTCACTCTCAGGATCTTGCCTTGAACAGCAAACCAAACCCATCACCTCTGACAACATGGGCTACTACGGCGGCTGCTACAGAGGCCTGGGCTATGGCTGTGGCTTTGGAGGCCTGGGCTGTGGCTATGGCTATGGCCTCGGTGGCCTGGGCTATGGCTGTGGCTATGGCGGCTACGGATATGGCCCTTTCTATGGAGGCTACGGATATGGCTGCTATCGTCCATGGAACTATGGAAGATACTGGTCTGGCTGCTGCTGAAATCCTGTCCTGGAAGCCCGACATCTGAAGCCAAAAGGCCAGTAAAGAAATTACACAAAATTTGTACCTAAGAAGATCACCCAGGATCAGGCCAAGATACAAAACTTATAATACGTCGCATCTTGTAAGAAGATTTACCATATTACATTTGCCTGCTTCACGTCTCCCCATGTTCCCTATTTGTACTTTCATTACTATGGAATTTCTCTGTGCCCTTTGCAATAAATTATTCTGATTTGAAATGGCACATAGTGTCTTTTATTTGTTAATTTTGTTGACTCGGACTCTCCTTTTCACCATTCATTTCCCTTGTTGAGTTCTTCCAAAGCAAGTGTCCTGGTGTTCTCTGTACCTGTCCGTACAGTTATCACAGCAAAATTCACACAGCATTAATAAGAATTAGTCCACTTTCAACATTAATCACCTCGTTTTTTTAGTGTTATTAGTGTGATTTAAGATTTTTAACCTACTAAATGTTAGAATAGTAGTTCTGAAATAATCACTATTCAACAATATGACATTTCAATGCCATTAACATATTATAGAATATATTTTTTATTTACAAACTCAACTTGTTTACTTAACAGAAAAACAGATTTGTGAAGCCGAACAACAGCACGTGCCCTTTTAGTCAATGTGGTCTAAACTGTATTAGCTTTACAATGCTTGCAGAAAGTAAAAACTCAATGTGTCCATTGGAAGCCTCTTCTACTTAGCTTTTCTCAGAGTGCAACAAGAGCTATTCCATTTTCTGTATGCTTAATAATACTTCTCCTTAGTTTGAGGAAATGGCTTCTGTTGGTGCAAAGAAAAAGAGTAACCATAATAAGCCCTTGGATAAGGGTTTGATACTCCTAGAAGAATATAGTATTATCACATTATTAGTTGAAATTACTGCTTTATGGATCTCTGCTGGATCTAAGGGAAATTCTCCAGCATTCCTTTATTTTCAGGGAAATGATATTGCCCATCATAGGGAGGACATGTCACAACTGGTTCCTCAGTCCTAAGGAAGATATGTATCTGGTTGAGATAAAAAGGCAGAGTGTGATGTACTAAAACCTATTCAAATTACTTATGATCCTATGGCTTTAGTTTGCCTTAATTAGAATGAAATATTCAACATATCAACTGTCCATTCGATGTTTAGAATTATTTCCTACATTGGCCATGTTTGGAAGGAAAAGAAAGAAGGAATTGAATACTAATGTATGATGTAGTAAAATTTTATTAATCAGATCTGAAAATAGTGAAAGAAGTGAAAGAAATTTGAATTCGCAGCACCACAACATTCTGTTCATCCAGAGACAGCATTTTAACATTGTTAAGATAACAAATCTCATACTAGTGAAAGTATTCTTAATTTATAAATCTGAGCAAAATCAGTTCACCACATGTAAAGAGCCTCTGCTAATCAATAATTAAATATTAACTAAGCAAGTCAAATGAACGTGGGCAAAAAAACTTTAAAGGAATTTCAAAGCACAGGAAATCTAAGTGGCTTAAAAACTAATGAAAGGATGCATAAATATCACTGTTGCTTGGTAAAGCCAAATTAAACCCTGGTCAGCTGTCATTACATAACACATGAATGATCAAAATAAAAGATTTTTAATGACCAGTGTGGGTAAGAATGTGGAGCAACTGGAATTATTACTGGTGCTGTGTGGTGCTGGTACTGTACATTTGTATATCTGCACAGGCAAATTTTTGTCACAATCTACTGAAGCTAAATTTTATATACATATATGTATACATACACACATATATATGTATGTGTGTGTATATATATATATGTATATACACAAACACACACATATGTACATGTAAAATTACTTATCCATTCATGTCCTTTGTAAACCCAAGGTACAGTGATACATAGCTCTACAGAAGGAGATTGTATAAGGTGCTAGCTATGTAGTGCACAAATGGGTGGAAATGGTGTTTGTTAATATAGGCAACAGTATATAATCGGCAATTTTGAAAAAAGGAGATAGATATATCAGAGAAGAAGGGAAGAATTTCAGAAAATAACTTTTAATCAACTTTTAAAACTACTTATGAACATGTTTGCTTATTCTGTATCACACTCAGAATTGACAATTTTATTCCATGCATCAAAAAGTACACAGAACAAGGAGTGAAGGGTAAACAATGGGTTGCAATAATTATATATATTAATATTGGTTCATCAGTGAATCAAAAAAATGTTTTCATTTACTTTTAGAGGTAGTATGCCAAGTAAAATGGAGGCCAGATATGATGAGCAATGTGCTAAGTTTTAACTAATTTTAATTTTCTGGCACTCCTTCAGTTTCCGCAACTGTGAAAGTGATTTTTATAAGCTTTCAAATGTTTCTGTTTCCTTATTTCAGAAAGAGATAAACAATTCAGTCCTTAGATTGAGGGATAACATTTTTCAAAGAGTTACAATGGATTGTTGGACTTTGAATTTGAGTCATTTCATTCATTTAATTTGTAAGGGGAATATAGCAATTTAAAGAAAAGCAGAGCTGAAGACATATCTAATTGAAAAGGACAACACTTCCAAATAAGATTGGAATATGCCTACTAAGAATTCTACTTGTGTTCTCACTGGTCTGACTTTGAAGCTACAACATTCTTACTGATAAAGTGATGCAGCAGCTTTTCTCCCCAGTGTTCCTGAGGCATATTTGTCAAATAAAGTGGTATATATTTAATGTTTGTTACATGATGATTTGGCAAAGTGATGCAATAACTTCTAAGGGCCAAACTTACCAAGCAACAAAGCAATCTCAAGCATTTTATTGAGTTTGAGGGCCTCTGTCTGTGTCAGGCACAAGGAATTAACAAGTTAGGTTAAGTAGCTGCAATAAAAAGCGACCCAAAAGCAGGGTATACACGTGATGGATCACGTGCTCTCACTGGGATATATAAGCACTCCTCTACACATGCTGACATTCACTCTCAGGATCTTGCCTTGAACAGCAAACCAAACCCATCACCTCTGACAACATGGGCTACTACGGCGGCTGCTACAGAGGCCTGGGCTATGGCTGTGGCTTTGGAGGCCTGGGCTGTGGCTATGGCTATGGCCTCGGTGGCCTGGGCTATGGCTGTGGCTATGGCGGCTATGGATATGGACCTTTCTATGGAGGCTACGGATATGGCTGCTATCGTCCATGGAACTATGGAAGATACTGGTCTGGCTGCTGCTGAAATCCTGTCCTGGAAGCCCGACATCTGAAGCCAAAAGGCCAGTAAAGAAATTACACAAAATTTGTACCCAAGAAGATCACCCAGGATCAGGCCAAGATACAAAACTTATAATACGTCGCATCTTGTAAGAAGATTTACCATATTACATTTGCCTGCTTCACGTCTCCCCATGTTCCCTATTTGTACTTTCATTACTATGGAATTTCTCTGTGCCCTTTGCAATAAATTATTCTGATTTGAAATGGCACATAATGGCTTTTATTTGTTAATTTTGTTGACTCGGACTCTCCTTTTCACCATTTATTTCCCTTGTTGAGTTCTTCCAAAGCAAGTGTCCTGGTGTTCTCTGTACCTGTCCGTACAGTTATCACAGCAAAATTCACACAGCATTAATAAGAATTAGTCCACTTTCAACATTAATCACCTCGTTTTTTTAGTGTTATTAGTGTGATTTAAGATTTTTAACCTACTAAATGTTAGAATAGTAGTTCTGAAATAATCACTATTCAACAATATGACATTTCAATGCCATTAACATATTATAGAATATATTTTTTATTTACAAACTCAACTTGTTTACTTAACAGAAAAACAGATTTGTGAAGCCGAACAACAGCACGTGCCCTTTTAGTCAATGTGGTCTAAACTGTATTAGCTTTACAATGCTTGCAGAAAGTAAAAACTCAATGTGTCCATTGGAAGCCTCTTCTACTTAGCTTTTCTCAGAGTGCAACAAGAGCTATTCCATTTTCTGTATGCTTAATAATACTTCTCCTTAGTTTGAGGAAATGGCTTCTGTTGGTGCAAAGAAAAAGAGTAACCATAATAAGCCCTTGGATAAGGGTTTGATACTCCTAGAAGAATATAGTATTATCACATTATTAGTTGAAATTACTGCTTTATGGATCTCTGCTGGATCTAAGGGAAATTCTCCAGCATTCCTTTATTTTCAGGGAAATGATATTGCCCATCATAGGGAGGACATGTCACAACTGGTTCCTCAGTCCTAAGGAAGATATGTATCTGGTTGAGATAAAAAGGCAGAGTGTGATGTACTAAAACCTATTCAAATTACTTATGATCCTATGGCTTTAGTTTGCCTTAATTAGAATGAAATATTCAACATATCAACTGTCCATTCGATGTTTAGAATTATTTCCTACTTTGGCCATGTTTGGAAGGAAAAGAAAGAAGGAATTGAATACTAATGTATGATGTAGTAAAATTTTATTAATCAGATCTGAAAATAGTGAAAGAAGTGAAAGAAATTTGAATTCGCAGCACCACAACATTCTGTTCATCCAGAGACAGCATTTTAACATTGTTAAGATAACAAATCTCATACTAGTGAAAGTATTCTTAATTTATAAATCTGAGCAAAATCAGTTCACCACATGTAAAGAGCCTCTGCTAATCAATAATTAAATATTAACTAAGCAAGTCAAATGAACGTGGGCAAAAAAACTTTAAAGGAATTTCAAAGCACAGGAAATCTAAGTGGCTTAAAAACTAATGAAAGGATGCATAAATATCACTGTTGCATTGGTAAAGCCAAATTAAACCCTGGTCAGCTGTCATTACATAACACATGAATGATCAAAATAAAAGATTTTTAATGACCAGTGTGGGTAAGAATGTGGAGCAACTGGAATTCTTACTGGTGCTGTGTGGTGCTGGTACTGTACATTTGTATATCTGCACAGGCAAATTTTTGTCACAATCTACTGAAGCTAAATTTTATATACATATATGTATACATACACACATATATATGTATGTGTGTGTATATATATATATATGTATATACACAAACACACACATATGTACATGTAAAATTACTTATCCATTCATGTCCTTTGTAAACCCAAGGTACAGTGATACATAGCTCTACAGAAGGAGATTGTATAAGGTGCTAGCTATGTAGTGCACAAATGGGTGGAAATGGTGTTTGTTAATATAGGGAACAGTATATAATCAGCAATTTTGAAAAAAGGAGATAGATATATCAGAGATGAAGGGAAGAATTTCAGAAAATAACTTTTAATCAACTTTTAAAACTACTTATGAACACGTTTGCTTATTCTGTATCACACTCAGAATTGACAATTTTATTCCATGCATCAAAAAGTACACAGAACAAGGAGTGAAGGGTAAACAATGGGTTGCAATAATTATATATATTAATATTGGTTCATCAGTGAATCAAAAAAATGTTTTCATTTACTTTTAGAAGTAGTATGCCAAGTAAAATGGAGGCCAGATATGATGAGCAATGTGCTAAGTTTTAACTAATTTTAATTTTCTGGCACTCCTTCAGTTTCCGCAACTGTGAAAGTGATTTTTATAAGCTTTCAAATGTTTCTGTTTCCTTATCTCAGAAAGAGATAAACAATTCAGTCCTTAGATTGAGGGATAACATTTTTCAAAGAGTTACAATGGATTGTTGGACTTTGAATTTGAGTCATTTCATTCATTTAATTTGTAAGGGGAATATAGCAATTTAAAGAAAAGCAGAGCTGAAGACATATCTAATTGAAAAGGACAACACTTCCAAATAGTATTGGTATCTGCCTATGAAGAATTCTACTTGTGTTCTCACTGGTCTGACTTTGAAGCTACAACATTCTTTCTGATAAAGTGATGCAGCAGCTTTTCTCCCCAGTGTTCCTGAGGCATATTTATCAAATAAAGTGGTATATATTTAATGTTTGTTACATGATGATTTGGCAAAGTGATGCAATAACTTCTAAGGGCCAAACTTACCAAGCAACAAAGCAATCTCAAGCATTTTATTGAGTTTGAGGGCCTCTGTCTGTGTCAGGCACAAGGAATTAACAAGTTAGGTTAAGTAGCTGCAATAAAAAGCGACCCAAAAGCAGGGTATACACGTGATGGATCACGTGCTCTCACTGGGATATATAAGCACTCCTCTACACATGCTGACATTCACTCTCAGGATCTTGCCTTGAACAGCAAACCAAACCCATCACCTCTGACAACATGGGCTACTACGGCGGCTGCTACAGAGGCCTGGGCTATGGCTGTGGCTTTGGAGGCCTGGGCTGTGGCTATGGCTATGGCCTCGGTGGCCTGGGCTATGGCTGTGGCTATGGCGGCTACGGATATGGCCCTTTCTATGGAGGCTACGGATATGGCTGCTATCGTCCATGGAACTATGGAAGATACTGGTCTGGCTGCTGCTGAAATCCTGTCCTGGAAGCCCGACATCTGAAGCCAAAAGGCCAGTAAAGAAATTACACAAAATTTGTACCCAAGAAGATCACCCAGGATCAGGCCAAGATACAAAACTTATAATACTTCACATCTTGTAAGAAGATTTACCATATTACATTTGCCTGCTTCACGTCTCCCCATGTTCCCTGTTTGTACTTTCATTACCATGGCATTTCTCTGTGCCCTTTGCAATAAATTATTCTGATTTGAAATGGCACATAGTGTCTTTTATTTGTTAATTTTGTTGACTCGGACTCTCCTTTTCACCATTTATTTCCCTTGTTGAGTTCTTCCAAAGCAAGTGTCCTGGTGTTCTCTGTACCTGTCCGTACAGTTATCACAGCAAAATTCACACAGCATTAATAAGAATTAGTCCACTTTCAACATTAATCACCTCGTTTTTTTAGTGTTATTAGTGTGATTTAAGATTTTTAACCTACTAAATGTTAGAATAGTAGTTCTGAAATAATCACTATTCAACGATATGACATTTCAATGCCATTAACATATTATAGAATATATTTTTTATTTACAAACTCAACTTGTTTACTTAACAGAAAAACAGATTTGTGCAGCCGAACAACAGCACGTACCCTTTTAGTCAATATGGTCTAAACTGTATTAGCTTTAAAATGCTTGCAGAAAGTAAAAACTCAATGTGTCCATTGGAAGCCTCTTCTTAGCTTTTCTCAGAGTACAACAAGAGCTATTCCATTTTCTGTATGCTTAATAATACTTCTCCTTAGTTTGAGGAAATGGCTTTGGTTGGTGCAAAGAAAAAGAGTAACCACAATAAGCCCTTGGATAAGGGTTTGATACTCGTAGAAGAATATAGTATTATCACATTATTAGTTGAAATTACTGCTTTATGGATCTCTGCTGGATCTAAGGGAAATTCTCCAGCATTCCTTTATTTTCAGGGAAATGATATTGCCCATCATAGGGAGGACATGTCACAACTGGTTCCTCAGTCCTAAGGAAGATATGTATCTGGCTGAGATAAAAAGGCAGAGTGTGATGTACTAAAACCTATCTGACTTACTTGTGGTCTTATGGCTTTAGTTTGCCTTAATTGGAATGAAATATTCAACATGTCAACTGTCCATTTGATGTTTAGAATTATTCCCTACTTTGGACTTTGTTTGGAAGGAAAGGGAAAAAAAGAATTGAATACTAATGTATGATGTAGTAAAAATTTTATTAATCATATCTGAAAATAGTGAAAGAAGTGAAAGAAATTTGAATTCGCAGCACCACAACATTCTGTTCATCCAGAGACAGCATTTTAACATTGTTAAGATACCAAGTCACCTTCTAGTGAGAATGCTCTTAATATATAAATCTGACCAAAATATGTTCACCACATGTAAAGAGCTCCTGCTGATCAATAATTAAATATTAACTAAGCAAGTCAAATGAACATGGGCAAAAAAACTTAAAAGACATTTCAAAGCACAGGAAATCTCAGTTGCTTAAAAACTAATGAAAAATGCAGAAATATCACTGTTGCATTGGTAAAACCAAATTAAACTATAGTTAGGTATCACTACATAACACATGAATGATCAAATTAAAAGATTCTAAATGATCATTGTGGGTAAGAATGCGGACCAACTGGAATTCTTACTGGTGCTGTGTGGTGCTGGTACTATACATTTGTATATCTGTACTGGCAAATTGTTGCTACAATCTACTGAAGCTAAATATTATTATATACATATATATATATACACATATATATGTGTATATATGTATGTACACATACACACACATATGTATATGTAAAATTACTTAGCCATTCATGTCCTTTGTTGACCCCAGGTACAGTGATAACTAGTTCTACAGAAAGAGGTTGTATAAGGTGTTAGCTATGTAGTGCACAAATAGGTGGAAATGTTGTTTGTATATATAGGGAACAGTACATAGTTGGCAATTTTGTAAAAGGGGGGATAAATGTATCAGAGAAGAGGGGAAGGATTTCAGAAAATAACTTTTAATCAACTTTTAAAACTACTTATAAACACATGTTTGATTACTTTGTATCACAGTCAGAAGACACTTTTATTCCATGCATCTCAAAGTACACAGAACAAAGAATGAAGAGTAAACAGGTTGCAATAATTATATACATCAATATTGGTTCATCAGTGTATCAAGCAAAACATTTTCGTTTACATTTCAAAGTAGTATGCCAAACAAAATATAGACCAGATATGATGAGCAATGTGCTAAGTTTTAACTAATTTTAATTTCCTGGCATTCCTTCAGTTTTCACAACTGTGAGGGTGTTTTTATAGGCTTTCAAATGTTTCTGTTTCCTTACCTCAGGAAGAGATAAATAATTCATTCTTTAGACTGAGGAATAATATTTTCCAAAGGTTATTGGATTGTTAAACTTTGAATTTGAGTCATTGCATTCATTTAATTTGTAAGGGGAGTATAGCAATTTAAAGAAAAACAGAGCTGAAGACACATCTAATTGAAAAGAACAACATTTCCAAATAAGAAAGATTGGTATCTGCCTATGAAGAATTCTTCTTGTCCTCACCTTGGAGCTACAACATTCTTTCTGATAAAGTAATGCAATAGCTATTCTCCCCAGTGTTCCGAGGCATATTTGTCAAATAAAGTGGTATATATTTAAACTTTGTAATATAATGATTTGACAAATTACACAATAACTTCTAAGGGCCACCCTTACCAAGCAACAAAGTGATCTCAAGCATTTTATTGAGTTTGAGGGCCTCTGTCTGTGTCAGGGACAAGGAATTAACAAGTTAGGTTAAGTAATAGCAATAAAAAGTTATACAAAAGGAGGGTATGCACATGATGGATCACGTGCTCTTACTGGGATATATAAGCACTCCTCTACCCATGCTGACATTCACTCTCAGGATCTTGCCTTGAACAGCAAACCAAACCCATCACCTCTGACAACATGGGCTACTACGGCGGCTGCTACAGAGGCCTGGGCTATGGCTGTAGCTTTGGAGGCCTGGGCTGTGGCTATGGCTATGGCCTCGGTGGCCTGGGCTATGGCTGTGGCTATGGCGGCTACGGATATGGACCTTTCTATGGAGGCTACGGATATGGCTGCTATCGTCCATGGAACTATGGAAGATACTGGTCTGGCTGCTGCTGAAATCCTGCCCTGGAAGCCCAACATCTGAGGCCATAAGTCCAGTAAAGAAATTACCCAAAATCTGAACCACAGAAGATCATCCAGGAACAGGCCAAGATACGAAAATAACACTAATAATTCATATCTTCTATTGTAAGAAGATTTGCCATATTACATTTGCCTGCTTCATGTCTCCTGGTATTCCTTATTTGTACTTTCATTACTATGGCATTTCTCTGTACCTTTTGCAATAAATTATTCTGATTTGAAATGGCACATTATGGCTTTAATTTGTTAATTTTATTGACTTGGACTCTCCTTCTCCCCTTGTATTTCCCATCTTGTGTTCTTCCAAAGCAAGTGTCATGAAGTTCTGGTTATCTATCCACACAATAGCATAGCAAAATTCACACAGAGTTTATGGGAATTAGCCTACTGTCAACACTAATCATCTCTTTTTTTTTTTAGTGTTGGTAGTATGATTTAAGATCTTTAACATTAAATTTTAGAGTATCTGGGTCTGAAATAATCTCTATTAAACAATGTGACATTTCAATGCTATTAACATGTTAAGGCAAATATATTTATTTATAAACTCAACTGATTTACTTCACAGAAAAACAGATTTGTGCAGCTGGACAATAGGGCATACCCTTTCAGTCAACCTGGTCTAAACTGAATTAGCTTTATAATACTTGAAGAAAGTAATAGCTAAATGCACCAGTTGGAAGACTCTTCTACTAAGCTTTTCTCAGAGTACAACAGGAGCTATTCCATTTTCTGTCTGCTTAATGGTACTTCTCCTTAGTTTAAGGAAAGGGCTTCTGTTGGTGCAAAAAAAGAAGAGTAATCACAATAAGCCCTTGGATAAGAGTTTGATACTCCTAGAAGAATATAGTATTATCACTTTATTAGAATTTGAAATTTCTGCTCTATGGATCTCTGCTGGATCTAAGGGAAATTCTCCAGCATTCCTTTATTTTCAGGGAAATGATATTGCCCGTCATAGGGAGGACATGTCACAAATTATTCCTCAGTCCTAAGAAAGATGTATATCTGGCCAAGATAAAAAGGCTGAGTGTGATGTACTAAAACCTATTCAATTTATTTGTGATTTTATGGCTTTAGTTTGTATTAATTAGAATGAAATATTTAATATTAACTGTCTATCCTATGTTTTGAAAGATCCCCTACAATGCACCATGTTTGGAAGGAAAAAGAAAGAATTGAATAATAATGTATGAAGTAGTAAAAATTTTATTAATCAGATCTGAAAATAGTGAAAGAAGCCAAAGAAATTTGAATTAATGGTATCACAACATTTTGTCCATTTACTGACAGCATTTTAACATTGTTAAGATACCAAATCACATATTAGTGAAAATATTTTCAATATATAAATCTGACAAAAATTAGTACCCCCACATATAAAGAGCTCCTGCTAAGGAATAACAAAATATTAACTAAGCAAGTCCAATAAACATGGGTAAAAGTACTTAAAAGGCATTTCAAAGCACAGGAGACCTAAGTGGCCTAAAAACTTATGAAAGGATGTGTAAATATCCCTGTTGCATTGGTAAAGCCAAATTAAACTATAGTCAGGTGTCCCTTCGTTAGACACAAATGATCAAATTAAAAGATTCTAAATGACCAGTGTGGAGAAGAAATGTGGAGTAACTGGAATTTTCACTGGTACTGTATGCTGCTGGTACTTTACATTTGTATATCTGCACTGGTAAATGTTGCCACAATCTGCTACAGATAAATATTATATATATTTATAAGTTAAATTACTTAGCCATTCATGTCCTTTGTAAACCCATGGTATAGTGATACCTAGGTGTACAGAAAGAGATTGTATAAGGTGTTAGCTATGTTGCAGAAATGGGTGGAAATAGTGTTTGTAAATACAGAGAATAGTATATAATCTGCAATTTTGAAAAAAATGGGACAGATATATCAGAGAAAGGGTCAGGATTTCAGAAAATAAATTATAATAAACTTTTAAAACTACTTATGAACACGTTTGATTATTCTCTATCACACTCAGAATTGACGTTTTTATTCCATGCTTCCCAAAGTACACAGAACAAGGATTAAAGAGTAAACAATGGATTACAATAACTATATACATCAATATTGGTTCATCAATGTATCAAGAAAAATGTTGTCATTCACATTTCAATGTTGTATGCCAAATAAAATGAAGGCCAGATATGATGAGCAATGTTCTAAGTTTTAACTAATTTTAATTTTCTGGCATTCCTTCAATTTCCACAACTGTGAGGGTGATTTTTATAGGCTCTCAAATGTTTCTGTTTCCTTATCTCAGGAAGAATAAGTAATTCATTCTTTTGACTGAGGAATAACATTTTTCGAAAGGTTACAATGGATTGTTGGACTTTGAATTTGAGTCACTGCACTCATTTAATTTGTAAGGGGAGTATAGCTGTTTAAAGAAAAACAGAGCTGAAGACACATCTAATTGAAAAGGACAACACTTCCAAATAACATTGGTATCTGCCTAGTAAGAATTTTACTTGTGTTCTGACTGTTCTGACTTTGAAGCTACAACATTCTTACAGATAAAGTGATGCAGCAGCTTTTCTCCCCAGTGTTCCTGAGGCATATGTGTCAAATAAAGTGGTATATGTTTAAAACTTTTTACATGATGATTTTATAAAGTGATGCAATAACTTCTAAGGGCCACCCTTACCAAGCAACAAAGTGATCTCAAGCATTTTAATGAATTTGAGGGCCTCTGTCTGTGTCAGGGATAAGGAATTAACAAGTTATGTTAAGTATACCTAGTAAAAAGTGACACAAAAGGAGGGTATACACATGATGGATCACGTGCTCTCACTAGGGTGCATAAGCACTCCTCTGCACATGCTGACATTCACTCTAAGGATCTTGCCTTGAACAGGAAACAAAACTCACCACCCCTGACACCATGGGTTATTATAGCAGCTGCTACAGAGGCCTAGGTTATGGCTGTGGCTTCAGAGGCCTGGGCTATGGCTATGGCTATGGCCTCAGTGGCCTGGGCTATGGCTGTGGCTATGGTGGCTACGGATATGGCCCATTCTATGGAGGCTATGGATATGGCTGCTATCGCCCATGCAATTATGGAAGATACTGGTCTGGCTGCTGCTGAAATCCTGCCCTGAAAACCCAACTTCTGAGGCCCTAAGGCTAGTAAAGAGCTACCAAAAATTTGAACAACAGATCACCCAGAAACAGACCAAGATACAAAAATAATACTAATAGTTCACATCTTCTATTGTAAGAAGGTTTACCATATTACATTTGCCTGCATTGTGTCTCCTGGTGTCCCCTATTTGTACTTTCATTACTATGGCATTTCTCTGTGCCCTTTGCAATTAATTATTCTGATTTGAAATGGCACATAATGGCTTTTATTTGTTAATTTTATTGACTCAGACTCTACTTTTCACCTTGCATGTCCTATCTTAAATTCTTCCAAAACAAGTGTCCTAAAGTTCTGGTTACTGGTCCACACAATTAGCACAGCAAAATTCAGACAGTGTTTATGATAATTAGTCCACTTTCAACATTAATCATCTCATTTTTTTAAATGTTGGTAGTGTGATTTAAGATCTTTAACCCATTAAATTTTGGAGTACCTGGTTCTGAAATAATTATTATTAAACAATATGACATTTTAATGCCATTAACATATTAAGGTAAATATGTTTTATTTACAAACTCAACTCATTTACTTCACAGAAAACCAGATTTGTGCAGCCAAACAATAGGGTGTTCCCTTTTAGTCAACTTGTTCTAAACTGTATTAGCTTTATAATGCTTGCAGAAAGTAATAGCTCAATACGTCCATTGGAAGACTCTTCTACTTAGTTTTTCTCAGAGTACAAGAGCTATTCCATTTTCTGTATGCTTAACAGTACATCTCCCCAGTTTGAGGTAAGGGCTTGCATTGGTACAAAGAAGAGGAGTAATCACAGTGAGCCCTTGGATAAGGGTTTGATACTCCTAGAAGAATACAGCATTATCATGTTATGAGAACTTGTAATTTCTGCTCTATGGATCTCTGCTGCTTCTAAGGGAAATATTCCAGCATTCCTTTATTTTCAGGGAAATGATATTGCCCGTCATAGGAGGGATATGTCATAACTGGTTCCTCAGTCCTAAGAAAGATGGGTATCTAGCCAAGATAAAAAGGCCGAGTGTGATGTACTAAACCTGTTCAATTTATTTGTGATCTTATGACTTTAGTTTGCCTTAATTAGAATGAAATATTCAACATATCAACTGTCTATCTGATGTTTAGAATTATCCCCTACAATGGACCATGTTTGGAAGAAAAAAGAAAGAATTGAATAATAATGTATGATATAGTCAAAGTTTTATTAATCAGATCTGCAAGTAGTGAAAGAAGCAAAAAAAATTGGAATTAGCAGTATCACAACATTCTGTCCATCCACAGACAGAATTTTAATATTGTTAAGATACCAAATCATGTATTAGTGAAAATATTTTCAATATATAAATCTAACAAAAATCAGTACCCCCACATATAAAGAGCTCCTGCTAATCAATAATAAAATATTTACTAAGCAAGTCTAATAAACATGGGCAAAAAAACTAAAAAGGCATTTCAAAGCACAGGATATCTAAGTGTCCCCAAAACATATGAAAGGATGTGTAAATATCACTGTTGCATTGGTAAAATAAAATTAAACCATACTCAGGTGTCACTACATAACACACAAACGAGCTAATTAAAAGATTCTAAATGACCAGTGTGGGTAAGAATGTAAAGCAACTGGAATTCTCACTGGTGCTATATGATGTTGGTACTGTACATTTGTATATCTGCACTGGAAAATTGTTGCCACAATCTACTGAAGCTAAATGTTATATATATGTAAAATAACTAGCTATTCATGTCCTTTGTAAATCCAAGGTATAGTGATACCTAAGTCTGCAGAAGAGATTGTATAAGGTGTTAGCTTGTTAGTGCAAAAATGGGAGGAAATGATGTTTGTAAATATAGGGAAGAACTTATAATTTGCAAGTTTGAAAAAAATGGATAGATACATCAGAGAAGAGGGGCAGGATTTCAGAAAATAACTTTTAATCAACTTTTAAACTACTTATGAACACGTTTCATTCTTCTGTATCATATCACACTCAGAATTGACACCTAAGTTCCATGCATCCTAAAATCCACAAAACAAAGAATGAAGAATAAACAATGGATTGCAATAATTATATACATCAATATTGGTACATCAATGTATCAAGCAAAATGTTTTTCTTTACTTTTCAAAGTAGTATGCCAAGAAAATGCAAGAAATGTATCATGAGCCATGTTCTAAATTATAACTAATTTTAATTTACTGTCATTCATTCAGTTTCCACAAGAGTGAAGATGAATTTTATAGGCTCTCAAATGTTCCCATTCCCTTATCTCAAGAATAGATAAATAAGTCATTCTTTAGACTGAGGCATAACATTTTTCAAAAGAGTACAATGGATGGTTGAACTTTGAATTTGAGTAATTGCATTCATTTAATTTGTAAGGGGAGTATAGCAACTTGAAGAAAAACAGCTGAAGACACATCTAATTGAAAAGAACGACACTTCCAAATAACATTGGTATCTGCCTATGAAGAATTCTACTTGTGTTCTGAATAGTCTTGACATTGAAGCTACAACATTCTATCTGATAAGGTGATGCAATAGCTTTTCTCCCCAGGGTTCCTGAAGCATATTTGTCAAATAAAGTGGTATGTATTTAAAGTGTGTAACATGATGATGATTTGACAAAATGATGCCCTAACTTCTAAGGGCTACCTTTACCAAGCAACAAAGCAATCTCAAGCATTTTATTGAGTTTGAGGGCCTCTGTCTGTCAGGGACAAGGAATTAACAAGTTAGGTTAAGTAGCTGCAATAAAAAGTGACCCAAAAGCAGGGTATACACGTGATGGATCACGTGTTCTCACAAGGGTATATAAGCACTCCTCTGCACATGCTGACATTCACTCTCAGGACCTTGCCTTGAACAGCAAACCAAACCCATCACTTCTTACAACATGGGCTACTACGGCGGCTGCTACAGAGGACTGGGCTATGGCTATGGCTTCGGTGGCCTGGGCTGTGGCTATGGCTATGGCCTCGGTGGCCTGGGCTATGGCTGTGGCTATGGCGGCTACGGATATGGACCTTTCTATGGAGGCTATGGATATGGCTGCTATCGCCCATGGAACTATGGACGATACTGGTCTGGATGCTGCTGAAATCCTGCCCTGGAAGCCCAACATCTAGGGCCATAAGGCTGGTAAAGAATGTACACAAAATTGGAAGCAAAGAAGATCACCCAGGAACAAGCCAAGATAAGAAAAATTAATAGATCATTTCTTCTCTTGTAAGAATATTTACCAAACTACATTTACCGGCTTCGTGTCTCCTGGTGGCCCCCATTTGTACTTTCATTACTGTGGTATTTCTCTATTCCCTTCACAATAAATTATTCTGATTTGAAATGGCACATGATGGCTTTTATTATTTGTTAATTCTCTTGACTCGGACTCTCCTTTTCAGCGTGTATTTCCCATTTGAGTTCTTCCAAGACCAGTGTCCTGATGTTTTTTTAGTGTTGCTAGTGTGATTTAAGATCTTTAACCCATTAAATTTTAGAGGAAATGGGTCTGAAATAATTACTATTAAACAATGTGACATTCAATGCTATTAACATATTAAGGCAAATATTTTTTATTTACAAACTCAATTTGTTTACTTCGCAGTAAAACAGATTTGTGCAGCCGAACAATACGGCATACCCTTTTAGTCAACCTGCTCAAAACTGTATTAGATTTATAATGCTTGCAGAAATTAAAAACTCAATGTCTCCATTGGAAGCCTCTTCTACTTAGCTTTTCTCAAAGTACAGCAAGAGCTATTCCATTTTCTGTCTGTTTAATAATACTTCTTCTTAGTTTAAGGTAAGGTCTTCTGTTGGTACAAAGAAGAGTAATCGCAATAAGCCCTGGATAAAGATTTGATACTCCTACAGAATGTAGTATTATCACATTGTTAGAATTTGAAATTTCTGCTCTATGAATCTCTGTTGGATCTAAGGGAAGTAATTCCAGCATCCCTTTATTTCAAGGGAAATGATATTGCCCACCCTAGGGAGGACATGTCACAACTGTTCCTCAGTCCTAAGGAAGATGTTTATCTGGCTGAGATAAAAAGGCAGAGTGTGATGTACTAAAACCTATTTGATTTATTTGTGATCTTATGGCTTTAGTTTGCCTTAATTAGAATGAAATATTCAACATATCAACTGTCTATCCTATTTTTATAATGATCCCTTACAATGGAGCATGTTTGGAAGAAAAAAACATTGAATAATAATGTATGATATAGTCAAAACTTTTAAATCAGAATCAAAAAATTGAAAGAGAAAAAATTGGAATTAACTGTGTCACAACATTCTCTTCATCCACAGAGAACATTTTAAAGTGGAAAAATACTAAATCATGTACAGGAGAAAATATTTTCAATACATAAACCTGACAAAATACCAAGCTGTAAAGAGCTCCTACTAATGAACAATAAATTATTGATTAAACAAGTCTAGTTAAACATTGGCAAAATACCTTAAAGGGCTTTTGAATTAGTGGATATCTAAGTGACCTATAAGCATATAAAATTTGCCTAAATGTCATTGCTGCATAGGTAAAACCAAATTAAAACCCTAGTGAGATATCCCTATATAACACATGAATGATCAAATTAAAAGATTCTAAATGACCTGTATGGGTAAGGTTGTGGCACCACTGGGATTCTCACAGATTGCTTGGTACTGTACACTTATATAACTTCCCTGGAAAATTGTTGTCACAATCTGCATAAGCTAATGTTATATTTCTATAAATATATATCAAATAAATTATCAATTCATGTCCCATGTATATCCAAGATACAGTGCTACCAAGGTCAAGAGAAAGAGAATATAAGAGATGCTAAACATGTAGTGCAGAAATGGGAGGAAACCATATATGTAAATATACTGAAGGAGTTATAATCTGCAAAGTTGAAAGTAACTGGGATATGTGTTATGCCACATAAGAGGGGCAGGATTTCAGAAAGTAACTTTTAATCAACTTTTAAAACTACTTATGAACACAATTTTGATTATTGTGAATCACTCTCAGATTTTGACTCTTTTATTCTATGCTTGTCAAAGTCCACAAAACTATCCACAACACAGGGAATTGTACGGGAAGAGTCCACAACAGATTGTATTAATTTCATGCATCAACAGTGATTCATCAATATGTAAGGCAAAATGTTTTCATTTACTTTTCTAAGTAATATTCCAACAAAAATGTACACCAGGTATGATGAGCAATGTTCTGAATGTTAATTTTTTTAAATTTATTTCTGATACTCCTTCGGTTTCCACAACTGTGAAGGTGATTTTTATAGGCTCTCAAATGTTTCCGTTTCCTTATCTTAGGAAGAGATAAATAAGTAATTCTTTAGACTGAGGAATAACATTTTTCAAAAAGGTACAATGGATGGTTGAACTTTGAATTTGTCATTGCATTCATTTAATTTGTAAGGGGAGTATAGAAACTTAAAGAAAAACAGCTGAAGACACATCTAATTGAAAAGAACAACACTCCCAAATAACATTGGTATCTGCCTGTGAAGAATTCTACTTGTGTTCTGAATGGTCCTGACTTTGAAGCTACAACATTCTTTCTGATAAAGTGATGCAATAGCTTTTCTCCCCAGTGCTTATGATGCATATTTGTCAAATAAAGTGGTATATATTTAAAGTGTGTAACATCATTTCACAAAGTGATAAAATAACTTCTAAAGGCTACTCTTACTAAGCAACAAAGTGATCTCAAGCATTTTAATGAGCTTGAGGGCCTCTGTCTGTGTCAGGGACAAGGAATTAACAAGTTATCTTAAGTAGGAGTAGCAAAAAGTGACACAAAGGGAGGGTATACACGTGATGGATCACGTGCTCTCACTAGGGTATATAAGCACTCCTCTACCCATGCTGACATTCACTCTCAGGATCTTGCCTTGAACAGCAAACCAAATTCACCACCCCTGACACCATGGGCTACTGCGGCGGCTACTATGGAGGCCTGGGCTGTGGCTATGGCTATGGCCTCGGTGGCCTGGGCTATGGCTGTGGCTATGGCGGCTACGGATATGGACCTTTCTATGGAGGCTACGGATATGGCTGCTATCGTCCATGGAACTATGGAAGATACTGGTCCGGATGCTGTTAAAATACTGCCCTGGAGGACCAACATCTGAGGCCATCAGGCTGGTAAAGAAATTACCGAAAATTTGAAGCATAGAAGATCACCCAGGAACAGGCCAAGATACAATAATAATCCTAATAGTTCACATATTCTATTGTAAGATTTACCATATTAGATTTGCCTGTTTCGTGTCTCCTGGTGTCCCCTATTTGTACTTTCATTACTATGGCATTTGATTGTGACCTTTGCAATAAATTATTCTGATTGAAATGAAAGAAAATGGCTGTTATTATTTGTTAATTTTATTGACTTGGACTCTGCTTTTCACCATGTACTTCCCATCTTGAGTTCTTCCAAAACAAGTGTCCTGAAGTTCTGTTTATCTGCCTGCATAATTAGCACAGCAAAATTAACACAGAGTTTGTGAGAATTAGTTCATTTTCAACGTTAATCACCTCATATTTTTCAGTGTTGCTAGTGTGATTTAGTATCTTTAACCTATTAAATTTTAGAGTAGCTGGGTCTGAAATAATCACTACTTAACAATGCAACATTTCAATGCTATTAACATATTAAGGCAAATATTTTTTATTTAAAAATTCAACTCATTTTCTACAGTTGGACAATATCCATCATATCATAGATAAATTTTCACAAATGCCTAGGGTGCCTAAATGGTTTTCTTGGCTTCACTGGAGATGGATGGTAATTATAGATTTGCTTTGTTTATGTCACCGTATTCCTATTATGTTAATATGTGTGTACAAATTAGTTAGTAGTTTAAAACCTATACATACTTAAGGTACTCTACAAGAAGATATGTCAAAGAAATAATCAATCCTCCCAAGTTTCCTTCATATGCTACATCTATAGCTTTTCTTCTTCCTTCCTAATTACAACCCTTAAATAGAATTCGTGCCTCATATCGAATTTACCGAGTATCATAATTTCTCCAGGTGGTAAAGATACCTCGAGACAAGTGCTGGGCATAGAAGCCACAGGGCATAAATCTGCAAAGAAGTAAAAAGCTAACCTTTGCAAACAATATGGCTTCTCTCTCACTTACCAACTTTACATTTCCCTGTATGGCCCCGGAAGATGACTGGTTAGCCAGAGACGGGTAAGATTCCTCAAGGGAGGAACAACCTAAGACAGGCACAGTTGCAGGGGGGCCATCAGGTGAGAATTTGGGGATCAACAGAGGTGAGGCTCAGAACCTCACCCCCCCTGCTTTGAGAGAAATCTTCTGCATCCGTGGATGTCTTGCTGCCCTTGTCTAGCCTGGATTAATACTTAGTCCATAGGCACACACCTGATCATCTGATCATCTACATTTGCCTTCTTAAGCACTAAACTATGTTTTCTACCTTTATCTTGCATCTACCTACCACTTCAGCATTTTATTAAAAATAAAAATAATAATAACAATAGGAGAAATGTGGGATCAACATATAAATCAAGTACAAAAATCAAATGAATATTCATATTTGACCTGATTGTTTATAGGTCATATTGCATGATCAAAACCGAAAGTTTCTGTGATGACTGCCCTTGTACTGTTCACCATGTAAGAATTTATTCACTATGTAAGAATTCGTTCACCATGTAAGAACTTGTTCGTTATGCTTCAGAAGATTGGAGACTGACGAGAATTAGGCTTGAGATGGATTAATGATTGTATATTGAGCATTGACCCCCCTATACTGAATTTTATTGTTGTTAACAACCATTCGATCAATAAATATGAGAGATGCCCTCTCAAAAAAAAAAAATAAATAAATAAATAAATAAATAAATAAATAAATAAATAAATAGCTTTCAAAAAAAAAAATTCAACTCATTTTCTTAACAGTAAAACAGATTTGTGCAGCAGAACAATAGGGTGTACCCTTTTAGTCAACCTGGTCTAAAATGTATTAGTTTTATAATGCTTGCAGAAAGAAATAGCCCAATACGTCCATTGGAAGACTCTTCTACTTAGCTTTTCTCAGAGTACAACAAGAGCTATCCCATTTTCTGTCTCCTTAACATTACTTCTCCTCAGTTTAAGGAAAGAGTTTCCACTGGTACAAAGAGTAATCACAACAAGCCCTTGAATAAGGGTTTGATAATCCTAGAAGAATGTAGTATTATCGCATAGTTAGAATTTGAAATTTCTGCTCTACGGATCTCTGCTGGATCAAAGGGAAATTCTCCAGCATCCCTTTATTTCAAGGGAAATGATATTGCCTATCCTAGGGAGGACATGTCACAACTGGTTCCTCAGTCCTAAGGAAGATGTGTATCTGGCTGACATAAAAAGGCAGAGTGTGATGTACTAAAACCTATTCAACTTACTTGTGATCTTATGGCTTTAGTTTGCCTTAATTAGAATGAAATATTCAACATACAACTGTCTATCCTACTTTTAGAATGATCCTCTACAATGGACCATGTATGGAAGAAAAAAGAAAGAAAGAATTGAATAGTAATGTATGATATAGTCAAAGTTTTATTAATCAGATCTGAAAATAGTGAAATAAGTGACATAAATTTGAATTAGCAGTATCACAATATTCTGTCCAAACAGACAGCATTTTAACATTGTTAAGATACCAAATCACATTGCAGTGAAAATATTTTCAATATATAAATCTGACAAAAATCAGTAGCCCCACATATAAAGAGCTCCTGCTAATCAATAATAAAATGTTAACTAAACAAGTCCAATAAACATGAGCAAAAATACTTAAAAGGCTTTTCAAAGCACAGTATATTTAAGTGGCCCAAAAACATATGAAAGCATGCCTATATGTCATTGTTGCATAGGTAAAGCCAAATTAAACCATAGTCAGGTGTCACTACATAACACAAGAATGATCAAATTGAAAGAGTCTAAATGACCAGTGTGGGTAAGAATGTGGAACAACTGGAATTCTCACTGGTGCTGTGTGGTGCTGTTAAAATACATTTGTATATCTGCACTGGTAAATTGTTGCCACAATCTACTGAAGCTAAATATCATATATATATATATATATATACACACACATACACATATATATACATATATACACATGTATATATATGTATATGTATGTATGTATGTGTATATATATGTGTGTGTGTGTGTGTGTGTGTAAAATAACTTAGTCTTTCATGTCCTTTGTAAATCCAAGGTGCAGTGGTATCTAGGTCTACAGAAAGAAATTATGTAGTGTCTTTCTAGCTATGTAGCACAGAAATATGAGGAAAGGGTGTCTGTAAATATAGGGAAGAGGTTATAATCTGCAATTTTGAAATAAATTGGGATAGATGTATCCCAGAAGTGGGGCAGGATTTTAGAAAATATCTTTTAATCAACTTTTAAATCTACTTATGAACACATTTTTATTATTCTGATTCTCACTCAGAATTGACACTTTTATTCCATGTAGCACAATGTCCACAGAACAAGGAATGAGAGTAAACAATGAATTTCAATAATTATATACATCAATATTGGTTCATCAATGCATCAAGCAAAACATTTTCATTTTCCAAGTAGTATGCCAAGTAAAATGTACACCAGATGTGATGAGCAATGTTCTAAATTTTTAGTAATTTTAATTTTTACTGGTATTCCTTCAGTTTTCACAACTGTGAAGATGATTTTTATAGGCTCTCAAATGTTTCTGTTTCCTTATCTCAGGAAGAGATAAGTAATTCATTCTTTAGACTGAGGAATAACGTTTTTAAAAAGGGTACAAAGGATGGTTGACCTTTGAATTTCCATAGTTTCATTCATTTAATTTGTAAGGGGAATATAACAATTTAAAGAAAAACAGAGCTGAAGACACATCTAATCGAAAAGCACAACACTTCTAAATAAGTTTGGTATACCTGTCTATGAAAAATTCTACTTGTGGTCAGACAAGTCCTGACTTTGAAGCTACAACATTCTTTCTGATAAAGTGATGCAATAGCTTTTCTCCTCAGTGCTTCTGACGCATATTTGTCAAATAAAGTGGTATAAATTTAAAGTATGTAACATGATGATTTGACAAAGTGATACAGTAACTTCTAAGGGCCACCCTTACTAAGCAACAAAGCGATCTTAAGCATTTTAATGAGCTTGAGGGCCTCTGTCTGTGTCAGGGACAATAAATTAACAAGTTATGTTAAGTAGGTGAAATAAAAAGCAATGCAAAAGGAGGATATGCACATGATGGGTCACGTGCTCTCACTAGGGTATATAAGCACTCCTCTATCCATGCTGACATTCACTCTCAGGATCTTGCCTTGAACAGCAAACCAAACTCAACACCCCTGACACCATGAGCTACTGCGGCGGCTACTACGGAGGCCTGGGCTACGGCTATGGCTATGGCCTCGGTGGCCTGGGCTATGGCTGTGGCTATGGCGGCTACGGATATGGACCTTTCTATGGAGGCTACGGATATGGCTGCTATCGTCCATGGAATTATGGAAGATACTGGTCTGGCTGCTGCTGAAATCCTGCCCTGGAAGCCCAACATCTGAGGCTGTAAGCTAGTAAAGAAATTACCCAAAATTTGAACCAGAGAAGATTACCCAGGAACAGGCCAAGATACAAAAAATAATACTAATAGTTCACATCTTCTATTTGTAGGAAGATTTACCATATTACATTTGCCTGCTTCATGTCTCCTGGTGTCCCCTATTTGTACTTTCATTACTATGGCATTTCTCTGTGACCTTTGCAATAAATTATTCTGATTGAAATGGCAGAAAATGGCTGTTATTATTTGTTTATTTTATTGACTTGTACTCTCCTTTTCATCATGTGTTTCTCATCTTGAGTTCTTCCAAAACAGGTGTCCTGAAGTTCGGGTTACCTGTCCCCACAATTAGCACAGCAAAATTAATACAGAGTTTATGAGAATTAGTCCACTTTCAACTTGAATCACCTCATTTTTTTTAGTGGTGCTTGTGTGATTTAATAACTTTAACCTATTAACATTTTGTGTAGCTGGGTCTGTAAAAAATCAGTAGTAAACAATGCTATATTTCATGGTTTTTAAGTTATATGATAGTATTTTTATTTGAAAATTCAGATATTTTTAATAAACATAAGAATTTATTTTTGCAATAAAAAAATTTGGCCTGCCCTTAAGTCAATTTAGTTATAATATATTTATTTCACAATGCCAGAAGATATTAATAGCTCAGTGACTCCACTGGAGGAACATACTACATAAGATTTGACAATGTACAACAGTAACTATTCTATATTCTATATTCTTTACTAGCATTTCTCCAAAATTTGGTGAAAGGCCTTCTGTAACTATGAAGACTAATAATCAAGACATCTCCTTGTAGAAGAGTTTGATACTCCTAAAATAACATAGCATCATCATATTATTTTAATTCTATATTTCTGTTTTTATGGGTGTCTGGTGGCTCTAAGGAAAATACTCCAGCACTTTTTTTACTCTCAGGGAAAATTTACAGCCCATTTTAGGAAGGACCTGACAGAGAAGATACATCAATTTGAAAACTAGTGTATATCTCGCAGAGATAAATATCTAGAGTGTGATGTAGTAAAGCCTGTTTGACTTATTTGTGATTTCATAGCTTTATCTTGACTTAATGAGAATTAAATATTCAAATTATCAACTGCCTATTCTATTTCAAGAATGAACCACTCTGGAAAGCAAAAATTGAGGGAATTTTCCTCCCACAAACTGTATCTACAACGTCTTTTAAAGGGATGCTCTAAGTTGAAGTGCTCCTAAGGCTAAATAGCTTTCACCAAAGAAAATAAAACCATGGTAAAGGAAGTAGACAAATTAATTACTAAGCAAATGCTAAATTAAATCAGCTACCTAAAAAGTCAGTCAAGGGATACACAATGAGTATAGAATATGAAACCTTATATATAAAGAGTGGAGGAGGAATAAGAATAAGGAAGAAGAAAGAACATTTAGATTGTGTTTGAAATAGCATAATAAGTGAGTTAAGTTAAACTGTTAGACAGTAAGGAAGCTGTCCTTGAACCTTTGGCAACCACAAATCTAAAGCCTGCAATAAGCACATATCTAGTGATATTCACTGTAAATGTAAATGAACTGAATGCACCAATCAAAAGACATAGAGTTACAGGATGAATAACAAAACAAGACCTATCTATATGCTGTATACTAGAGACTCACTTCAAACCTAAATCCATACACAGACTAAAAGTGAAGGGATGGACAAAGATATTTCATGCAAATAATAGGGAGAAAAATGCAGGAGTTGCTGAGTGCTTATATCAGACAAATAGATCTCAAAACAAAGAAAAAAACAAGAGACAAACATGGACATTACATAATGATGAAGGGTCACTCCAACAAGAGGATATAACCATTACAAATATCTATGCAACCAACTCAGGAGCACCTAAAAATATGAAACAAATACTAACAGAAGTCCATGAGGAAATAGAATACAATGCATTCATTTTAGGAGACTTCAACACACCACTCACTCCAAAAGACAGATCAACGAGAGAGAAAATAAGTAAGTCGATAGAGGTATTGAACAATGCATTAGAAAAGATAGACCTCAGAGACATCTACAGAACACTTCACCAAAAAAACAACAGAATACACATTCTTCACACGTGCACATGGAATGTTTTAAAGAACAGATCACATACTAGGCCACAAAAAGAACCTCAGTAAATTCAAAAAGATTGAAATTGTGCCAACCCGCTTCTAAGACCGCAAAGGTACGAAACTAGAAATAAATTATGCAAAGAAAACAAAAAAGCCCACAAACACATGGAGGAAGGCTTAGCAACATGGTCCTAAATAATCAATGGATCAATGACCAAACTAAAACAGAGATCAAGCAATATATGGAGACAAATGAAAATAATAACTCAACTCCATAAATCCTGTGGGATGCAGGATTTATATATATATTCTCAGAGGAATATATATTGCAGTACAGGCTTACCTCAAGAAAGAAGAACAATCCCAAATGAACAGTCTAAACTCACAATTAATGAAACTAGGAAAAGAAGAACAAATGAGGCCCAAAGCGAGTAGAAGGGTCATAATAAAGATCAGAGAAGAGATAAATAAAATTGAGAAGAATAAAACAATAGAAAGTATAAATGAAACCAGGAGCTGGTTCTTTGAGAAAATAAAAAAAAATAGGTAAACCCCCAACCAAATTTACAAGAAAAAAAGAGAGTGTACACACATAAACAGAATCAGGAATGAGAAAGGAAAAATGACTACAGACACCACAGAAATACAAAGATTTATTAAAGAATACCACAAAAAGTTACATGCTAATAAACTGGATAACCTAGAAGAAATGGACAACTTTCTAGGAAAATACAACCTTCCAAGACTGACCCAGGAGAAACAGAAAATCTTCACAGACCAGTTATCAGCAATGAATTGGTAATAAGAAAACAACTAAGAACAAAATCCCTGGTCCAGATGGCTTCACCAGTGAATTTTATCAAACATTTAGAGAAGACCTAATACCCATCCTCCTGAGTTTTCCAAAAAGTAGAAGAGAAGGGAATACTTCCAACTCATTCTCTGAGGGCAGGATTACTGTAATATCAAAATCAGACAAAACACCACAAAAAAATAAAATTACAGATCAATATCCCAGATGAACATAAATGCAGAAATACTCAATAAAATATTAGAAAACCAAATTCAAAAATACATAAAAAACATCATCCATCATGACCAAGTGGGATTTATTCCAGGTATGCAAGGATGGTACAATATTCAAAAATCCATCAACATTATACACCATATCAACAAAAAGGACAAAAGCCACATGATCATCTCCACAGATACTGAAAAAGCATTCAACAAAATTCAACATCCATTCATGATAAAAACTCTCAACAAAATGGGTATAGAAGGCAAGTACCTCAACAAAATAAAGGCTATATATGACAAATTGACAGTCAACATCATACTTAACAGTAAAAAGCTGAAAGCTTTTCCTCTAAGATTGGGAACAAGACAAGGATGCCCACTCTCCCCACTTTTATTCAACATAGTATTGGAGGTCCTAGCCATGGAAATCAGACAACACAAAGAAACAAAAGGAATCCAGATTGGTAAGGAAGAAGTTAAACTGTCAATGTTTGCAGGTGACACGATATTTTACATTTAAAAACCCTAAAGAATCCACCCCAAAGCTACTAGAGCTAGTAACTTAATTCAGCAAAGTGAAAGGATACAAAATTAATACACAGAAATAAGTTGCCTTCTTATATACTAAAGATGAAGAAGGAGAAAGAGGAATCAGGAAAACAACCCTATTTATTACTGCATTAAAAAGAATAAAATACCTAAGAATAAACCTAGCCAAGGAGGTGAAAGACTCTGAAAACTACATATACTCTGAAACTACATATACTCTGAAAACTCTATATACTCTGAAATCTACAAGACACTCATAAGAGAGGTTAAAGAAGACACCAATAAATGGAAATACATCCCTTGCTCATGGATAAGAAGAATAAATATTGTGAAATGGCCATCTGGCCTAAGCAATCTACATATTCAGTGCAATCCCTATCAAAATTCCAAGAGCATTCTTCAGTGAACTCGAACAAATAGCTCTAAAATTCTTATGGAAACCACAAAAGACCCCAAGAAGTCAAAACAATTCTGAGAAGGAGGAACAAAGCTGGAGTGATTATGCTTACTAACTTCAAGTTCTATTACATAACCAAAATAATCAAAAAAATTTGGTTACTGCCACAAGAACAGACCCATAGATCAATGAAACAGAATAAAGAGCTAAATATAAACCCACACATATATGGGCAATTAATAAACAAGAAAGGATACTTGGATATACAACGGGGAGATGACAGCTTCTTGAACAACTTGTGTTGGCAAAACTGGACAGCTACATGTGAGAGAATTAAACTGGATTATTGTCTAACTACCTACATAAAAGTAAACTGGAAATGAATCAAAGACCTGAATGTAACTCATGAAGACAAAACTCATAAAAGAAAACATAGGCCAAAATCTCATAAATATGAACATGAGTAACCATCACAGAACAAAAAGGCATCTTACCATATGAGAGAATATATCTATAAATGACTTATCTGGTAAGGGATTAATCTCCAAAATGTATAAAGAGCTCACATGCCTCTCAACAACAATACACGAATAACACAATTGAAAAATGGGCTGAGGATCTGAACAGACATTTCTCAAGAGAAGAAATTCAGATGGCCAACAGGCATAGGAAAAGATGCCCCATATCGCTACTTATCAGGGAAATGCAAATTAAAACCACAATGAGATATCACCTCACACCAGTTAGGATGGCCAACATCTAAAAGAGAAGCAACAACAAATGCTGATGAGGATGTGGAGAAAGGGGAACCCTCCTACACTGCTGGTGGGAATGTAAATTAGTTCAACCATTGTGAAAAGCAATATGGAGGTTCCTCAAAAACCTAAAAATAGAAATAACATTTGACCCAGGAATTCCACTCCTAGAAACTTACCCAAAGAAAACAAGATCCCTGATTCAAAAGACATATACACCCATATGCTTATCACAGCATTGTTTGCTATAGCCAAGATATGGAAGAAACCTGTGTCCATCAGTAGATGAATGGATAAAGAAGAGGTGGTACATATACACAATGGAATATTATTCAGCCATAAAAAGAAAAGAAATCTTACCTTTTGTAACAACATGGATTGAGCTAGAGGGTATTATGCTCAGTGAAATAAGCCAGGGGGAGAAAGACAAGTATCAAATGACTTCACTCATTTATGGAGTATAATATCAAAGCAAAACTGAAGGAACAAAATAGCAGCAGACTCATAGACTTCAAGAAGGGACTAGCAGTTACCAGAGGGAAGGTGTTGGAGAGGGTGGGTAGGGAGGGAAGGAGGAGGGGATTAAGGACATTATAACACACAATATAGGTAGACCACAGAGAATGTAGTAGAAGACAAGACACTTACAGAGAAGACAACTAATGACTGTATAGCATCTTAGTACACTTATGGACAGTGATTGCAGTGGGGTTGGAGTGGGGACTTGATAATATGGGTGAATGTTGAAACCACAATTTTGCTCATGTGAAATCTTCCTAAGATTGTATATCAATGATAGCTCAATTTTTAAAAAATGAATTAGTAAAATCATAAGCGGTTTTTATGATGATTCATTAAACTGTGGATTGCTATAAAGAATCATATGAACTGTCAAAATTCACACAAGAAGGAATAGACTTTCTTAATAGGACTATATCTATTAAAGAAACTGAATCAATAATTAATACCTTTCTAAAACATGAAGCAACAGACAAAAATGGGTCCCAGAAAATTCTACAAAACATTAAGGAATAGTAAGTTATATAAATTCTTTATAATCACTTCCAGAAGAAACAAGCAGAAGGAATACTTTCTCTTTCTATGAGGCCAGCAGTACCTTGATACCAAAAATCAGAAAAAGATGTTACAAGAAAAGAAAACTACAGACCAATAACTAAATGAACATACATGTAAAATTTCTCAGCAAAATATTAGCAAATTTAATCTAGCTTTGTATAAAAATAATTATGCACCATGACCACGTGGGATTTATCTCAATTTATGTCAGCAGTGATTGCAGAGTAATTTATAGCTTTAAATGCATATATTAGAAAAAAAGAAAATTATAAAATCAACAATTAAGCTTTTGACTTAAAAGCTAGTAGAAGTACAATCTTTAACATATATAGGAGGAAAGGAAAGGAAATTATAAAAGAAGAAATCAATAAAATAGAAAAGAGATGAGGAAGAATGAGATCAGTGAACTAAAACATGCTTCTTTGGGAGCAATAATACAGAAAAATCTTTTCTAAATTGATAATTAAAAAGAATGAAATTTTACATTTCCAATAAATGGAATAAAAGCAATGACATCACCATAGATCTTACAGACATAATAGGGATACAGGTGAGTAATTTTGCAACTATAAATTCAACAACTTAGATAAAATGGAAAAAATTTAGGAAAGACACACAATCAAAACTAGCACAAAAAAATGTGAAATCTAAGTAGCTGTCTTAAAAATATACTCATATTTTAAAAACCTTCACACACACATACATGCATGCACACACCAAACACCCAGGCCAAGATGGCTTAAATGATAAACTATATAAAACATTATATTTAAAAATATCTGTCTTATATTTATTAGAGGAGGGGGAACATTTTTCCATGACAACATATGAAACCATTATTACCAGGGATGTTGTAAGAAATATTTGCATAATGTCTTTGTCAAATGTAATTAAACTAGGAATTCAAAGTTTTTTTGTGATTTGCCAATCAATATATTTCACCATATTAACAGACTAAATAGGCAAAAGATGCATGTTGCAATACCAACCAATGCAGAAAAAACATTTGAAAAAATTAATTAATATTAATATTACCCAGAGGTAGTCACTATTCTTACTTCTATCACTGATAATTAGTTTGGTCTGTTTTTGAACTTCCTATAACTTCATATAAATAAAACATATTGTCTATATTTGGTACCAGTGTACATAATATGTACCATATTTGACACAAAATATTTTGTTCACTGGCTTAAGTTCCTGTGTTTCAAACTGCCAAAATAAATACATTGATACCCATTTGCACAAGTTAATCATTAAGAAATGTTATGCAAAATTACAGTGGTGTCCATCACAATCCTAGAGCATCAAATACTATCAAGAATCAGATTTGTGTGCAGGAATCTTGCAGTTTCACTGAAAAACCCTTCAAATTTACCTTTCTGAGAGTTGGTTTAATTTGGGATAGCTAAAATAGAAATTAGAAGGTTTGATCTATAAATTGGTTTATCCATTAAATGGGATAATTTATGCAATTACCTAGCACAGACCCAATACACATTTTAGTTAAGGAGGAATCATTTCCCTCTTTTCTTTCTGTTTGTTCAGAGGGAATGATCACCAACTTGTCTACTCATCACTGTTTGGAAGTGTCAAGTTAGCACTTCTTAATGGACTGACTTTTTCACTGCATGGAGGAAAGTCTAGACACTACACCAAGGTCTTGCCTCTGTTTGCCTTCAGAAAGCCTGCGGCTGGTGACTGGGAAGGTGATTGCTAGTCTCGTGCTGATTGACAAAGTGTAATCCGAGGCAGATCCTTTATCGTTAATAGGCTTACCGCCATCAAGAGTAGTAAATGAAAGACTAGTAATTAGTTTCTTTATATTTTATTACCATTCCCTTTAATATTGTTAATAACTAATCATTAATTAAGAATATTAACAAATGAATGTGATCAAGCTGAGAGGTCATTACCAGGAGCTTCACTGAAAGTCAAGTAAGCTACCAGGATTGAGACAATATTATTCAACATTCATTAGGGCCAGACATGTGACTGGCATGATGTTATTCTAACCCTAAGCACCACTTCTGGTAACTGGGATTCTGCCAGAGTCAGATACACTCAAAAGACTTACTGAGACAGACTTCAAAATGAGGTGATCTTTGCTGTGGGAATCCAGGATTATCAGGTGTTATCAACCAGCTGCACACAGAGTTTCTTATCTGTGAGTGTAAAGAAGTCAGAATATGTGATATAGCAGTGATCTGTCTAGAGGCACATGCTAAAATGTAGACTACCAGGCAGAGAAAACTGCACTAGAAAATAGAATATTTGATAGTGCTATTGTTTTTGCAAATGACCTGGGTAAACCATTGAATTTTCCTAAAATGAGACTTATATTTAGATCAATGTAGAGCATAGTAAATCTTGGAGGAGCTGCATGCAAAAATTATTTTACACAATGCTCACTGGAAAAAACTGTAGCCATGCTTTGTCTGTTTTTGCCACATCAATGATCAAATAGCCACAACTACAGCATTTTCTCTTCTTCTCTGTCTCAAACACACATACACACAAAAGATGCAAATGTTGTAGAGAAAATAATATATATGATAAGCACTACATATTGTGAAAGCTATTAGCTTTATTGGAAGCAAAATTAGAATATTTCCTACATGAAAGTCATTAACATTATATATAAACAAACATTGGAGAATAACAAAATATCAAAGTATATTTTTGCCTGTAATTGGAGGGTCATTTCACCAGTAAATGCATTTATGACCCATAGTAGGCAAAGATTAGGTGGTCATTTTGGGCAGGCTGGGCTACAGGTGTAGCTACAACTGTGGATATGGCTGCTGCCCTCTCTATGGCTGTGGCTAAGGATATGCCTCCGGCTTTGGCTACTAGTATTCAGGATGCCATGGGAGACCCTTACCCTCTACACCTGGACATGGGGATTTACTAATTCAGAACCCCACAGGTGCTGAGCCTTTTCTTTGGGCGATGATTAGCCTGCATCATGGAAGTCTAGGATAGCCTGTTGTTGACCTATAATCTAATCTATAAATTCCCTGAATTTAGCACATGAAGTGGGGAGTGACAAATTTCACTTGTGACCTCACAGTTCTGCTTTCATCAGAATGACAGTGTCACAGAAAATGCTTTGATGACTTTCATGCTGGAGCTTGTTTCTCTGTTCTCCTGACAAACTTGTTCAATCCAAACAGCAACCCTGGCTTTTATGTCAATCATTTGATATCCTGTTTCTTGCTGACATTTTTTGGTTTCAGTCGGCCAAAAAGGTAACAATTGTTTCCTTAGTGAAATATATTCCCTTACTATTTCTAGGTCAGCCTTTTGACCAATTCCATTGTCAATGAAAGTAATTTATTTCTTGTACACTTCAGTTTCCTCCTCCACTATTTAGGGCATATTTGATATGCAGTGTAACTCTCAACATGAAATGCATTACTTATAAATTAAGTTAAACATTGTGTGACACATGGTAAATAATAAATATAATAACTTCCAACTTTCATATTCATGAATCTCTTAAAATAAATGAATATTGTTATATCCTTCTGTACTTTCAATCCCTTTTTAAGAAAACATTTTAATGAAAGAAAGAACTTAAGGAACATTTTTACAATCTATTCCTAAAGTAGTAGATTATAAAACTATTTAGCCTGCATGGTGGACCAAAATAATTAGATAACACCGGCATTTCAAATACAGCATTTCAGGGTCTCACAATGCAGTTAATCCAGGGGTTGGTCAAGTCTGTGGTCCCATCTGAGTCTCAACTGAGCAAAGGTTTGCTCCCAAGCTCACCTACTTGGCAGAATTCAGTTCACTGTATATAACTGAGCGGCTCAGCATTGAATTTGGTTGGAGACCTTTGCAGGCTGCCTCCTGGAGGTGACCCGCAGGTCCAAGAGGCTGCTCATAGATCCTTTCCATGTGAGTTTACAAATATGGTTGCTTGCTTCCTCAAAGCCAGGACAGGAGGATGACAAACTTTAAGATGAATTCTGCAATCCTTACAATTTTATGCAACATAATCACATACACATAATCAGGCATATTTCATTATCTTTTCTGTGTTCTATTTGTTAGAAGTTAAGTCACAAGTCTTTCCCACACTCATAGAGGAGGTAGAGGAGGGGAATCTCACAGGGTCCTGACACAAGAGGCAGGAATTGCAGAAGCACCTTAATAATCTGCCACTCTGATACCAATTTTGTGCATCCTCCCTAATAGGAATTAGGCAGATTTCCTTCACTTGTAATACTCCACAATTCGTTGCACATTCAGGTTATTTTGTCTCTGAAAATTTGGTAGAATTTCGCTGAGAAGTTATCTAGATCTGGAGTATTCTGTTGAGTATTTTCTTAATAATTTTCTCTATTTGTTCTAAGGAAATTATCTCATTGTAATTTCTAAATGTAGTTTTAGATGTCAATTTTGATAATTTGTATTCGCCTAGGAAATCATACATTGCATCTAGGTTTTCAAATTTGTATGCACAAAATCTGCAAAGCAGATTCACGTAACATTCAAAATTGTTTCCATGTTTATCTCTCCTATATTTATTTTGTGTATGCTTTTTGTGTTTTTTCCTTGATAAAATGAGAAAGTGTTTTACAAATTCATCTTTTCAAATAATTGCACTTGAGTCATTTTAAAGCCGGTTGTGTTTTTTTTCAGTTCTTTACTTCATTAATTTCTGGTTGTCTATCTATTGCTTCCTTTTTTACACATTCTTGCATTTACTTAGTTCTTCTTCATGAAGTTTTTAGTAACTGGGATATTAATTATTTATATTATTTTTTTCATTTTTGCAGACAAAGGTCTTTAGTTCTATGAATTTTTCTTTAATTGCTGCTTGAAATATTTTTATAGATTCTATTAAGTACTATATTCACTGTCATTATTTACTTTGAAATTCTATAATTTCATATTACATTTTCTTTCTCACCTGAGAGTTGTTTAACTATAGATTTAGTTTCCAGATGGAGGGGATTTTCTGTTCCTTGTTTGTTAGCAATTTCTAGCTTTATTGAATAGCAATCAAAGTGTTTTCTGCTGGATTTTTACTTTAAAAATTTACTAATTTTTTCTTTGTGATTTAATATATGTTCTTTGTGTATTTTCTGAGGAGGTTTAAACCTTATTCTTTACTATCAGTATAAGGGTGGATATATACCCATAAGTGTTACCTTGTTAATTATACTATCTAGGTGTTCTCTTATTCTCTCCAATTTATCTGTTTTCTCTGAGTGATACATTCATATTGGTAATTTGTATTCTCTCATATTCTTGATCAGTCTGTGTAGAATCTATCAATTTGATTTATCTGTTCAAAGTAGCATCTTTAGATATTGATTTTCTCTAGTTTGTCCATTTTATATTGAATTGATGACACCTGTCTTTACTTTTCCTTCATTCTTCTTACTTCATGTTTAATCTCCTCTTCCTTTCTAACTTTTTCAAGAAGTCTAGAGCATTGATTTTTTTAAATGTCCTTCTTATCCTAACACAAATATTTAAAATTATAAATTTCCTTCTGTCTTGCAAATGGGTTTCAGCCCTGGGCAAGGTTGCTATGGATTCAGTGTGACCAAAGAAATTGACAGCAAAACGTTCTTTGGGGTGAAAGGCTTATACCCAACTTTATTTCCAAGTGGCAGGTCAGTTACTAGAATCCCATTCACTCAGAGCAAGTCTGTATGCAGCAAGCCAGTCTCTGCATCTGGGCCCTCTGTCTGCACAGCTGTCCTCTGGGCTTCTCTGCACAGTTGTTCCGCACTGCCACCACTCTAGCCTCTGCTCTGCTCTTCTGCAGCCTTGTAGCCCTGCCACTGTGTCATGCCCAAAGCACTTGGTGGAGCTCTTTATATAGAGTCAACAGCCATGTATTGCCCACAGGTGTGCATTGAGCTAGTCAACCACGGCCAGGTGAGAATCCTGGCCACAAGAACTCTCATTTTATCCACACTCCACCCCTTCAGGATTCTCTTCTCTCAATCCATCTGCCCTTAGTCCTCTGCAATGGTCCCTGTGCAAGGAAGTTTGAACATAGTTCTCCAGTCTCTCCAGCAAAAAGTCTTGCAGAAACACAGGCCAGACTTGTGGCTGTCTCTGACCTCTGCCTCTTTGATCTTAATGGCTGGAACTGCTGTTCTAGTTTCAGTTGTTGCCATACCTCCCATCTACTCCTGCCTGTATCAAATTAACCCACATCTGGGTCCTTGTAACCCTCATGAGGCCCCTCAAATTCCTCCTGTGAGTAACATCTTATTTCTTTCTGGGTTCTCGTTGCTTCAGCTACTATACATGTCACCTCACATTTTGTAATCACTGCCTCAGGGCAGGCTGCACTGTCAGGGAAGACAGCTTTCCCATCTGATCCTGACAGAACAATTCCATCCACCCCTAAGTCCCACAGCCCCCGGCTCAGCCTGAGTATAGGGGCGGTCCATAGAGTGCTCCACGCCCTGGGGAGGGGGCTGCTCCTCTCCCTGGGGAACTTTCAGCTGCTGGGTCTTTATTTTCTTTACAACCACTAGGCATGCTTTCAGTACAGGAAGCGCGGATGCCTCCAGCACCATCACTTCATCCTTCCCCAGCTCCTCCATTTCTGGGGCTGATGGCACCTTTCTCTCCACTCCCCCAAGTGCCTCCTCTGTTACTGTGCCTCACAACAATGCCAGCTCAGTCTTCAGAAGGTGTCTTACCTTCAGCTCAATGCTGCACAGTTGATGCTCTCATGCCACCTCCACCTGTGCTGCCCTCAGTTCATCTTTTTCCTTGATGGCCTCTTCCTCCTTCAGAACATCTGGAAGTGCTGCCATCTCATCTCCAATCTCGTGCCGCCTCCTCTTGCATCAAGGCCATTTCCCTCCTCAGGGAATCCACAGAAGTTTGCAGCTCGCGGTCTCATGCTGCCATTTCTTGGGTCTCCTCTGTAGACCTTTTTAAGACTGTGAGAAACAGCCAACCACAGTCCCTGCTGCCTCACAGGCACTCTGCTTCTCAAAGGATCTGCTTACTCTACCAAGGGCTACCCCTACAGCCTCAGGTGTCACCTCCACTTGCCTCCAGTCCTGGGTTGGGGCCAAGTCCTCTAGAAGGCAAGACACCTCAGACCACATACCCATTGGGGTACGATCCACTGTCTCCCCATTCACAAGGGCAGCCCGCGGAAGCACCCCTCCCATAAGGGCAGCTTGTCTTTTTCCTTGGTCAACAGTGAATCCTGCCAGCTTTCACCAATTGTCTTGTCAATGGTTTTCAGCCCTGGCCAAGTTCACTATGGATTCAGTGTGACCAAATAAATTGACAGCAGAACGTTCTTTGGGGTGAAATGGTTATACCCAACTTCATTTCCAGGTGGCAGGTCAGTCACTAGAATCCCATTCACTCAGAGAGAGTCTGCATGCAACAAGCCTGTCTCTGCCTCTGGGCCCCTCTGTCCACACAGCTGTCCTCTGGGCCTCTCTGCACAGTCATCCCACACAGCCATTCTCTGGGCCTCTTTCCTCAGTGCTGCCACCACCCCAGCCTCTGCTCTGCTCTCCTGCAGCCTTGCAGCCCTGCCACTGTGTCACACCCAGAGCACTGGGCAGGGCTCTTTATATAGAGTCAATAGCCATGTATTGCCCACAGGTGTGCAGTGAACTAGTTAACCAGGGCCAAGTGAGAATCCTGGCCAGAGGAACTCTCATTTTATCCATACCTTTTAATCACATCTTCAGTGACAATCATACATGTTGCATTCTTTATTAATCTGTTCAAAATATTTTTTAATTTCCCATGTGATTTCTCTTTTGATTCACATGTTATTTAAACATGCAGAAAGACTCTATCCTCACATATCTGACACTCCCCTACCCTCTCCAAGAGACAGCTTGGCAGTGAGGGAGACAGGTAAGGATTCTTACCATGCCACTATCCCACCAAAGGTATACAGCAGATGGGCTGGCAAAACTCCTTCTGCACTTGCAGACAGCAAAGGCAGGGGCCTGGGGTACAACCGGTAGCACAATAAAACAAATGGACCAAAATAACACTGCCAACAACTCTGGAAATTATGAATGATAGCCCATAAGACCCATGTGCTAAACTTAGGGTGACTACCTGCCTTTTAAAAACACTTAAATAGGATGAAGCTGCTCCTAATACAAAAAATTTCTATCATACCATTATACCAAGAAACAATAAAATTACAATTTAAATGAGAAAAGATAAACAATTGACCCTACACTAAGTTAATCAGATGTTCAAATTTTCTGACACAGGTTTTAAAGTAGCCATCATAAAAAATGGTTCAATGATCAAATTCTCTTGAAACAAATAGGCTGATAGTGAAAGGATGGGAATATATATTAAACAAACAGCAACTATTAGAAAGCTGGAGCAGATATAATATTAGACTAAATAGACATTTAAATAAAGAATTCTAAAAGAGATAAGGAGGGACATTTTGCAATGATAAACTGGGCAATCTATCAGGAAGATACAACATACAACATATCTACCTATGTGAAATCCATATGTACCTAACAGAGCACCAAAATACATAAATCAAAAGTTGACAAGAGAGACTGCAATAATAATCATTGAAGACTTCAATATCCCACTTTGCATAATGCATAAAACAACTGTATAGATTTTAATATAGACTTGAAAAGCCCTATAAACCAACTAGATCTAACACATTTCTAGATAATATTTTATCTAACTACAAGAGAATACATATTTCTCTCAAATACATGCATCCAGTGTTCTCCAAGATACATCATATGCTTGACCAAAAACAAGAGCCAATGAATTTTTAAAACTTGAAATCATACATAGTCCCATGTGTTGTCTGTCTTCCACTGATGGAAGAAGACATATCTGCATAATTCTCTCCTCTGTTTGCTTCCAGAAAACATACATTTGGAGTAGGTTAGCATTTTGGCCTGCCTCATACTTTGAGCTCTGATCAGAAAGGAATTTTTTATGGAGCCATTCTCAGGCTGAGGTACATGAAATTCTAATATTAGTTACTAAAATGTTCATAGATATTATTGATTTTATTTTTATCATTGATATTGTCAAAATGTAAAAGATGGAGTGAATTAAGAGAAGTTATTTAAACAACTTGCTGAATATCACCCAGACAACCAGGACCAGGGATACATTTTGCAGCCTATATTTTGGTCAGATTTTTATTTGTATAATTTGTATGTGTCTACCCAATCAACTGCTTTGTTATGAATGATAACAGGTCCCTTTCCAAGAGATGAGCAGAGACTGACCCTTTGAAAATTTTACTGTAACAGACCTCAAATTTTATATCTTCCTGTGATAATTTGAGAATCTAAGAAACTCATTTGTGCAACTACAATGCATAAGATGAGATAAAAAACACTGTCAATAAGTAAAAAGCCAACAGCAATAATATAGGGTTTTCAAATACCAAGTATCAAGAAAGACTGCAATGCTGAAGAAATAAAATGAAGTGGTAAGGAGCAGGGTACACCTTTGCTATTGTCTTTACTCAAACTTTGGAAATACCAAAGATAAGGATTTGCTTAGACCATGCTTTATAAGGCAGCCCTGGATCTGTTCAGGAAAACACATATTACAAAAGCATTGGTTGAAATAACCATTCAACCACACATCTGAATTATCAACTATTGATAGCCAAAGGATCAACAATCACACACAAACATACACACACACACACACACACACACACACACACACACACACACACACACACATGAAATCTAGGTAAATAAATATACATGAAAGTGTTGTAGGAATGCAAAAGAAACTACCTTTCATGAAAAATGAATTTAGACATTTTCACAAATGGATATGGTTAAGAGTGTTTCTATTCAATCATATAATAGTGACACAAGACCAAATGAGTATTTTTTCAAATTGTTGAAAACTTAGGCAATTTCAATCAAAAAGTTCTGATGTTACATAGTAGTATAAGATTTGGCTGTCCTTGGTTGAACTGATAATAACATTATTATTAGAAATAATGCAGGAGTTACACATAGTATTTCATAAAAAAAAGTCCTCAACAGATCAGCAATATGGAATTCCTCAGAAGAAGCCAGAAGACCAGTATCTTCCGCAGCAACATGGACAGTAACATGCACATCCACAGCCTCCACAGCCACAGCCCAGGCCACCAGAGTAATTGATGTAGAAACTCATGGTGTGAAGAGAAAGTTCAGTTGAAGAACAGAGTTAATTCCTAGGATTTTAAGTGTATAATCTTCACAGGCATTACCAACTGAGGGGTATGTGGGGCAAACCACAGACATGGTCAGATTCACGTTTCAAACTAATTGATATTAAAAGCATCTCAAGAATTCCTCATAAGCAGTGCATCCCAAGCAACTTTGTTGCGTGTCAGGATGCCTGTAATGAAATCATGTGTGTCTAATTAAAGATTTTTCTTCAACTTTGGTGGCTTGTTTATCCTAGATGTGATGTCTACACTATATGACTAGCTACCATGAGATCCTATAACCCACTCAGGTCTCACCTCTTCAAAGCTTTTATTTTCCTTCAATAAGATATTCCTTCCTATTTCCTTATGTGAAGCTTTGAGAACAAAAGTGTGGCTTCACAGAGGTAGAGAAGGATTGAAAGATGTGGAGAAGACATGGTAGACGGCCAGTGGGAGACACAGAGAAGACATGGCAGTATTCCACTATAAATCCTTGAATGGTTAATGTGCTTTGTTATTTTTCTGTGATTAACATTATTCACTTTGATTTATATTATATGTATCTGCCATCTATCATTTTGCATATGATCAAAAGCCATGGCAGAGTCCCTGGAGTTTAAACCCATGAACTTTGGTTATACAGCGATAGAAGGACTTATTCTATTAGTAATTAGAACTTCAAAATCTATTCCAGAAACTCTCTAAGATTTATTGACAGCATGTGCCTCCTGTTTTGACTCAATGAAATAGGCACGCCTCTTTTGATATTCTTTCCCAAAATGTAAAACCTCAACTTTGAAGAAAATAGCCAAATCCAAATTGAGAAACATACTACAAAACATTGGGCTCTTTAAAACTGTCAATGACATGAAAGTTACAGAAAAACTGAGAAACTGCAATCAATTGGAAGAGACCAAAATGATAAAGACAACAAAATGCCATGTATGATCTCGGATTGCATCCTGTTTACAGAAAAAAGGAGACTAGTGGGAAAATACGGCACAATCCAAATAAAGTGTGCAGATTAGTTAAGAATATTGCACAAAGTTAATTTCTTTATTTTTATCATTATACTTGGCTATGAAAGATTAACATAGTTATAACAGGGTGATGGGTAAATTGGAGCATTCGATATGTTTCTTCAACTTTTGGTAACTCTAAAATTGTTTAAAAATAAAATATAAAGAGGAATTTTAAAATGCTACTTGACTGGGTTACTTTGGTCATTTATTAATTATTTTGTACATCAGACTTTCAAGGATCAGTGTTGTTGGGCACTGTTATAAGCCCTGGGGATGCAGCTGTGAACAGAACAGGCAAAATTCCTGTCATTAAGGGGCTTATATTTTAGATGGAGCGAGGGCAGATATTCAGCAAACATTTGAAAACAAATACTGAAAATAAGTGAAATATTTATATTTAAATAAAAAATCAGGGTGAGGTAAGGTAAATTTTTAAAGCATACTACCGAGCGGGTGGTTAGGGAAAGCCTCTTTGAGAGGAACAAGGGAAGAGATGTTCTAGCCATTTCTGCTATTACTTTCAGAGGATCATAAATTAAAGGCAGAGGCTCTAATTTGGAAACAAACTTGGTACACCTGAGGAGCTGGAAGAACATTGATTTCTGTGCGCTGTAAAGAGAGGAAAGGGTTATAAGACGCACGCATAGATGTAATCAGGGCTGAAACAAGGCGGACAGTAAAGGCTGTGCTAGAGCTTTAGATTGCCAGATATAGCAAACAAAAATACCACACACGCAGAAAATTTTATTTTCAGATAAACATTTTTTTGTGTGTACACATATCCCATGTAATATTTGGGAAATTCAATATTCTGAATTTCAGTATCCTGAAATTCAAATCTCACTGGGTGTCTCGTATATTCTAGAAACCTTAATGTGGAAAGGCGTTTAAGGAAAAACCAGTGGGAGGGTCTGGATCTGATTTATGTCTTACATGCTTTAAGATCAAGAAAAAGAGAAGGGAAGGATTTGCGAGTTTGAAGAATCATGAACTTGGTTTTGTTTTGTTAAATTTTTCATGGTCATTAACAATCTAAGGAGATTTTAAGTGGTCCTTTGGGTAGGTATCAGAATTGGAAATGTGAATTGGAATTAATTGGCTAAATAATGCACCCAAAGTCATCCATCTAAAGAGAGTTTAAATAAAAACTATAAGAGGGGAAGGCACTGAGCTGGGCACCCTCACATTGAAAACAAAATATGAAGAAAAGAAGAAAGATACTCAAGTAGCAGCTGGCGGTAATGGAATCAAATCACACATGGGTGGTAGGAGGCAGGGAAGGCTTGGAGGGTCTTTCAGTAATGAAACGAGAAGTTGGTGAACCTGAATGCTACTAACCTTAGTGAAATGAAGACTGAACTTCTAGTTCTGGCAGGATGGAGGTGTTGCATATCACTGCAAGAGCAATTTTAGTAGAGTGGTAAAGGTTTGAGAAAAGAGAAAGAAAATAGAAAGTTACCCTGGAAATACATGGGAAATTTTCCAATGAAACAGAAGAAAATGGATATTAGCTGGAAAGGACTGAGAAGACAAACAGGGTTGTCTGTTCCATTTGTTATTGTAAAATGTACTGAAGAACTGAATATAGTCCAGTAAATCACAGAGCAAAAAAAAATGTTTTTAAAGGAACCTCTTTAGGTACAATCCTCTCGCTGTTACTAACAGTGGAATTCAATTTTTCAGAAGAAACAAATTGACTCAGGAAGTAAATTCTATGGAGAAATAACCTAATAAATGTTCTCACTAGGGATGAATGTTGTTTTGCACACAGTGTCTTTTATAGCTACTTTAATCAAATGCAGAAAAACAAAGAAGTTAATTATGGTTTTTTTTTTGATTACCTGGTACAATTTAGTAATACCAATTTTAGGTGATGTTCTCAGAACTTAAGTTGCCTAAAGGAAGACCAATCGTTTAAATTAGAAACTTATTCTATTACTTGATAGACTGAAAATTGAGGCTAATTTTATTTTCTGTATGGGAAATTTGAAAATGATTTAGTGAAGATGTCCTTTAATTCGAATGTCAACCAAGTAAATGGTGAATAAAATATCACAATAATATGTCTATTTTACAAAATTGAGCCCTACTAAAAGACACACAAGTGGAAAGAACATTAAAAAATATATATTGGATGAATAGGTGAAAATGTTTCATCATATCTTTAGTATGAAAACATCCTATTTTATTGAGAGGTATTTTTTGACTAATTATACTTAGGAAGACAAACGAATTGGTCAATTATGAAAACCTGCTCTCTTCATTCTTACAATTTCCAAAGGAGAATAAACTAAAATACCAGGGATGTCCAATGTCTTCTACTTTCTTTCTATGTCTAAGGTTATGAGGTAATATGTAAAAATAATATTTTCATCAGAAATATCATTAGAATAACTGAAATCTACTGATATATTTAATGGATGTGTGGGTAATGCCACCTCCCCACATTCTCTTAAAGACACAAGAATACACGTCTTAACTGTAATATAAAACTATTCTTATTTTGCTGGTGCCTCCCAATAGGAGAGATTATCATATGAATTTGAATAAAGTGAGTACTAATGTCCCAGAACTCAGTGTGACTGGTTACAAAGAGAATGATGATTGGATACCTTGATAAAGGAAAAGACTTGTCTAATACATTGACAAGCATAAATACATGATGTTAAGTCTATTCCACAGTTATTTAGAATAAAGTTACAATATTAATGACAATACTAACTTGTATAACTGTATAATCAATTTAGAGGGGGGAAAAAGTGGAGAAATTGGATTCCATGGAACAACCTCTGATTTGTACTCCTTCAGTAGAAATTTAACATAAATGAGAATTAGGCTTATTGGCAAAAGTAGAAAAGTATATTGAAGTTAGCACAGACTCAGTTTTCTGGAAATTTTAATTAGTTGGATTATTATCAGCATCATGGAGAAGAAAGATATATTGTGGTTCCTTGTAGAAAAGTAACAGAATCCCTGAAGAAGATAATTAATTTAGATCAAAGAAGACAAATTCATAAGTCAAGTGAGCGTTATTCTTATGAAATGTTTAAAAAAATAGTGAAACTAACTGCAGCCAACAGGAAATAAGATTGAGGCCAGCAAAAGTGTGCTTTCTGAATCAAAGCATGGTTGTGGTAGGTAAAAAATGAATGTTTGTACTTCCTATATTGACCCAATTCTGGTGTTAAGAGCTACATATTTAACGAGAGGCATCCGGGAAGTGAGTACCAGGTGTACACGCTGGCACATGATGGTGGAGCAGAGCCAATTAAAATGCAGCCATGGTGCTCTGTGAATAAAACAAGAGTCTCCAGAGTGATGAGCTCACATTAAGCAAAGCAGTTTTTTGATTGTCCACGGTGACTGGCATGTAATGGGTGTTGACATATTTGTTGGATCAGTCAGGGAACGCATGGTATGCTGTGCCCATTACTGACAGTATATAAAGGGCCAAGGGAAGGGGAAGACATACACACTTCAGAGACACCCTCCTGCAACCCACCCGAACGCTAATCCCTTGACAACATGTGCTCCAACTACTGTGGCAGCCTCTGTGGCTCTGGCTGGGGATACGGCTCTGGCTGGGGATGTGGCTACGGCCCCTCCTGTGGCTGGGGCTATGGCTCCCGTTATGGCTGCGGATACAGCCCCTACTTCGGCAGTGGCTACGGCTGCTGGCCATCTTGCTATAGAAGGTGTTATTCTTCTTGCTGGTAGACCTTCCCTGCCCAAGGCCTGGGAGCTTTGGAGATGACACTTCGACAGATCATGCTGATTTGAAGATCCATGCCCCAGATTTCACAGTCCCAGGAATTCCATGCTGACAGAAACTTTGAGCTCCACTTACCCACTGGGAGAAATGCATCTCTGTAGCCAGAGGCTCTGTGCTATCATCTGACCCTTTTCCCAAAGGTTAGCCTTGACCCCTCAGCCTGTGATTCTCCCCAGGACTAGGTGGGTCATCCTGACAATAAATGGATCCCTTATTCTCAATAAAAACAGTTACTGGTTCCTAATCAACTTCTGTGTACTTGCTTGTGAATTATGTCATTTTTGAGGTGTAATGACCTCTTTATTGGTCAAATCCAAATATTAGTTTTTTAAAAATATTTCTTAATCCACTCTTTGTCCATTCATTATATTGTATCTAAACATAAACATCAATATTACATGCAAAATTTCTTATCTTGTGTTGATAAAGGATTAGAACAGAGAAGTCAATGAGAAAGGGGGATGTAGTTATGTGCTAGTTGCTAGTCCAGGACAGAAGTGGTTGGTTTGAACCTGAGTTTGAGGTTTGATAATGAAGGTGCAACAGTATTAATTTAAACAGCATTTTCTGAAATATGTGAAACAAGAAAAATCTTGGAAGAAGGCAGACCCTGTAAAATCTTAGATATCAATGGTGAAGGAGAAGGAAGAAAATCTTAGGAAAGATAACTTCTATAAAATGTGTATTTCTTCTTAGCACTTAGGTTTGTGAGGGATTCACGGTGGCATCCAGTTATACAGCAGAAAGACTGGTGGTGTAAAATTATTGACTAGTATGGCAGATGTAACCTGTGTCTTTCCAGGGACACTAGTTGTGGGAGGGTGAAGAGATGGTCATGACACACAAATTTCTCAACACAAGAACTCTTTGTAATATATATACCACCATTTGAAATAATAATGTCTTCCTCATTAGATGCTGTGTGTGTGTCTAAACCCAGGATGATCCCACTACTAGGGTTTTTTTAAAGGGGAAATTACAAACTCAGGGTGGGAAGGTGGAGTTAACTGAATTTACATGGCCATTTCTGTCCTCACCCAACTCTGGGAGACTGTAGGTTAGGAATGAATTTGAGCTTTGAAGCCTGACTCTGAAAATGGTGATGTCGCTAGTGGGGAAATTACAGAACTAGAATCTTTTATGTTTCTGTATCTTGGAGGAGAGGCCAGTTATAATATGTTTGGCTTTAGAAATCCTGTCTTCCTTTGGGATGTAGAAAAACTGTCAGAACTGGAGTCAAGATTCAACCACTCATGATTAAATAAATACTCGGTTCCTAGAATGCCTTGAAATTTGAAAGAAATTACAGGCTTGAGAAGTGTCAGGGCAAAAGAAAATGGGTATACAGATATTATATTTGAAGAAATAGAACCACTTTATGATTTAGATGAATACTCTCATTTATCAAACATTTATTCAGTCCCTAATAAGGGACTCTTCATTTTGTGCTATGAATGGAAAACTAAAATATTTCAACCCTTCTTTCTAAAAGTGTAGACAAGACAGAAAAAAAACACACAATCTTCAAAGATCAGAATATTGCTATACTATAACAAGTGTTTGGATAATACAAAGGAAGGAATCAAGAGACCAGGACTAAGAGTAAATAGAGAGAAGGGCCATGAACATTTATGAAAAAGAAAGAAACTTCTAGATGAAATGTGAAGGATAAGTAGAGTTGGTCAATCATATAAGAAGGGAGATAGGCTCTGGACAGGGAAGAAAGAAGAAACATATTTTGGAAACGTCCATATGCTAAAACTTTACTGCAATAGCTATCTTCTATCCTGGAGGGAATCTAATCACCAGGTGAACTTTAAGGAATAAATTCACAGGTGTGAGTAGTATGAATTCTAAGGTGATTCTCCATAGCACATACCCTCCCCTCCCTTTCAGTGTGATCAGGAATTCTAACTTGCCTTTAACCTTGGGGAAGGTGATGGTATATCACTCCTGTGACTATGTTATGTTTGGGGTTGGCAGATGAAACTCAGAATGGATAAATTTGAATTTCAGATGGAAAAAAAACAGATAACTTCTTGGTATATTTCATGTAGTTTTGGGAGCATACTTGCTACATCTGTCAACAAAGAGATTTTCCAGATGTCCTGGTTGACACATTGATGGCAATGTTGTGAAGCCCTGAGCAGAGATCCCAGTTAGGCTGTGGTTAGACTCCTGATCCACTCAGACTGTGAAATAATAAATGGCTGTTGTTTTAAGCTGCTGTTTTTGTGGTAATTTACAGCAGGCTTCCTATGCAGTTCTCTAAACTATCTGGTAAAAAGTGTAATAGACTTGAATGACCTGGGTATTATATCTGTATGTCAGCAGAAATGAGACCAGTCATACCAATGGGTATCAAGGAAAGACCACTCTGAAATGAAAGGGAAAGGTGGAAGGAACTCTCACACGTATTTAACGGGATTGGCTTGTGAAAATATACTGAGATAGATTTTATCTAGGACCCAAAGTGATGTTGAAATAATGAGAGAGACTCTGAAAGCATGTGGAAATTTTATAACAGAATAATTTCACAGTGACAGCAGTCATCAGAAGAAACAATAAGCTCCTTGTGACAGCAGGCATTCAAGCCTCCTGTGATTAGAAAGGGAGACTGTATGTAGCATATGACAAAGAGCAAATATTTGATTTTGGTAATATATTAGCTGTGTGAATTTTAGTAAGTTTCCTAACTTCCTTGTACACCATTTTCTATCTTATACATTACCTACCTCTCCCACGTGTTCACTGGGATCAAATAGGTTAAACTGTCAGAAGGAAATTCATGATTTACAAAAATTCATCTGTGTTATTGTAAAGGATTTTTTGGTGTGTGCTCTGGTTTGAGCTAAATGACCACCTAGAATTGATAAAAATTTATTGGAGTATGGCTCTTGAGGTAAAAATATATGATCAGAATATTATATTCATGGTTTGTTGGATTCATAGGAACTCTAAAACAAAATATTGAGGAGTCTGTCTATATAGCACAACACTGGGCTTTTAAGCTCATTTTAATTGTTGCATTTCCAAACATAAAATTCCCTACACTCCACAGAGCCTTGTTATATAAACTGTATCTTATGAATCATGTGTTTAGATGATTAGATAATTGACAGAAACTTTGCTTAAAGATTTGTAATAGGCTCAAGACAATGCCTGGGTGACAAAAGACAAACATGGCTTCCCAATAAAACTGGAGACTATAATAATGGGTTCGCATAAGACAGGTGCTGTAGCTATGAGAAGACCAAGACCTCTTATTATCAAGTGACATGAATGACTTGCAATATCTAGGTGTAAATAAATATTTATTACATGAATCAGAAGACTGATGGTGTGATCTGCTATTTCCTGTCAGCATAACAAAGTTTACAGGGTAGTAGGTGACATTCAAACTTCAGAAGCATTTTTCTGCACTTCAACTGAAATCTTACCCTCTGCCATCATGTGTTGCAACTACCATGGAAATACTATGGTGCTGTGGATACAGCTGTTGATATGGCTCTGGCTCTGGCTGTGGTTGTGGCTGCTATACCTACCAACTGTTTTGCTGCTTGAATATCATCCTAGGACATTCTATGCTTCTGAAATAGTATTTCAAGATTAACACTTTCCTCCCAAAGGATGCCCTGTTTTATCAACTCTACATTCAAGGAAGGTTTGGATACCACCTGCATTTACTTCAAACAACCTGTTTGTTATTAAGGAATTATGAATGCTCCCATTATATTACCTGAAGATAGGATATTTTAATGTGATTATGTTCAAAATGTACATTCTTGGTTACTCTATTTTATGGTTCTTTATTGTTCATGAACACAAGTACCCCAGAGTTGGAGGAAATTATATTTTTTCGATAAACAAATTTCATTTGTTTCTGCAAGTAATTTGTATCTGAAATCATCATTAACATAACTATTTGTGGTCTCCCTGGAAAGTTGGACAATCATTGTGTTAGCTTAAGGACAAGCAAGCCTTAAGATTGCTAATTCCTTTGTTCACTATTTAGTGTTCATCCTTTCACCAATGCTGCATGGGTTTTTTTTTACTGCAGGATTGCAGTAAATGTTGACATTAGATAGTGTGAGGCCTCCAACTTTGTTCTTTTTTAAAATTATTTTGGCTATTCTATTTCTTTTGATTTCCATCTAAACATTAAAATCAGCTTGTCAATATCTACACTGCTGAGATTATAATTGGGATTGAGTTGAATCTATAGATCAACTTTGGAAGAATGGACATCTTAACAATATCAAGTTTTCTAATCTATTAGCATTATATACATCTGTATATATGTAGGTCTTCTTTGATATCTGTGATGAATTCTAATACAACATTGAGCAAAAATGATTATCTTTGTATTCACAGAAGGCATATTCTAGTGAGGGAGAAAGACAAATGTTTAAAAATATTTTTTTCAGACATCTAAATAAAAATAATAACTGAACAAAATTATAATTTTAATAACCACCAATAAACTTGACATGCTATAAAAAATCATACAGTTTACCAAAACTCACACAAGAAGAAATAGACAATCTTAATAGAACTCTATCTATTTTTTAAAATTGAATAGAAAATTAACTTTCCCAAACTGAAAGTACTATACCCAGATGGGTTCACTGATAAATTCTACAAAACATTTATGAAATAAGTTATACCAGTTCTCTACAGTAACTTCCAGGAGATATAAGTAGAAGGAATACTTCTTAACTCATTGTATGAGGTCAGCATCACCCTAATACCAAAACCAGTTAAAGACATTACAAGAAAAGAAAACTAAGACCTATATATCATATGAACATAGATGTAAAAATTCTCAACAAAATACCAGCAAATAGAATCCAGCAATATAAGAAGAATTATACACCATAACCAAGTACAATGCATCCCAATTATGAAAGGCTGGTGCCACACTCAAAATATCAAAGTAATCCATCCCATCGGCATCCTAAAGAAGAAAAATCTCATGATCATATCAACAGAGGCAGAAAAACTTTTGACAAAACCTAACATGCATTCATGATTAAGAACTTTGAGTAATCAGGAACATTTAGGCACTTCCTCCACATGATAAAGAATGTCTTCACAAAGCCCAGCATCATTCATGATCTAGAATCTAGAAGCTCTCCCACTAAGATCGGGAGCAAGGCAAGGATGTTCTCTCTTGCTACTCCTTTTCAACATCATACTGAAAATATTTGTTGATATAATAAGAAAAGAAAAATAAATAAAAGGTATACTGATAGGGAAGGAAGAAACAAAACTGTCCTTTCCACAGATGACATGAATGTCTGTGTATAAAATTTAAAACAAAACAAAACAAAAAAACCTTCTGGAACCAATAAAAATTTAAAGCAAGGTTGCAGTACATAAGGCTAATATATTAAAGTCAATTGTTTTACTACATATCCACAATGAATATGTAAAATTTCCAATTGAAAATATGGTACAACTTATGACAACAGCCCCCAAATACAATACCTATATATAAATTTTTAAAAATATGTGCAAGTTCTATATGAGAAAGGCCACAAAACTCTGATGAAAGAAATGAAGGGAGAACTGAACAAATTGAGATATTTCATGTTCATGGATAGGTAAGACTCAATAGTATAAAGATAATCAGTTCTTCTCAACTTGGGCTATAGATTTAGTGCGGTCCCAATTAAAATCGAAGCAAATTATTTTGTGGATATCAACAAACTGATTATAAAGTTTATATGGAGAGACAAAAGACCCAGACAGCCAGCACAATATTGAAGGAGAACAAACTTGGAAGAATGATACTACCCGACCTCAAGGCTTAGTAAAAAGCTACAGGCATCCAGACAGGGTGGTACTGGTGAAATAATAGACAAATTGATCAATGGGATGGAATAGAGAGCTCAAAGAAATAGGCTCACATAAATAGTCAACTCATCTTTGAGAAAGAGGCAAAGGAAATACGATAAAGAAAAGACAAACTTCAGCAAATGGTGTAGGAACAACTGGACATCCACGTGCACACATACACACAAAAATGAATGTAGAAACAGATCCTGCACTTTTCACAAAAATTAACTCAAAATGGATCACAGACCTAAATGTAAAATGTAAAACTAAAATTTCTAGAAGATAATAGGTGAAAACCTAGATAATGTTGGGTTTGGCTATCACTTTTTAGATACAAAACAAAAGTCATGCTCCATGAAAGAAAGAATTGATAAACTAGACTTCATTAAAATTAAAAACTTTTGCTCTGTGAAAGAAAATGTCAAAAGAATGCAAAGACAAGCCACAAGCTGGGAGAAAATACTTGCAAAAGACATATCTGATAAAAGACAGTTATTCAATATATAGAAAGAACTTTAAATCTCAGCAATGAAGAAACAAACAACATAATTAAAAAATGGACCAAAGACTTTAACAGGCACCCCACCAATGAAGATATATGGATGGCAAATAATTACATGAAAATAGACCAAATGTACTTCTGGAGGAGATGTTGTTAATGGGGGGCTGTGCATGTGTGGAGTAGAGGGTGTATGGAAAATCTCTGTGTCTTCTCAATTTTGCTGTTGAACACAAAACTGCTCTAAAATGTGAAGTCTAATTTTAAAAAAAATCATATGGTGCTATTGTAGATAGGAAGATCAGGTTAAGTGTCTGAAGAAGTAATGATTAAGCTGATATTTGACAAATGGGTAGGTGTCAGAACTAGGGCAAGAATAGCATGGACAGAGGAGGACAAAATGTCTAAGGTTATGGGAGTTTAGTGTGCTTAGGGACTATGAGGGGGTCCACGTGACAAGGAAAGCAGAGAGAACCTAGGCTGGAGAGGTAGGTAGGGGACAGATCACACAAAGCCTTCTGTTCTAAAAAGTTATGATTTGTTTGGATTTTATTTCAAGATATTTATTTGTAATCCAGTTATTTGCAATTTTTTCATTCCTTTTCTGCTTCTTTGTCATGTTTAATGTCAAAAGTAAAACAAACACACCATTACTGTGTGTGGGATTGGACTCTGAAGGAAAAGAAGAAAAGTGCCTGTTTAGAGGATATTGAAATAGCTGAGGGGTTATGTTCTGTGGTCTGGACTTGGAAATTTGCAAGGGCAGCTGAGAGGGAGAGGAATGGAAGTAAGCTATGAAAGCAAATACTTACAAATGTGTACCGCATAGTATCTTGTATTGAGGGCACAGTATTTTCCCCCATATTTTAAAATAATTGTTACATGAAAGATAGATTAATATTGGCCTCCTGGTTCCAGGAGCCAAAATTAGATGAACATGTTTGGAATTACAAGGAGACTAACTTCTCAGTATGTGACAGTGTTGTAAACATAATAGCCAAAAATGAATTTTGGTGCCAGCCAGAAGGGGTTATCCAGCTCAGAGTGTGTCTGAATGTGGGCTGCATTATTACTTCTTCTGGATGTTATGAAGAAATAAAACACACAGTAGCTAGATCTGTCTTACCCTTAACACCTCTTCCTACTCTAATTTTAAAAAATGTTGACCCAATAATTTAAACAGTGTCTGCAAGGCATAGAGTCAGAGTTACTGAAAAAAAACAAGTGTTAACATGCTTAAAAATGTTAAGAAAGAGATGACAGAAATAACTCTTTATAGATTCGGAAAATGGCCAAAGATGATGAGCATATATAGACTATATATCAGGATCTCTTAAACCAGAGAAGGCAAAATAGAAATATTTCATATTAACCAAGACTGCATTAGCAACTTCATGGGGATATACTAGGGAGGAATCAGGGAAAGAAATATTGTGTACGCAAGGATCTTTAGTTACACTAGGAACTCCGTATGGATTCTGAGAGATTTGGGCCATACAGAAACTAACAAAGAGATTTCATGACAAAAAGGGATCATTTAAAACAAGAAGTTGAGAGTTTCCCAATAGTGAAAATACTCAGAGGGTACTTGCATATCAGTCGATAATATTATTGATTTTATGTTAGTCCAAGAAAACTTGGAAATCCTGTTTTGATTTGGAGCTGAGCCCTCCTGAGCTTCATTCAGTCTGTTTAATAACATTCATAATTGACACTCTGCTAGTTTCACTGAATGATTTCAAGGCTCAAACACAGATATCTGAAAATGGATTGTTTTCAGCCAATAAAGAATTTTACAGGTGGGAATACTGCTTAGTTGTGAGGGGAGTTGGACCAAATCACACTTTGACTGAGCTTGAATTGACATCTAAGTGGGAGGAAAGTAAAAAGGCGAAAGTGTATTTGCTGTCATCGTGATTCTCATATAACTTTTAGAGTATGCTCCCATGAGTCAAGAGGGGCTCCTTTATAATGACACATTACTCATCTTTACTGAAATCTTCAACTGAAATATGGTCATACTTCCAAAAAGAAATTGACTTGACTTTTTTATAGCAATCATCTGATGATCTTGGAATGCAGAAATTCACTTTTGCCCTATTAAATATATAGGCTCATTCCCAGGTTAAGTGTTTATAACTTCAGTAGATGTTCATGATTACTGAGCTTCAAAATACACTATGAAGCCAAGTCCTGTGATGTATTACTTGATACTGTATTTTTACAAAAATGTTTTTTAAAATGCTTCAGGCAAGGTGCATTGAAGCCAGTCAATAGTTGATTTTTCTGAGGGTTAGGTCACTTTTGAAATATCATTATGAAAAACATTCATTAGTACACACACCCTAAACCAAAGCAACATTAAAGTAAATCTGAAAACTCTAATATAATAAATGTCACATACAAGTAAATATAGATATCTGAAAAACTTATTTAAGAATGCTTATATTTGGGTAAAAGAAAGGGGGAGGGAAGTAGAATGTACTGAGTCTCTACTATGTATCAGGATCTGTGCTACACTCTGTATTTGCTACATATTTGCTACAGATCTTTTGACAATTTTTAAATACATGTAGTTATTTCTTCCTATTTAGCAGTTATGGAAACTGCAGTTCATAAATTTGAAGACATTTTCTGTAGTCAAGTAATTAGTAAATGGCTCAGACAGGAAATGAATCAATCTGTTTGACATGAAAAGGAATTTCCATGAAAGAGCCTCTGAAACTTGGAAGAGAGATATGCCAGTTATCAATGCACTACCTCTCAGCTTCAAATTCACCCTTCAATATTTGCTTTGCGATTACAGATGGGATTCTTTTAAGCATTTCTCCTTTAACATGAGCATGGCATTAAGTATTCTCAGTAGAGGGTGCTGCGGCAACATTTTATGAGGAAGCAGTTTGGTATTTTATTGCTGCAGTACTTGAGGGAAATAGGGGGTAATACCAGTGTGTATGTGAGGGAATTTGGTGAAGCTCTCCTCGACCGTGGGTCCAGAATGTGATAGATATCCTCAGTGATGTTGGAGCTTTGATGATGACCTTTATTTGGCCCCTTCCACATAGAAACTAAGACCTTGAAAGCTTCCCTTCCAGGGGTTCCTGTTGTCATCCTGTCCTCACAGACACTCAGATGCACTTTACAGGCTTCACTCACACCCTCCCACCAAAGTCTGCCTGTGCCCCAGCATTTCCCAGACTCTCTGTGCACCCATACCACCAGTTGCTGACTGCTTGCTCATCATTTGCCCTCCAGAATGCTGCCTCCCTGCTTGCCCAGTGACTGCAGACCAGCTCTGGCCCAACCAGTGTACTCTTCTGCTGTCTCTCATACCCCTAGGGTACCATATAGAATTTCCTCATAGCTTATAGTTACTCATTTTTCCTAGTTTAATAATTTTTCCCATTAAGTGTCCCCTGTTTAATCTACTGTGTGGTTTCTGTCTCCTGACTGGACCCAGAATGACAAAGAGCTCTTTAGTTTTAGGAGTTATTTGTGTACATATTGTAGTTGAACCAGTGGTAGCAGACAGGATTTACTAATATGTACAGCAAAAAGCAAAGATGGAAGATAAAGCAACCACAAGAAGCCCCAAATTTAGGAAAAGGTAAATAAAGATTTGTCAGTGAAATAGACATCATAGACCAGAAGCCCATTCATCAGGGAAATGATGGGAAAAGATGATATGAAACTGAAGGGATAAATAATAAATACCGTGGAAAGGTGAACTATTATTAATATCATGATCACAAGGTACCCAACAGAAGTAGTACACATAAATATTATTAAAATACTGTTTAACTGATTACATTTTAGTGGGAAGCATGGATACATAGTGCAAACATGAGAGTAGTCAAGATAACTCACAGACTTGCATTTAAGAACTTCAAGTTACTGAGTCAAGGCATATTCCTCACTCCAAATTGAAAAAAAATTGGAAAAGCTTTGTCCAACTCTTGGAAAATAACTGTCCTTTTTGTTTAAACAATAAATCTTATATAACTTACCTACTAGGAGTTTAACAAAAAATTTGCCCCAAAGAAGGAAGAGAATGTCATTACCTGATTGGAAAAGAGGGATTAGACAAACCATACTTCAGGGAGAAAGAGAACACTTTCGGGAGTGGATCAGCCACGTCGAATTCCTCAGTTCCTTGTCTCAAATCCATGCAAAGGGCTTCGGGATGATTATGATGGGAAAAAAAACAAAATATTAGGAAAGGAAAAAAAAGAAATCAAGATGATATGGTGATAATGATGTCGGTGGTGATGATGGTCATGAAGAGGATATTAATAGTAGTGAGCAATACTCTGTGTTTAATAGATGATTTTCAAGATGTTGAAAGAGCAATATAATAAACATATTTATAGGTCAAATATATTTTGGTGATGTGGTATGTCATGGTGATGAAATACAACTATGGAACATAAAATTATGGTTATATAAGCCTGGGTGCTTAGAAAATGTTTATTTTGTTTTAAGGCTTGAGAAAATTTCTAGGGTAGTAAATAAATTATGACAATCTAACAAAATTTTTGTACACAGAATGAGCTCATCTTAGGCAAATAGTTGCAAAAGGGGAGAACAGATCCCATGTGAGGTATGACCCTTCTATCCCTGGAAGTAGATGATGGACTTGGAAGAGTAGATGAAACCCATATTTCAGAAATACCCTGCCACACCTCAACTGAAACCTCACCTCCTGATACCATGTGTTGCAACTCCTGTGGAAACTCCTGTGGGGGCTGTGGCTCTGGCCATGGTCGTGGCTGTGACTGTGGCTGTGGTTGTGGCCATGGCAGTGGCTGTGGCTCTGGCTATGGCCATGGTTATGACTTTGGCTGTGGCTACTTTGGCTTCCAACCATTTTGCTACAGAAGATGCTATTCCTGCCATTGCTGATCATCACTACAGGTGACACTGTGCCTTTGAAGTAGTCACTCGGAGTACAAATCCAGTTGAAATCCCCCCATTCAACAACCAAAGTAAAGCATTATTATTGTCTGTCAGGAACCTGATGTAACTACAAGAAGCTGTTTGCAATCAACAGAGCTTGAGTAATTCCATCACATCACTGAAAACAGATCTTTTCTGGTCACTGTTTAAATGTAAATTCTTATCTTTTTCTCTGTTTCTGCCTCATGGTTATTTGCAAAAAAGGACTGTACAATTGGAATATACTGAAATGGAACAAAAATACCTTCTTAATAAAGGATTTATTTACTAAGAAATCTGGTTTCCTTTATATCAGAGTCATCATTGATTTTCAGGTTTGTGGCCTCCTAGAAAGCTGCATGGCCACAAATTAGAATAAAACTGTTTCTTTACTGGCAAATTCAAATATTAGTTCTTTTACACATTTCTTAATCCACTGTAGGTCCATTCATTCATTATAATGCATCTAAACATAAACATAAATATCACACCCAAAATTTCATATCTTATGTGGGTAAAGGATTAGAACAGAAAAGTCAATGAGAAAGGGGGATGTAGTCATGTGACTAGTTACTGGTTCAGGACAGAAATGGTTTGTTTGAAGCTGGGCTTGAGTCTTGATGATGAAGGGGCAACAGTATTAATTTAAACAACATTTTTTGAAATATGTGAAATAAGAAATCTTGGAGGAAGAAGGCTAAGGTTATTATAACTGCTTAAGGAAATTGGTGAAGGCCAGGACCCTTCTCCCTTCCTGTTTCCTATTCTCATTGTGTTACCTTCATACTCACGGTTTCCAAGTGGATGCCATATGTAACAATATCATGCTCACACTCCAGGTGGGAAAAGGGAGGCAGGACACATGATAATAGCATCAGGCCTTTTTAAGAAACTTGGTCTTTTTATTTGGTAAACATCCAGATAATATCACTTTTCTGCCCCTCACTGGCCATTGCTTGTAATGTGGCCGCTTATAGATGAAGGCGAGTAAAGGAAAAAGAGGTTCTAGAGACAGGTTGTGCTAGGCAGCCAACAATGTGTGCCAGAACCCCGCAGGTCTTGAATATTAGGAGGAAAGAACAAAAGGTAGGGAGGCGATGTTAGGTAAATGGACATGTCTTTACAGCAATTTGAATTGGGGCAAGGGTACAACTAATGTCTTATATAAATTTTGATTTCAAGTATAGATCATCTTATCATTTGTGTACCAAGAGATTTTTGGGGTTTTTTTCAAATTTTTTATCTGACATGTATGTTTATTCTCCTTAATTTCTGTTGTCACACCCATTCCTCATTTGCAACCATCTTATAATTCGCTATTTTTAAGCAACCAGGCCATTTCATCCAGCAAAAGTCCAAGAGAGTTGTTCATTATATATTTTCAATTTATATACATGATATCATATATGTTCTTATTTTCCTTTTTATTCACTCAGCATAATTTGTGTTGAAACATTCATCTATTCTACTATGCGTACATGTAGAACATCATTTCTATTGCTGCATGGTACTCCATGTGGTTTATATAAAGCATTTTCCCCATGATCCCCTTCACCACAACATTGCTCCAATGAACACACATTCCCTTGTGGGTTTCCATGAGAATCAACTCCCCAAGATTTGAATTGCTGGAACAAATGGTGTGTGTATACTTAATTTTACCAAGTATTTCCATATTAATTTCTAGAACACTTGCAATAGCCCCAACTTTAAAATTGCAGTTTTTATGTTCTCACCTATGTGCCCAAATTTGGCATTATCTGACCTTCTAATGTTTGCCTGTTTGATAAGTGAAAATGGGTATCATCTTGTCGTTTTAAATCACATTTCTCTGTTTACTATGGAGTTTGAATATTTTGTATTTCTTAAATATGTGTTAAACTTTATGTTTTTTCTTCCTTTTCCTTTGTCTATTCTTCCTTTGGGGTTTCTGCCTTTTTCTTTTTGATTTGTAGGTATTTAGTGTATATTCTTGAGATTATTCCTTTGTCATTTTCGGACTTTGAAAATATCCTCTAGACTGACATTTGTTTATCTTTGTCCATAGTGTGCATAATTGAACAAAGATTTTTAACCCTATGATATATAATTTAGTAGTTTTCTTTAAGAAGACTTATCCTAACTTTTTGTCAAAATCATTCTACATTTTACTTTATTAGTTTTAAAGTTTTACTTTTCCCATTTAGATAATTAATTCACATGGAGTCCATCTTTGTATGTTGTGCTTTAATTTCATGTTTCACTATATTGAGTCAGTTTCCCCAGCACCACCTATTAAACAATTCATCCTTTGACAATTTGTGGTTCACCTTTATTGTGCATTGTTGCAACATGTATTTTAATTTGTCTCTGAACTTTCTACCATATTCTGTTTACACTAATGTCCCTTCATATCTTTTAAAGACTTTTTTTTTTTCTTGGGCAGAGAATTAGGTTTACTCTGCTTTGTGTTTCCAGTAAGAAGTAGATTCAATGGGTAGAATTTAAATAGACCTTATGAGACAGGAAATTTTCCAAATAACAGAGTGTGAGAATGAAATTGGTCCTTTTGTAGGTCTCCCTCTTCTGAAGCTGTTCAAGAGTTCAGATCTCCACTAACTAGAGAAGTACGAATAAAGCTGAGCATTCAGAGCATGCAGTTAATTCATTGATTCATATCATTCATTTCTACTTTGAAATTTAGTGATTCTGTAAGTAAAGAATCATTGAAGGTGAGATTTAGGCAATTTAGATAAGACTGAAATGACCTGGAAAGCCAGAAAAAATGGTGCCTTGTTCTACTGCTGGGAGAGAGAGAAGAGTATTGGTTTAAGTGTCTCTGAGGTTTCACTTTGAGTTACTATACCTGGATTTTGGGGATTTGTGCAGAAGATGATCCTCAGAGTGAGAGGTAGGGTGGAGGATAGCAGATTCAGTGAAGCATTTGCAGAAGAATTGATGGGTGTTGGCAGAAATTAATGTGATGAGAATGTCTAGCCCAGCTCCTGAAGGGGTGTCGAGACCTACTGATTATGGATTGCTACAAGATTATGAGATACTATGTGGTGATAAGAGTTCAGTTGCCTTGAGAAACAGACATTTCATTACCATAACTACGAACTATTCAAGGACAGATGATCACCCACCCGGAGTGCATATGCAGAATGGCATAGCACTTTGCTACTTACTAGCTTGTTACTTTGGTCTAGGAACAAAACCACAGCTTAAAACTCAGTTTCCTTATGTGAAAATATATATTAAACATCTTTCCAACATCACAGGGCGATTCAGATTTAATAATATTTTCAAAGGCAATTTGTGCAACATGAACCATTATAGGAAACTTGTTAAAATCAATTCCTCTGCTCTATGGGTGGTTGCAAAGGGAAAACAGTAATCAGCGCTTTAATTTATTTATTCACACAACTCTCTTAAACATATTTCCTGTAACTAGTGATAAATGTTTTATCAATATTTATATTCACTTAAATCTCTAGTTGTAATATTTAAAATTCTGAATATATCTAAAAAAAGTCTCAGAGAATCTGTTTCCTTATGATGCTAATCCTTTTAGTAATACCAAAATTTGAAGTGAAGATCTCAGTTGTTTTTTCAGTTGAAACCATAGAATGTTTTATAAGTACAAGATGTATGTTTCTCTTAATTACTGAATTGAATATATGTTGTGATGTCAAGTCTAGTGAATTGATGTAGCGTTCTGAGTGTTTGTTGTACAGTATGCTTCAATCACATGATAGTTAATTAAACATTAAGACAATTAATTTTATCAGGGTTTGGTTTTATTTGCTTTCTTTATTAAGGTTCAATTAATAAAGATCGAACAGATACATGGGATACATATTTTCAGTTGATGCTCAGTTAGCTTTAGAACATTTGTTAACCTTGTACAGTTTGTGAATGGTGGAGCCAGGTTTCGGACCCAGAGCTCTCCGATTTCAGATTTTCTACATTAGAAAGATTTGTGAGATAAACTGGGCATGAGTAATGTAATCCAGTTTTTAAAAGCAGCAAAAACTTGTAGCTGTCAGAAACTTGATTACAGGTGAGGTGTAGAAAGTCGTATTGGATCCATAATGAAAAGCTGGTCTGACACTTCAGTGACTGTATTTATATAGGTGATGTGACTATACCTAAGGGGGCCACAAAGAATCTAGAAAGATTTTGTATGAACAAAATGTTATGAAACACTGTAATATATTTAGGTTTAATTTTTTGAAGCACTTTTTTTATTGAAGTATCATTGATATACAATCTTATATTGGTTGCCAATATACAACACAGTAGTTGAACAGCTAACCCTATTATTAAATTCTCACCCCTTCTAGTATGGTTATTCTCTTTCAACATAGAAAGATGTTACACAGTCATTGACTATATTCTCCATGCTGTGCCAGCATCCCATGACCAAGTTATATTATGATTGAGAATTTTCTGCTCCTTTATCCCCTTCACCCTCCACACCCACACACTCCAAACCCACCCCCTTGGTGACCACTAGTCACTTCTCAGTATCTATGAGTCTACTGCTCTTTTGTTCCTTCTGTTTTGCTTTGTTTTTATATTCCACAATAAGTGAAATATGTTATTTGTCTTTCTCTGCCTGGCTTATTTCACTGAGCAAAATACCCTCGAGACCCATCCATGTTGTTGCAAGTGGCCAGATTTCTTTACTATGGCTGAATAATATTCCATTGTGTATATATACCACCTCTTCTTTATCCATTCATCTATTGATGGACACTTAGGTTGGTTCCTTATCTTGGCTATTGTAAATAATGTGGTGATAACCATAAGGGTGCCTATATCTTTTCTAATCAGGCATTTTGTTTTCATCAGGTAAATTTCTAGGAGTGGTATTACTGGGTCGAATGGTATTTTTATTTTTAGTTTTTTGAGGAACCTCCATTGCTTTCCACAGCAGTTGTACCAGTTTACATTCCCATTAACAGTGCAGGAGGGTTTGCATTTCTCCACGTCCTCGCCAACACTTGTCATTTCTTGCCTTTTGGATAGTGGCCATTCTGACTGATGTGAGGTGATATCTCATTGTGGTTTTTATTTGCATTTCCCTGATGATTAGTGATGTAAGGCATCTTTTCCCATGACTGTTAGCCATCTGTAATTTCTTCTTTGGAGAAATGTCTGTTTAGATCTTCTGCCCATTTTTTAACTGGGTTATTTATTTCAGTTTTTTTAAATTTAAGTTTAATTTTAATAAAAAATATCTAGGAAGACAAGTCCTAAAAATAGAGAAACCAGTTTACGAAAACCAATGTTTTGCAATCTTCAGGTGAAGACAATAGAACTTCAGGTGAGGACAATTGTAACTAAAGAGATAAAAAAGGTTTTAAAGAAGAAGAAAAAGAAATGTTCCTTAAATATTGGTAGTGTTTAAATTGTGGAAAAGGCTAAAAAATGAGGAATTCAGAATAAGGTAGAAAATTACTACATGGGTGTCTTTTGAAGACATGAGAATCAGCATTAGTAGTCAGAAAGGTAAACTTACTGGCTTGAAAAGCAACAAGGATTTAATTCAATGCAGTTAGACATTAAGACATGATCATATACATTATCATGAAAATTTGTCATTGTGGATCTGTTTGGAGATGAACAGATTTCTGCAGTAGAATTGCGATGTTTTTAAAATCAATATTATGTGGCAAACAAAACTCAGATATCCTGACCCAAGTGAAGAGCCTCCAAAGAGCACTGGGCTCTTTTCTGGAAATGTATGTGTTCCACCCTTTCTCAAGAGACAGATGGTTGTAAATCACATAGAAGCAATAGGTATTCGTAGTGATTGTATACACAGATGAGAAAAAGGTTTGAAATAATTCTTACCTAAAAATACTTGAAATAAAATGCAAAATAAAACTAAGTGTAATAAAGCAATTTACCAAACAACAAAAGCAAGGTGTTTTATCTACAGCATCCAAATAATAAAACAATTGCAGGTAAAATTAGAGAGCAGACAGGTTTAACAGCTATTATGACCATCACATGTAAACAGTGAAGAAAATAGGCAAAATAAGGAAAAAATAATATTTTTGATGATTATTTTCTTGTGTATACAGAAAACTCAAGATATTAAAATTTAAAAAATATTAAAATGAGTCAGAAAATTTGTCAGATATGAGGACACCAGAAAACAAGGTTAAAAGATATTTTCAAAATTATCTGATTTAGAAAATGGGGAAAATAATTTTTATGATGTGCTGTAACTATAGCATTCTTAGTAAAAAAAATAAGAAGATGCAAAGACCTACTTGAACACTATAACAGCATATTTTATTAAAGAAAAAGGATTGAAAAGAAATGGAAATGCAGATCTTGTCTTGAGTAGGAGGCCAATTATAAAATGTAAATCTGTAAAATTAATATGTTATTAAAGATGTCTGCTGGATTCTTCACAGAATATAATTATTCTAAATGTATATAAGATACATTCCTAAGTCTCATTAAGAAAGTAATGAAAAGGAAGAATATGTTTTTGGTTTGGGAATAGAAAGTAGAAGAAATGAATATAATAAAGAATTTAGAAATATAGCAAAGTAAATTTAAGAATGTAATATATGATAAAATTTGTAGTAGAATACAGTGAAAAAGGGTTCTTTAACAAATAGCACTAATACAAGTGATTATCCATCTATGAAACAATAAATGTGGATGGATCTACACTTACAATTACACTACCTAAAAAATATTCAGAAAGGATTAAAGACTTAGACATAACAAATAAAATAATAAAACAAGTAGCTATGCAAAATGAAAAATCTAAAAGGAAATATACATAATCTATGGATGATGGAGACTTTTACCAAACACAGACAGCTAGAAGCTATGAACAAAAAAGATAGATGTTTAAAATGAAGATAATGGAAGAGTGTTAACATCTTAATATTATGCAGAAAACCATACAAACCAATAGAAAAGTAGGCAGAAGAAATAAGTAGTCATTCCATGTAAGATAAATACCAGTGTCTGAATAGGTATTCAAATTCACTCATGGCCAGGGTAATTCAAAAGCAACATAGTATTTTATCAGATGAATAAAAAGTACATTTTTTAATTAAGACTTAATTTTCTTAGGAAGTTTTAGATTCACAGCAAAATTGATGGAAAGGGACAGAAGTTTCCCATATTCCCCTGCCTCTATGCCTATAAATAAAATTTTACACCTGTTGCTGGCAGGGAGGTAGGGAAATGAGTACACTTATGCAGTGCTGGTGGGAGTTGTGCCTCTGGCTCCTGTTAAGGTAGGGGAAAACACCTGCTGTTGCTGTGACTATATAGGTCTGGCTGCTACGACTATAGACCATCCAATAACCAAAGGTACCATTTCTCTTTCTCCGAGATTGTGATTTTCAAAACATCCCATTCATTTTGATATCATTTTCCATGATATGTTCTCCTTTTCTGGTCTGTATTTAAATGCTTTTCTTCTCAATACAAGTTTGGTAAATATTCACTTCTAAATATTTTGATATTAAGCACTTGTCAACAAAAAGTTTACAGATTTTAGAGGCCATATTTCATTTTGGAAGACATCATAAAAATTCATTCACAGAAAAAAACACCTATACTTGCTGATTTTCTTGTTATTGTTATCTTGAGCATGATCTAGGAACAGAAGCTTAGAAAGAAGTTTCTAATAGCTTCCTTTGCCATAAGAAGTCTGTTTTAAAATAATGTGGGTTAGAACTAGTTTATGGCTACAGTCTTTGGATTATCTTTTATAAATCAATCAAATATAGTATTGTCTATTTGGTTTTAGATCAAATTTAAACATCAGTTCTCAAACATTGCTTATTTGGTTTTAGGTCAAATGAAACATAAATTCTCAAACATGTCAAGACCAAGTTTCAATTGAATTCTTGACACTTAAAATTAAGCATGCACACATTTCTACTCACAGTAGGCTTTGCAAAGGGAGAAACAATGGATCTTTCTATTTATATTGGCAGCTTTTGTGATAAGAGATAATCACTTGTAAACATATTTAGTATGGTGATGGAGTGAGATTGGACCAGCAATAATGTCTTTTGAAATGTTTGCCCTCTGAGACCCAGCAAAATTGCCTCACCCAAATATATACAAATCTGTGACTTTTACAAGGGTCCCTGGGATCAACTTTTGTATATAATATAACTACATTTTTTCACAAATATGTAGATAATTGTTTTTTTCCTAAATAAGTCAATTACTTTTAGAATATCTTTGGCATAATTGGAAATACTTCAAAACACTGAAGGAAAGAAAAATGAAAGTATTCAGAGCAAGATGGTGGTGCAATTGCAAGCTTCAATCCAAATATGGAGGTGAAGGTATTTTATATTGCCCAGGTAAACAAAAGGAACTTCAATGAGAGACAGTGGTCTTGAATGAAGTTTCTCAGATTAAAAAGCACCAAAGCATGGTACAGTTGTAAATATTTTGCAACAACGAAAATAACTAATGTGTTACTGAAAAAATACATAAAATCATATTTCTATAAAAGCATTCTGTTTCAGTGTACTGCTTAACACTCTAAAAAATATTGGGAAGAACAATTCAATGAAAAATTTGTTACTCTATAGAGACAAGAAAAGGCATTAGCAGAAGTTGGAAGGAAAGAAAGGGAAGGGATATCAATAAAGATTTTTAAAAGGACTAAAAGAAAGTAATGAATAACTAATGTGAAAGAAAAATCTGTCAGTTATAGAGCCCAGACATGGAAAATATATAGGAAATTAAAATAAAAAGCCATGAGGGGGGAGGAAAATGATCAGAAGTGATAGCCATCCCATTAGATGTTCTTCAAGATAAGCTTATGAGGTATTTCTAAAGAAAACAATTCAAAATAAAAAACAGAAGTATTCAAAGGCACCAGGTATGACAATTTCACTGATATGAAGAATCAAATCTATTGATAATAAAAGTGACAGATGTCTACCAAAATGAAAGAAAAGTGGTAGTGACAAAACATAACTTGCTGGAATTATTAAATTTCAAGAATAAACCAACTCTTCTGCATGGGACTAAATAGGAGAAGTGTCACCCAAAAGAAAGAAAAATATTCTGTTCTTCAGTGTCTGTTTCATGGCTGGATTACCAGAAGAAAGTAGAATGTTAATTACAATATTTTGAGAGAAAGAATTGCTAAATTAAGAATTTAATCCCTCCACCTCAATATTGTCCATACATTAAGACAATATTGGCTTCACAGCTGAACTTTATCAAACATTTAAAGAAAAGCTAATACCCATCCTCCTTAAAGTATTCCAAAAAGAAGAAAAGGGAATACTTGCATCTCATTCTATGAGGCCAGCATCACCCTAATACCAAAAAACAGACAAAGACACCCCAAAAAAGAAAATTATAGACCAATATCCCTGATGAACAGAGATACAAGAACATTCAACAAAATATTAGCAAACTGAATTAAAAAATACATCAAAAAAATTATCCATCATGATCAAGTGGGATATATTCCAGGGATGAAAGGATAGTACAATATTCAAAAATCAATCAACATCCTACATCACATCAACAAAAAGAACAAAAATCACATGATCATCTCAATAGATGATGAAAAAGCATTTGACAAAATTCAACATCCATTCATGATAAAAACTCTCAACAAAATGGGTATAGGCGGTATGTGCCTCAACATAATAAAGACCATATATGACAAACCCACATCCATCATCATACTTAATGGCAAAAAGAAAGCTTTTCCTCTAAGATTGGGAACAAGACAAGGATACTCACTCTCACCATTTTTATTCAACATAGTACTGGAGATCCGAGCCACAGCAATCAGACAACACAAAGAAATAAAAGGCACCCAGGTTGGTAAGAAAGAAGTTAAACTGTCACTCTTTGCAGACAACACCTAAAAACTATTAGAACTAATAACTGAATTCAGCAAAGTTGCAGGATACAAAATTAATACACAGAAATCTGTTGCATAGAGGCAAAATGAATAAATAATGTGCATCAGCCAGTTAAAGATTTTAAAAAATAGTTGGTAAATAGGGAAGTTTTGGTTCCAACTAGTAATGGTCAACATTAAAACCATTTAAACATAAAATTTAGTATAAATAATTAAAATGCCTTAAATTGAATGAAGATATTAAATACTATGAATGGAAGACATGTAAGTGGAAGATAAAAAAGATTTTAAGAGATATATAATAAAATCTATTTGCTATAGAGAATCACCTTCTTTTCAAGTACCTATAAATTTTTATTTTTAGATTTGAACATCAATATGTCTCAAAAGGTAGAATTAGTGTAGTATACAGATATTGACAGTACTATTATAAAGCTGGAAATAAGCAAGAGAAATAAATCATATTAAACAAGTCCAAAGTAACTAATTTTATCATCAAAGAAGAAAATGATATTAAATTATATTAAAATTGAATTAATGGGAACAAAACATATAAAAACCTCTGAGATATTTCCAAGAGTGTATTTTAGAGGAAAGTTAATAGAATTAATCACATTTATTACATTCTTTATTACATAAGAATGAAAATGAACATATGAACATTGAATTTAAAATTGAATTATACAAAGAGCAACAGAAGAAACACATGAAAAACAGGAGAATATATTAATTTAAGCAGAAATTAATTAAATTGGAAGCTGAAAACAGTACAAGTTTAACATATACAAAAGCTCATTGTACCACTAGTTTATGAAGGAAAATAAGGAGAGTCAGGCACACAAATTAGAGATGAGTAAGAGGACACCAGCAGAAATAACAGTTAAACCTAGTGGGTATTCCTTATATTGACTTAAAAATTTTTAATGTGGAAGAAAATATGTCTTATTTTCTAAAGAAATGTAAATTTCTGAATATTGTTAAAATAGGAGCTATATATAATCTAACACCTATGGAATGATTGTTGAATATCTATTCCTTAAAGCTATCCAGATAGTTTCAAAGATAGTCTATTCAAGAATTTAAGGAAGAGGCAATTTTGAAGACTGAGTAATCTGTAGATCATGGTGTGGAGAAAGTGAAGGTTCCTATGTCCAGGGTTCTCACCTGGCTCTGGTCAACTAGCTCACTACACACATGTGGGCAATACGTTGTTACTGACTCTATATAAATAGCTCCACGTAGGGCTCTGTGCTGCTGCACAGCTGCAGGAGAGCAGAGCCGGGAGTGGTGACAGTGCTGAGGACAAAGACTAAGATGGCAGTTGGGGCAGAGAGGCCCAGAGGCAGAGTCTTGTTTGCTGCATGCAGACTCACTCTGAGTGGACAGGATTCCAGTGATTGAGCTGCCACCGTGGGATAAAGTTGGGTATAAACCCTTTCACCCCAAGAACATTCCATTTTTCCAGTCTCACTGAATCCATAGTGAATCTGTCCGGGGCGAAACCCACTGGAGAACAATGGAAAAAGGTAGGAAAGCTTCAAAACTTGTCACATAGAACACAAATATAATGTTTTCATTCAACCACTGAGGCAAAAATGTAGAATATGAACAACTATAATAATAACTATTTTATAAGCTCCTTAACTAAATGGTATTCATTCTAGGATTTCTAGAACAGTATTATGGATTCATATAGTAGTTTAAAGGAGATTAAAATATAATTATTATTTTAACTGATGCTGGAAAAAGACATTTGACAAAATTCAACATTCATAATAAAGTTATTGGTAAAATTGGTGAAGAACATCTTTTTTGAAAACAAATTTTAAGAATACTTATTTTATTTTCCTCTAAGCAAATTTATTGTTGAAAGCCTACAAAATTTCCACAAATGGAGTAAAAAGACAATAGTTTCTGCAATCACCACTGTTTTATAGTATTACTAGGTATTAAATAAAATAATACCTGAGAACTTACATAATTTGCAATGAGTTGGCTACTGACTCAGAAAGCCTAATAGAACCACCAAAAATTATTAGTAATAAATAATGGCCTCATCAAAGGAGTCAGTTATAAATAAATATTCCTAAATAAATACAATAAAATCTGGTAGAAAATATACTAGACATAGGATAACTTATGGAGAGCTGAGGGTCACCCATTTACTCTGTACCTGTGGTTTTCAAACTTCAGCATGCATAATGATCACCAGAGGAGCTTGCTAGACATAAGAGAGCTGAGACATTTCCAGAGATGCTGATTCAGTAGATGGGGGTGGGGCTTGAAACCTGCATTTCTAATAAGCTCCAGGTGATCCTAACACTACTGGTACCTGCACTTCATTTGAGTAGCCCTCTACTCTGTCAAGCTGAAAAGTTACCCAGCTGCATTTCACAACAAAACCAAATGTGGGGAAAATGGAAATTCCTATGGCCAGGATCCTCACCTGACCCTAAGCTACTTTATGATGTAATTAGGTAGGACATGACTGGGAAAGGTTTCCTTTATTTGCAGCAGGGGTTCTCAAAATTGAATGCACATTATGTTCACCTGGGGAGATTTCATTAAATGTCAATGCCTGGACACCATTCCTGAGATTTTGATTTAATGGTCTGGGGTGGGAATATTGGCATTTTCTAAAAGCTTCTTCAGGAAATTCAATGCACCTCTGATTGAGAAGAGGTTCCTTATTGCCTCAAAGCATGCTAGGAAAAGCTGTGCCTCAGAACAGAGAATTGAGAACTTGCCTCAGTCAAAGCTTTTGTCTCTACTGCCACCTGGAAATACTTTCCATGTGATTGAGATTAATGTTGAAAAGTACTTCTGTAGTTAAATATGCATGGGGAACCCATATTAATTATAACTGCAGCAGACTCAGGAAGTTCATGATCTGGGATGGTTGATTGTATGTGTCCATATGGCTGGGCTGTGGAGACCAGATGTTCGGTCAAATACCAGTCTAGACATTTCTGTGCAAAGTATTTTTTAGATAAGATTAACATTTAAGTCAGTAGTCTTTGAATATAGCAGATTACCTTCTAGAACATGGGTGGCCCTCATCCAATCAGTTGAAGATCATAAAAAAGACAGGTCCCTCAGAGGAAGAGAGAATTCAGACTGCCTCTGGACTTGAGGTGTATCAACTCTTTCCTGTGTCTCCAGGCTATTCTGCAGATTTTACTCTTGACAGCCCCCCAGATCATATAAGCCAATTCCTTAAACTATATATCTTGCTCATATCTGCTATTATATCTTATGTATGACATATATATCTCCTGTTATATCCTATGTATGATATGTATCTCCTATTAGCCTATATACACATATAGGATATAAATACATACACCATCTATCTATCTATCTATATATCATCTACTTATCTGTCTCCTATTGGTTCTGTTTCTCTGGAGAGCTCTGGTCAATACACCATTCAACTAGGTGAAGTGAAATTAACTGCTAAGTCTCTGGGGTTCATGGATTCCCTTTGTGCAACTTTGGCCCTTGAACAGATTACAGATCAATGATGAGTTCCCTAAATTACTCTTAAAACCTGAGCATGTCATTACTTCTCTGGGGTCCTCAGCTTTAGTGTTCACAGTCTCTGTTCCTAATCTCATCTCTATTCAGAGTCTGAAATATGAGATTATCCAGAAAGGGTGGTGGATGAGGTAACTGAAATCTAATGTTATGGTCTTAAAACCTTTCCAGATATTCTGAAGTATGAGACAGCTATATTGAGCTTTCAAAAATAAATCTCTGTATTTTAGATTCCAATTGCAGAACTGTGATAAGCTGCTTTTTGGGAAAACAAGGCAAAAGTTAAAAGAAACATGGGATATTAACGTTCACGGCAAAACCTTTCAAATTTAGAAGAATGATTGCACAAATAGGCTGTGTTTCCATCATCTAAACTTTGTGAGTCACAAAAAGTACATTGCTAATCGTCATTTGCCTGTTTTAAGCAGGTCAGAATGTTCTTAAAAATAAAAGCTTGGTAAATTAACCATTTGTGTTGCCCAGTGCTGTTTTATCTAGAAACGCTCTGAGGACTAAATGACTGATCCCCAGCAGTGGTTCTCAAATGATAGTGTGTATCGTAATCATTCAGGCTTGACACACACAGATTTCTGGTCTCTACCCTTACAGTTTCTGCTTTAATAGATCTGTGATAGAGTCTAGAAAAGTTTAGTTTTTAATGAGTTCCCAGATGATGGTGATGCTGCTGGTCTATAGGACGACATTTTCAGAAACTCAGGCTTTCAAACAAATGACTCGTGGCAAATATTTCTTCCACCTGGGTGCAGCATGTGATCAACAGGGATTCACTGACCACTTGATGTGTACTTGACTACGACAGTGATGAATGCCTTGGAGACACAAATAAGATGCAGTTGTTGCCATCAAAGAACTAACATCTATTTGGAGAAGCAAGACTCATGAACAAACATGGTATGTAGCAACTAGGTGACACAAACAAGAAGGTTGCAGGACATCAGAGGTCTCATAACCACAGGAAAATTCCATAGAAGGGGACATGAACTGGGTTTGAAGAACTGAAGCAGTAAAAGGAAAAATTCAAGGTGGGAGAACTACATGGGGACAGAGGCAGAGATGGAAACAGGCATTAAATTAGTTGTCTAGAGAAAATGGTTGATGTCTTCTTGCATATTATGATTTAACAGATAATGATGATCACCATAACTTAGAATGGTGAACAAGTTTAGAATGGTTGGTAAAGAGGTGTATTATAAAAGCTCTGGGTGCCAGGCAGAGGATTTAGAATTAGCACAGTAGGAAATCCAGAGCGTTAAGCAGAAGAAATCAGTGATGGGAAATACACATGAAGTAACAATAGCTGGGAGTGGGGAAAAGCAAGATGCTCTGTGTGCCTGGGGGTCCAGCTCCATGGGGGGGATCCAAGAGTAAGAAGATTAGGGCCATAATTAGGCTTGTTGGAATAAGAGAGTAAGGAAATGGATATGCAACATTCCCAGTGGAAAGTGATTGGGATTAGTGACACAAATAAATGCACTTCTATATTGAACTTGGGTAATCATCAGGACAGGTGGTGCCGTTATTTGGCAGAATATTTTCAGAAGTCAGTTTTGCTGGGAAGATGTATTTGGTTTTAGGTACATGGGTTGGATGTTATGATAACATGTTCAAGAAGAGTTGTCTAGATGAGATTTGTAGATTCAAGGAGGAAAGAACATGACTTACCAATTGGAAAATGACTAATATTTTTATTTAAAGCTGTAAACATGAGAAAAAAACATTTATTCACATGCATATTTATCCCTTGAGTTTTAATTGAGTCCCTTGTACAGGCCAGGCACTGTATTGGGAATTCATAATGGAATTTAATGAGAGAATTTAGAGAAAGGGGGGTAAGGTCAAGAAATTGAATCTTGGTAGACTGCCTTCGTTAAAGTCAGAATAAAAGCAGACGAATGCATGAAGAAAACACAGGTAAAGTAGTAGGAGAATGAGCATGGTATTGAGGTGGGTGTGAAGAGGAAGGGCATCAATTGCAGTGAACACAATGGAGGTTGAGAAAAAATGGGGGAAGGTCCCTGGGCTTGGCAGAAGAAAACATTAAAAGTCTTTGAGAGAGGAGTAAGCAGTAGAAGAAGGCGGAGTTGAAGAATCAGAGGAAGAAAGAGCCAGAGAAATAAAAGTGGGGCCAGGTAAGATGTCACACTGATGGAAAGCTAATGAATAGAGGGAAGAAAAAAAATATATAGCTGATCTTCTGAGTCTGAGGCTGAAGGGAAAATACAAGGAAGTGTGATGTGATTTATTTTCAATACAATCATCCTCTTTCAAAAATGAAATGTACTTATTTACATAAATCTATAATTATTTCTTGCATATGATGTCATTTACTACAAATTATATGTGCAATTTAAAGTATACATTAAGTGAATGCTGACTTTGAACCAAAGGAATTTCCATTAATATTATAGTGCTAGATTTTTATGTGGCTGTTTCATAGAATTAGATAAATAAATACAAATTACAAAATATCTAGTGAGACAATAAATTGTTCATTTTCTATTTTCTACTTTTTTTGTTTTTGTGCACAAATGAAAGTTATTATTCACACTTTGTTCCCCTTGGTTGGAGAAATCTTGATGGAGCATGGAGAAAATAGTAGCTAAGCAATTTTCAGAGGGGGAAACAAGTGGAAATTTCCAGATTTGATGATATTCCAAGTATAGGAAAAAATTACAGATTCAAGAAAGAAAAATTAGTTTGAGGGATCAGTGGTATATTAGGTAAGAAGAAGAAAATAGCTGGAGAAAGAATATACAACTTGATTTTACCATCATATATTTGGGGAATTTATTGGTGGTTTTATATAAAGTGCTGTTGTTATAAAGAAAACAGGTATACTTTAGAAATAAAGGTTGGGGGTATAAAAGTATTTTATTTAGATTGGCACAGAGTCATCATGTATGATAAACCTGAGGATACTGGGGCAAAATGAAATGGAAAACATGAACTACATCATAATAAACTTTACACTTTATTGAATGTGGTAGATTTTTACTAATGAAGAACTGAAGGTAATGATGTAATATATAATCATCTATAATTGGGAATTAAGCAGAAATAAATTTCCAGAATACAAAGATGAATTCTCATGTGCTAAGGTTATATTTTCCAGAACAACTGAGCATTTTTGAGGTGGGAAAAATAGCAACAATTCCTTATAGTGACATGAAAGTCCAAAGTCTGAAAAGGAACATATGCTTAAGTGGATAAAATTATAGAACAAAATAATTCACAAAATAAACAAGCGTTGCAGTATTCTTACATACCTGTACAAGGTAAGATGGTTGCCAGAGTATAGAATGCACAGAGCAAAATCAACAAAAAATAAAAATAATAGTAGGGTCCTCATTTTTCAAAAACTTACCATCAGTAACATGAAACACTTATCCAAACAAAACACATAAGTCATATGCAAATTATTTGCAGCAAAAAGTGGTTCAAATAAAATACCAAATTTCTAAAGCTTTCTTCAGATTGTCTAACTCAAACTCAGTCATCACTTAGAGTCTTCAGTATTTTCAACCCTCAAGGTGAATCAAGTACCATACTGAGGATAAGTTGAGACTAATCTGCTAGAAAATTGATTTAGCTCTATCAAAAGTTTGTTTTGAAAATATTCAGTTGAATCCAGGCAAACTGCTTTCCAAGTGGTTATTTTAAAAATAACCCATTTGATTTAATATGACCTGTTCCCTTATGCTATGTAGAAATGCCAACAGTTTTCTTTAGGAAGCTTGTACACTCATAAGATTTTCATACATATTCAGAAATAGTACCTTTCAAAAGAACTTAAAAAGCTCTCAACAGTTGTTTTTATTGCACAGGTATGTTAGTCTGTTTAACAGTATCAGACTGGTTCTTTCATATGATAGTTCTAAGGGCATCTAAAAACACTCTTAGGCACACCTCTCTCTGAGATCGCCCGCACTTTCTAAGTGCATAAGCTTTTAACTTTAAACTTTCTCTTTTCAACCTTTCAGGGCACCTCTTCTGAGGTCGCCTGCACATTTTCTCTTTGTAAGTAAGCAACTTTAAATCACATTCCTGAAAAATCCTTAAAAGGGGGAACCCCCAACCTTTCAGTGCACTCCTGTCGCTGGGGTTGCCTGCACTTTGTGTGTGACTTTTTTCCCCAACCTTTTAACCTTAAACTTTCTCTCTCCAACCTTTCAGGGCACCTCTCCTCCAGGAGGTTGACTGTACATTTTCTCTCTTTAAGTAACTTTAAATAAAACTTTTACTCTGATTAAAAAATAAATAATAATTAACATGCTCTTAATTCCACCTCAGTATTTGTATCATATGTACCTGCCATATAGAAGATGTTCAAATAAAATTTAAAGAGTACATAAGAACTGTGAATATTCTGAAAGGGATTTTATTTTATAGCATTTGACAGAATATCTTCTTGTCTTGGAAACTCTGCTTCTTGGAATACCTTTTAATACTTCCCAGGCTGTGTTCCAGGAAATAGAGCTGGAGAATGATGCTCACATAAACTGCCACAAATCCAATATACTCAGGGCTAATAGTAAAGGAAAGATCTTTGCTCAAGAGTAATTTAGCAAATAATGGTTTCCGAGAAATAATAGGACATGATTAAATGAACTGAATAAGGACTAGTAATTGCTGCATCTCAGAATACCAACCTGATGATGCCATTCATTTGCTCAAAATTTTCTGTGGTGGTTCTCCATTACCTTTAGAATGAATTCCATACTTTCTACCTTGATATTCAAATACCTTTATTAGTTGGCCCCCATACATCAGAATTTTTTTCTGTTTTGTTCATGGTATGTATGTGTGTGGGGAAATCCCTGTCCTCACATATCCTGTGTCTTAGAACAATAAACAAAACAAGTAAAATACAAATGATTATATGGGGACAAATACTATGAAGAAAAATTAACTGGGGAAAATAGATGTGTGGGAAAGTAGCAGCTATAAATAAAGATGTTCAGGGGAGGCCTCCCTTAGATGGTGACATTTGAACAAGACCTGAAGGTGGTAAGGGAGTGAGTCACACAGATGCATGAGGTAAAAGTTGTGGGTAGAACTATGCCAAGGATAAAAGCCCTGAGTGGACCTGTGGTCAGAGTGTTTGGAGACCTGTTTCATGTGATTTCTCCTTCCTTTTTCTCTACTCCCATGTTACTTTGTATCTCCATGAACTCACCCAATTGGCCTGTGATTTGGGTGTATATGTACTTTTCTTTACTAAATTGGAGATCCATTGAAGACTCGTTTTGGGTCTTACTCATCTTTTTATTTTCAGCAGTGCCTAGTGTCATGTTCTGTTCTTTAGGAAGCTCTCAATGAATACTAGTTGAAATAATACTATTTCTCTATTTAGCCTCCCCACACCCATCCCCTCCAGAGTAAAGTGGTAGATTCCATATTATTGATAGCATCTGATAAGGGCAGGGATCCCTAAGCTCCTATCTTTCTCTAGGAGCCTGGGTGGGAAATCCCTCTGAGAGAATCCTGCAGAGGATGGGAGATTCTCTCAGTATTTTGGGTGAGAGCAGAGGAATTATTCCCCTGCAACAGGGATTTTCTTTTTCCCATGTTCCTTTTGGCTCGATGATGTAGGGCTTTGGAGTCCATGTAGACCATGAGCTCAAGTGCATGGTTGCTCTTGTTATATTAATTATACTAGAAAATAAACTGCACAAAATATTCATTATGGGAAATGCAAGCCTCAGTATCAAAGATGCAGGAGTTACAGGAAGTGGCCTGGTCTCTCATCTTGCCTAGGATGATCTTCAGAGATGCCTTCAATGTCTACTTCACTGATTTCTTGATGTCATCATATCTGGTAGCTCTACTGGGTTGAAAAGCATCCCTGGTTCATGCACCACCACCACCACCACCATTTTCATGTCCACCCAGAACTTCAGAATGTGACCTTATTTGGAAATGAGGTTTTCCTAGCGCCAATGACTGGTTTCATTAAAAGAAGGAAATCTGGACAAAGATATGTTCAGAGGGAAGATGAGATACACAGGAAGAATGTCGTATGAAGACAGAGGCAGAAATTGAAAAGATGCATCTGTGTGCTAAAGCACACCTCAGGTTGCTGGAAACCTCTGGAAGCTAGTAGAGAGACACGGAGCAGATTCTTCACCTGAGCCCCTGAGAAGCAACTAACCCTATTAACACCTTGATTTTGACTTCTGCCTTCTTGAACAGTGAAAGAATAAATTTCTGTTGTCTTTAGTCAGCTACTTTGTGGAAACCCTAGGAAAATGAAACAGTAGCTTTCTCTAGGTGGTAGGTCAGATTCAGTAGATTTTATATTATTGATAGACTGAGTGTGGGAACATAGAAGACCATGCCAGGCAACTTCCCAGTCATCTCTAGGATGACTGCCCACAAAATGAGCTGTGCCAGTAGATGCAGGAACAATGCTCTGAGCAGCGTCATAGCTGTGGTCCTACTTCCAGAGAACTATCTTTGGACATAGCAGTGATGTCATGGACTATGATCAGTAGACCCTTGTTAGCTCCTTCAGTGTCAAAATGGACAACAAGGCTAGGGGGAGAGAGGATGACTTCTGGCTTCACTCTTAAAGTGAGGCCCAACATTTTTTCTATGGTGATTAAGACAAGGAAACTTTGGAAAGTTTTGAATATGCCTATTACCTTGATTGTGGTGATGAATACCATGGATGTTTGCATGTGTCAAAAGTCATCAGATTCTACACATTAAATACTTGCAGTTCTTTATACATTGAAATCCTAATCCCCAGGGTGATAACATTAGGAGGTGAAGGAACCTTTGGGAGGTAATTAAGTCATGAGTATGGGGCCCTTGTGAATGGGATTAGTGCCCTTATAAAAGAGACACAGAAAGTTCCCTCATCCTCTTTCCTCCATGGGAGAATTCATTGAGAAGCTGGCAGTCTGCAACTTGGAAGAGTGCCCTCACCAGAACCCAACCATTCTGGCACCCTGATGTTAGACTTAGAGCCTCAAGAGCTGTGAGAAATAAATTTCTATTGATGGTGGGGTTAACATCCAAAATATATAAAGAACTCCTATGCCTCAACAGCCATAAAACAAATAACCTGAATAAAAAATGGATGGAGGACCAGAACAGACACTTCCCCAAAGAGGAAATACTTATGGCCAGTAAGCACATAAAAAGATGATCCACATCACTAGTTATCAGGGAAATGCAAATTAAAACCACAGTGAGATATCACATCACACCAATTAGAATGGACATTACCAAAAAACCAAGAAACAACAAATGCTGGCAAGGATGCGGAGAAATAGGAACCCTCCTACACTGTTGGTAGAATGTAAATTGGTTGATAAGCCACTCAGTCTATGGTATTTTGTCTTACCAGCCAAAAGTAAGACATAATTTAAACTACATTTACCTTAGGAAAAATTGTGTTAGTATTCAAGGGTCTGCTTAACACATAGAATCAAAGACCTTTGGAATAGAAAGATCCTTACTTAGAGTTGAGGAATCTGGAGCTGAGATTAAGTGATCTGAACTGTTAGAGCATTAATAACATAGTTTGAATAAAATAATTTAAAAATTGTTCCCCAAATATAAATGTTTTGTCCCTTTGTTTTGATTGCTTATTTTAATTTTGGAAATTTTAAATATGGAGGAGAATAAGTTTTCTAATTGTACTGTTTATAATATATATTTTTCATATGAGTTTATTTTCACTAAATTTTATTATTTTTTATTTGTAGACCAAAGAAGTATGTATTATGTGGCTCAAGTCCATAAGTTAACTCCTACTACATTTGCCAAGTATATTCTTGATGTAATTCTAATAGTTTTGAACCATATGTCATTTTTCCCAGTGAAAAATCTAGAAATTTTCCTTGTTACATTTGAAGTCTCACTAGATTCCATATTATATTTCTACTACAATCAGATTCAACTGTACTGAAGAGATAGAAGAAGAATAAAAAGTTTTCTGCAGAGAATTTGATGAGGAAGTTGTGCTAACATAACAAAAGGATATTGTGAACTACAAAGTCCAAAGATTTTAGAACAATTCCCAATATTCTACATGCTCCTAAAGTCAGGAAAACCCTGAATGTTTATCAGTGGACATTTCCCTTATGTCACAGAGCATGCATTTAACATAAATGTGTTTCCATTTTTACCCAACTACTTTTTTAAATCCAAACTTTGTGTTCATGTTCCTAGTCATGTGATCCCCTAACTCAATTAGCTCAACCTTTTAACAGTGACTTAACGTTTACAGTTATACACCAACTTATCTAACGTATTCTTTACCATTTGATCACTGTTCAGGAGTGTTATGTGTGTTATGTATATCCTGGTATTATCAATGAAGATTAATTTTCTGCTGCTATTTATTCATTCATGCATGTTTGGATTTGGGTAAAGCTCTTGCTTTTGAAGGTAATCTCTTGACCCAAACTAATGAATGAAACTGACAAAATCATTTTATGACCATAATGTACCTCTGACTTCTGAACTAGAGCATCATATGAACAGAAACTTTATAGTTCATTATATTTGCTAGCTTCTTGGAACCATTTGTTTTAGCCTTCCACATTTTTTAGGAAAAAAGTTACTTATGTTTGTTTTAGCTGATTCATTGACAATACAACTTAAGGAAAAAAATTAAGTTTAGGTTCAAATTATACAGAGTAATTTTGATCAAATTATTGTATGAATAAAATTAAAGTTTAATTTTAAAGAGGTATATGAAGACACTTCATGAGTGATTTTTATTCACTCTTTCCCTGTGAAGCAGATAAAGGAAACATTAGCTCTTGGAGACATTATTGGCTTGAATTTGAAAATTCAAGACAATCTTGAATTTTCTTGGGAGAATCAGAAAGAAAAATCTGCTAGAGCAATACTGCTGTACCACTGAAGGAAACAGACCTTACTAGGCTAGTAGGTGTAAATTCTAAATTGCCAAAGTCTGGAAACATCAGGATAATATTAAACACAGATTAATAACAATAAAAGACATGAAGTCTGTAATCTAATTGTAATTAAGTATTTGTGTTTCCCTAAATTTCATTATTATTTCTTTACAAATACTTTATATAATTTATAAATTGCTTTATTAATAGTATGATCAATTTATAATAGTGACTGACAGTTATGCTTAAATATTTTTGTTATGATTTGTATTTTAGTCAATTACATAATTAAGTAGAAATACAATGGTATTAAGTAGAAATAATATGGTAATTAATTTTCTTTAATTTTTTAAAGAAGTTCTATACTATATTCTGTAGTAGCTGTGCCATTTTACATTTCCACCAACAGTGTAAAAAAGTTTCCAAGTAGGGAAAACTTTAGTAGTTAGAGGATGAAATACAATCAAGAATTAGGTTTCCTAATGACGATGCTTTTCCAATTTTTTGTTTTTAATTGAAGTGCAGTTGATACACATGCTATATTCGTTTCAAGTATACAACACAACACTTCAGCTGTTACACACATTATCAAATCCTTATTCCCACCAGTGCAGTTACTATGTATGCTTTTCCATTTTCAAGTGAGCTGTTGTGATTAATGAGCAGAGCCTTACAGAAACAAACTATCCCATTACCACTTTCCAGCACTTCTTCTATGAAATTCTGGGATCGCTCATCTTTGGAAGCCACACTACTTCTGCAACTGAGTTTTTTTATAGTTTTTATGGAGTTCCTGCTGATGTTGAGCTCTCCACCAAAGTGCTCCATTCAAATAATTCTGAGAATAAGGGTCTATGATATTTGCAAATGGAAAAAGAATAAATTCTTATCATGCTGTAAACACTATAGGCTTCCATCACACAGTAATGAGACATCCTCCGTGGTCTATAGTGGCTACATTTTGGCATTTTTTACTACTAACTGCAAAATGATTGCCTTTCCAGTCATGACAGATCATATAAGTGTTATGGGTTGAATTGTGTCCCTTCAAATGATGTTGAAGTCCTAACCCTTTAGTCCTAACCTAACCCCCTAAAAGTACCTGTGAATATGACCTTATTTGGACATAGGGCTTTTGCAAATAATCGAACTAAGATGAGGTCATTAGGGTGGACCCTAATCTGATAAAGCTGTGTCCTTATAAAAAGGAAAATTAGGCACAGAAACAGATACTCACAAAGAGATGACAATGTGAAGACAGGAAGAGCCTAACCCACAAACCAAAAAAATGCTTGATGCTACCAGAAGCTAGTAGAGATGCTTGAAACATTCTCCTTCACAGTCCTCCAAAAGCACCAGTCTTGCTGACACCTTAATGTCAGACTTGCAGCCTCTGGAGCTGTGAGACAATCCATTTCTGTCGTCTAAGTCACCCAGTTTGCCACCCTTCGTTACAGTAGCCCTAGCAAACTGATACAGAAACCTAGTATAAAGGGCTGGATATTGTTAACATAGTTCATTTTTCCCTCTCTTATTTAATTTATCAATTGATATTATTTTACTGAAATGACCATAAAGAGAAGAAGTAGTAGAGAAATGTTAATAACTGAGATATGCAAGGAGTTGATCACTTGCATTAACAGGACTTTTATTTGATTTAAAAAAGAAACACTTAAATTTTAAATAATGTTTATTTTTCTGATTACAAAGGTAATATTTTATAACTGAATTACATTTATAAACTAAGGACATTTTTTAAAAAGAAATTAAAATAAACTATAATAACTCTAAAGAGAGAAAATTACTACTATAATTATATTACATTTTTTTCTGATCTTTTAAAAAACTGCACATGTGTGTACAAATATTTCTTTCTCCTTAACTTTTCTGAAAAAAATCCTTCTTAATTTTCCTTTAACATCATTGGGTCACACAGGGCTAGAGGGGCTAATATTCTCATATACATTTGACAGGATATGGATAAGGCGGTAAGTGATTGACTTTTAAAAGAACATTCATTTCATGTGTGTATTTTCGTTGCTTTAAAATACATATTTTTAAAATCATGGTATGCTGCCATTAGACATTGAAGTGTTCTATTTGGACTGGACTATAAAACAATAACCCAAAGGTCACCCTTATGAAATAGTGGAAATTACTCCCTGGAGTGATGCTTGGTAAAATGGTTTGTAAATGCTGTGTGGATGCTTCACAGCCCACAGTTCCAGAACATAAACAGAAGTTATGAGCCTGTTGTTCTGGTCTAAGAGGTGGCTGGTTCGTTCTTGTCCTATTACAAGGACCATGGGATGATGCTGAGGAGTCATTAATGAGATTATTTCCTCCTGGTAGATACCTCAGCAGGAATGCATAAAACATAAAAGTAGTCTTATTATCACTAGCAGTAAATAATAGTAACTAATAGTTCAATTCTAGTTAATTCAGAGTATGTTGTACTAATGCTCCATGTGACTACATATATGAAGACATGGCTATCTATACTAATGCTAGATCAAGTCTTTGGTCATATAAAGTGCTGCCAGATTTAGCAAATAGAAATACAGAACACCCAGGGAAATGTCAATTTTAATAAACAGCAAATTATATTTTAGTATAAGTATGTACCAAATACTGCATTGGGCATCCTTATACTATAAAGGTTTTCACTGCTATCTGAAATACAAATTGGGTGTCCCTGTATTTTATCTAGTAATCTACACATACCAATGGGTGCTTTGAAACTCAATCCCCTACTTAAATGCCTGTTCAAAATAAAGTTTGTGGGATAGTTTTCTGTTAGACAATTGTTTACAGTATAAAGAAAATCTGTAACCATGGTAACAGTCACATGGAGAAGCTGAATAAAGAGCTAGAGGAAGGGAGAAATTCCCATTTTCTCTTTTCAGTGTGAATTCACTTTTTTCAGACAATTAAGTCCTATGTCATTAATTCCATAAATTGTTTCTAAAAGAATATTCCTTCTAAAAAGATTTTTTTAAAAAAGGCTTGAGAGCTCTGTTGATTGCCTCTGCCACTCTGTCACACGTCTGGTTAGCACAGATTGCTTGGGTTGACACCTGATGACTTTTGTAAGAACTATAATGCAGGTTGTGTACTTTTAGGGGGGGTTGATTGCCTTATTTACATCAAGTAGCTGAAATATTTATGGAAATGGTGGGCTCACAAACAGATATAAAGGGGAAAACTACAGTATCTATTGGATATAAAGTTGCATTATTTTGGGAAGGAAGCAGTGTGGAGTAGAAGGAGAGTTTCTGGAGTTAGGTTACAAGGATTACATTTTGGTCTAACACATATGGAGGATAAAAACAAAAGGACACACCTCAAGGACCACTTGGGCAAGTTCTCTCTCTGGGGTTCAGAAGAAACAACACTTACTTGGGAGGCAGGGGTGGGTATGAGTTTATATATTCCAGCCTAGAGAGATGTCAATGATAATTTGTAAATCATAGAATCCAAAAACTGGAAATGATGTAAAGATCTATTGAAATATGGTGATATTGAAATGAAATGAAAGCCTTACTAAGAAGTAATAAAGACTGAAAAATGTGCTGGAGCTAAGGAATGTTGATTTGAAAAAGAAGGAGGTGATTGGTAGAGAACATGAGTATGTGAGGACTTTACACTGAAAACTGAAAATCTGACTTTAATTATTTTCACGATAAACTGGCTTTAAATCAACTGAGAGTTGAAAGTGAATAATGAAGAGGCAAACAGCCAACTGTTAGTTTAGGCAATATATCAAATTTAACAAAGCTCACACTTTGGTGCAAGATATAATTATAGATTAGCGAAGAGTAAGGCAATGTGTTATTTTGCATTATGGCACTTGTGTAATACGTATTTGGAATTCACTGGGAACACATGTATAGAGTATATATGTTATATCTGAAAGTTTATGATTAAGTAGGGGAAACTAAACTAAGGTCCATAGTACAAGAGGGCTTCTTATGACATTAAATAAGACAACAATTAGCTTTTCTAAATATAAATTTTGGGAGGAACAGGAAGGCAGGTGTGACGTACACTCTTTAGACTGCTGATTACAGTGTCTAGAAAGGCCCCAAGGCAGTACCTGATAATGGACCTCGGTATGTGATAATCATGACTCCTCTGAATCTGTCTAGTCTCCTAATGCCGTCCAGTTCAATTACTATAGAAATGTGCGAGGGAGATGCGGCCAAGGCTCCCACCACCGTTGTGGGTATTGCTCTGTATGTGGCTCCCGCTGTGGTGGTAATGGTTATGGTAATGATGTGACGGTTGTTATAGTTATTGGAGCTAATAGCTGTTTTGTTATAGAAGATTCTGTGCTGTTTGTTTCTAGAGCATCATGCCTGCGCTTCCTTGGCCTCTTATTTAATCCCTCAAAGATCTATGGTGCTTCAGGCACTCTTAACCCTAACATCCCTCTGCTTGAGAAAAGATGATTCGTTGCCTGGCGAGAACCTCATTTGTCTTCAAAATTCCTTTTGGCCCTGGACATGATGTAGTATCATCTAGATATTGAAAATGTGATGGATTATTTTGATATTTTGAAAAATATGAAAGTTCTATGTAAGACTTAACACCCACTTCTGGAAAGCCTGACAACTATTTAGATTACCTGAGCATTAGGTTCTCAGTCTTTGGTTCTTAACCTTCCATAATTCCTTTTTTCTTTATCTTTTATATTCTGATAAAAACTTGACTTATTTAATCATCAGTATCAGGCACACATTCAGGTAATGAATAAATATTTATAAATTGAATATGCTTCTAAATACACATAAAATGAAAAACAGGAAATGGAATGGTTCCATCTTTAGCATGAAACAGATTGTGAATGAGTAAAAAAAAAAACAAAGAGAAGAGATAGAAGCAGTAAAAAATGTTTAAGTGATAAAAAAGAAGACTGTCTCAGAGATGAAGTTGTAGTCATGAAATCTGTGATGACCTATAAAGAATGAAAAATCATGAGCTAAGCAATAGATTTCTTTTACTGAAGTATCATTGATATACAATTTTATATTAGTTTCAAGTATACAAGACAGTGGTTCAGCAGTTACCCATATTATTAAATCCTCACCCCGACTCATGCAGCTACTGTCAACATAGGAAGATGTTACAGAATCATTTACAATATTCTCCATGCTGTACTACTAGCCCCATGACCAACAACCAACCTACATTAAACATAAAAATTGAGCCTCTGCAAAATTTTCAAAATCCTTCATCATTCAATGTTTGTTGCAGATAAGCAGACTGCAAAAACAGCACATGGTAAAGGGTGTAGAGTTTTAAATTATAATGAAAGAAAGCCTTCAACAAAGTTAATATGACACATTTAACTACACGTTAATGGTTAATATAGTACATGATAACCAGGCATAATTCAAATGTGGTTCTCACAAGTTTATTTAACCAGGCAAGCTCAATTTTTCATTTTCTCTTCTGACATATTTGTTACCAAAAGTACTTGATCACCAACAATATTGGAATAAATTGATGTCAAATGTAAAAAATTAAATGTGAACATTAACCTGTACCTCACTCCATGTAAAAAATTAATTTGAATTGGATTGTAGACCTAAATTTAAATGTTAACTTGTGAAGTTCCTAGAAGAAAACACACTGATCAATATATCACACTGTATTAAAACATTACTTCAGATTTGATTGCAGTCATATGTAAAAGCTAAAACCATCAAATTCCTATAAGACACACTTTCCTTTGAAGTAGACAAACATTTCTTATAAAGCAAAGAGTACTTCATGTACCCAAATTTCATAAGCTGGGCTTCAAAAGCAGAAGTTGTTTTTCTTCAATAAGTATTATTAAAAAATGAAATGAAAAATCCACAGAAAGGGAGAAATGTATATTCATATATATCTGGCAAAAACTAATTGCAGATTACAAGTCAATACATCAGAGAAGACAACATAATGAGGAATGGACAGACACTTCAGGAAGAAAATATACTAATGGACAAAGGCACTTGACAAGGTTCTCCACACCCTCAGTAAGCAGGGAAATTAAAACCACAAAGAATTACTACCACATGCTCATTAGAATGGGTAAGATCAGAGAGTCTAACAATAGAAAGTGGTGGAGCAAACTTGAGAACACTGGATCTCACTCATTCCTGTAGGGGTGTAAAAATCCACTTTGGAAAAACACTGTTGCTCTTATTCAGTTGAACCTAGTTTATGATTAAGCAATTCTGCTCCAAGGTATTGTTCTAAACTATGTTAAAAAATAAGGTGAAAAATCTTTCATATTAATGCTCTCTATGAAGAATAATGAAGAAAAAAAGGAAACCACCCAAATCAACTACCATCAATAGGAAAATGAATGAACTGTGATATATTGACACAATGAGATAATACTTAGCAATGAAAAAGGAATCTTAACAAAATTACAGAGAATGAAAGAAGCCAGACACAAAAGAATGCGTACTATAAAATTCCATTTACATAAAACTCAAGTAAGGCAAAACCAATTTATGGGGCTAGATAACAGAAAAGTAGTTGCCTTTGTGGAAAGAGTAGAATTTTCTGGAAAGGGCTATGAGAGAACTTTCTGAGGTCAGGGAAATAGTTTATATTTTGATTGGTGTCATATGGAATTACATGTCAAAACTTATCAAAATGCACATTTAAGTTATATGAGCATTTTAATGTATGTAATTATGGCTCAAAAATATTAAAAAATAAAAATGTATTCAACTAATTAAAATTGGCACTCAATTTCTCCTGTATTGGGGTATGGATAATCTCCTCCTGAATTACTCAGGGAGTTTCTTGTACAACTGGGCTTCTGTTCTGAGCAGGGTACCTGATGGGGCATTGAGTTGTGCGGGTCTTGGTCTTTTGGAGGTTATGACAGTGGCCCCAAGGCTGCAAGAAAAACGAGACAGAAAGATTAATAATAAAAATTACTCATCAGACACACACATACCCACAAGGAACTAAAAGCCAATAATTCCATTCTAAGAGATAAAAGAGTTAACAAATATTCATGTAAAGAGTCAATGAGATTCCTGGTTTTTTCATTCTTAGATACAAGGAAATGGGGAACTGGTTAGAAATCAGGGAAGATACTAGATCCCTAAGGTTTAGATTTTGGCATGATGGGGTGGAAGTGTTGCCCTTGAGTTCCTAAGAAAACCATTCTCATACAACTGTTCTACCTGCAGCAGCTTTCCTCAAACATGCCAACTGCTAGCTCTGCTACTTCTCTGGCTTCTGGTCAGCCACCTCCTTAGGAGCCTTTGCTAATCGTCCTGCTTAAAAATGCAACCTAGCCTATCACCCTGCCCATTTCATCCTCCTCTTCCTCCTCTTCCTCCTCCTCCTTCCTCTCGCCTTACCTCTCTTTGTCTTCCTCTCTCTCCATCTCTAAATGTCTTTCTCTCCACATATTATTCAAAAATAAAGTCATTTCAAGAGCACAGTCTATGGAGTCAGGCTCCCCTTAGATCCCTACTCCACCCTAACTATGTGATCTTGGGCAAGTTATACCCCCTTTTCCTGACTCGGTTTCCTTATCTGTAAACTGGAGCTTTCCTACCTCCTTGGGTCACTTTGAGCACTAAATTAGATAATCCACTGAGAGCACCTTAAATATTTCTGGCACATTGCAAGCATTCAATGAATGGTAGCTTTGATCATCATGGTTACTGCTTATTCTGCTTGTACTGCAACCACTACAGTCAGGAGTAAGAGTTTAGGAATTTATATAATAAGAATAATTTAATGAGGAAATAACTGTATTTTTTTTAAAAAGCCAAATATTTACCCAACAATGTTTTATTTATTGCCTTTTATTCGTTTTGTGTTAACTTTCCAGATTTAAAATCAGAATCCTTTTTCTTGAATCATGTTAATGTAAAATTAACCCAAAATAATATAATGACTGAATTTACAAATCTAGGTTTATGCTTACAGGGTTGACACAGATGAGGATACAGACATTTTCAAGTACTATTAGACTTGCTTGGCTAAACTTTTTCCATATGATAGTGGTATCTTTGTCTAAATTTCTTGATTCAAAAAGTTGGAATTATTTGGGCAGCTAAGTCAAAATCAGCTGTTCTTTTTCTTGAGTTATATACATAATTATAAAAATTTTTAATAAACCCTATTTTATTCAGTTTTCTAATTAACATTTATATGGGGCATGTAACATTAAAGTAAGCTTGACAGAAATGGAAAATTCAGCATACAAATATTTGATTCATTAAACTTTATTTTTACTGACACTGCTTAAATATAACCTCAGTTTTAACTGAAATACTTAAAACCATTCAGGATCTGTCAAGAACTGTAAGAATCCTAACCAACTTTTCTAAGTATTAAAATTTAAAAATATTCTACTATTTATCTAATCACTATAAGCTATTTGGACCAATTTTTAATAATCTTGGGAAAATACACATTTTTTTCTAAATCTGTGGCCAGTTTGACTACTGAGGGCATTTATAGTTATTTGCTTTTATGCCATAAGAAAGAAAGAGAAAGAATTCACCCATCTCAGTGACCAACTGAGACCATGTCTAGAAGACTCTCCGAAGTTAAGCAGGGCACCCAGAGTGAGTGAGAGGCCTTATGATGGACTAGCAGGGCACTTAGACAATCTGGATCAAATTCCTGGGGTAGAAGAACTGCCCTATGAGACTGTTGTGTATGATAAACTGAAACCAGGAGTATTTATGTAGGGTAACAAACAATTCTCCTGCATGGGAAAGGGTACTCCTCTGGGAAAGGGAAGAGGGTAAACAGTCTCTTGTTAAAGAACACAGATTTGGGGACATCCTAGACTGGCATTAGGGTCAATGATCCCATTTACTAGCTATGTATGCATCAGAAGGGTTCTTTTTCCCCCCCTTAACCTCTGTAATCTTATTTCCATTTCCCTTAAAAAAAAGGAGGTTATAAACACTGACCTCAGAGGACTGTTGTCATAGCTAATGAAATATTATTTTAGGGCATAGTACAACACCCAACTTACAGTAGATTGTCAATAAACAACAGCATTTCGTTCATGGCAAAATGATTCCTTGTTAATGTTGTTTTGTATCATATTCAATGTAATCTTTAATCTTTACCACCTTTCGAGGTAACAGCCTCCAATTTAAGTTATCTGATTTCATTGTTTTCATTTCCTTGTTTCATGCTTTCATTGGAATTTATGGAGTGCAGGAAAATCATAGCAACCTGAATGCTAGGCATTTCCTTGACCGTGGTGTTAAATATCCAGATACTTGGAGGCATTGATAGAGTGATGAGATTTTAAATTTTAATTGCTAGAAATTATAGTAGGGTTATTTTATTTTTTTGCACCTAAAATAAAATGTAAAGGAATAATATGTATATACATTTTATTTAATAGCAAAAGTATAACATCATCTCACATTACATACATACTACATCATCTCAACTTATAAGCATTATAAAGTGCTTTAGCCTCTTCTGAATTCCACCTGGAAACTTCATAGCTGAGAAAATAATAACTTCGGAATCTCAACTACAAAGCAGAGTATGACCTCCTGGGGAATGCTATGTTGTTATGTTGCTTGAATGATTTTTTTTCTTGTAATTACCATATTCGTCAGGTATTTTGCCATACTATTTTCAAATTAACATCTAACATAATAGTGAACTATCTCTGGGAAAATGGATTCTATAAAAATTAAACAATTTATTATCAGTTGAGATTATGTAACAATGAAAGATCAGAAATATGGTCCTTTAAACCATGACAGTTGATCTTTACTCCCAACATAAAGTAGACAAGGTTCTTGGATTCAATTATAAGTGGAATCAGTTTATAGGTATCTGTCATGCCTGGTCTTTTGTTATTCATATTAGCTAGCAATTATTAAGACAAAATAAAGTGTTGATCTATAGACATACTATCTGTAGGAACCTTCATCCTTCCTTTGGAAACAAACAGCAATGATTTCTTTTTTAAATATAAGCTATAATATTAAACAGCTTACAAATGGTGACAAATTTGCTAGTTTTTCTTTTATATATACTGTGGTTTCAGTTAAACAGCAGTGAAAACACTAATAAACATTGATTTTTGTTGCTGATAAATCATGGCATTGCTCTCCTCAAGTAGGAAGCAGTATTTTCAAATGGGAGTAGAGGCAGACATCAGATAACATAAGGGGATGTTTATTTAAAGCAAAACTTCTGCATTTCCATTAAAGTTTCACAAACTTATTTGTTCTATTTTTATACCAAGAATCTAACTAAAACAAAAACAATGCAAAATATAAATCATTTAGATCATTTTCTATTAAAAAATTAGATCCCACTCTAACAATTTTCTATGAAAATTCTACAAATTTCTTTCCCTATTATATTCTAAGAAACAACACAAAACATAAGTGGGTTAGGTTATCATATGTAACTTAATTTCATAGTATTCATATATTACTATAAGAGACTCTGATCTCTTGGTTATGAATATTTAATAAGGTAATAGGGAAAACATTCTTGGGACCACAGTAAATAGGAAGAATAATGGTAACCAGGATCAGATACTTCTGTTTGCCATTATCTTCATTTTCTCCTTCTACACTCTGTATATTAAAGAGTGCCTACCTCTCTTGTTCTAGAATTATTGCCTAGTCAGATACTTTATCAGAGAAAACATCGCATAGGCAAGCACAGGGACGTACATTCAGGGCTCTGAATTTTTCTCCCTGATACATATCATTGGGGCCCTCTTTTCTGCTTTCCCCTCCATGTAAGTACTACTTCCTAGTACTTTTGGCACACTTTTGACCCATGTCACTTGTTAGGACAGAGTGTGTTTCACGCTCTCCAGGGTTGGGAAGATAGGAGTTATGGCCCTATCTTTGATGAGGGGCAGTAAAGGTCACTCCAAAGTACAAATAGAAAATGACCCTAAACAGAACCAAACCTCAGCCTTTAAGTACACTAAATGTGAATGAAAATCAAACAACCAAAACAGACAAGTCCAATGGACCTTATATTCTTTCTCAGTCCAGGCTGACTTAGTTGTAGGCCATTTTACCCCCCAGAACATTTGAAGATTTGTCACTAGAGGTACAACTACATGGAGGTGCTAATTCCAAAATCCTCATGCTTTCCTAAGAATTAAGCCAATCCACATCAGAAGTGATTGAACAATCTGATGAGAACTTGGCAGAAAAGTGACTTTAAAGGGGTATGAGAATAGGGTTTGAATTCTAACAAAATTTTATATATATGTTAACAAAAATAAATGAATTTCTTAGAAACCTTAAATGTCCTTAAATGTCCTTCCCCCAGGCCACTTTCTTAATAGTCAATTTAGATAAGGAAACTTGAATGCTCTGCCCAAGGCTCATCAGTTCGTTGGTGACAGAGGCCTGAGGAAAAGCCATATTTCTTCATTGCTGGTCAGGTGAGAAATGTCAGCTTCATAAAATTGCAATTAAATTAAATGCTATAAACATACATGGAATGCTATCCCAAGTACTAGGGAAGCAAATATGTATATGACACAGTGATGGTCATCTAGAAAGTGCAGCTGTCAACCTTGAGGAAGTGCTAATGTGGAAATTGTCCTCATGATTTTACAGATGTCCAAGAGACCAAATATAAGTTTGAGGTCAGAGTCACACATTGTAGTAAACTATGTATATACCTGAAAATTTGTCTCTGAATTCTCCCTAGTCAAACTTGTGTGATTGTGGATTCAAGTACATGGGATTCTGACAGTCTCTAACTTTTGTTGTTCTTATTACTGATCTTTAATAATTCTAGTGATTCTCACCAGCTGTAAAATATATACCCTGACTTATTTTCTGGGCATAATTGCAGGTGAGTTATTACCTTCTGTATTTTCTTCCTTTTGTATCTTGTTATATACCCAAGATACAGTTCATGTAAAGGCTGGCTGAGGCCATGAACTCCAGAGGTTTCTACAAGAACCCAATTGAAAGGATAAAGAGAGAAACTGCTTTCTGAAATTTCTCTCCTGTACTCTAATAGGTTTGAATTAGGCTTCCTAACAAGTAAGGTCTGCAGTAAATAGAATTTTAAATTTTATTTTATACGAAGAAAATGTTGAAAACAAATTCTCACTTAATGAGCTAACAGGAAATTCCATCCACAAATTTATTACTGTTTCTCCTCCAAGGGTAACATCGGATCTGTGAATTTCTGTTGTTGGTGATTATTAACCATTGCGCAAGCCTGAGATAGGGTTCTGATATCCACTAGCTAAATTCTCTACTGCAAGTGTGGAGTGCCGAGATCTTTACTGAAGCTCGGAATTCACCATAATTTTTCTGTCTTCTGAGACCTTGCCAACTTCTTGGATGTTACCCTGGAGTGGCACCCAGGTTCCTGATGCCCAAGGTACCCACAGACATCCCTCCTCTTACCTTTCAAGGGCATTAAATGAGACTGCTTTCTGCTTCCCTTTTAGTCTTTTTCCTCCTACTCTGTTTCCTTCAACAATATTAAAACCCTTTAATTGCTCTCAATTTTTAAGACAGATTTTAACAATTAAACAAAGAGTTCTTATTTTTTGCTCTTTCTAAATTTTCTTCTACAGGTCTATCTGTTCTTAGTGAGAGGAAAAGACAACACAGAAAGAATCAGACAAACAAATTTCCAATACCTCTTCCTGCCCCATACCCTTCCTCTGCCACTGCACAGTGTTCCCCTGCCTGGATGTTGTGAGACCTGGGCATGAAGAGCGCTTCTCAAAGTGAGTACCAGTGGGAAGAGCCAGTGATCTGGGCTGTCCGGCTGGAGGGGATCATTTCATGAGAAACTATCCGCTTCTCTAGGTAGGCTCAGCCAGAGGGCGCCACATGTGATGGACTTGACTGGCAATTTCTCAGGTTCTCTGACCATCTTCGAATGTTTGCCCTCAATACATCATGGATCACACCTGAGCCCATGTCACTGACTGCCCATTCTGTCAATTACCCTCTTAAAAAGTAAATTGAGAAGTCATACTTCTGAATGGCAATATTAACTTTTACAGTTGTTTATTCCTCTCCTTTCTTCACCTGGAGAAATCCCCCTCATCATTTTATTTTGTGGTATAAATGTCCCCTATTTTGCCCCTCTCTGCTTCTGCAGTACCCCGTCCACAGGTCTCTTATATCACCTAACCCTTAGTGTTCTTCTCTCCTCTCTTCTCCCTCCTCTCTCTTGCCCTCTTCTGTCCTCCCTCCCCTTCTCCTTCCTTTTCCTTCTCTTACCTATAGTTCATGTCTATTTCTCTTGCAACATAATTCACTTTTTATAAACATAAGGTCAAGAACATGATAATAAATGTTTGTATTTGTTGAATGGGTGAGTGCATAAATGGATGAATGGGCAAAACCAACAACCTTGGCTATTTTGCTGAACTATACTCTCTTTTGTTTCAAAATTCAGGAAAGGAAATACATTGATAAGATTAATAACTAAATTGTTCCATTTTCCTTATGAAATCAATATACAATGAAAAAGCCCTAACATGTCTACCAAAACCTAAGGATTTTTAAAGGTTGGATGATTGTAAGGAAAATTTGGTTCACATTAAACATTCCTTGTCCCTTTCACTTTTGCAATGAAATATCATAATTGCATGAAAATATTATGATTGATTCCCTTCATGTGAAATTAAGGAGATGGAATCACTAGCAGATGAAGGGAGGGTAGCTCTGTGCCCCATTATCATTATTTTCAAATAATATTAATTAAGCTACTTTCTGTGTGGATGGGTGGAATTTAGTGCTTCACAGTAGAAATGAAACAGATGTTGTCCTTGACCCTGTGAATCACAGGAATGAAACATAGGGCATTGTTTCATATATGTCCACAATAAGAAGCAACTAAAAATGTAAAAGAATTCTTACAAATCTGTGTAATTATTCAGTAGAAAAGTGTTCATAACCAGGTATTTACTATGCAAGCAATGCAACAATATATTTCCTCCTACGTATTAATGACATGTGCCTGTAAGATAGAAATTTCCAGCTTTCCCTCCAAACATTTAATGGTCTTTCAAATTCTCACCATCAATGCATGAAGGCACTGATTCTGGGAAGCCTTCTCAAGCACTGGATATTTTCAATTCATTTTAAGTTTCACCAAAAGAGGTGCAGTGGTAACTGCTGAGGTACATCACTATGTTTTCAATATTATGTCATCATCAAAAATAATGAGTTCTATCTCCTTGTACTGATGTAGAAAAGATGTTTAAGTCACATTAAACAAAAGATCGCCAACTGAATAAAAGCAAGCTAATAGACATATGTATGTCACCTTTATGGGTTCTGAACCCATGCAATACAGTATCTAGACTAGTCCAAGAATCATAGTCAAAACAACTGAAGCATAAAATAAATTTAAAAATCTGAACTTTAACTGTTTCTCCCCCAAGCATTAAAGGGTGCCAAATGCATAGCCCACAGCAATAGTCATTAACAAGGCCAGACGCTCTCTCTGTCTACATCCCCTAAGAAATTTCAGCCCCCTACACTGTTTCTCTTCTCTCATCCTTCCAGCTCTTGTTTAAATGAAGTGACTGATTTTTCTGAGTCTTTCCTCTCCACCTATAGTCTCATGTTTCACTCCATCTCTTCCCATACTCTAATTCAGCTTCATAGACTTTCCCTCGCAAGGGAGGTCAACAAAGTAGAAACTTATCAAAGACAACTTTTCATATTGAAAACATTACACGCAAATAATTTTGAGACTATTGCATAATGCCATTCTTGCTTTTTAAGTACATTAAAGTATATATATGTTTTTGTGAGTTTGTATAAATGTAGAAATGATGTAGAAGTGAACACTGATGTGTCAGTACTGGTTATTAAAATGGAAATGTTACAGGAATGGTCCTGCACTTCCCCAGCTGCACCAGGAGTGGAATTGAGGGATCTTGTAAAGTATGCTCAGATTTAACTTCAAAATAATGCAAAATTGTTTTCCAAAGCAGTAGTTTCACTTTATGTTCCAAACTGCATGAAAACAGCAAAAACAGCTTATTTATTGTGGGTTATTGGGGTTTTGGATAAGGTCAGGTCACGCAGATTGATTCACTGGTATGGTTAGTGTTCTAGCTCATAGATAAGGTGAGTAAAATGTTGGTTATTGATACACATTTCTTACTATGCTTAATAAATAACATGTTACAAATATTATTTTATATGTATGAACACCACATGTTAGCTACTTAAAAAATAAAAAATGTGTATTCTTTATGATCCATGAAGAATTTGGGTACTGTGCATATATATTTGAGATTACAGAACTTTCTTTTAAGGAAAAAGTTCTAGTTCCATTTGGAGGTGTAGTAACTGTTCCTTCAGATTAGAACCTTCATCAGTTTCCTGAAGGTTTTCAATTAGATGCTTCCATACCATCTCTTTGGTTTACCTTAATTAGCAATAGGGAACCCATGGAAACTCATGCCCTTTTTTGCTAGACATCAGGAATCTTGAAGAAAAATTTCAGGATACCTCTAATAACTATGTATATCTTATTGTCTGCATACCCATAGTGAAATATTACAGCTCAACATTACCTTTATATTTGCTCTTTTATCTGGTCCAGATTATTTTTATAAATTTCTCCCTCACAGGATTACCATATTTTTTAAATGGTATGAAATCTATGGAAACAGTCATATTAAGCAATTCATAAAAGGTTTTCATCTTCAGACAGGAAATTGCTACAGGGGAAAACAACCATTGCTCTGCCAGAAGGACAAAGATAAGAAGATCATGTAGGTTTACCCATTCTGTCATTGTTCCTGTCTCCAGACATTTTCATGTATGTCAGAAAGTAATTAGAATATTTTTTTTATTCTGTTAGAGTTATCCCAAAATATCCTCATCAGACTCTGCTCTGCTGGAGATAAATATAATTCTGCTCTCATTGTTCTCTTCAGTACAGATGGGCAATCTATGCTAGAACAAGGGAGTGCTGCTTAACAATGCCTCCATGAAGATGAACTTTCATCAGTGTTCGAATGCATACAGCTGTGTTTGTAAAGCATAGCATCTAGTTTTGATGACACTCAAGCTAGTTGAGAAGTGGAAAATAAATCAAACATCTGGAAAATCAGGACAGAAACATATGCACTTTAAGGAGAAAAAAGCCACTTAGCTCTTTTCCCTTAGAAGTACCTTAAAGAGGCAAATCATAAACTCCACAGCAAATGAGTTATTACCTTCTGCTTAGGCACCATTGGAGAATGCATTAGTGGAATGCCTGCTGGGCTATGCTTCAGAAGAGAGTCTTAAACTTCTTGCAGTTAGGTTTTTGCCCCTAGTACCCTTCCAAAACTGCTCCTATAGTGTTCATCTATGATGCCTTCTTCCTAAATCCAAAGTTCTCCATTGTCAACTTACTTGACCTCTTACCTGCGTTTACTAGTTTATTGCTTCCTCTTTGAACACCTTTCTTCCCTTGATTTCCAAGTCTTTATACTGTCTTGCTTCCTCCTGCTTCCTGATCAAGCTCTGTTTCCTTTCTCAGACCTTTGCTTTTCACTGAAATAATACCAGGATTAGGATGCCCTTGTCTCAGTCCTTGGACCCCTTGGCCTCTCCATTCATGTGCTTCTCTATTATATTGAGAGATTATTTGGTTTCATAACTTTTAGTACCATCTATAAAATCTTGAAGACTTAACAAATTTAAATTTATAGCTTCTCTTTTTCTTGATTCATGTAGCCAACTGCGTCTGAAATATCTGCATTATTTCTACAGTCCATTTGTAATATAAGAGCCAAATAGAACTTTTAAAATATAAGTCTGTACCTGTGTCTGGTCAAAATTCTGAGAGTCTCCTTATTTTACTCAGAGTAAAAGTGGAAGTCCTTACCATAGCCTGTAAGGCCCTACATGCTCTGGGCCTTTGTTACCTGGCTAAGCTCTCTCCCTGCTCTTCCCATCTCTTTGTTGCCTCCAGCAGCACTGACCTTGCTGTTTGTCCTGAGAGCATTACCAGAAGGCTCCTCTTTTAAGACTTGGTTCCAGTTTAGAAGTTCTTTCTGTGTGTATCAACGTGCTTTACTCCCTTCTCTCTTTTCCTTTGCTCAATGAAGCTGATGCAAAGAGACTACATTAAATAACTTCTCCTTCTCTAGTCCAACTCTTGGAACCACTGGTCCCTTTACCATATTTTTTCTCTTTTTCTACTTTTTCTCTTCCCATATTACCTAACAGCATGTAGTCTACTATATCACTTGTTTATCACTTTGTAAATTGTCAGCCTCTACTGCTATGGTAGGCTGAATAATGGTAGGAGGCTAAATAATGGCCTCCAAAGGTCTAAGGTCCCCTGTGAATGTTACCTGGTTTGGAGAAAGGGCTTTGTAGGTGTGACTGAATTAAGCTTCTTGAGAAGGGGAGATAAATCCTGGATTACCTGTGTGGTCTCTAAGTGCAATTATGTGTCCTTGAAAGAGAAAACCTGATGGAGATTTGACAGAAGAGAAGGCAATGTGACCACAGAGGCAGAGATTAGAAGGATAAAGGCACAAGCCAATGAGCACCAATAGCCAACCAGAAGCTGGGAAAAGCAAGGGAAGATTCTCCCCAAGAGCAGCTGGAGGGCATAAGCCCTTGCAGACAGACCCTTGACTTCAGTCTGATGGTACTGATTTCAGACTTCCGGCTTAGAACTGTGAGAAAATACATTTCTCTTCTTCTAAGTCACCAAGTTTGTGGTAGCTATAGGAAACTAATACAACTTTTATCGTATAAGCTCCAGGAAGGCATGGATCTCTATATATGATTCACTAACATACCTCAAATGCCTGAAACAATTCTTGGAACATAGTACATGTCCAACAACCACTTGGTAAAAAGAATAATATTATTTTCCTCTTTATATACTTATAGCAATCTTGTCAACTTTTAAGGAATATTTTAAAACTCTGTGAATCTGTGTACTTACTGTACATGTAGCATTCTTTTACATTTTCTATTCAGCAAATTTTAACAAAATATTTTTCACTTATACTTAAGAATATACTTCATGGTTTTTTGAGTTTGTGATATTTGACACCACCATATATTTGGTCTGTAAATTAAAAAATGTATCTTCTTTTCTCTAAAATTATAATACAGTATTCATCAGAAGGATGGTAATTTCTTGATTATAAATAATTAAAATATAAATTAAAAAATAAATATTAGCTATATTTTTTAAAAATCGCATGCAATTTTGAGCAAGAATAAGAAAAAAACTATATAAAGCCAAAGGCTTTTCCTATTAATTTTAAACCATTACTAATTATTGTTTTGCTTACCTTTGTATTACTTTGTCTTAAACTGAATATTTTTCTTAGTATCAGAGCCAGCATTTGTGTGTAGCTTGGAGACCTCTATGAGCTTTGTACATAAAGTCTTCTCAGAAAGCTGCAGTCACTTTTTATCTGTTTAAGAAACTTCTGTCCGCTTACTACAAAGAAAGTTCCATTTGTCCTTTCAAGTTTTCTACTTACACCTCTATTTCCTCCTGTGGACTTATTTCTCATACCTAAGCAGAAGCAAAAATAAATCTTCAACAGTGTGATCTGGAAGAGCCCCCTGATTATCATTTGTAAACAATAGTTTTCCTGAGAGGTGAATACTCCTGTATTTGAGCCCACTTTTAAGTCGCTTTTCCTTTTATTGTGAGTATACTTTCCCCTAGCAACTCCTGCACTCTGGGATTTAAACACTAAACTAATTGTGTCATATACTGACTCAGATATATAGACTTTATTTTGAGTTGCTTCATGTTACCAAACAAAGCTATAGGCTTTATTATATTTTAAGTGCTAAGGGAAAAAATATGGTTTCAATAAAACAATAAACCAATACTCTGCTCACATTATCACAGCACTTTTAATTTTTGTAGTTTCTCTCTTGGTAATTATATAGATAAATAAATTATGCATGCATCATTTATATAATTGTAATAAAATATATATATAACTTTTAAAAATATTGATGGGCTGGAACAGTCTTGATTATATTCCCCTTTTGAACAGTCCTACTACATTTCTTCTGAATTATGCCCTCAGGCTTGACCCTTCACACTGCTCAGCTATCTTTCCTCTTACCTGGTTTTTCTCCGATCTGTCTTCTACATGGTGCCAGAATGATTTTCTCAAAGAATAAAGATTATATCTATCCACTGTTAACTCCTTCATATCTAAGGATATATGCTCAAATCTTTAACTTATTAATAAAGCCCTTAATCACAGGGGCTTGCTATTGTTCTTCCCCATAAGCCATCCATCATTCAGACTTACACACCCTTCTTGCCATCCAGATAGACATACCTGTGCATGTTCTGGAATGCTCCATGCTGCTGAAGATTCCATGCTTCACTTGGAATGGACATCATTACCTTTCTTATCTAGTTAACTGACCCATAAAAAATCTCATTTCAAGCCTCACCTTCTCTAGTTACTCCAGTGTCTGAAGTTTCTCTTGACTTCCAGAACATGCTAAACACTGACACCCAACAGAGCATTCAGTCAGGCTCACTTGTCTGCCTTTCAGTATATGGGTAATTTACATACTTATATTTTCTTCTATGCTGCTATCTTCTTGTAGGCATAGAGCTATGTTTTGATATATTAACATCAAGTACACTATGTATCACATATATAGTAGGTACACAATAAATAATGAATAAGTAGATACATGATTAAAATGTAATGTTTCTTTATGTATAATAAACATTTCCATGCATTGCTTTTTCTATATAAATTCACAAATATATTTATATAAATTTATAAACATATCATTGTATTATAATATGCCTCTCTCTCTCTTTCTCCCTGTCTACATACACACACTTTTCTCTCTGAATAGTCCAGTTTTTAAAAGTTGAGAAATTCATAACACACTTAATTTAAAAATGAGATTTTAGTATTCTTTCTACCTTGCTTCTTTCTACTTCTGTTTGTTTCCTTATTAATCTGATTGCCTTTCTTTTCATGGTTATTTCTGCAATTTCTTCTTTCGATTCTGAATATCTGAATGTACATTAACAAGAGAATGCTAACATTACAGAAAGATAAAAATTTGCTTTCTTTTAGAAACTCTTTTTGGGCATCACATACGTATGTTGATGAAAAAGAAAAAACAAACATACTTATTCACTAAAGTACCTAGATGATCTTTAAATGGACCCCAGTCAAATAAGCCTCCAGCGAGAGAGATCAAGATCACAGAACTGCCCTCATCACTCACAGAGGCTGAGTTCCAGAAAGTTTCTCAACATCTTCTTTTCCTCTGTGATCTTGAAAAGTAATACATCATTCCAGGACTATCGTAGGTATGGCCATAATTCAAATTCAGCTACATGAAAATCTTCTGGGGAGAGATAACCATGCAGACATTTAGAGGTAAGAGCCAGGTTTGGGGAGGCCTAGTGCTTTTACAATTTAGAAGGCACTTTAGGAAAAACAAAATAAAAAAGATTTCATTGTATTAGCCTGTTACACTAGCTGTGTAAAAAATTACACTAAAACTCAGTGTCTTACTTTTTCACACTTTTATTGTATGGGTCAGGCTTTTTGGAGTTCATTAGCTTAGTGATTCTGGCCCTATGGACCTCTCCACAGGGCTACTTGAGAGTACTTACAACATTACTGCTGCCTTTCTCCAGAACAGGCATCCAAGACAGAGCAACACAGAAACCGTAACATCCTTTATGAGCTAACCTCAAAAGCCACATTCCATCATTTTCTCACTGGTCATACAGGTCGGCTCTATTCAGTGTAGGAGGGGACTATACAGGGACAGGAATGCCAGGAGGTGAGCATCACTGGGGTCCATTTTGGAAACTGGATATCACATTCATATTTGAAAATGTTTAAATGAAAAGTTATGAGAACACTGCTAAAGGCCTCTTCCTGGTCTTCGGGATATGCCCATCCAAACAAAGAATGCTGGAGCTTCCTGTTCTTTTCTTCTTGGTCAATGTGCCTTTGCAAACATCACATCCCTGCCTAGACTTTCTTACCCTTATGAAAAACATGGTGAACTCACCACCGCACAGCCTTTGTGCCATTTTGTTTTGCAGCTCAGGACTCCAACTGCAACAAGCATCAGGATTCAGTAGCTGCTATGGTAGTTTAGTAGCAAATTTATCCATACCTAGAAAATTTATCCATACACAAATACTGAGTAGCTAACGTGTGATGTTATCACATTGGTTTGCATTTAAGCAAAATGCAAAGAACTCCATGTGTCTTAAATATTAGAGTTATCTGGCTGTGACTCCTATTATCTCTGAGTATTCAGAGTAGTTTCTTTTGTCTGATTGCCTGGGCAAATATACCACCCATCTATTGTCATAATGATGTTGTGTGACAAGGAACCACAAATAGTGAACAATCCATTCGTATGGCTCACTGTCTGGGGCCATCTGTGTATGGGTCATGGGACTCCACTGACCTGGACTGAGTTTGACCACATGTCTAGGAGTTGGAAGTCTGTTGGCTTACCTAAACTGGCCTTATCTGGAAATGGCTGGATGGCTCGTCCCTGCTCTACATGTCTCTTGACCTCTAATAGAGGAGCATAGATTTGTTCTCTCTGAAATGGTAGAAGCACAAGAAAGCAAGCAGAAAAACACATGAACTCTTGAAGATATGCCTCAGAATTTTCACACTATCCCTCCCATTTTATTGGCTCAAGCAAATAACATGGTTGAGTCCTTAGAATTGGAAGGTGCCAAAAAATTATATGGAGAAAAGTGTAGATACAGGGATGAGAGATCATTCTGCAATCTACTACAGCAACTTCCTCCTTCCTCAGGACTCCAAAAATATACTCTTCAAGCTATGTATTCTATCAAATAATAAACCTCCCATACAAAGATAGACATTTCTTAAGTCAAAGTTATGTGAGTCTTATGTGGGTAGCTACCAATTACACTGGAGCTTGTTCCCCTTGAGTTTTTCCAAAACATGTAGTTTAGTTTTTCTATTCATAGATTAGAAAGTAAGTATATGTAGAAACTTATATGTACAACAAGGATGCTGAGAAGCAGAATTCATGGCAATATGAAAATATAACTTCATTTTTGCCTCTTGTTTCTTCAAGATAAATTTAGAACAGGTAAATTTCTTACGCCCCTAGATGAGAATTCTCAGATAAAATTCCTCACCTGGAAAAATGTAATAGAGTATTGCACAATGTCTTAAATAAATGATTAAATGTTAAACAAGGTATTAATTAAAAGTGGGTCTGAAGTATTAAGAGTGATAAGGCATAGGAAAGAGCATGCTTGAATTCAACTCTCTTCAAACCTCTTCCTACTCATGGACTTGATTTTTCCCAAGAGTAAATTCATGGGCTCAAAGATGGCCCATTCCCCTATTATGGGGAATGTTCTCTTGAAATTCCTTGACCCAGGCAAAACCATTTCCATCATGGTGATTACTAGTGATTCCTCCACAGCCTTCAGAAATCTAAAATTCATCTACAGCTTCTTGTGTGCATTTCCATGTATGACCCAGTTAGATGGATGACCCAATGAAGTCTCTTTCCCATGTGTTCTTTGTCTGGTTTATGTAAAATATATATTCTTTTCCTTCTAACTTTTAAGAAACCATGCGGATACCATAACATCCACCTCCAATCTGCTGCCCCAGATGTTTTAGCTTTCTCGTGTCTGTCAAGTCCGGCTCGCTCTGTCTCCCATTTGCAGCAAACGGTCCTCAGACTTTCCCAGGCATCCTGCTGAGCATCACTCATCAAGTAAGGGAGGAAGAAACCCCCATCCCTTAGTGATTTAGGGGTGATAACTCAGCATGTGAACAGAAATCTCTGGGAAATTTCCCTATAAACGTCTCTTCCTCTCCCTTCTCAACTCATATTCTCAAAGTTTGGGATGGAATCTATGAATTTAGGCCTTAGGTTTCATTGATGATCTTTGAAAAATGTAAATTCTGACATAACGTCTTAATGTCTTTTAGGTCTATTTCATTTTTGTGAATTATTTGGAAAATTCAATTTTTGCATCTTTTTTATATGGAAAAAGGCATAGTTGCAGGGATGAAAGGTGAATTGGAATCATTCTGCAGTCTACTACAGCAACTTGCTTTCCCCTTCCTCAGGACTCCACTTAGGCCTTGAGTGTCTCTCAGATCTTGTTGCCACTTAGACCTAGCCTGTTTCTAGGCAAGGTTGATTGAAATATGGTTCATCTTTCTTCTTCCCACTTCAAGGAGAGAGATATCTGGGGAAGGGATGTACTACTGTGGTTCACCCCAGTAGGAACTCCCAAATAATCATGAATGGGATCTCAAGAAAACAGAGAGGAGAATCAGCAGTTGTGGCTTACTATGTTTCCTATTTTTTTCCTCCAGCATCTTCTCCTTGTCTTATAAACATGAATTTGCCTCTGTATTCCTAGTTCTAGGAAGATAATACACTATTTAAACCTCTGTATAAGATAGAGTCCTGGAAGGATTTGAGAACATTAGCAAATGGAAACTCTTAAATTCCTTTCAATCCCTAAGAAGTAAAAACATGCTCCTGGTGTTAATAACATAATGACCTACCATCCAAGTCCTTTAAAAAAGATGAAAAGTGGGTAATCAAAGTTTTGTCACTGGTAAACAGAAAATATCGGAATTTCAAGCTTATCTCACATAGTATACAGACTTTGCCCTTTCAAACGAGAAATTTTGCATTGAAGAGCAAAGAGGGAATAATCATAGTGTATTCTTTAAAGTGCTTGTTATACCATACTTGAGAGATGACTGCACAATACTGGCCTCTGGGAAGTTCTTTTCTTTTTTTTTTTTAATTGGTTAAGCTGTCCAAAACTGAGCTTCAGTTTCTTATAGGCCCAAGTGGCCTGGAGATGCTGAAGCCATTCTGCAGGAAATCTCTATGCCTCCCATAAAATGAACTGGCTTGCTTCAAACTACATACTTTGTAGTTGAAACCTTTAGCATCCTGCGATTCTAGAACAAATATCCTAGGATACTACAATGGTGGCTCCATTTTATGATCTCACAATTTTGGAGTGAAGTGGCAGAATAGTATTATAAATTGAGGTGAGAGAAAAACTGTCAACCAAACAAATATACTGTCTTTTTAAAAGAAGAATATATTGCAAATGTATTTCTTTTTCATCACTGTATTTATTGTTAGTTGATACTTAACTGGCAACCTTAGTTTTCTTCTGCAGTTATATTTGCTGTGACAAAACTTTATTTTGCATCAGCCACATTTTCCCATGTCAGACATTGTTCCTGTATGAGTCCTCAAGTGAATATGGACATCCAAGACATTGGACTTCTGGAACATTTGTAGGCTCAGATTCTCAGGAAAATTCAGGGTAAGAGGTAAACCTGAATTGAATACTCCAGTAGTTTCCTCTATGGCTCTGTGATCTATCATAATTTAACTACAATAAGAACCTCCCAATTGATCTCATTAGGTTCAATCTTTCGTCTCTTTTATTTCTCCCATGTACACTGTCAAATTAGCATTATTCACAAGTACAATGATCACTGTGTGATTGACCTAATGAATTTTTAGGTCTCCACTGCCCCTTCAGCTTTCATTCTTGCCATCATATATCATCATGTGTTTATATTCCTCTAGTTCTGCACAACAGTTAATCTATTCACAATGTTCTGAATATTTTTTTGACTCAACCTTCTTTCATTTCTTCATATCTTCCTCCAGTATTCCAAATTATCTTTCTTCTTTTGCTAAACAAGAAGTCCAGTTCAGACTCTACTCCTTTGTGAAGTTTTCATCACTCCTTACATTTATTTCTATGGTTGCATATTTATACACTGTAATACAATCTATTGAATAAACTTAGTACTATCCAGTTTGTCATTCAAAGATCCAAATCATGTGAGAAAGCACAAATTCATGCAGTCATTGCTATTTGTACTAACAAAGGGACACAAAACACTTGCAAACACACTTTTAGTAATATTTTATAACTGTAGGTTATCTTTATATAAATGGATATCGATGCCCTTGCTTCCTCTAGACTGATTCCTCTTCCAGGGCATTTTCTACTTACCAAAGTAGATTCTCTCAGATACATCCTCTGTAATTTGTAGAAGACTCTTACAGATGAAGAAAAGTAGGTGTATATGTAATGAACTTGATAGAACTAAGAGAAAAAAATGTGAATTTTGACTAGCCCTAACTAAATAATTCATTTTGGTTTATGACAATTTGGTCTAATTACTTATGCACTCCTTGTTGGCTGCCTGCAGCCCAAAGATGTTTGTTCTCAAGAAGACATGTATTAGCTGTTAAACTAGGCCTCTGCTTCTGCCTGCACAGTTTCCTGAAATACAATTTACTTCTGCCTTCACCACTTGGCATTCACTCATCATTTTAGATTTATACAATAATGTCACTCATAGTTTGATTGCTATTTTACATGCTTCTCAGATGTTATGCTTAGATTGCAAAACCAAACAAGGGAGTGGTAAAAACGCAAGTTGCTGATCACGCTTTCTGTGGCAGGAGTGCTTAGCTCCTTGCAAATGCCATCTGTGAAATGAGGGTGTTAGAATAGAAAGTCTTTAAAGATGCTTATCTAGGTTGGGTATTCAGTGAATCATCACCTCATTCTAATGACTGAAACATAAGCTGGGGAGAACAATATGCTGAGGGCAGACCAAATTTGTTGCCATTCTTATTTGGCGCAAGGTATTTTAGATGGAGTTGTGCAATGGAGAGTTACAGTGTCAGTTTTACTGTGATAAGTGAAATACTGCATGCAGAGCACTTAATTACATGCTTGAAAAATAATTTAGATACTTTTTTTATTGTGATACATCATTTTATTGACTCATTTGGATATGCTGTCAGCAAAAACTTGTAATATTTTTTCTCAAAAACTATATCAATTCCATTTGACATACATTTTTTGTCATTTTTGGGGGACAGTGGAGTGAGGAGGGGGTAAGGATGGGATATGAGTAAAAGTCAGGCATTAATTCTTGCTAGCTTTCTTCTCATTAGATTCAACTTATCTATCCATCCTGTCAAAATATTTTTGAACTTGTGTCATCTAAAATTTTTGCAACCTCTCCAAGTTTGTAAAACCTAAATCTGATGTGCATATTATTCATCTCTGATTGAAATAGCACAGAGTATAAAAAGTAAAGATGCCAGAGTCAGAAATCTCCACATTGACATCCATTTATTAAATAAAATGTTAGGTTTGGAGATAACCATTTGTTGCTAATCAAAATACTCCATCCAGTATCTATCTATCCACAATCTGCTATAAAAATCTCTGTTACATGAGTTATTGAAGTATAGCCACATAATATAAACAACATCCTCTTACCTAGGATTATTTGTTCCTCGTGAAAATATGTTGGATCCAATGATCACATTTTACCTGAGGACTCACAACCCATCACTATACTTAATCTAGGAAAGTCATATACTCATTCTCTCTGCATACACATTTAACTGTAGTCCTGAATATTTATTATTATTGCTTTTTAGGCAAGGGTTATTATTTTAGATGGCATGTACACTTTAAAATTCTTAGACAGGAATTTTGATCCAGAAAATGTACATTGATGGGCACACATTTCATCAGTTTAAGAATACCAATATCATTATACATGGGCAAGCAATTAAGCAGTAAGGTATAGCAATTAAAAGTTAGGGCTCTAAAGTCAGATTTTCTGCATTCCTAATCATATTTGTTTTATAATTGAGAAAAGGTACCTAAGTATTGTGTTCCTTGATTGTGATCATATATCAAGTGGGAATAATAGTATAGACCTTTGATACTTGTGAGCACTGAACACATTAATAAATATGTCTTTTGTAGGATTACTTGCCCTGAAAAAGCACACAATAAATATTATCTATTATTAGTTACTTTAGCATATTCACAATATAGGAAGCTATATATAGCAAAATATATCCATTCTAGTTCTGATGGACATTTGAATAATCACCAATTTAGTACTTTTACAAATCATGCAGCTGTGCGGACGACACCCTGATGCACCTTACACAACTTGCTCTAGGGTATGTATCTGTAAGCACATACATACCCTAGAGGATGTAGGGTTACAGGCTATGAATGTCTTTAATTTTATTAAAAATTATTTTCTAAAGTGGTTGTACTAATATGTGCTCCATCAGCAATATATGAGAGTTTTTACTATTTCACATCCTCTTTTTATTAAGACTTAAATTTTGCCCATCTACTGCACGGATATCTCTTTGGCAGATTTCACCCCTCTGGTTTCTCAGAAAATTTGGCACCTGTTTATAGTGTATTGTCCATTTAGATTTCTTCTTTTGTGAAGTATGTGTTTAAATATTTGCCTGTATTTCTGAGGCTGTTATTTTGTTATTGATTAGTAGGAGTTCTTTAAATATCCTGAATACAGGTCTTTTTGGTTGTATATGTAACAGGTATCTCTCTAGTTTGTCTTACTAGAAGTTGTCTTTTAACGGCAGATTTGCTTATTTTAATCCTTAATAAATTAATTATTTTCCCCTTACTTTTACCATTTTTTATGTCTTGTTAAGGAATCTTTACCTATACTAAGATCAAGAAAATAATTCTTTGATACTGCCCTCAAAACTTTTATTGTTTTGTTTTTCATATTTAGCTTTACCTTATCCAGGAATTGGTGTTTATATATGGTTTAATATAAAGGCCCAGTATATTTTTTCATATAACCAGTTGTTCCAGGATCATTTATTGAAAAGACCAAAGCTAATAAGCTAACTAGAGCTTCATGCAGTAACTTAGATGAGGCTTAAACATGTACTTTCAAGTGAAGCAAACATATATGAGAAACTTTTATAATATAAACTTGTTTGCTTAAACCTTAATTATATACATACATATATTATAAAGTTTTACATTTTTAAATGTGAAGTTGAAAATTTTAAGTTTTAAAGTTTACAAATTATTTTTGTTGGGGAACAAATGATGAGGTATAAACTGGCAATTAAAATCTTTAGTATTTTGAAATTCAAAATATTTTACAAATGAATGTTTTCCAATATGCAGTTTTAAGGAATTTTTTTTCCTGCTCTATTTAAAATTTATTTTAGGTTGCAGGGAAAAATATGTTTGTTTTTATGTACTTTACAGCACCCATGGTTCTAAAAGTTCACATTTCTTGTCTTGGATTTTCTAGGTATATTATTTGCTCATAATGACACTTTTCGTTCCTACTTGTTTAAACCTTGACATTTTTTCATACTTACCTTTAGATTTTCACTGGCCAATTGTCTTTTTTGAGTTCCCATCTTGAAATTATTGTACATATGAAGAATATGAAGAGTAGAAGAATAAGAATTAATTTTTATAAGGCACCTTATATATTTTGATTGACAAATATTGATTAGAAATAATGTATTTTTCAATAAATATTTAAAAAGTTAGCCTAGTCTCATATTCAAATTTTAATTCCTTCATATACTAATATATATTTTATTTAGCTACATTTACACATTTATGGGACATATTTAATACCTATGCTTATATTTTTATGTATGATTGTACAGATCTTTTCACTGAAAATTGTAAAATAATTAAAAGCTAAAAAATACAAATACAAATTATTTATATTTTAGATATAATACAAATATAATCAATTACTATATGGTCTAATTTTCATGAAAGTAAAAATAAATCATATTTTGGCATTTCTGAAATTGAAAATGTTTTACAGATCCTCATATATTTTCAACATTTATTGATAAATGAATAAAATAGTGTGATATTAAGATTACATATGTTTATAAATTAGAAAAATATAATGCTTAAATGAATTTGTTTTGAAATTGCATCTTTATCTTATTTATACATTTGGGATCAAAATTCCTCTTTACAGAGCTACTCTGAGTCATGAGCCTTGAAAATTGTCAGACTTGTCCTCACTGCACTGTCATACGCACTGCTGTAATTGAAAAGTTGCTCCCTGAAATCCTCCCATAACTTGATCCAAGTTTTCCATAAATGCTATCTTTTCAGAAAAGTAATTCTAACAAACATACATAGGATTTTTCTCCACCCTATTTATTATCTTTCAGTTATGCATATATATGTGCGTGTATGTATTTATATGTAAAGTTATTTTTTTTTGAGAGGGCATCTTTCATATTTATTGATCAAATGGTTGTTAACAACAATAAAATTCTGTATAGGGGAATCAATGCACAATCATTAATCAACCCCAAGCCTAATTCTCATCAGTCTACGATCTTCTGAAGCATAACGAACAACTTCTTACATGGTGAACAAATTCTTACATAGTGAATAAGTTCTTACATGGTGAACAGTACAAGGGCATTCATCACAGAAACTTTCGGTTTTGATCACGCATTATGAACTATAAATAATCAGGTCAAATATGAATATTCGTTTGATTTTTATACTTGATTTTTATGTGAATCCCGCATTTCTCCCTTATTATTATTATTTTTTTAAAAAATGCTGAAGTGGTAGGTAGATGCAAGATAAAGGTAGAAAACATAATTTAGTGCTGTAATAAAGCAAATGTAGATGATCAGGTGTGTGCCTGTAGACTAAGTATTAATCCAAGCTAGACAAGGGCAACAAAACATCCACGGATGCAGAAGATTTCTCTCAAAACAGGGGGTGTGAGGTTCTAAGCCTCACCTCTGTTGATCCCCAGTTTCTCACCTGATGGGCCCCCTGCGACTGTGCCTGTCTTAGGTTATTCCTCCCTTGAGGAATCTTACCCGTCTCTGGCTAACCAGTCATCTTCTGGGGCCATACAGGGAAATGTAAAGTTGGTAAGTGAGAGAGAAGCAATATTCTTTGAAAAGGTTAGCTTTTTACTTCTTTGCAGATTTATGCCCTGTGGCTTCTATGCCCAGCATTTGTCTTGAGGTATCTTTACCACTTGGAAGAATTATGATACTCGGTAATTTCAAAATGAGGCACAAATTCTACTAAAGGGTTGTAATTAGGAAGGAAGAAGAGAAGCTATAGAAGTAGCAGACGGAATAAAACATGGGAAGATTGATTATTTCTTTGACATATCTTCTTGTAGAGTAACTTAAGCACGTATAGGTTTTAAAATACAAATTAAATTGCGCACACACATTAACATAATAGGAATACAGTCACATAACCAAAGCAGGCCTACAATTACCAGCAATCTCCAGTGAAACCAAGAAAACCAGTTAGGCACCCTAAGTATTTGTGAAAACTTATCTATGATATGATGGATATTGTCTAACTGAATTTGAATAGATTGAGAAAAATCAGACAAATTAAAACAACACATTCCTGGGAACTGTTCACATCCCGTATGTTCTTTTAACAGTAGATAGTCTGTAGTCTCAAGAGTTTGGAGCGCTGCAACTTGCACTTCTCCTAATTCTTGGTTGAGTTCCAACAGTATAGATACAGTCAAATTTATTGTTTTACTGTATGCACAGGCCAGCCTAGATATCTGCTTAGATATCTCCTTCTTCCAATGGCAATTCCAGGAACCAGTGGGATGAATGCAGCTACAACTGCAACAGCGCCAGGATCTTTGCTGAAGTTTTTTGATGATCATCTTCTGGAATGACTCTTCCAGAGTATGTTGATGTTGTAACTTCTTCTTCATATCGTATCTTAGTTCGTTTTCTGGGTAGCCAAATTAGGCTTTGATCCTCTGTAAAAACACAAACAGACCATTTTCCCACACTTTAATATGCCCTTTATGCCATTGTGAAGAACTTATTGGAGGTCACCTCACAGGAACTGCTTTTTTGTTGTTGTTGTTGTTGTTGTTGTTGTTATCATTAATCTACAATTACATGAAGAATATTATGTTTACTAGGCTCTCCCCTATACCAGATCCCCCCTATAAACCCCTTTACAGTCACTGTCCATCAGCATAGCAAAATGCTGTAGAATCACTACTTGTCTTCTCTGTGTTGTACAGCTCTCCCCTTTCTCTCACCCCCCCATTATGCATGTTGATCTTAATACCCCCTTTCTTCTCCCCACCCCTTATCCCTCCCTACCCACCCATCTTCCCCAGTCCCTTTCCCTTTGGTACCTGTTAGTACATTCTTGGGTTCTGTGATTCTCCTGCTGCTTTGTTCCTTCAGTTTTTCCTTTGTTCTTATACTCCACAGATGAGTGAAATCATTTGATATTTCTCTTTCTCTGCTTGGCTTATTTCACTGAGCATAATACCCTCTAGCTGCATCCATGTTGTTGCAAATGGTAGGATTTGTTTTCTTCTTATGGCTGAGTAATATTACATTGTATATATGTACCACATCTTTATCCAATCATCTACTGATGGACACTTAGGATGCTTCCAATTCTTGGCTACTGTAAATAGTGCTGTGATAAACATAGAGGTGCATCTGTCTTTTTCAAACTGGAGTGCTGCGTTCTTAGGGTAAATTCCTAGGAGTGGAATTCCTGGGTCAAATGGTAAGTCTGTTTTGAGCATTTTGAGGAACCTCCATACTGCTTTCCACAATGGTTGAACTAATTTACATTCCCACCAGCAGTGTAGGAGGGTTCCCCTTTCTCCACAGCCTCGCCAACATTTGTTGTTGTTTGTCTTTTGGATGGTAGCCATCCTTACTGGTGTGAGGTGATACCTCATTGTACTTTTAACTTGCATTTCTCTGATAGTTAGCTATGTGGAGCATCTTTTCATGTGTCTGTTGGCCATCTGAATTTCTTTTTTGGAGAACTGTCTGTTCAGTTCCTCTGCCCATTTTTTAATTGGATTGTTTTTTGTTTGTTGAGGTGGGTGAGCTCTTTATATATTTTAGACATCAAGCCTTTATCAGATCTGTAATTTTCTAATATATTCTCCCATACTGTAGGGTTCCTTTTTGTTCTATTGATGGTATCTTTTGGATGTTGGCCACCCTAACTGGGGTGAGGTGATATCTCATTGTGATTTTAATTTGCATTTCCCTGATGATTAGCAATGTGGAGCATCTTTTCATGTGCCTGTTGCCATCTGAATTTCTTCTTTGGAGAAGTGTCTGTTCAGATCCTTTGCCCATTTTTTAATCAGGTTATTTGCTTTTTGAGTGTCGAGGCATGTGAGTTCTTCATATATTTTGTAAGTTAACCCCTTATCAGATATGTCATTTATGAATATATTCATAATGAAATATTTTTAAATATAACTAGCACTTCCTGAACTATTAATATATACAAGACAGAATGTTAAGTATTTTTCATGTGCCAAGTGGTTGAATTTGAATAATGTGTCATCCTTAGCCACATGGTACAGATGAAGTAAATGAGGGACAAAGAAGTTAGGAATCCAGGAAGGGGTAGTTCTGTGTTTGAACTCAAGTCTTTCTTTAGAAATGGGGCTTATTCCCAATTATTCTAGGGCAATGCAAATTTCACAAACTATTCCAACATAGCCAGATTGAAGTGAAAATTCATATATTAAAATCACTGTTGAAGATAAATATTTGACCAATGCCATGAAAAATATGGCATTTAAACTGAAATAACTTATTCTTTGTTGTCCAACTGAAATTTCTACTCTTGCCATCATGAGTTGTAACTTCCAAGGTATACTATTGCCATGTAACAAATTATCCCCAAGTGTAGCAACCTATAACCACCCAGATTTATGACCTCATTGTGTTTAGGAACATGGCAGGTTGTAGCTGGGTTCTCTGTTTCAAGGCTTCTTATGAGGCTTTATTTACAAGTTGGCTGGGTCTCCAGTCCTGGTGAAGGACCCTCTTCCATCCTCATTCACATGGTTGTAGGAAAAATTCAGTTCCTCAAAGGATGTTGCACTGGAGGCCCAAGTTACTAAATAACTTGTAGCCATAATTCTTTGCCATGTGGCTGTGAAGGTATGCATGGAGAGAGTCAAGGAGGATCAGTCAGAATCAAGAGTCAAAGTCAGCAAGGTGAAAGTCACAGATTTTTGTAACTTAATCTTGGAAGTGATATCACATTCCATTCCATTGCTGTATTCTAGCCATTAGAAGAAAGTCACTAAACTCATCCTGTAATCAAAGGGAGGTGATTTTATATAGGGTGTGGAGGTTATTAGGAGCCATTCTAGAAGACTGCCTGCCACACAAGGACATGCCCAGGGAACAAGGCTATAGCTGTGGCTGTCAACTCTGTTATACCTCTGTTATTGCATGATCGTGGAACCTTTGGTGGCCTGCTTGTGGTAAGGGCTCTAACTATGGTTACTGCAGTATCCAAACTTCTTAACAAAGTAGACAATTATTTTCTGTCTTGTAAATTTTGCAGCCTCTTATACATCTGAACAATGATACACTCTGATATAAAAGCTCCACAATGTAGGTAATATTCCAATATTTCTTATTAGCATCCCCTTCCCTTAGCCTCAGTTTACCCACTCTTAAGGAGCCAGAACCAGAGACATAATCTCACTCCATCATTTAAATGAAACCAACTGACAGAAATATCTATTCTCAAAGAAGTGAGGTTGGTTTTTATAACCTCTGCACCACCCTCCACCCTGCCTGCCACCCACCCTGGTTGTGCTAGTTTGATTATTTGTCTTCTGTTACATTCATGAGGAAGCAAAACTAAATCAGTCTCCTAATAAACTTATCTAACTAAGTGAGTCTGACATTTTTTTTCATTAACACACATCAAGAACTTTATAGTCTATTATGTTTTATTGGGCCCTGTGATTCCCACAGGGATCTGTTTTTGCATGACATAAAGGAACTGCACTGGATGATGAAGTTTTATTGCTCCAGATTACTAACACTTCGTTTATGTAAATATGTGCTCTCAGAATTAGGATAAACCCTGAGTCAGTTGAGTCTTCTTATTCCACCCACAGCCCATGATAGGACCGTTGTCATCATTCAGGTTGTTTTCAGATGAAACCAGGGAAATGAATCATTCATCTTCAATGTCACATGGGATCTGTGTTAGTGTTCATGCCACCCTTTTTGGAAGTGATTTACATTTGGTCAAAATAGTACAAAAGAGCCATCTACATGAAATATCTTGTAAGAAGCTTTAGGTTCTAGTCATTTTATGTTTCTCATTCGCACAGTTGGAAACTTATTCAGGAAAACAGAATGCAGGTATGAGGTGTTCGGCATTGTGCAAGGCACTTTGCAAAAGTTATTTCATGTAAACTTCACAAAAAGTCTATCAGAGAGGTATAACAATGTAATTCATTAATAAATAATATGAGGGAGTAAGTTACAGAGTCAGGATTTCAATCCAAATCTGTTTGACTTTAGGTCCATTGTAATTTTATCAGTACTTAACAGCATACTACTTAAATTCTGACTCCTCCTCCTGGACTCTGTTTCAATTCCAGCTAACTACAGAGAGACTATGGTTAATATCTGACAGTCTTTAACTGTGCTCTGAAAAGGATTATTGAGGTTTTACATTTCTATTTACTTTTATTCAATCTAAGGATTTTAAACTGCTCAACTAACATAAACTAATACCCATCTTTTTCATACTGAAGAAGGATCATGGAAGTATTTTAGTATCACAAAGACACATGCCTTAATGATTGTGTTCGTAAAACTGTCAGTATGAGGACAGATGATGATTCCATGAAGGTTTTCCTTATAAATCTGTTTCTGTCCCTCAAACAACTAAGAATTGCATCATGTATGTGGCTTGTATATCATGATTTTATTTCCTAGCTGCTAACTGCTACTGTAGAAAATCTCAGTACTGCTTGCTGGCATCAGTGACATTTAACATGATCTGCATCTGCAGTGCAGCTGCTGACCTTTGTTATCTCAGTAGAAAGTGTCATGCAGCATGTGTGTTAACAAGAAGCTCATCCCAGATCCCCACTTAGAGGAAAGACCTGTTGCTCTGGCAGAACATCTTAGCTTTCAGCAGCCCCTCCAGGGAAAGTCTCAGCGGCATTCAGCTTTTCTTCAGGTCACACCTTTCAGAGGAGGTCCATATCCCGTGACTGTGGGGCACAAAGGCTCATCCCAACTGGTGATGCCTCTGTGGGCTCCCTGAGCCCCAGGATGGGCTGAGGCTGTGCATCCTACACTGAAGTTTGACCTCTCTCTCTGTCCATCCTGCTTTGTGTTGAGCACAAGGTCATGGCCAATAAACATCCCGAATGCCAAACTATGTCGGAGAGTCTGCTTTCCAGAGAACACAAACCCTGCTGACTCTTTCAAATCTTCACCATACTCTTGAGACTTATATGTCTTCCTGTCTATATCCAACATACCATAGAGTTCATTCTTAGAGTTTGGTCTTCCTTCAAAATTCATAGAAAGGAGGGAAATTTACAGAAGGATAATTAACTCTGCTTCCAAACACTGGGCTTACGGACATAGATGTTCTTTCCTTGCTTCCTCCTTCCTGTCCCCGTGGAGGGATGCTCTTCACCCTTCAGCCAGACTCTGGATCCCAGCTTCTCTTTATTGTAGGAACTTTTATCCCGTAAGAATCCAACACTCCTTCCCTCACCCTTACCCATAGTAATTTTAACAAGCCCAGACTTCAGCCTTACAAAAATAAAAACAAAAATACATGATCCAACTTCCTCTACATTATGTGTTGTCTTTCTCTTTTTAACAACTTCCTTGAATTACTCTTCAACTCAGTAGTCTGCAGAAACTGCTCACTTTATTGTTACCAGTCATGTCTTCATGGCAACATTTAACGGATGCTTATATCACTGACCCTCCCAGCCATTCCGTTAATGGAAATTCCATCCTCCATTCTCTTCCTTAATCCCATTGTCTGACTCTTCTCTTTCTCCTCTTAATCTTTTCAGTAAGCATTACTTTTTCCCATTATTCTGTACTTGGTCCTGTCTGTCACTTTACATTGTCTCTTTGGATAATCTTATCCATGCCCATGGCTTCAAGTAAGACCTGTGTGCTGATGATTCTCAAATCAAAACCTACATCTCAAATGGCTTTCCCTTCTTCCTTTTTCCCTTCCTTCTGTCCTTCCTCCTGCCCCCCAACTCTCTCTCTTTCATCATCAAGTATTACCTCCATATAGATGACTTCAAAATCAATGTGCTCCGAATTGAACACATCTTTTTCTAAAAATGTGACCCTCTTCTTGTGTTTCATATCTCAGTGAAAGGCATTTTCCCCCCTTATGCCTAAATCATAAAATTGCAATAAATCCTTGATTCCTGCCAAGCTCTGTGGTACTTTGCTTAATTAATCCCTTTTAAACCCATCAACTTTTCTCCATCTCCACTTCCACTGTCTGAGTTCATGCCCTAATCTTCTTCAGCATGGATTATTTCCATAGTAACCTTGCTAGTCTCCCAGCCTGTTTCAGGCCCAATGGCTGTTCTCTGTTCTGCAGCTAGAATATCTCAAACAGCTCTCAAAGAAAAGTACAAACTCTTTAGCTTTGTATAACCATTCTGGACCTGGGTTTTAATCTTTCAGTTTCATCTCTCACTTCTCTTTACCATACTCTATTTCATGGTTCCTGGATAAATTATAGTTCCAGGAACACCATGAATTCCCCTACCCCTGGGTCTGTGTACGCCACTTCCTCTGCTGCCATGCTCTTTCTTCCCATTCCCAACTGGCCAGATCCTGCTCATCATTTAAGAGTTAGCTCGTTTGTCATCTTTTTTGGAAAAGCAGCACAGACTCCCACCTCTGGTCTGAATGCCCCTTCTGTGTGCTTTTATGCTGCTGAATACACTGCCAAGATCAGTTTGGATAGACTTGGATCTGCTCTTAGGAACTGTGGTTTTTCCTCTTTAAGCCATTGCAGGTATGAAAGAGGTTTGAAATCATTTGCCATACTCTCCCTGGTGCAGTAGAGAAGATTAAATAGTTCATAAGCTTAGACACATAGGAAGTTGAGTTGTGCACACATATAATGAACATCCATCTGCCCTGTAAAATTTTGTTCCAGTAAATGAGGCATCTTTTTTTTTAATTTTAAGTTATTGGAGTATTTGCTTTTATTCAAGCATAGTGACATACAACAATCTATTCATTTCAGGTATGCAACAATAAGGATTTGACCATTATATACATTACAAAATACTCATAGTTACCATCTATCACCATACAAAGCGGGGCATCTTAATAAGAAACCAGGATACAGATTGTCTGAGGGGATATAGGTCATCTTTGCATGTTATACAAGAGTAATTATTTGAATTTGGGGAAATTTCTATCATCTTTAATAACTTCAATAATCTATTTTCAATTATCGGTGAATATGTCTTCATTATTTTCAGAGATACTTAGTATCCAGTCTATTTCACTGCAATTATACAGACTATAGGTCTTCTTTCTATAATACTGCTGAGGGAAGTTTTACTTTCACATGGGAAAGTACAGCCAGATGAGACAGAAGGTTCTAACATAAAACCTATAAGAAATATTATAATTTGAAAAACACTTAATTTCTGGGTTACTTAAAAACCCCTGTGTGAATTTTGATTAAATAACAATAGAATTTTCCTTGGCTTACCTGTTACTCTGTAGGAATATAAATATAACTTCACTTGATCTTTATTGAGCACTTTTATGTGTCAGCTACTATACTAAGCCCTTTACATACCTACAGTAACCAATTTATTTCTCATGCTATGATGATGCCATACTACCACGATCTTACCAATGCAGAAATGAAAATTTAAAGAAAGCAAGTACTTGCCCCAAATCACATAGATAACTATGTAGCAGAGCTGGGACTTAAGGCCACACCGATCTGATTCCAGGGACTATGCTCTGAAGTAGTTGTCTAAATTCACCTATGCATCCTTCACAGCTTTACAGTCATTTGGTTTTCCTATCAATAGACCGTACCATACTAGCATTTTCACTTTCCCAGACAGGTGTGGTGTGCCGACGTCTTAGTCTGTACTTATTTTTGGCCCATAGAATGAAAGGTCCCTAAACTCTCATAAGGTCAGGTGTAAGAAGAGAGACCTCACTGTTTAGTCCATTGAGGGGTTGAATATTTGAACAAATCCAGAATTTGTTGTGAGTGGAATTATGTCCTCCCAAAAGATATATTAAAGTCCGAGGTTCCAATACCTATAAATGTGACCTTATTTGGAAATAGGGCTTTTGCACATGTAATCAAGTTCAGCTGAGGTCATACTCAGGGTGGACACTAATTCAGTATAACTGGTGTCTTTATAAGAAGAAAGAAACACAGACCCACAGGCAGAGCACATGAGACTGTGGAGGCAGAGAGGGAGTGACGCATCCACACACCAAAGAATGCCAAGGACTGCAGGCAACACCAGGAACTAGGAAAAGGCATGGAAAAAATTCTCCCCTAGAGCCTTTAGAGGCAGCGTATCTCACCAGACACCTTGATTTTGGACTTCTGCTCTCCAGAACTGGTAGAGAAAGATCTGTGTTGTTTAAATCTGCACAGTGTATGGTGCTTTGTTGTGGCAGTTCTAGGAAACTAATACAGGGCTGTCTTTATTAACTCTCTCTGGCTTTTTTAATTCATGTGTCTTCTATGTCTTCTGTGTTTCGAGGTAAGAGTGGGAGGAAAACAGATTTTCTCATGAAAAAGCAAAAGTAAACAAGAAATCTATTTTTGTCCCTCTCCGAGAAGCTACAAGCTGTCAGGTGAATTTTATCACATGTACACTGAGCCATTCCTGGGGCATAAATCACCTGCAGCTGCAGCTAAGAGAAATTAATGTTTGGATTCAAAATGAGGTACCTATACCATAAGGATTCTGCTGAATTGAATAAACTCATATATAGCAAACTATGTTTGCTAGGGTAGATTAAGCAATCTTTATTGAAAAAGTGAAAATGGAAGCATTCTAAGACATAGGATACAGAAGAAATAGTTGATATCAGAGTTAAAAATTAACTTGACAAGGAGCTGCAATTAGTTGTTGACATTTGCAATTCAAGTGCTCGATTGCTTGAACTGCCAGAGGAATCAAATCCATGTGATGGATGGAGGCTGATTCCTGTGTTCCTGGTGGCCAGCAGTGGAGGATTCCCCAGCAGAGAAAAGGGATCACCAGTTCTAAACTGTGGGTGAAAAGAAGATGATTTCTTATCGTTTGAAATGGAGCTGATGAGATTCTAGGTAATCGTTTTAACGTGTCAAGGTTTTCCATAGAAGCTGTAAGACTTGTTTTCTCCCAGCACAGTGGGCAACAGCAGCTATATCAATACACACCCTGACCATATTCACTGACTTGCCAAAGTTCCAACAGTAGCCACACCCTCAGCCTCTGTAGCCACAGCACCCTCCACCATGACCCCCAAAGCGGTTTCCATAATAGCTGCAGCATAGTCTTTGGAGATAAGGATGGGTTAGGAAGCAACTGGTAGGTGTCCAGAATTTGTTACCTTCTGGTAGCTTTCTATACCATTAAGAGCTGCTGAAGAAAATTCCAGAATTCCAATTTCTAATTCCGTAAACTAGTGTCCAAAAAAATAGCTAACGCTGATACATATGAATGAAAAAGTTAAGATGGTGTTTGAAATCTTTGTAGCAAAGTCAGAGTTCCATGGCCAATTAGAAAAGTTAGAGTTTAATAAACCTGTTTAGCCTGTATCAAAGTGAAAAATGCACAGCCTGTACATGAATAGAGATTCATATAAAAACTGAACACATTCCTCCCCAGGGCTGGGGAATGCAGCTAACTACAGGAATATGCCTATTTCCTTTATTTTTGAAGACATATAACCTCTTTACATCAGTAGAAAAATGAGCATTTTCAAATATAGATTTTTTCACACTGCTTCTTAAAACCATCTCATGACATCAAGCTGAAAGCAGTCATCTGGGGATGTATTATAACGTTCTTTAGCTAAGAGTGTTGGATTTCATTTTTGTTGAGATACCATCCCTAAAAATAATGATTTCAGCTTCACACAGTGGAATTCAGGCATTGTACATTTTTGCAATGCACAGAAAAATATGAAGAGAATACAAAATCCATCATTTCTAAGTGGAGATGTAGGGAATACATATTATCTATAAGAAGCTTAAAGCTGAAAGTTTTTTAAAAAAGGGATTTAGCTTAAGATCCATCAGAAATACTCAGGGATAAGGACACATAGAAGCTAGATATGCACACATTTTTTGTGTTTTCTGTAGTCAAAATGCATAGTTGCCAAAAACATTGGTCTGTGAAAAATGATAAGTACCTCTGAGTCTACAAGATGGCAAGATACATCAGAGTTAATGTGTACTTTTCATCATTGCTTACATGGTTCATAGACATGTGGATGCAATACAGTTCTGGATGGAAAATATTTAAGTATGTAGCAAGAAAGTAATATCAAGATTTTATTATTTTTATTTATAAGGAACCAATCAGAAAAATTTAGTGTTAGGGGAAGTATTTTTAAGGATGAATTCCACATGGAAGTAGCCTCTCTCCTGGGGAAAACATCACTGTAAACATCAGAAAGTCTCCATGGCCACTGCAGTGGAGGGAGGGAAGTGTTCGCTTAGGGACCCATAACAGGCAATTTTACAAGGCTTTTCTGAGCAGCGGGATTGCCTTTATATTCTAGCATTGCTCAGAGTCACACATCCAAACTAACAGTAATCAGAGCACAAAGAGCGATGGAAATCTTGTGAATTAATGATGTATGAAAACAAAAAGTGCTTGAGAATGCACATTTCTCCCAGTGTGTCAGAAATGATACAAGGCATTGGCCAATTTAATGAGAAGTGATGTGAATAAGTTTAAAATACAGAACATGGCATTTTGAGGAGGCATGAATAATGATTAAGAGCAGGCAACCAAAGAAGAAATGAGTCCATAAAGAGCCAGTATAGTGACTTGTTACCCTCGCTATAACTAGTCTAGTTGTTCACTGATTTTTCAAAACATAGAGCATGAAATTAACAATAGAGTAACATTGCCATAGATCAAGATACTGTTATATTTATATTATGCTTTTATTTAAATAACTGGTCACTAAGTTGAACATAACTTATTTTATGCTGTGGGTATAAAATGTATATACTGTGTGTTCTTAAATATATATATTTTTTCTTTTTCTGGTATATACTCTTTGTAAAGAGACCCATGTGATAAATGTAATCAGGTGGACTCAGTTGTGGTTAAGATCCCTCTGTCAGGGAGGAGATAAGTCAAAGAACTTTTGAAAAAGGGCTCTTTTGAATGAGACATAGACATTTATGTTGTTACATGCCACACCTCTTACTATGGTGGGCAGGCTGTATCTTCCTAAGAGTACCCCAGAATGTAAGTGACCCCTCACTGTGCTTGCTGAGCTGTGAACTAAGCTTAAGAATACATCAGCCTGGAGGAAGGGCCTTGTAACCTGCACAAAGGTCCAATACTGTGCTCCTTTAGTTTGGTTTTGTTCCACGACACACAGGACCATAGCAGCATAAAGAAAAACAATTCGTCATTTGGATTCATATTTTAACAGCTCATCTTTGCTCCAGGAAGAGTCAGCTGAGGCAGCTCAAAGGCTCCCTGGGAGCTGGAATGCTCTGAGGGAATGATCACTCATAAGTGTGGTGGTTGATGCAAGCTGTCGGCTGAGACTTCTGTGTCAGCAGGAACAGTTACATGGTCTCTCCAAGATACTGCTTAGTCTGCTCCAGCACAGTGGCTGAGCTCCAAAAGAGGAGTATCCCAAGGATCAGGCAAAAGCCACATTGCTTTTTATGACCTATTCTTAGAAGTCCTAAAGTGTCAACTTCTGCCACATTCTGTTAGTTGAGATTGTTGAAAAAGTCGGCCAAGTTTCAAAGGGTAGAGACATAGATTTCAGAGTTGTGTGGTTCTGGAATGTTCTTTGGGTATGGAAGTATTGTTATGGCCATTTTTGAAAAATGCATTCTACCATGGACATGCCATAGGATTATTAATTTTAAAAAACAGTGGAATCATCAAAAATAATTAAAAGCCTTACTATATTACTCAGGAGCCTGGCCAGGAAGACGTGGTGTGCTTTAAAAAGAAATATTTAAAGAAAGTTAGGGGAACTGTTGCCAAAGGTGTGGGTGGAATTAAGGAAACCCACGAGTGGTGATGGGGCATCCAGGACAACAGCAGTGGGAAGCCTTCTGTCCCCTACATCTGCACGAACAAGGGGAGGGGCAGTTTTCCAGAAGCTAGTGAGAACTGTAGATGAAGGAGAGGAGTCACCCCTAAAAAAATTGTCATCTGAGGTAGAGAAATGCTGCTACCAACACAGTGAGCCATTCCACAGAGGGAGCCAGGCAAACAAGAACCCAGACAATCTCTCCTGCTAGTGCTTCAGGAAGCTGAGTATAATGGGAAACAAGAAGGCGAGGGGACTTTGCTGACACAATCTATGGAGGTGACCCTCCAGAAAAACTGAGTAAGGAGAAGAGTAGAGAGTGGATCTGGAGAGATCAAGACACTATATCACCACAATTCCTGTAGAGGGAGAGAAGTGACCCCTTGGTGTTTAATGTATACTCCGATTGCAGACAAAGAATTTAGACCAATTACTCTAAGGAGTATCCCTGTCATTCCCCTCCATGACACTCATTAGTGAATAAATGTTCTAAATTTTGTTTGAAACTGTTGTTTATAATAGAGATTGCCAGGTAAATTCTTTTTCACTAATATGGTTATAGTTTTATCTAGGCTATAGTTTCTCACCCTCAGCACTATTGGTATGGTAAACCAGACAATTCTTTGTTTTGTGAGAGGATATTCTGTGCATTATAGGATATATAACAGCATCTCTAGTCTTTTCTCATCAGATGCCAGTGGCATCCCTCAAGTTGTTAAAACTAAAAACATCTTCAGACACTGTCAAATGTCTCTGAAGGGCAAAATCACCCACTGTTGAATAAGGATATTACCATGAAATGATATGTTATTAACTTTTTATCACCCACTTATTCTTTCAACAATTTTATCTTCTATCCAGATCTTTTCTTGTTTGCCTATCTTGCACATGAAACTGCTATTTAAAATTGATACATATTTTTTACAACATAGAGTTCAACCTTTTACACTGTATAATTCAATAGCCTTTTAATATAGTCTCAGAGCTGTGAAACTATTACTGTTATTTAATTTTTGAATATTTTCATCACCCCATAAAGAAACTTGTACCCATTAGTAGCCACATACCATCCCCCCTTTTCTCTAGCATTAGCAACCAATAATTTATTTTCTATCACTTAGCATTTGCCTATGCTGGACATTTTATATAAATGATATCATAGAAAATGTGACCTTTTATATCTGACTTCGGTAATTTAGTGTAGCATTTTCAACATTCATCCACATTGTAGCATGTATCAGTACTTTATATCTTTTTATAGTCAAGTAATATTCCTTTGTATGGGCACAATGCATTTTTTTTATTCATTGATTGATGGACATTTGGATTGCTTCCATTTTTGGCTATTATTAACAAAGCTGTTATAAACATTCATGTACGAGTTTTGTACGGATGAATGTTTTCAATTTCCTTCTGTATATATCTAAGAATGAATCATGGGTCATACAGAAACTCTACAATTAACTTTTAAGCACCTGACAAATTGCTTTCGAAGTGACTGTACCAATTTACATTTTCACCAACAATGTATGAGGTTTCCAATTTCTCTACCTTCTTGCCAACATTTATCATTGCCTGTCATTTTGATTACAGATGTCCTATTTGATGTGGTCTCTCACTATGGTTTTGATTTGCATTTCTTTGATGTCCAAAAATGTTGAGCATCCTTTCACATGCCTATTAATAATTTGTATTTTTTTGAATACTTGTTTATTGAGATCTTTTGTCCACCTCTTAACTGGGTTATTTTTACTGGTGAGTTGTAAAATTTTCAAAATATTCTGATTACAAGTTGCTTATGGGATATATGAATTCCAAATATATTCTCCCATCTAAGAGTTGGTCTTTTTACACTCTTGATAATTTCTTCAAAGTGAAAAAGCTTTTAATTTTAATGAAATCCAGTTTATTTAGTTTTTATTTTGTGGCTTGTGCTTTTGGTGTCATTATCTAAGGAATGCTCACAAAATCCGGGGTCATGAAGATTTCCACCTGTTTTTTTCTAAGAGATTTATACCTTTTGATCTAACACTTAGCTCTTTGATCCATTTTGAATTAATTATTGATATGGAAGGAGATGTGAAATAGAATCAACTTTCTTTTGTATGTGGATATCTAGCTGTTTAAGTATCACTTGCTGAAAAGCCTATTGCTTCCCATTGAATAGTCTTGACACTCTTGTCCAAAGTCAACTGACCATAAATGTAAGCATCTGCCTTAATGCATCCCAGCACCTATGTCTGAAGCTCAAAATCTTATCTAAATATCATTTAAATCAGATGTGAGTACAATTCATTCTAAGGCAAATTCCAGATGTGAATTTGTGAAACCAATTTATGTGCTTTCAAAATACTATGATGGGGCAGGCATAAGATAGATATTCCCCTTCAAAAGAGAGAAATGGGAAAGAAGAGAAGGGTAATAGGTTCCAAGTCAAAACTTAATAGAGCAACTAACATTAATCCTAAGGTTTGAGAATCATCCTCTTTGGCTCAGCGCTCAGCCATCTGGACTCACTAGGGTAGTGTTCTGTCCTCATGGCTCCATTGGCACAGCCCCTGCTGCTGTTCCCTGTACAGGCCTCTCCTCTGATGCACTGCGTGGGGACGTTCTGGTCCTCCTGAACTGGAGAGGAACTAGTTCTGCCTTCCCACCCCAGGCCCTTGCACTATGGGTCTGTGATAGGACTGCAGCCCTCATCATCACTAAATTGCCTTTGAGTTCATTCTATCACGGTCTTGAAGAACAGTACCAGCTTCTGTTGACATGGGTTAGCCATACTAATCATAAAATGGTTGCTCAGCCACACCCTTAGTATTCTCATTTTTTACAATATGGATAGGCCCAGGACTTTCCAAATCTTTATTTCTGCTTCCTTTTAGTTTAACAGTTCTATCCTTACATCATTTATCTCCTCACATTTACTGTAGCAGTCAGAGGAACCAAGCCACTCCTTCAACATTTTGCTTAGAAATTGCTTCAGTCAAATACCCTATTTTATTGCCCGTGAGTTCTACCTTCCACAAAACCTGAACGTGAGCACAATTCAGATGTTCTTTGATGCTTTATAAGTTCCTCCAGTTTCTACTAATATATTCCTCACTTGTGTCTGAGACCTCATCAGAATGTCCTCTACCGTCCACATCTCTACCATCATTCTCTGTTCATGATTACTTCAGTATTATCTAAGAAGACAGAGCTTTCTCTACAACTCTTCTTTTTACTTTCCAAACTCTCATCAGAATTAGCCATAATGGTGCATTAAGTATGGGCTTTTCTAGCATGCACCTCAAAACCTCTCCAGCCTCTACCCATTACCCAGTTCTAAAGCCACTCCCAACCCACATTTTCAGATATTTGTTACAGCTGCACTTCCATTTTTTATACCAATTTATATCTTAGTTCATTTGGGCTGCTATTCAAAAATGCCATGGACTGGATAGCTTAAACATTTGTTCCTCACAGTTCTGGAGGCTGGAAAGTCCAACATCAAGAACTGGAAAATCTGGTGTCTGGTGACGTCCCACTTCCTTGTTCATAGATAGTCATCTACTTGCCATGTCCTCACATAGTAGAAGGGGTGAGAGCTCTCTGGGGTCTCTTTTACAAGGACATTAACATTCATGAAGGCTCCCTCCTCATAACCTAATCACCTCCCAAAGGCCTCACCATCACTTTATGTATGAATTTAGGGGGAACACAGTCATCCCATAGCATTCTATTTCATACCTTCAGTAGGCTTTTCTCTTTGCCCCAAATGCCTCTTTCTTTTTGCAGATACCTGCATCCACGTGTACTTATCATTTGACTAGTTCCTTGTTCTGGGAAGACATTTCTAACTTCACAGGCTAATTTGAATAACTCTTTCCTATAGATTCCCATGAAGATTTGTGTTTTTCTTTGTCCCCCTAATGTGCTGATAACTCATTTGGCTTATGGGCAGGATGAGTTCACAACACATGTGTCTCAGAACGCTATGCAGTGCATATCCTTCACAGATAGGTTGACACATTTTAATTTATACAAAACATTTATTGTCAACTTAACTGAAAATATCTCTTGATCTAGCCATGTCTATTAGATGAACTATGGTGTTGTCAAAAGTGCTCCAAACACAAAAATAGTGAGTACTAATGGGCTAGAATGTTCTTAATGCCCAGACAGGCCAGGTGACCCTCTGATGATGTTTTAAAAGCCATGTCATGACATCTAAAGCCTAACATGACACCCCAAGAAAGGCTGATCACTTTTTTAATTAGTTCCCACTGTGCATACCACTCTTCTGCCACTAACACACATTTTCAATCATTTGTTTTCTATCTGTACCTAAAGAGTGGAAGGCAGGATCATATTCTATTTGTTTTTCTGACCTATATCCTTGCACTGGGTCAAGCACTGTGTATAGCCAGTAAAAATATATTGAAGCAAGTGAATGAATGAATCAAGTCAATACAATTTTATAATAACCAAAGGAGACAGTAACAGTATATTCACAATACTCTTGAAATCCCAGGAACAGTAAATTATGATTGCCCAAGAAGGGATTTATTATGTTTTTGGCCAATTATATATAAATTAAAATTAATTTTTGTAGTTTATTGTATATTTCTCAATCTTACCTAGATGATATGATGATGGTAGACTATAAAGGAATTGAATTCTACTTGGTGACATAAAGTTTCATTAAATAAAAGTGGAATAAACTGATTCTCAGAGTTTCTGAAACCCAGAGGACTGATATTCCATCTCAGTTCAGCAGGACATTCACATTTCATTGCCTAAAATCAGATTCATTATATATGGCACCAGACCTTGCCATAAACAACTGACCCCATCCCCTTTCCTTCTCATATGTCCAATGGCTTGAATTCTCTCAATTATATATGGCCGTTTTCTATTGGTCATTCCCAAACTCTCCCACATCTGAGTCCTACTAATTTATATTCTCTGTCTTTACATTCTTCATATTCTCACAGCCTCTGTTCCAACAAAACACACTGGGCTCTTTCAGCTACCCTTTAATTATTCTTCAGCTTTGTATTTCTTTATTCCATGATACATTCCACAAACCCATAACCTATATAACTTTCCTAAGGGAATCAAACCAAACCAAACAAAATCAACCAAAAAACGCATTGCTTGTATCATTGTCATCCTAAAAATTTCTATCATGTTTCATCTACCCCCTCTTTACTTTTTTCTCAGTATGATAATCAATAACTAAGGCCTTCAATAATTCCACTGCAGCTTATCTTTCCCAATTTAGCTTATGTGGTCTCTTTCTCAAATCTTCAGCTTCAGTAAAATTTTTATTACTGAGAACAGGCCCTGTACAGTCTCAACCATGAGTTCTTGCTTATTTTGTTTGTCTTATTCATAAAAATTCTCTCTTGCTATGTTTTACCAACTTTTCATTATAAAACATTTAATCATCAAATAGAAGAATATGAACCTTTTCATTCATCACTTGATTTTAGCATTTTGATAGATTTGATCATTTTTGTTGAAATATTTTCAAATAAATCATATATTATGATATTTCATAGTTTAAAATATTTCAATATGGATCTCTAAAAATTAAGGGTATTTTCTTACTTTATCATAATAGCCTTATTACACCTAACAATATTAACAATATATCCTTTATATCAACTAATAAAGTAGGTAAATTTTCCAAATTGTTTAAAAATGGAGTTTTGTTTTCTTTTCTTAAATTAGCAACCAAGTTCCAGACATTGAATTTACTTGTTAGATGTTTCAATTCTCTTTGGATTCAAACGTCCCTTCCTTTTTACAGTATTGACTTGTTGAAAAATCAGATCACTTAACCCATAGAATATCCTAAAATCTGGATTTGTCTATTTCTTTACTCATGATGTTTAACTTTTTTCTCTAAATCATGTATTTTGTAAAATTGTACCATAGATCTTAGATCTTGATTTGATCTAGGTTTAATATTTTGGCAAGAATACTTCATAGGTGATATAGTATATTCAGTGTGCACATATTGCCCAGTTGATCAGAACCTCTTTAATTCTAAATAATTTCATTCCAGTAATTCTGGTCATGGTCCCTCTATGCCTTTGATGAAGCCTCACACTCTGCACTAGAATTCATTGATTTCCCCCACTCATCCAAATACTCATGTGGCATTTATGGTCTATGATATATTACAACATTTCCCACTTAACCTTTATGCTATGCTATATACCATATTGAAGTATATTTTCTATTTTGTGTTTAACTTGTCTGTTCAAATGGGTTGTAGGAGTTAACTCCCACATGTTGTGTTTTCCCCACAGCAATGGAGGTACTATAGGTTTTCACTATATATTTCCATTTTTAATTATCTATGGTTGACACCACAGAGACTTATCCATATCTTTTTCATTTTTTAAAGAAAAATTAAATATATAACTATTCTTTGTTCATACCACCTGCATTATATGGAGGAACCAAAAGTGGCCAGGATGAAGACAACCGACAGCAAAGAGGACGGTACTAAGACTGTACACACAAACCATGCAAGCGCTAAGACTATGCACGTAAACCACACTCGGTGACATTGCCACCACAAATGAAGAAATGCTTGATTTGTTCATACTTGAAAAATAGTGTGTTATCTTATGTCAAGAATGTTTTCTAAACTTAATAAACAAATTACTGCTTATTCAACTAGAAGTTCCTGTAAGTACTTCTCTCTAACATAAAGACATTCTACAAAGAGTTACTTGTCAAGTCCTCTGCAGCTGTGTGCCTAGCGTGTACTTAGATGTACACGCATTTATCAGCAGCTGTTGAGGTGTGCACCTCCTTCCTCTGCCTAGCCAAGGAATACCATGGAAGGATTAAGTTGGCTGAAGATCCCTGGGGGTTTATTTCTCCCACTTGCTTTTCAGAGTGTTTTCCTATATGCATCCTTTTGCTCTATCAGAGTTCATAGGAAAAAAAACAAAGTACATCCTGGTCATTAGGGCTTCAAAATATGGAACTGTTTTAGTCAGTAAATAAAACTGCCATCTCACTGAATAATAATATTGGGCAGCTGCTCGGAGAGCTTCACCAGCATCACTCTGTTTTGGGGTAGCTGAATATAAATTTAAATTACTGTGTTATGTTTCCTAAAATAATTGCAGGCCGCATTACATGCCATTGTGGCATGGTGGAAGTAGGTGCTAATAAAGGCAAGAAATACCTCCTGGGATTAAAAGATAGTATGTTTGTTAGAAATTATGCTTACATTGTCATTACATTTTACATTACTTCATTTTTTTGGATATTATGACCATTATATGTTAAGAGTTATTCCAAGAGCTGGGAACAAATACTGCTTTCTCTTCAAGATATGAAAATGAGGTACACCAAAAATAAATTACTTAAAGGTAGAATACCAACTGCTTATAAACAAACATTAAAATCTTATATAGTAAATACTGACAAATAAATTTCAAGTCAAGTAAAAGTTAAATGAACTCACGCCTTCTAAAATTTCTTTGAATTTTATGGGTCCGTGATTCAGTTTCTATTATCTAAAGCATCCTTTCAGATTTTAGATTTGATAATAACTTTATTCATAAGGTAATATATTGCTTGGAATAATAAGCAATACAAATATGTAATAAAGATAAAAGTTAATTATCTCCCATCCTACTGCCCACACATACTACCCCCTTCAGGTGACCTTCCATTGCTTTCTCCTCCCTCATATGTACATATGCAATGTTGTCTCTACTCATACTTATGTACATATGAGGATTTGGAGTTGGTAGTTTCAAATAAAAAAGAATCATACTGTGTGCATACTGGGGCCCTTGCTTTATACCCTGATATATATTATTGATGTGCTGTAAGTCAATAGATCTAATCTCTATATATATTACATATCACACATGTAAATATAAGTTTATAAATGATATATTCTTCATTCTGGGCTTTTTTTTTTTATATGGTTTCTATCTTTTTTTATTTGCCTTTTGTTTAGCCCTTTACCTTCTCCCATCTCCTCCCACCCACTCAGCATGGCACATCAGTTGCCTACCACCGTCCTAGCCAGATGTCTAGTGCATTTCTCTCTCTTTCTCTTTCAGTATATTCATGTGTATATATATAACTTTCTTCAGTGTTTTACTTAAGTTTTGAGCTATTGTTCTTTTACTGCTACAGATCTGATCTTTTTGTGGTTCCCTTTGGTCCATACAGGAAATTGGAAAAAAAAAAAAAAACTCTGTTCAGGAACCAAATATGATTTAGTTCCACAAATATTTAGGATTTTAAGTGTATTAAAGGGACTGGAGAAAATTCAGTGCTCTAGTTGTCATTACATTGCCTTTCATTCTTGTTAAAGTCTAAATTTTGCCATTGCTTTCAGCCACCAGGCTAGAAATTTTGCTCCACGCAGTCATGTATTATTGTAAATTCCTTCACAGACCTTTTCAACTTGTCATCACTATCACAACTTCAGCAGAAATGTCCACTCTGATACTGGATGGTGCTATATTTTCAAATAGAAAATTTTAAGCTTTCTATCACAATTTCCTCTCATGGCTTATAGATTCTACATGATATCTCAATCATAATGTCATTTTTATCCACTTTCATGCAAAGCAGACCAAGTCAGGATTCAGTAACTTTGAAGAAGAAAATAATGAATTAACATACATAGCATTTGAGGCCAACATGTAGATCTAGAGAGTCATGATGGTTTTTAAGTTCACTTACTTGGCTTTGTTAGGTTGGTGAGTCCATTAGACTTGATGGTGTATCACCTGCTAGGATGGACAGCCTACAAAAGTTAAAGGCGATTTTACATGAACTATTCGTTCCTGTATAGAATATATCAAACTATTCAGCATATTACTTAAGTAGGTGCCTTAGAGTGAACTATAAATTGGCACTCTACAAGGAGTAAAACATACCTGCTCATGGATTCCAAGCATCAGTCCTTACAGCCTCAACAGTAGGAAAAAATTAAATCTGCCATTGTTGGCAAATCCTACAAATTTTTTGGTTCAGCTTGTTTGTGTGGCCAGATCTGGACCCATCAATGTTAAGCAGAGCATGGGAATCATATTTAAGTTGTCTGCTTCTTTGGTAATCTTGTGGTTGGAGTTTGGGGTCCATACCCAGAGCTGGGAGGCTGGAGAGACTCTTCTCTAAGCAATTACCAAAGCCTCTGTTATTTTATTGTAATTGCCTGTTTGGTGTTTTATCACCCCTCCTTGATTGTAATTTCCCTGAAAGCAGAGAACATTCCGATCTCATTAACTGCTTAATTGTCAGCATCTAACTGACTGTCCGTCAGAAGGTATGTCACTTATCTAGAAATACATGGCAAAAGAATGAATGTTTGATGAATGGATGATTGCTGACAATTCCCTCCTCTACAGTGTATGTGTCCTTAATTTCTATGATACTCTTTTCTCCTTCACTTTTTACCTTTTACCTGCTCTTTACTTGCATTGCAATCTCTTTTCCTTATGCTCACTTCTGAATATTGGAATACTGTTATTTCTGAAGTTACTACAACCTTTATACAATTACTTTGAAATCTCAAGCTTGGTTCTCTCAAGTTTTAGGTTTTTATAACAAATTGCCACTAAATAGCTTTCCTTGACCTTCCCACTGATAAGACATTTGTCTGAACACCACTAAACTGTGAGGTCTCCCCACAATTGTCCCCCAAATGCTCCCAGTCACATATCACATCTGCTATTAATTCCACAATCCATCCATTGCTAAAGCTCCAATCTGGAGTTCACTGTGTGCTCTTTGTTATTCCATGTTACCGTTTCCTCCTAGAGCATATAAACAAATCCTTTGTTCTCTCTGATGTATCTGTTTGAGCTCGGCCCTCTTTAGAATCTCCGTTGCTGCTTCCTTACATTAAGACCTCCTGTTAGCTGCTTGAATCACCTCCTGAATGCCTCTTTCGTCTGGGGTTAGAGTCCTCAATCAACTTACGTTCAGTTAGCTGCCATAATGATTTTTATAGAAAAAAACTCTAAGGGAAAATAGCACAACTTTTGAAAACGTTATCTAGAGTGCCCACAGCAAGATAACCATGGCCTTGACGTTCTCGTTTCCCTTAACTGTCCAGGACCTCATTTCTTACGCTTTGCTTTGCTCCCTCACTCTCCAGGGCTAACACTGACAGCTCTGCCATCCAGTACTTCTGTGTCTGTGCACATTCTGTTCCTCCTGCCTGGCAGACACTGTGCCTCTTTAATATGACTCTCCTCCATCAAGAATGGATTCAAATGTAACCTTTACTGAGAACATGTGTGGTCTCTGTCTGTCTTCCAGACTTTGTCTTTCCTGGATGCACACAGGGGCCCTTGCCTCTGTGTTTCCACTTGACTATGACATCACCTGTCACGTTGCAGTAAACATGTTTGTTTACATGCTTGTTTTCCAAGTTAACACATCTTTTCACGTTTGTAGCACTAGACCTAACAGGAAGTCTTATGTTGCAACTACTCAATAAACACTCATTGACCAAGTGAATAAGCATAAAAAAAAAAAAATCAAGCAACAAAAAAAAAAAACTAGTAATCTCTGCCAGGCCAGAGTAAGTTTAATGAAAAAAAAATGAACCGAGTTTCCTACTCATGAAATATGTCCAAATATAATTTACTTGGTATATAAAAAATCATGAAAAAAACACCAAATTGAAAAGGAAAATGTAGTTAGTCTACGATACTGATGTGGGTATATGGTGAATTTAATTATCTGTCCTGGTAGCCCAAGATTGAATTGGATTATTAACAATTCAAATCGAATATAACAGGCGCAAGAAAAAGATGCTATAGAACAAAATCACTAGCTCACGAGGGAATGGGCTAAATAGCAAGTATTTTTCAGTTGATGCCAGGGGATAAATACCCACTATGACAATTTAGTGTCAGCAGCCAAATCCACACCTACCACAGCCACATTTATACCACAGCCCAAGATTCTAAGGGCACCAGAGCCATAGGCATAATCACATCCCAGCCGCCCCTATAGCTCCGGCTTCTGTGGGGACTGCTGCAGTAGTACATGGTGTCAGGATTCAAGCTTTCATCCTAAGAGGAAAGAGCAAGTTTTAGCAAGTAGAAGTGTTAACTCCTAAGAGGCTTTTACGCAGTCTGGGTGTAGGTATCACAAACAGGCACTCCTGACATTTTCACATAGATCAACTTGTCCATAAATTACATTAACTACGTTTCTTAAGGTAAAAAGAGTCCACAAATATATCAAAGTTGAATTGTTTTCTTGGTATGTTAGGATCCTCCCAAACAGTTGATATGCTTTAAATGAAGGGGGGAAAAAAAGCTAAATTCAGTGACCTTGCTCACACTGATGCTGAATTTAACCTTTGTAACCATGCTGCGTGACATCACATGGAGGAGGCAGATGCCTTTTTCCTCTGATGATTTTGCTAATAATACCCTTCATCTTATATGCAGATTTAATCAACACAGCTGTGATGTTATCTATATAAATCTTAGGAGCAAAAAGTATATTTTCTGTGCAAACTACCACCCACTGTAATCACATTTTACTCTGGTTTATGTATATCTGTACTCTCTCAAAAGTAATACCACTTTTTTGCTTAGATAGTTTCTCCCCACTCTTTAAAAAAGTTGTCTAATTGATTATCCCCCATCTGCACCAGGATGTACATTTCTTCACAATAAGAAAAACTTAAAAAATCTTATTTGACTCTAAGGTCATAGGAACATAGAAGAGATCATCTTGAGGCTCAGATTTGACAGAGGGCATGACTGTTAATTTTCCCTTTAGAGATATTGGTCTGTATATATCACATACTTCTACCTAGACTTGAGAGACACATTGATTTGATTATTAATGATTGAAAACAATGGGGAATTTTCCTTCACCACTGTCCTCTAGGGCTGTGTCTGATTTGGGCTATTGTACTGCAGCTTTCCGATTTTATGTGATTCTAGCATATTGGCAGAACCATCCGTAAGCCAGGACTAATTTTTTTTCACCACTGTCCTCTAGGGCTGTAAGCCAGGACTGATTTTTTTCTTCCTTCAGCTGGGAAATCAGCATAACTGCCTGTGTTGAGAAAAAGCATACATTTCAGCAGGGTGGAAGCCATGAAAATCTGATTCACTTGCTACTATAATTTATTTGCCTTCTGGACTTCCTCAAAACACATGCTTTAGTTTTCTGATTGAATTGCAGCCATGTACACTCAAACTTGTGGCCCAGAGAGCTAGACAGTAGTTACTTCATAATGGGCAGTTGAAGTCACATGATAACTCGGTGATCCATGGTCAAAAACTGCATAATGAGACAGAAGCTGTTTCTCCAAGAGATAATACAAGACCACAGAGGACACCATACATTTGCTTCCAAATCCTAAAAGCCTGTGATTCACCTACACAGCTATGTGAAAACCTTCAAACACCATCCTTATCTTCTACAGACACTTCGAGTATCATTGAATCTGCTGCTTTGTACAGGCCAAGTAGGAAAGAAGTCTTATGTATGGTAGCCTGTGGCCATTCTTGAAACATTCTCTTCCTCTTAGTTCACCCAAAGTTGGGAGCCATGTTATTACTTTACCAGTGGATAACAGGGAACACACCCAAAGAATATATTGTCATGAAAATCCACAAAGGTCACTTATTATTGTGTCTCTTGCTTGGTGATAGGAGAGGCCAACATAACAACCTGTCCTTCATTCAGACTCCTAGAAATTTCACTGAGGTGGTAGACCCCTGAATTTTTGTAGGCTGTATTTCCCATCCTCTGTTACTCTGGGTCTTACGAAGATGTTCAGGGTAGTTGCTGGTTCCTGTTCACTGGGCCTGATCCCCATCATATCATCTATGTAGTAGACTAGCATGATGTCCTTTGGAATGTAGAATCAAGGTTTTTCCACATGAATTTGTCTCTGATGGCTGAAGAGCTGCATACTTCTGAAGCAGGGCAGTTAAAGAGCATTACTGGTCCAGCCAGCTGAAGGCAAACTGATTCTGGTATTCTTTTTTAGAGAGAGAAAGTAAAAAAGCTTCTGCCAGATTAAAAGTACATACCAGGTTCCAAAGGATGTGTTTATTTGCTCCAGCAAAGAAACAACATCTGAAACAATAGCTACATTTGAAGTCACCACTAGATTAAGTTCATGATAACCCACTGTCATTCCTCTGAATCCATCTACACTTTGTAGAGGACAAATAGGCGACTTGAATAAAGATGTGAAATCATCACCCCTACAATTTTCAAGACTTTAATGGCAGTAGTATGGTTTGAATTGTGTCTCCCAAAAATATATATTGAAATCCTAGGCCTGAGTATCTGTGAATGTGAACTTATTTGGAAATAGAATCCTTGCAGCTGTACCAAGTTAAAATGAAGTCATACTGAATTAGGGCAGACTCTAAATTCAATCACTGGTTTTCCTATAAAAAAAACATGTGAAGACACCAAGACACAGAGAAGAATATCTTATAACAGCAGAGGCAGAAATTGGAGTGATGTGTCTATAAGACAAGGGAAACCAAGGATTGTCAGCAGCCATCGGACAGTAGGAAGAGGCAAAAAGAATTATCCTCTAGAGCTTTCAGAGAGAGCATGGCCTCACCAAAATTTTGATTTTGAATTTCTGGCCTCCAGAGCTATGAGAGAATAAAATACCTATTGATTTAAGCCCCCAAATGGATGGTGCTTTGTTCCATCAGCCCCAGGAAACTACTATTGGGTAGTATTAATCTCCATAATCTTTTCCAAAATAAACTGTCATTTTTGATTTATTATTTTAAGTAGGGTGAGGTTGGTTGGGAGTCTTTGTTTTTCAGTCTCTCCAGATTTGGAGTCATAGACTGCTTTGCAGTTCTCTAATGGGTCCAAGAAAAGCCACTGGTTTTCAGTTTGTTCAGCTTTTTCTTGTAAGGATGAGAGTGATAATTTCAAAACGCTATATAACTTGAAGGCAAAATGGACAGTTGCACATTCACTTTTCATGTTCTCATATAAGCAGGACAAATTGTTAAAAAGAGCTCAGTCACTTGAAGAATGATATATCATTAAGAATGTATGAAGGATCCTTATATAAAGAAAATGTGTCATGATGAGTAGTTTTATAGGATATGCATACCATGGGTTGTTAAGATTAAAACAAAATTTATTAATATAAGAGGAGAATTTAAACTTATAAAACATTTTTAACTAGAGGTGTTAAAGGTGGAAATAGGTAACTTTGTGGGATCAGTGTCATTGTGTATTAATGTTCCTAGAGGAAGGATGAATGTACTCTATTAATAGATCTAGGAGTTCTGACATACCAGCAATGATGTCACTCTTAGCATGGACCTTTGGAAATCATGTAAGGACATTTGATTGTTCTAGAATGAGGATTTAATGTTCTTATGATCTCAGAAGAATGATTAAGTAGATAATTCAACTTTTCTTATTAAAACGTTGAAGCATGTTTTATGCATAGTCAGGCAAAATATTTCCAGTTTCTTTCTACTGCTGAATTTCTAATTATATATATTTCCAATTCCAAGTGTACTTACTGCCAGCCACATTTGCTGGTCTATGAAAATTAATCAAACAACATATATGTGATTATTGAGGTGTCTTTCAAATACAGCATGTGAAAATTGGCATTTCAAGTTCTTGGTAGTAGATTTGGGGTGAAAGCTAAAATTAGTGGGAAAAATATGTGATTGTCATGTCTTTAAAAGAGAAGTTGGAAATACAAAACTCACCTGCTACTGATAAAGTGTTAGTTAGAATCATACAATATAGAGCCTTTTCAGATTGGCTCATTTCACTTAGTAATATTCATTTAAGTTTCCTCCATGTCTTTCATGGCTTGATAGCTCATTTCTTTTTAATGTTGAATAACATCCCACTGTCCAGAATACCACTTTATCCACTCACCTACAGAGGACATTTTGGTTGCTTCTAAGTTTTGGCAATTATGAATAATGCTTTTATATACATCCTTGTGCAGGTTTTTACATGGACATGTTTTCAACTCCTTTGATAAATATCAAGGAGTATGATTGCTGGATCATACATTAAGAGTATGTTTAATTTTGTAATAAACTACCAAACTGTCTTCCAAGGTGACTGTACCATTTTGCATTCACACCAGCCATGACTGAGAGTTCCTACTGTCCCATATCTTTGCCAGCAAATAATGTCAGTGTTCTGGATTTTGGCCATACTAATAGATGTATTATGGTATCTCATTGTTTGAATTTGCACTTCCATGAGAACATATGATGTTGAACATCTTTTCATGTTTTTTTGCCATCTGTGTATCTTCTTTGGTGTGGTGTCTATTAAGGACTTTGGCCCTTTTTAAAATCAGGTTGTTCATTTTCTTATTGTTCAGTTTTAAAATTCTTTGTGTGTTTGGGATAACAGTCCTTTACCAGAGGTATCTTTTTCAAATATGTTCTCCCAGTCTGTGACTTTCTTCTCATTCTCTTTACATTATCTTTCATAGAGCAGAAGTTTTTCATTTTAATGAAATCCAGCTTATCAACTTTTTTTTCATGGATAATATCTTTAGTATTTTATCTCTAGTCATCCCCAAGTTCATCTAGGTTTTCTCTATGTTATCTTCTAGGAGTTTTATAGTTTCGGATTCTACATTTAACTTTGTGATCCAATTTGACTACATTTTTATGAAGAATGTAGTCTGTGTTTAGATACTTTCTTTTTTTCCATGTGGATGTTCAGTTGTTTCAGCACCACTTGTTAAAAAGACTATCTTTTCTTCACTGTACTGACTTTGCTCTTTTTTTACTACATTTATGTGAATTCTTCTTCTGGGCTCTCTATTCTATTCCATTAATATATTTGTCTATTCTTTCATCAATACTATACTGTCTTAATGACTGCAGCTTCATAGTAAGCTTCCAAATTGGGTAGTGTCAGTCCTCCAGCTTTGTTCTTCTTTAATATTGTGTTGGATATCTGGGACTTTAACCTCTCCAAATAAACTTTACAGTCAGTTTGTCAATATCCACAAAATAACTGAATGTAATTTTGATTGGTATTGCATTGAATCTATAGATGAAGCTCAGAACTGACATCTTGAAAATATTTAGTCTTCCTATCCATGAACATGGAATATCTCTCCATTTTTTTAGTTCTTTTTAATTTTCATTCTCAAAGTTTTATAGCTTTCCTCAAATAGATCCTATACATATTTTATTAGATATATACCTAAGTATCTCATTTATTTTTGGCTGCTAATGTAAATGGTGATATGTTTATAATTTCAAATTTCACTTTTTAATTGCTGATATATAGGAAGGTAACTGATTTTTTTATATTTACCTTGAATCCTGCAACCTTCCTATACTAGCTCTGTAAGTTTTTTTGTCAAAAATATGTCAGATATTTTTGTGTAGATGATCATGGCATCTATGAACACTTTTATTTCTTCCTTCATTATCTGTATAACTTTTATTTGCTTTTCTTGTTTTACTGCATTAACTAGAAGTAGTGGTACAATGTTGAAAAGGAGTGATAAGAGGGGACATTCTTACCTCATACCTAATCTTAGTGGGAAAGCTTTAAGTTTCTCACTGATAAGTAAGATGTTACCTATAGATATTTTGCAGATATGCTTTATTAGTTTTAGGAAATTCTCCTCTATCTCTATCTGACTTACAGTTTTTATCATGAATGGGTGTTGGGTTATGCCAAATACTTTTCTGTAACTATTTATATTATCATGTGATCTTTTTAGCCTATTGATGTAATAGACTATAGTTATTGATTTTTGAATGTTGAACCAGCCTTGCATACCTGAGATAAATCCCACTTTGTTGTGGTTTATAATTCTTTTCATACATTATTGGATTTAAAGGATAATATTTTGTTAAAGAATTACAGATCCTGATCTTGCTAACAGTTTTTATTTAAAAAAATAGAGAATGAGGCTGATCTTTAGCCTGATCAGACAGGACTTGAGGCAAAATCTGCAAATGGGCATAAATACATGGATTTTACAGGTGTTATTAAAAATACCTGGTGGTTAGATCCAGTACTTGCTTGATCCCTAGTCAACAGGGTTTGTGTTTTAAAGAACTCAGGGTCTTGTGTTTTAAAGAACTTCTGACCTTCCCCTGAACATGCTTCTTGCTAGAGAGTGAAGAATACATGGGACCAAAGGAATATCCACAAGGATTTTATGGTCATTACATAAAGAGAGCTCTAGAAGTGCCTCCTCTCAGGTGGACCTGAACTTGCTTGCATGCAAGGTATAGGTATCTTTGCTCATTCTCCCAGGCATGATGTGTTGCTCATTTGTTAACCTGTCTACCCAACTCCTTTTAAACTCAGGTATATCCAGACATGAAAGGAGAATATGGAAGATCATACCCACAGGCCTACACAGACCTAAATTCTGGTGCAGAACTCCAAGTTGTCTTGAGAATTCAAATTAGAAACTTGACGTGTGAATCATTGTGAAGTTAATCAAGGTGAAATAATAGACATATAGATCATATTTAACATGATATTTTGCTGTTTGGAGTGTTTGGTTCATATTGTAGACTGTAAGTTTGACACATTTAGGAATATAATATGTGAGCCACAACTTGTACTCTTGCCCTAATCACTGCAAGTTTTAACACTGAGCCTGGATGGACACTTTTCTTTTTAGGCAAAAACTAAAACTCTTAAGAGTACCAAAGGCAATAGGTTTTTTTTCCTTTTTCTTACCACTATCATCTCTGCCTCTCTTGCTCTCTGCTATTTATTCTCTTCTGTCACACACACACACACACACACATAAAACATACAAACGATAAGAAAACATCGGATGCAATGTGAAATAGAGTTTATCAAAAAATGAACTAAGCTTTTTTTCTTAAACCAGAATTAATGAGAAAGTATGGATAAAATGCAACATCTGAGTGAAAGTATCTTGTTAAAATATAAATTTGGAAGTAGTCCAGGTGATTTTGATCAATAAAGATGCCATGTCAAGTCTGAACTATGTTTTTCCTGAAGCCTAACATGAGCTTTCTCTGCATTAAAGATATAACAAATAGAAATCTGGTGAAAGCAGGATAAGTGCAAAGGACTGAGTAACTCTGGAAGTTTCTTAGTAAAACCCACATGACCAGTATCTACCACAATGTGGGTGGCAGCAGCCATAACCATACCCATCATAGCTACTACCATAGCCACAGTCCAGACAACCGTAATGTTGTCATAGTCTTAGTATTAGTAGTGGAAAGTTCAGTTGAGGAACAGGACATTATTCATTATTGTATGTCATCATCTGCCCAGGGCCTTTTATACACCATCAGAGGTGGGCTTATTTTACTTTTCTGTCACAATTAACTTTGATCAAATTATGTGCTTTAGAGATTCCCCTCCCTCCCTATTTTTATTGCCCCTGCATACTCATATTTATTTACTTGAAATGGTATGTCCCGGTCACTTGTTATAACATAAAGTACATAGTTCTTTCTCCAAGTTTTGGGTTGTTGGCTTGTTTTCTAAAAACAACTACAATTTCTCAAAACACAGTCTAATAATTTAGTTTATATATGTGGATTTGTGAGTGTGTAGAAGGGATAAGATAACTGAGCTGGACAAAAGTTATCATTTCTGGGTTTTAGGGTATATATGTATGTTTAGCATTTTTAGAGGCTGCCATAGGGGTTGTGCCAAATCACATGCCTACCAGTAATATCTGTGAGTTCCCATTGCTGCACATTCTCAAAATAATTTGTATTTTCAGTCTCTTTAATTTTAGCCATGTTGATGGGTATGTGGCCCTATTTAGTTGAGGTTGTAATTTTCATTTTCTTGGTTTAGTGAGGTTAGTCATCTTTTGTATTATCTGGCTATAAAATGTTTATTCAAGTTTTTATTAATATAGGTTGTGTTTTGTATCTGTGTCTAATGATTTGCAAGTATCTTAATTTTTATTCAAATCATTTTTTGCATAAATGAAATGTAATTATCTTTTCCCCATCAGTGTTTTTTTCACTCTTAAAAATAAAAAACTTTAAGTTGGATGAGGTAAAATTTATTAATATTTTCTTTTATAGCCAATGTTCTTTGTAGCCTTTTGAAGAAATCACTGCCTATTTCAAATTAATCAAGATATTCTAACATTTTATTGTGGTACAAGGTATGAATCAGGATTCAATTTCATTTTCTTCTACATTGTTTCAAATTAACATTATTTATGGTGAAGTCAATCCTTTCATCTTCTGCACTGCAGTGGTATTTTAGTAGTATAAATCTGGTTACCCTGTATGTTTGAATCTGTTTATAGAAACTCTTCTTTCCATTGAACCAGTACCACTCTCTTTTCAACATACACAATTATGTCATTTGTTGATAGTGGCAGATCTGTGCTTCCCTTTCAATTCTTTGACACATTTATGTACTTATTTACATGCTGTTACACTGGCTAAGACCTTTGATACAAAGTTGTAGTGAAGTGATATAGGCTTTCATTAAGTGGCTACAGTGGTCATTCTCCTCTTGTTCCTAACCTCAAAAAATTCTTCTATATTTCAGCCTTATGATGTATCAGCTGTTGATTTTACATATATGACATTCATCAAACTGAAGAAATTATTTTTTAATCCTTGTTTACTGAAAGTTTTAAAAATTCATGAATGCACTATTTACAGTAGCCAAGAAATGGAAGCAACCTAAGTGTCCATCAGTAGATGAATGGATAAAGAAGATGTGGTACATATACACAATGGAATATTACTCAACTATAAGAAGAAAACAAATCCTACCATTTGCAACAATATGGATGGAGCTAGAGGGTATTATGCTCAGTGAAATAAGCCAAGCTGAGAAAGACAAATACAAAATGATTTCACTCATATGTGGAGTATAAGAACAAAGAAAAACTGAAGGAACAAAACAGCAGCAGAATCACAGAACCCAAGAATGGACTAACAGTTACCAAAGGGAAAGGGACTAGCAAGAATGGGAGGCAAGGGAGGGATAAGGGTGGGGAAGAAGAAAGGGAGTATTATGATTAGCATGTATAATGTGGTGGGGGGGGAATGGGGAGGGCTGTGCAACACAGAGAAGACAAGTAGTGATTCTACAACATCTTACTATGCTGATGGACAGTGACTGTAATGAGGTTAGTGGGGGGGACTTGGTGAAGGGGGGACCCTAGTAAACATAATATTCTTCATCTAATTGTAGATTAATGATAACAAAATTTTAAAAAATCATAAATGCATACTGAATTTTATATTTTATCTGAATCTATTAAGATATTCGTATACTTTCTTTCTTTGTTAATGTGTTGAAATGTACTGACTGAGTTTTCAATGACTAAGACAATCTAGGATTTTGCCTTCTTGGAATATAGTTCATGGGATTTGATTTTGATAATATATCATTTCAGATTGATGCTGGGGTTCTTATTCATGGAGTCAAAGAATGAACTTCAAGGCAAACACTCAAGGCAGGAGAGCAAGTGAGAAGCTTTTATTTAGAGATAAAGGGAGAGGACAGAGCTTCTGGCTCACACCATGAGGGGATAAGAGAGTCCCAGAGTGGTGCATTGCCTAGCAGTTTTATAGGCAGTTGAGAGACAAAGGTCTAGGAATGCATACCTGCTAAGTGGTCCCAAAATGTTTATTTTGAAGAGACATTAAGTTTCTTATTTGTCTTCCTGGTTATTTACAAGAATTTTACTGCTATGATTTCCTCCTAGAATAGCAGCTTCCTGGTCTGGGAGCATATCACTTAAGACTGCCTGCTTTGCTCCCAAGATGGACTGAGTAATTGTCTGTTTGTTAAAGAGTATGTTAAGAAACTTACTTTTTAACTAATTGGGATTTAAAATGCAATCTTATTTTCAAGATGAAATCCTTACTGTTTTTACTACATTGTTTTGGGCTTGCTTGTTAAATTGCCCAGGTTGCAAATCACTTGATTAGGGCTGGAAGAAGAAAAGCAGCTCCTGGATAAAGTCATAAAAATAAGCTGGGCCCCCCCAGCAGGCCAAAGCATATCCCACAATGGGTTATATCTTGCTTAGATTTTTCCAGAGGCCCTCACCCTACTCTGTCTAAGCCCATGGTCCCTGTCTCAAGATTTTTATAATTATGTTTATAAGAAATCATCCCTTTCTTATAATATTCTTATTGAGTTTTTATTTTGTTAGTGTTGTCCCTTCCTATTCCATAGAAGAGTACTTGTATAACTAATATTTCCCTCTTCTTAAATGGTTTAAATAATTTACCAGTGAAGCCACCTGGGCCTGAACTTTTCTTTACATGAATGTTTTAAAATATAGATTTATTTTCTTTATAGGTGTGAGACTTGGAATTCTCTATTTCTTCTTATCTCTGTTACTTGAATGCTATTTCCTCAGATGAAATTCCTTATGTGAGTTGGGGGTGAAGGAGACTGGAATCAGGAAAAAGCAGGTTGTTGTGACTTCAAAAGAAAAGTTGGAACCATAAATTCAAGAGTGAGTGGCATGAAGGAAAGCTGTGATTCTTGTTGTTGGAGCTGGTGTGTACAGAGTGGGGCAGGGCTTGTTCCTGGAGGACTTTTTGCACAAGATTGTCAGGCAGAGCCACTGAGTCAACAACCATAAGGCCTGGCATATTTTCTGCTCTTTTTCCTTGAACTATAGAGGAGCAATCAGAAGAATGTGATGTGAGAGGAACACATTGCAATCACACAAGAGCACAGTGGCAACAGGAAACTGCCAACAATTATTAGCATTTAAGAAAAGTGCTATTTTTGTAAGCAATGCATCATTTAAAACCTTAATATCTGAGGGTGAGAATTTTACCTGATCAGATGTAGATGACTGGAGTGGTTCAGAGTCCCACTGAGGCATTTTATCTGAGAAGTTTAGACAGAACTGATGATCAGACCTTTGTCTGCGTCTTTTTTTTTATTTTAATGCTTGGTGTAATTAAATGCTGAAACATCTCAAGCAGAAGAGCATAAAGCCAGTAGAAATAATTTTATATCCTTTCACTCAGATTTTTCAATTGTAAACATTCACCATATGTACATCTTTCTCTCTCCCTCTGTTTCACACACACACACACACACACACACACACACACACACACACACACTACTCTCTCTCTATCATCTATCTGTCTGACTTACACTTCCATGTATCACGAGCTTGTAAAATGCCACTGTCCTAGATTGGAGTTCTTCCAAACACAATTTTGCTTCATCCTCTGGGGTCACCTTTTATCTTACAGTTGCCCTGGGCTTGCTGCAGATCTTTTCAGAGAGTAGCAGAGGGCTCATGTAAGGAAGAGAAAAGAATGGCTTATAGAAATGGAGAGAAATGTTTATTAATGGAAAGTCTAAACCAGTATTGAGACAAGACTAGGCTTTAGGACATTTTTAAGGTAGAATGTAACATTTTACATATTTTGTATTGTTCAGCATGAAGTTAGGCAGACGGGACAATAAGTGTTGGTGAGGGAAATGGATGAACTCAATGAACATTGAATTGATGGAATGGAGGGGTATGTAAGGATCATCCTTCAACTAATCTGTTTTATATATGTATATTAGTGAATTATTAGTATTTCTAGTAGGCAGTAAAGAATAATTGTATTCATTAATCTACTTTTAACTGAAGAGGCTGCCAAACAAAGTGATCTATATAAATTACACATGCTTACTCTTTAGAATGATCAAAAGGTTGAATGAGGGACAGAACCTGTGTGAGCCTTATATTTTATACTACTGCTCAACAGCTTGCCTATTCCCTGGCAAGCAAAACTATTTTACATAGCATTATATTTTAATATCCAGACTTCCTAGACATGTGGCTGTATATCTTTAAAGATCCCTGTTTTTCCTATGTGCCCTTACATGAAATATACATCCCCTACACACCCATATACATGGAAAAGAGAATTGCTTATTAATGCAATTTATTCTGTAATGTAATAGAATGTTTATTGAAATATAAACTTAGAAACTTTTTTACATCAAAGCTGTTGAGTTAAAATGACATAAGAAGGAATATAATATCCAATATAACATTTTTATGAATCATGAAGTACCACATGTAACTTTGGTCAATCAACTTGAAGAATGCTGAATTTGTAATATTCAACCTGAAGTTGAAATAATCTTGGATGAAATGTTCACTGTTTGGAAAGAGACATATTCTAGTTGAGCTAGGAGGACATCTTAGAGTGGAGAATAGTGGGGAAGGCTCATCTTGAGGTGTTGCAGTCTAATCTGAGTGTGGAAGGAATTCATTCAGCCCTGCTCAGTGTTAGGAGACTGAACAACATAAGCTGAACATCCGTGTGGACCAGAGACTGCAGTAACTGTTTGGTGTGGGCTGTTGGAGTGCCTATAGGATGAAGAGGGTATCTTCATAGAAGTAGTGCTTGGAGGTTGCCGCAGCAATGGGAATTGGTTACATATTGGACAAATGACCAAATAAATACAAAGGTAATGATAGCCACTATAGTAACTCATTAACAACCTATGGTGGACAGAAAACCAGAACCAACATTGTGATGTTGGACTGGAATGGCAAGTATCAGTCTGATTGCATGGTTTTCAATATATTTATATAGCTGGACATGAAGTAAATACAGATGTGGATGTGTATATGCAAATAAAAATACATACATATATACACTCATATATCTTCCTTAGCTTGGTCCTGAGAGGACCTGGGAATAGTATCCCTCAGTAACAATGAGCATAACGATTGCCCAGATCTTAATTTTTAAGTACTTTTGTCAAACAAAAGAAACCAAAGCTCTTTGGAAAATTGGTTGATACTAGTGTTGAGCCATAAAAGTTAAAAGATGAGATTGTATACCTGAAGCCAATATTGTATATCGATTATACTTCAATAGGAAAAGATGAGATCAAACCATCTTTTTGTGCCAAAAGTTCTCAGAAATGATGAGAACATAAAGGGTATGTCAAAAAAAAACACAGAAGCTATCTCGAAGGATTTCCTATTGGCCAAATCCATAATAGTTTGGACAATAATTAAGTAATAATAGTATTTAATGTAATTATAACCCATTGAATAAATACATTTGTATTTATGGATAAAAATGCAGGCATGTATAAATAAGTGGGGAAGGAGAAAGATTTTCCTTATAGTTAAATGTCAACTGATTAATGTAGATAGGATGGTAGATTTTGAAAAACTGCTATTTAGCAATCATAGTAGTAAACCGTTCAGCCAAAAAACATCAAAAGGTGCTAAAACTAGTGGGCAAAAGCTTGTTGACAAATGGGATAGTTCTAAAAATCATAGCATAAAAATAATTCTGTGCAAAGTATAATTAATCACAACATAGTAAAGAGTGCTTTTACAGTGGATAAATCCAGAAGCCACCTCCAAAATTAAATAATTAAGGTTAACATTTCCAGTAATGGGACAAATCAAAATCATGTACCATCTGATATTATGTAATGGGAAAAATGCAGCAGCACTGTTTCTGGTAATTCCTACCCAAAATGCAAAAACCTAAATCTAGCCATGAGTAAACAGCAGACAAACCCAAATTGAGGGACATTCTTCAAAATAACTGGTCTGCAATTCTCAAAAATGTCCAGGTTAATAGGGACAGCATAAAACATGATAGCCATATTCCAGATGTTTTTTTACTAACAAAAACTTCATTATAAGTTACACATACACTGTGACAACTCAGACTGCATACATAGTGAGTTGGTGGGTACCTGGGAGGAGAAATTATTTGACATCACAAATATGATAAATTCACCTATTCCATCTCCTTAGGGGTAATGTGTTTCCAAGTCCAGGGTTTCTGAGGATTATAATGAACTGACAAAGTACCATTCCACTTTTTAAAGTAAACTTTTATTGAATTTTGAAATACACACAGGAAAGTCCATAAGTCATTATGTATAGATAGATTAATTTTCACAAAACAACCATCAGCATTCAGATCAAGAATTAGAATAATAGCAGGACCCGGATGGGCTCTCACACTTCTTTATCACCCACCGCACCCCAGGCATTGCTCCTCTTATCTTTTGAAATCATGTATCTGTTTTAAGGTCTTTGCATTTTACTTAAGCAGACTCATACAGTATGGTTTCGTTTGCTCAGCATAGTATTTTTGAAATTCACACATTTTGTTTGTGTAGAAATTGTTCATTTTTGTTACTGAATAGTATTCTCTTAGATGATATACCACAAGTTGTTTATTCATTTATTGTTGATAGACAGTTGGATTGTTTGCAGTTTTAACTTTTGCAAATATTGCTTCGTGAATATTCCAGTACATATCTTGTGGTTAGCATATGTATATCTCTGTCCAATTGCCACAATAATATTGTGTAAAAACCAACAGTTTCATGTAATATGAAACATTCACTTCACTTTCACATGTCTACATGTTATCCAAACTAAGCCGGGCTTGGCACAAAGCAGTGAATTAGATCCATGTAACTCTCTTCTAATGTGGAGCATCACCTCATTGATTCATCTCCTCCTCACTGTGCAAAACAGGAGTACAAGTGGTCCAGCCCAGTTGTGGAGGCAGGTTCCAAGCTTCTATTCACATGACATTAATCCCATTGTTGAAAGCAAGTCAAGGAGGGAGAAATATCCTTTATCCCTGTCCACCCTATGAGGTCCCACAAGTTCCATAGCTAACCTAAAAACAGTGGGCAAGGAAACAGAATCCTCTCAGAGAGGTTAGGAAGAAGGGAGTTAATATGTGATGAAAGCAATTTATTCTGCCACAAATACAATTTGTGGGGAGCATAATGAGAATTGGAATTGCAGGGCGTTTTAGGGTATAAAATCATTGTTTTTGTAGATACTCTACCAAATAGTTTTCCAAAGTTGTTGTATCATTTGATAACTCCACAGCTGTTGCTCATTTTCTCATCAACAGGTCTTACTGTCTCTTCTTTCCTGCTGGCTACTTTGGCAAGTGTGGGGTGATGTCACTTTGCATTTCCTTGATAACTAATATAATTGAACACCTTTATATGTATTACTGGCCATATTTAGGCATGCTTTTTTGTGAAATATGGGCTCAACTCTTTGTTTACTGCTGAGCTAAATAAGAAAAATAATGAACAAAACCCTATGCCCTGCTACATCAAAATGTAATCTTATGTTTAACCAACTAGTTTGGCCCTCCTAGTCACCTGATAAGGCTATAAAAGTCAATGATATCACAGCATTGTCCTTAATTATGATGAAAGTTCCCTCTCAGCCCCATTATTAAATTGCATCCATATAGGGAGGAGTTTCATACAATGTGATTTGGACATTTCTGCCCATGACCCAAAGAAAAAAACTGGAACTAGATAGAAGAAACCAGTGACATCAGCCTAGAGATGCAGCCACTTGGTACTGACCAGAAGCAGACAAAAGAGGATGTTCCCAATGGAATCAAGTTGTTAATTGCACTGGGAAAAAAGTAACACAAAACATCAGGCTCAGACTTTGATCTGATAGGATGTGGATGTCATTATATATGATGGCTTCCTGCAGGAGAAAACATGTGCAATGGTTTCTCCTTTTCTTTCTTTCTTCCTTTCTTATTTTCTTCCTTCCTTCCTTTCCCTCTTTCTCTCCTTCTTTCTTTCTTTCCTTCTTTCCTTTCTTTCTCCTTCCTTCATATTCATAACAACATATATGACATACACACATAAGATAAAAAGAAATTAGAATAAATGCAAAACAGCATTATTGACAATAAGATACGGAATTTTTTGAAAAATGACATAAATATAGTAAACAAATGAGTACAATGATAATGTGGTATCAAACATTAAAATTATTATGAATTTGAAATATTCCAAAGGATTTTGGTCAACTAAGTTGAAACATATTGGAGAAAGATTTTGTTTTCCTGTTTTATTTGGTTGTTTTTGTTTGTTTTTGGGTAGCCTAGGATGAGGTTTTCACCTTGGAAGGAGGACTAGAAGATCTCTATTGAAAAAGTCAGAAAACACAGGTGAAGGAGACCAATTGTATGGGTGGCGCTAGGAGTGTTTCAGTAGAATCCATAGGAGTAGAATCTTCTCCAGCAAGGTGGATGCGGCAGCTGTATCTGTACCCGGCAGAGCCGGAGCCAGAGCCTAGGGCACTGGAGTAGTTGCTGTGGTAGTGTATTATGGCAAGAGTGGCAGGTTTCATTGAGAAGCTAAGAACCAGCTTTCTGAGTTCAAAAGTCACCATTTATACATGGACTCTGATATATCTTCAGTAGAAGGTGAGGCAGATCATGGGAAGTTTGAGCATTGTATTTCAGAATAATTTGCATTTAAGATTTCTTGAATCTATTGTTTGTTGGAAAGAGAGCCCTCCTAAATAATAATAGTTTGAGACCATGTCAGGATTCCCACAGTCAAATCAGGTGCCTTTAATAAGCAATTCTGAGTTCGTTTAGAAAGCCCTTATTCATTCTATTTTTGGTGAGAGCCTGTGATTAATTTTCATGGGAAGCTCCTATATCACATTTTAGGGGTATTTATTTTTATTTAACTATGAAAAGTGTAATGTAGAATTAGAAATATCCTCCTGTGTGAGTGTGTATTTGTGGATGGGAAAAATTAATGAAGTCACAAAATGAATAACTATCTTTTCTATTTTTTTAAATTGAATACAAACACTTCTTCTATAACTATACATTTCTAGTGATTATTTATGGTAGATGGACTTTATTCATAAGCCTATTAATACACTGTTCATTCTCATTTAAACTTGTGTCATTTTGTGTTCACATGAGTTCATCCAATTCAACCATGCAATTCACAACTTACTTATGTATTTATATTTTAATAATGTATTGGTTTATTTGCTAGAGGTAGAATTTAAGTTCGTTATGGGAGAAACCTTATAATTTTTTATATTATAATGGGACAAAAGCTTCTGTCTAAAGTCAGCATTCTAAGTAGGACATACATATTGGAACAAGAAATGTTGGTCTAGAAAAAAGAGGAACACATTTCTAATTGAAACCTAGAGTAGTAGATTTTCTGAGAGCAACCCCATATTATTTTCTACTTTTGATATACTTCCATTTATCACAGGCACTGGAAATTAGATTTTTCATAGTCTCTTGCTAGAAGGATTTCAACATAAACTATTCCAATGACAGGCTTTTATCCAAGATTGATCAAGATTGGCTAAAGAAAAGAGAAAACTGCATTAATGGATAACAGCAGTGGGATAATATATGACTTTTGGAATACAGAGGTTTTACATGAATTGCTGACTACTATCCTGAGGACAAACTATGGTTCTTATACATTCTTTAATCATTGAAACTTAGTAAGTCTGAGCAGTAGGGGAGATATTTCTTGACCTTTCTTGTCCAGACATCCTACTTTCTTTGAATTGAATCTGTTCATGCCTTAAATATGCAGGAAGTTTTCTGTTTTTTTTCCAAACCACAGTGGATACATTTAGCAATGTCTTCATATGCACACAATATTATTAATAAGATATAATACATAAAATTAAGTGTAAATTAATGCCTACATTTTTATTGTGCTGCAAAGTAATTTTTTAAGTATTTTAAAAAGAATGACATATTTAGAGTCCCTCATAAAATAACTGCCAGTGAAAATATTTAAAAGAAGAAATAATTATATAGTCAGAGAAACAAGCACTGAGGGAACTTGTCACCAGGAAGCATGTGTTAAGAAAAAAACTACAGGGAGTTCTTTAGGCAGAAAGAAAAGTATTTTAGTTGGAAATGCAAAAATAAGTGAAAGTGAGGAACAAGAAATGAATGAATATTATCTATATAAATCATCATCATCTCTGGGGGGATATAAAATATATAGATGTAAAACCAATATGTTTGAAAACAAAGATGAGAGACAGTATAATTGTAGCTAATTTGTTTTAAGGTTCTAGTAGTGTATAAGTAGAAAAAAATGCTAATTTGTATTAGACTATAATAAGGAAAATGCTTATTTTATTCTATCATGAATCAGTGCAAGAATAATAAGAGTAAATAACATCAAGAAAATAGGGAGAAAATGAAGTATAAAATATTTGATTCATTGAAAGAAGTCAAGAAAACAGGAAACAGAGGTGGAGTCAATGTGGCGGCATGAGTAGGACAGTGGGAATCTCCTCCCAAAAACATATATATTTTTGAAAATACAACAAATACAACTAATCCTAAGAGACCAGAAGACACAGGACAACAGCCTGACTACATCGACACGTGTGAGAGCCCAGCGCGTGGTGAAAGGGGTAAGATACAAGCCCCAGCCAGTGGGACACCAGCACACCTCCCCCCAGCTCCTGGAGGGAGGGAGAGGGAGCCCAGGACTGCTAAACACCCAGCCCCAGCCTCCCGCACCAGAGCGCAGACACAGTGCATGCGTGGAGGGCTGGAAACTAGGGAAATAGGGCAGCAAGACCTCTGAGCGGGTCCTGAAGTGGATGCCCCTGTGACAAACAAAAGCCAGTGCTCTTTGAAAGTCTTAAAGGGACAGGGATATAACAGCTAGATGGAAACAACACAGGTCACAGACCAGTGGCTGGAAATTACAGGGAAAATTGGGCACACTAACCCCCTGGGCAACAGCTCTGAGACCCCTCACAGAGGTAAACAGCCAAACAGTGCCCCCCAGTCCATTACCCCTCCCCGTGCTGTGAAAGTAGAGAAAAACCCTCACAGAAAGGCAGAAAGGAAAATTCCTACACTTCGGCTGGGCAAGACACAAAGACCCAGACTACATGCAATTACCCAACACTAGGGGTCGCAGTTGTCCCAGTAAAAAAAGGCCAGTAGCAAGTGAAAAGTTTGGCCCTCCCAGCTGACAGTCAATAGCACCTGTCAACATGAAAAGGCAAAAAAATATGATCCAGACAAGACTAACCCAGACAGCTTCAGCATCTGCTACATCTTCCCCTGAGAAGGAACCTGGGGAGATAGATTTAGCCAGTCTTCCTGAAAAAGAATTCAAAACAAAAGTCATAACCATGCTGATGGACTTGCAGAGAAATAAGCAAGAACTAAGGAAGGAGAATACAGAAATAAAACAAGCTCTGGAAGGACTTCAAAACAGAATGGATGAAATGCAAGAGACCATTAATGGACTAGAAAACAGAGAACAGGAATGCAGAGAAGCTGATGCAGAGAGAGATGAAAGGATCTCCAGGAATGAAAGAATTCTAAGAGAGCTGAGTGACCAAACAAAAAGGAACAATATACGCATTATAGGAATACCAGAAGAAGAAGAGAGAGAGAAAGGGATAGAAAGTGTATTTGAAGAAAAAAATGCCGAAAACGTCCCCTAACTAGGGGAATAAATGGCCTCTCAGACCACAGAGGTACACAGAACTCCCATGACAAGGGATCCAAGGAGGGCAACACCAAGAAACATAATAATTAAAATGGCAAAGATCAAAGACAAGGACAAAGTATTAAAGGCAGCCAGAGAGAAAAAAAAAAAGGTCACCTACAAAGGAAAACCCATCAGGCTATCATCAGACTTCTCAACAGAAACCCTACAGGCCAGAAGAGAATGGCATGATATACTTAACGCAATGAAACAGAAGGGCTTCGAACCAAGACTACTGTATCCAGCACAAATATCATTTAAATATGAAGAAGGGATTAAACAATTCCCAGACAAGCAAAAGTTGAGGGAATTTGCCTCCCACAAACCACCTCTTCAGGGCATCTTACAGGGACTGCTCTAGATGGGGGCACTCCTAAAAAGAGCACAGAACAAAACACCCAACATATGAAGAAGGGAGGAGGAGGAATAAGAAGGGAGAGAAATAAAGAATCATCAGACCGCGTGTATAATAGCTCAACAAGCGAGTTAAATTAGACAGTAAGATAGTAAAGCGGCAAACTCTGAACCTTACCTGGGTAACCACAAACTTAAAGCCTGCAATGGCAATAAGTTCATACCTCTCAATGATCACCCTAAATGTAAATGGACTGAATGCACCAATCAAAAGACACAGAGTAATAGAATGGATAAAAAAGCAAGATCCATCCATATGCTGCTTACAAGAGACTCACCTCAAACCCAAAGACATGCACAGACTTAAAGTCAAGGGATGGAAAAAAGATATTTCAGGCAAACAACAAAGAAGAAAGCAGGTGTTGCAATTCTGGTATCAGACAAGACAGACTTCAAAATAAAGAAAGTAACAAAAGACAAAGAAGGACATTACATAATGATAAAGGGCTCAGTCCAAAAAGAGGATATACCCATTATAAATATATGTGCACCCAATACAGGAGCACCAACATACCTGAAACAAATATTAACAGAACTAAACGAGGAAATAGAATGCAATGCATTCATTCTAGGAGACTTCAACACACCACTCACTCCAAAGGACAGATCCACCAGACAGAAAATAAGTAAGGACATAGAGGCACTGAACAACACACTAGAACAGATAGACCTAATAGACATCTATAGAACTCTACATCCAAAAGCAACAGGATACACATTCTTCTCAAGTGCACATGGAACATTCTCCAGAATAGACCACATACTAGGCCACAGAAAGAGCCTCAGTAAATTCCAAAAGATTGAAATCCTACCAACCAACTTTTCAGACCACAAAGGCATAAAACTAGAAATAAACTGTACAAAGAAAGCAAAAAGGCTCACAAACACATAGAGGCTTAACAACATGCTCTAAAATAATCAATGGATCAATGACCGAATCAAAATGGAGATCTAGCAATATATGGAAACAAACGACAACAACAACACTAAGCCCCAACTTCTGTGGGACACAGCAAAAGCAGTCTTAAGAGGAAAGTATATAGCAATCCAAGTATATTTTAAAAAGGAAGAACAATCCCAAATGAAAGGTCTAATGTCACAATTATATCGAAATTGGAAAAAGAAGAACAAATGAGGCCTAAGGACAGCACAAGGAGGGACATAATAAAGATCAGAGAAGAAATAAATAAAATTGAGAAGAATAAAACAGTAGCAAAAATCAATGAAACCAAGAGCTGGTTCTTCGAGAAAATAAACAAAATAGACAAGCCTCTAGCCAGACTTATTAAGAGGAAAAGAGAGTCAACACAAATCAGCAGTATCAGAAATGAGAAAGGAAAAATCACGACGGACCCCACAGAAATACAAAGAATTATTAGAGAATACTATGAAAACCTATATGCTAATAAGCTGGGAAACCTAGGAGAAATGGACAACTTTCAAGAAAAATACAACCTTCCAAGACTGACCAAGAAAGAAACAGAAAATCTAAACAGACCAATTACCAGCAACGAAATTGAAGTGGTAATCAAAAAACTACCAAAGAACAAAACCCCAGGGCCAGATGGATTTACGTCAGAATTTTATCAGACATACAGGGAAAACATAATACCCATTCTCCTTAAAGTTTTCCAAAAAATAGAAGAGAAGGGAATACTCCCAAACTCATTCTATGAAGCTAACATCACCCTAATACCAAAACCAGGCAAAGACCCCACCAAAAAAGAAAACTACAGACCAATATCCCTGATAAACGTAGATGCAAAAATACTCAACAAAATATTAGCAAACCGAATTCAAAAATACATCAAAAGGATCATATACCATGACCAAGTGGGATTCATCCCAGGGATGCAAAGATGGCACAACATTCGAAAGTCCATCAACATCATCCACCACATCAACAAAAAGAAAGACAAAAACCACATGATCATCTCCATAGATGCTGAAAAAGTATTTGACAAAGTTCAACATCCATTCATGATAAAAACTCTCAGCAAAATGGGAACAGAGGGCAAGTACCTCAACATAATAAAGGCCATCTATGAAAAACCCACAGCCAACATTATATTGAACAGCAAGAAGCTGAAAGCTTTTCCTCTGAGATCGGGAACTAGACAGGGATGCCCACTCTCCCCACTGTTATTTAACATAGTACTGGAGGTCCTAGCCATGGCAATCAGACAAAACAAAAAAATACAAGGAATCCAGATTGGTAAAGAAGAAGTTAAACTGTCATTATTTGCAGATGACATGATATTGTACATAAAAAACCCTAAAGACTCCACCCCAAAACTACTAGAACTGATATCAGAATACAGCAAAGTTGCAGGATACAAAATTAACACACAGAAATCTGTGCCTTTCCTATACACTAACAATGAACCAACAGAAAGAGAAATCAGGAAAACAACTCCATTCACAATTGCATCAGAAAAAATAAAATACCTAGGAATAAACCTAACCAAAGAAGTGAAAGACCTATACCCTGAAAACTGCAAGTCACTCTTAAGAGAAATTAAAGGGGACACTAACAGATGGAAACGCATCCCATGCTCGTGGCTAGGAAGAATTAATATCGTCAAAATGGCCATCCTGCCCAAAGCAATATACAGATTTGATGCAATCCCTATGATCATTATCAGCAACATTCTTCAATGAACTGGAACAAATAATTCAAAAATTCATATGGAACCACCAAAGACCTCGAATAGCCAAAGCAATCCTGAGAAAGAAGAATAAAGTAGGGGGAATCTCACTCCCCAACTTCAAGCTCTATTATAAAGCCATAGTAATCAAGACAATTTGGTACTAGCACAAGAACAGAGCCACAGACCAATGGAACAGACTAGAGAATCCAGACATTAACCCAAACATATATGGTCAATTAATATTTGATAAAGGAGCCATGGACATACAATGGCAAAATGACAGTCTCTTCAACAGATGGTGCTGGCAAAACTGGACAGCTACATGTAGGAGAATGAAACTGGACCATTGTCTAACCTCATATACAAAAGTAAACTCACAATGGATCAAAGACCTGAATGTAAGTCATGAAACCATTAAACTCTTAGAAAAAAACATAGGCAAAAACCTCTTAGACATAAACATGAGTGATCTCTTCTTGAACATATCTCCCCAGGCAAGGGAAACAACAGCAAAAATGAACAAGTGGGACTATATTAAGCTGAAAAGCTTCTGTACAGCAAAAGACACCATCAATAGAACAAAAAGGAACCCTACAGTATGGGAGAATATATTTGAAAATGACACATCCGATAAAGGCTTGACGTCCAGAATATATAAAGAGCTCACACGCCTCAACAAACAAAAAACAAATAACCCAATTAAAAAATGGGCAGAGGAACTGAACAGACGGTTCTCCAAAAAAGAAATACAGATGGCCAACAGACACATGAAAAGATGCTTCACATCACTAATCATCAGAGAAATGCAAATTAAAACCACAATGAGGTATCACCTCACACCAGTAAGGATGGCTGCCATCCAAAAGACAAACAACAACAAATGTTGGCGAGGCTGTGGAGAAAGGGGAACCATCCTACACTGCTGGTGGGAATGTAAATTAGTTCAACCATTGTGGAAAGCAGTATGGAGGTGCATCAAAATGCTCAAAATAGACTTACCATTTGACCCAGGAATTGCTCTCCTAGGAATTTACCCTAAGAATACAGCAATCAAGTGTGAGAAAAACCAATGCACCCCTATGTTTATCACTGCATTATTTACAATAGCCAAGAATTGGAAGCAACCTAAATGTCCATCGATAGATGAATGGATAAAGATGAGGTACATATACACAATGGAATACTACTCAGCCATAAGAAAAGGGCAAATCCTAAAATTTGCAGCAACATGGATGGAGCTGGAGGGTATTATGCTCAGTGAAACAAGCCAAGTGGAGAAAGAGAAATACCAAATGATTTCACTCATTTGTGGAGTATAAGAACAAAGGAAAAACTGAAGGAACAAAATAGCAGCAGAATCACAGAACTCAAGAATGGACTAACAGGTACCAAAGGGAAAGGGACTGGGGAGGATGGGTGGGTAGGGAGGGATAAGGGAGGGAGAGAAAAAGGGGGGTACTAAGATTAGCATGCATGGGGGGGGAGAAAAGGGAGGGCTGTACAACACAGAGAAGACAAGTAGTGATTCTACAACATTTTGCTGCGCTGATGGACAGTGACTGTAAAGGGGTATATATACGGGGGACCTGGTAAAGGGGAGAGCCTAGTAAACAAAATATTCGTCATGTAAGTGTAGATTAATGATTAAAAAAAAAAGCAGTTCCTGTGTGGTGACCTCCAATGAGTTCTACACAATTATATAAAGGGCATATAAAAGTGTAGGCATAGGGTCTGTTTGTGTTTATACAGAGGATCAAAGCCTAATTTGGCTACCCCGAAAATGAACTAAGATACGATATGAAAAAGAACTTCCAACATCATCACTCTCGGGAAGACTCACGCCAGAAGATGACCATCAAAAAACCCCAACAAAGATCCATGCACTGCTACAGGTGTAGATGCACTCATCCTACCAGTTCCTGGTCTTGCCATGGGAATGAAGAAGGAGATATCTAAGCTGGCCTGTGCATACAGCAAAACAACAAATTTGGCTGGATCTAAACTGTTGGAACTCAACCAAGAATTAGGAGAAGTGCAAATTGTAGCACTCCAAAAATCTTACAACTTCAGACTATTTACTGTTAAAAGAACATATGGGATGTGAACAGTCCCCAGGAATGGGTTATTTTAATTTGTCTGATTTCTCTCAGACTGTTCAAGTTCAGTTGGACAATATTCACCATATTATAGATAAGTTTTCACAAATGCCTAAGGTGCCTAACTGGTTTTCTTGGTTTCACTGGAGATGGCTGGTAATTACAGGTATGCTTTGGTTACGTAAGTGTACTCCTATTATGTTAATGTGTGTGTGCAATTTAATTAGTAGTTTAAAACCTATACATGCTGAAGTTACTCTACAAGAAGGTATGTCAAAGAAATAATCAATCTTCCCATGTTTTCTTCCACCTGCTACTTCTATAGCTTTTCTTCTTCCTTCCTAATTATAACCCTTAAGTAGAATTCGTGCCTCATATCGAATTTACCGAGTATCATAATTCTTTCAAGTGGTAAAGACACCTCAAGACAAATGCTGGGCATAGAAGCCACAGGGCATAAAATATGCAAAGAAGTAAAAAGCTAACCTTTTCAAACAATAAGGCTTCTTTCTCTCTCACCAACTTAACATTTCCCTGTATGGCCCCGGAAGATGACTGGTTAGCCAGAGACGGGTAAGATTCCTCAAGGGATGAACAACCTAAGACAGGCACAGTTGCAGGGGGGCCATCAGGTGAGAAAATGGGGATCAACAGAGGTGAGGCTTAGAACCTCCCCCCCCCCGTTCTGAGAGAAATCTTCTGCATACGTGGATGTTTTATTGCCCTTGTCTAGCTTGGATTAACACATAGCCTACAGGCACACACCTGATCATCTACATTTGCTCTCTTACAAACACTAAACTATGTTTTCTACCTTTATTTTGTATCTACCTACCACTTCAGCATTTTATTAAAAATAATAATAATAAAGAGAGAAATGTGGTATCCACATATAAATCAAGTATAAAAATCAAATGAATATTCATATTTGAACTGTTTATAGTTCATAATGCGTGATCAAAACCAAAAGCCTCTGTGATGACTGCCCTTGTACTGTTCACCATGTAACTTATTCACTATGTAAGAATTTGTTCTCCATGTAAGAACTTGCTCGTTATGCTTCAGAAGATTGGAGACTGATGAAAATTAGGCTTGGGTGGATTAATGATTGTGCATTGAGCATTGACCCCCCTATACAGAATTTTATTGTGATTAACAACCATTTGATCAATAAATATGAGAGATGCCCTCACAAAAAAAGAAAAAAAAGTACACACTTCCAACTGTAAAATAAATAAGTAACCGGGATGTAATATATAGCATAAGGAATATATTCAAAATATTGTAACAACTTGGTATGGTGATAGCTGGTACCTAGAATTATCATGTATATAAATGTTAAATCACTGTGTTGTACACCTGAAACTAATGTAATACTGTGTGTCAACTACCCTTCAATAAAAAAAAAAAGAAAACAGGAAATGAAACATGAATCCAGTAGGAAAAACATAACAAAAAAATTGAAGATGGCAAATTAAAACCCAAATCTATGGGTAATATAAGTAGGGTAAATATTTCAGTGAAAATACAGAGGTTGTAACCCTGGACAAAATATAATACCTAACTACATGCTGCTTAAAATAGATACATCTCTAATATGTTATGGGCTGTTTGAAAATCAAAGGATAGAAAAGACTGTACCTTGCAAACATTAGGGAAAGGAAATCTGGTGTAGCTTTATTAATATCAGACATTAACGCAATAAGAATGTCTAGAAAAAGAGAAGGAAATTTCTTAACTAAGGAGCCAATCCATCAGGAAAACATAGCAACTTTTATTCAATATGACCTAAATAACATAGCTTCAATATTAAGCAAAAACATCTTCCATAATCATAGTGGGATAAAAATAGAACATATGCTTTAATAACTGACAGAACAAGCAAACAAAAATTAAAATACACAAAGATATTGAATACATAAACAACACAATTAGTAACTGTGACCAGTGGATGAAAATAGAGATGAAATACAATATCAGAAAATATAATTCTCAAGTCCACATGGAACATTTATTAAACTGATTACATGCTAAAGCATAAGCAAGCCTCAGAACATGTCAAAAGATTCAAATAGTTTATAGTACATTTTCTGATCACACAAAATTAATTCTAGAAATCAATAACAAAAATGAAACAACAAAAGTCCCAATCATTCACAATTAACTGATGTACTTAACTTCTGGTGGATGAAAGACGAAAGTCCCAGTGAAAATTAGAAAATGCACAAATCTAAATGATACTGAAGATATAGTATATTAAAACTTACGGGATAAAAAGAAAGCAGCAGTTAGAAACAAAGATTTAATAGCATATGTTAGAAAAAAATTTATGGTGCTACTATTTCTCTGTGAGAAAAGGATTGTGTTTACAGTAAATGGTACTGGGTTGATAAGTCATTTGTATGGATAAAATGAATTTGACCTCTATATTGCACCACAAAATGATTTAAAAATAGATTGTGATATGATTATGATGGACAAACTAATAAGATTTCTAGAAAAAATACAAGAGACTATATACATGACCATAGAATAGCCCACAACTTCTTAAACAAGACATGAAAAGCATTTACAATAAAGAGGAAAATGATGAGCTGAACTATATTAAACTAAGAACTTGTCAAATGTCATGACAATAACATGAGAAGATAGCCACAACACATATATGATAATTTTACAGAATTTATAAAGAATTCTATCTAATAAATAAAGATAGACAATCACTTAAAAGTCAGCAAAAGACATGAACAGACATTTCATAAGTGGGAACTCCCAAATAGAGAATAAATACATTAAATGGTATTTATCATCATTATTTTTCAGGGAAATGCAAAGCAAATGCACAGTGAGACAACTCAACCTCAACTAGAATAGTTTAAATGAATAATTTTGAAACTATGTGTTATATAGTATGTGGAAGACCTTAAACTTTCATATGCTACTTTCATTGTTTCTCTTTCTGTCTTACTTTCCTCTGGTTACTCGAACTTTTTTCTTGATTCCATCTTTAATTGTACCATTTCTGAATATATCTGTTTTAATAAATTTCTCAGTGGTTGGTCTAGGCATCATAATATACCTACACAGTTTACTTCAGTCAATTGGTATCAACATCTTACCAGTTCAAGTAAAATGTGGAAATCTTATTTCCATTGAGGTCTGTTTTCCTCACTTGTAAAGTACAGTTGCCTTAAGCATTTCCTCTACTAATCTTGAACACCACAATAGATAGTGTATAAATTTTTGCTTCAGCCATCAAATATGATTTAAAACTAATGACAAGAGGAATCATCTTTTATATTTACCCAAATTTTTACTCACTCTAAAGACTTTCTTTTCTTTCTGTGATCCCCATGTCTATTTAGAGAACTTGGCTTTAGATAATCTTTAAAGGTAGATGTGCTAGCAGCAAATTATCTTAGTTTTCTTTCATCTGTGAATGCCAGAAGTATATTTTGGCCAGACATGAGTTTTACAGTTGATTCTTCTTTTCTTTTAGTACTTGAAAAAATGGTGTGTCACCTCCTCTATCTCTGTGTTTTCAGGTTAGAATTTGCTGTCATTCAAATTGGTTTTCCTCAATAAGTAACAAATTGGGAAATAATGACTTTTTGAACTCTTTTCAGTCCTACTCTCTTTCTCATCTCCTGCTGGGACTCTGATGATACCAGTGTTAGCTTTTCTGTTATTATCCCACAAGGCCAGGAGGCTGGGTTTTGTTTTGTTTTTTGTCTATTTTCTCCCTGTTGTTCAGATTGCATAAATTCTATTGGCCTGCCCTTAAGTTCACTGATTCTATCATCTCTCAGCTCCACTCTCTATTCTTCTTAGTGAGTTTTTAATTTTTATTTTGGTCATTACATTTTTCAGTTCTGTAATTTCCATTTGATTCTTTTTATAAAATCCATTTGCTGTTATTTTCCTACTTTTTCATTTGTTTCAAGATAATTTTTAATTGCTTCTTCAAGCATTTTATGATGGTTGCATTAAAATTCTTCTCAGCTCCATAAAAGAATCCTTATCAGATAATTCCAGTATCTGATTGATCTTGATATTGACATCTGTAGTCTTCTTATCTGAGTTGTGATTTTCTTATTCTTAGTATGATGAGTGACTTTTTTTACTGTGTTCTGAATATTGGGATAGTATGGGACTTGGATCATATTTCATCTCTGCCTATTTTTATAAAAGCAAGCAGTTTTCTTGTGAAGTAGCTAAGGTTTGGTGTGTGTGTGGGTTTCTTTAACTTCCTGTTGGGCCTCCTGAAAACACCCTGGAGAAAGGGAAGTGCTAACACACACTGCCTCCTCACTGTAGATGTGTGGAGTGAGTTTAGTGCCCATGTCTGTCCTGCTCACAGTGGGATGAAAATGTGGTGCTTGATTACATGGCCTCATTTTCCTCCAGCTGGGAATTATAGGTCCTGCTCCCCACAGCGTATCATCAGGCCCTTGAATAACCTGACTTTTGTTTATTACATATGCTCACGGCCATCTCGCTGTTGGTCTGGTGAATCACAGGCTTAGAGGAACATGCAGACCGCTATAAAGAAACCCACAGTCCTCTCAGATACCATATTCTGTAAAAAATGTATAAATTGGCAAAAATACCATAATATAAAAAACCATTGAGATTCTGAATATTGATTAATGGATATAAATAAGCAGATTTAATTTGTGATATGTTTTTAAATGAAAGAGTACAGAAAGAGAATGATAAATTTTCCATAATTGTTAGCCTCATTAATTAATTAATTAAACAATTATTGATAAAGTGACTACATAGTGCTTATTCTTTTCTTTTTTTTGAGAGGGCATCTCTCATATTTATTCATTATATGGTTCTTAACAACAGAAAAATTCTGTATAGGGGACTCAATGCACAATCATTAATCAACCCCAAGCCTAATTCTCAACTGTCTCCGATCATCTGAAGCATAACGAACAAGTTTTTACATGGTGAACAAGTTCTTACATAGCGAATAAGTTCTTACATGGTGAACAGTACAAGGGCGGTCATCACAGAAACTTTCGGTTTTGATCACGCATCATGAACTATAAACAATCAGGTCAATTATGATTATTCATTTGATTTTTATACTTGATTTATATGTGAATCCCACATTTCTCCTTTATTATTATTATTTTTTTTTAATAAGACGCTGAAGTGGTAGGTAGATGCAAGATAAAGGTAGAAAACATAGTTTAGTGCTGTAAGAGGGCAAATGTAGGTCATCAGGTGTGTGACTATAGACTAAGTATTAATCCAAGCTAGACAAGGGCAACAAAACATCCACAGATGCAGAAGATTTCTCTCAATACAGGGGGGGTGAGGTTCTAAGCCTCACCTCTGTTGATCCCCAATTTCTCACCTGATGGCCCCCCTGCGACTGTGCCTGTCTTAGGTTGTTCCTCCCTTGAGGAATCTTACCCGTCTCTGGCTAACCAGTCATCTTCCAGGGCCATACAGGGAAATGTAAAGTTGGTAAGTGAGAGAGAAGCAATATTCTTTGAAAAGGTTAGCTTTTTACTTCTTTGCATATTTATGCCCTGTGGCTTCTATGCCCAGCATTTGTCTTGAGGTATCTTTACCATTTGGAAGAATTATGATACTCAGTAATTTCGATATGAGCCATGAATTCTACTTAGGGGTTGTAATTATGAAGGAAGAAGAGAAGCTATAGAAGTAGCAGAAGGAACAAAACATGGGAAGATTGATTATTTCTTTGACATATCTTCTTGTAGTGTAACATAAGTGTGTATAGGTTTTAAATTACTAATTAAATTGCATGCACACATTAACATAATAGAAATACAGCTACATAACCAAAGGAGACCTACAATTACCAGCCATATTCAGTGAAACCAAGAAAACCAGTTAGGCACCCTAGGCATTTGTGAAAAATTATCAATGATATGATGGATATTGTCTAACTGAATTTGAATATTTTGAGAAAAATCAGACAAATTAAAACAACACATTCCTGGGAACTGTTCACATCCCATATGTTCTTTTAACAGTAGGTACTCTATAGTCGCAAGATTTTGGAGCTCTGCAACTTGCACTTCTCCTAATTCTTGGTTGAGTTTTGACAGTATAGATCCAGTCAAATTTCTTGTTTTACTGTATGCACAGGCCAGCTTAGATATCTCCTTCTTCATTCCAATGGCAAGTCCAGGAACCGGTGGGATGAATGCAGCCACAACTACAACAGGGCCAGGATCTTTGTTGAAGTTTTTAATGATCATCTTCTAGAATGACTCTTCCAGAGGATGTTGATGTTGGAAGTTCTTCTTCATATTGTATCTTAATTCATTTTCTGGGTAGCCAAATTAGACTTTGATCCTCTGTATAAACACAAATAAACACTTTGCCCACACTTTGATATGCCCTTTATACCATTGTGAAGAACTTATTGGAGATCACCACACAGGAACTGCTTTTTTTTTAAGAGAAAGGAATATTATCAGAAAAATGTACTTGCATAGCTGATCATCTGACACACTTTAAATGATCAAAATTAAGGATATTTAAAGCTTGCATTAATCTGTGATTTGCAGTTAGTTTTATCCTATCAGGGAGTAATCCCCCTCTTTCTTTTCTTATTTTGTTATCATTAATCTACAATTACATGAAGAACATTATATTTACTAGGCACTTCCCTATACCAGGTCCCCCCACAAACACCCTTATAGTCACTGTCCATCAGCATAGCAAAATGCTGTAGAATCACTACTTGTCTTCTCTGTGTTGTACAGCTCTCCCCTTTCTCCCAACCCCCCCCATTATGCATGCTAATCTTAATACCCCTTTTCTTCTTCCCCCCCTTATCCCTCCCTACCCACCCATCCTCCCCAGTCCCTTTCCCTTTGGTACCTGTTAGTCCATTCTTGGGTTCTGTGATTCTGCTGCTGCTTTCTTCCTTCAGTTTTTCCTTTGTTCTTATACTCCACAGATGAGTGAAATCATTTGGTATTTCTCTTTCTCCACTTGGCTTATTTCACTGAGCATAATACCCTCTAGCTCCATCCATGTTGTTGCAAATGGCAGGATTTGTTTTTTTCTTATGGCTGAGTAATATTCCATTGTGTATATGTACCACATTTTCTTTATCCATTCATCTACTGATGGACACTTAGGTTGCTTCCACATCTTGGCTATTGTAAATAATGCAGTGATAAACAGAGGGGTGCATCTGTCTTTTTCAAACTGGAGTGCTGTGTTCTTGGGGTAAATTCCTAGCAGTGCAATTCCTGGGTCAAATGGTATTTCCATTTTGAGCATTTTGAGGAATGTCCATACTGCTTTCCACAGTGGTTGAACTAATTTACATTCCCACCAGCAGTGTAGGACGGTTCCCCTTTGTCCACAACCTCACCAACATTTGTTGTTGTTTGTCTTTTGGATGGTAGCCATCCTTACTGGTGTAAGATGATATCTCATTGTGGTTTTAATTTGCATTTCTCTGATGACAAGTGATGTGGAGCATCTTTTTATGTGTCTGTTGGCCATCTGAATTTCTTCTTTAGAGAACCGTCTGTTCAGTTCCTCTGCCCATTTTTTAATTGGATTATTTGCTTTTTGTTTGTTGAGGCATGTGAGCTCTTTGTATACTTTGGATGTCAATCCCTTATTGTATCTGTCATTTATGAATATGTTCTCCCATACTATAGGATACCTTTTTGTTCTATTGATGGTGTCCTTTGCTGTACAGAAGATTTTCAGCTTGATATAGTTCCACCTGTTCATTTTTGCCTTTGTTTCCCTTGCCCGGGGAGATATGTTCATAAAGAAGTCACTCATGTTTATGTCTAAGAGGTTTTGCCTATATTTTTTCTAAGAGTTTTATGGTTTCATGACTAACATTCGGGTCTTTGATCCACTTCGAATTTACTTTTGTGTATGGGGTTAGACAATGGTCCAGTTTCATTCTCCTACATGTAGCTGTCCAGTTTTGCCAGCACAATCTGTTGAAGAGACTGTCATTTTGCCATTGTATGTCCATGGCTCCTTTATCAAATATTAATTGACCATATATGTTTGGGTTAATGTCTAGAGTCTCTAATCTGTTCCACTGGTCTGTGGCTCTGTTCTTGTGCCAGTACCAAATTGTCTTGATTACTATGGCTTTATAATAGAGCTTGAAGTTGGGGAGTGAGATCCCCCTACTTTATTCTTCTTTCTCAGGATTGCTTTGGCTATTCGTGGTCTTTGGTGTTTCCAAATGAATTTTTGAACTATTTGTTCCATTTCGTTGAACAATGTTGCTGGTAATTTGATAGGGATTGCATCAAATCTGTATATTACTTTGGGCAGGATGGCCATTTTGACCATATTAACTCTTCCTAGCCATGAGCATGGGATGAGTTTCCATTTGTTAGTATCCCCTTTAATTTCTCTTAAGAGTGACTTGCAGTTTTCAGGGTATAGGTCTTTCACTTCTTTGGTTAGGTTTATTCCTAGGTATTTTATTCTTTTTGATGCAGTTGTGAATGGAGTTGTTTTCCTGATTTCTCTTTCTATTGGTTCATTGTTAGTGTATAGGAAAGGCACAGATTTCTGTGTGTTAATTTTGTATCCTGCAACTTTGCTCTATTCCAATATCAGTTCTAGTAGTTTTGGGGTGGAGTCTTTAGGGTTTTTTATGTACAATGTCATGTCATCTGCAAATAGTGACAGTTTAACTTCTTCTTTACCAATCTGGATTCCTTGTATTTCTTTGTTTTGTCTGATTGCCGTGGCTTGGACCTCCAGTACTATGTTAAATAACAGTGGGGAGAGTGGGCATCCCTGTCTAGTTCCCGATCTCAGAGGAAAAGCTTTCAGCCTCTTGTTGTTAAGTATGATGTTGGCTGTGGGTTTATCATATATGCCTTTATTATGTTGAGGTACTTGCCCTCTATTCCCATTTTGCTGAGAGTTTTTATCATAAATGGATGTTGAATTTTGTCAAATGCTTTTTCAGCATCTATGGAGATGATCATGTGGTTTTTGTCTTTCTTTTTGTTGATGTGCTGGATGATGTTGATGGATTTTCAAATGTTGTAACATCCTTGCATCCCTGGGATTAATCCCACTTCGTCATGGTGTATGATCCTTTTGATATATTTTTGAATTTGGTTTGCTAACATTTTATTGAGTATTTTTGCATCTGTATTCATCAAGGATATTGGTCTGTAATTTTCTTTTTTGGTGGGGTCTTTGCCTGGTTTTGGTATTAGGTTGATGTTGGCTTCATAGAATGAGTTTGGGAGTATTCCCTCCTCTTCTATTTTTGGAAAAACTTTGAGGAGAATGCGTACTATGTCTTCTCTGTGTGTCTGATAAAATTCCAAGGTAAATCCGTCAGACCCAGGGGCTCTGTTCTTGGGTAGTTTTTTGATTAGCGTTTCAATTTCTTTGCTCGTAATTGGTTTCTTTAACTTTTGTGTTTCATCCTTGGTCAGTCTTGGAAGGTTGTATTTTTCTAGGAAGTTGTCCATTTCTTCTAGGTTTTCCAGCTTGTTGGCATATAGATTTTCATAGTAGTCTTTAATAATTCTTTGTATTTCTGTGGTGTCTGTCATGGTTTTTCCATTCTCATTTCTGATTCTGTTGATTTGTGTTGATTCTCTTTTTCTCTTAATAAGTTTGGCTAGAGGCTTATCTATTTTGTTTATTTTCTCAAAGAAGCAGCTCTTGGTTTCATTGATTTTTGCTATTGTTTTATTCTTCTCAATTTTGTTTATTTCCTCTCTCTTTATTATGTCCCTCCTTCTGCTGACTTTAGGCCTCATTTGTTCTTCAATAATTGTGATGTTAGACTATTCATTTGGGATTGTTCTTCCTTCTCCAAGTGTGCCTGGATCACTATATACTTTCCTCTTAAGACTGCTTTCGCTGCATCCCACAGAAGTTGGGGCTTTTTGTTGTTGTTGTCATTTGTTTCCATATATTCCTTGATCTCTATTTTAATTTGTTCATTGATCCATTGAATATTTAGGAGCATGTTGTTAAGCACCCATGTGTTTGTGACCCTTCTTGTTTTCTTTGTTTATTTCTAGTTTTATACCTTTGTGGTCTGAAAAGTTGGTTGGTAGAATTTCAATATTTTGGAATTTACTGAGGCTCTTTTTGTGAGCTCGTATGTGGTCTATTCTGGAGAATGTTCCATGTGCACTTGAGAAGAATGTATATCCTGTTGCTTTTGGATGTAGAGTTCTATAGATGTCTATTAGGTCCATCTGTTCTAGTGTGTTGTTCAGTGCCTTCGTGTCCTTACTTATTTTCTGCCCAGTGGATCTACCCTTTGGGGTGAGTGGCATGTTGAAGTCTCCTAAAATGAATGCATTGCAGTCTGTTTCCCCCTTTAGTTCTGTTAGTATTCGTTTCACATATGCTGGTGCTCCTGTTTTGGGTGCATATATATTTAGAATGGTTATATCTTCTTGTTGGATGGAGCCCTTTATCATTATGTAATGTCCTTCTTTATCTCTTGTTACTTTCTTTGTTTTGAAGTCTATTTCGTCTGATATTAGTACTGCAACCCCTGCTTTCTTTTCTCTGTTGTTTGCCTGAAATATGTTTTTCCATCCCTTGACTTTTAGTCTATGCATGTCTTTGGGTTTGAGATGAGTTTCTTGTAAGCAGCATATAGATGGTCTTGCTTTTTTATCCATTCTATTACTCTGTGTCGTTTGATTGGTGCATTCAGTCCATTTACATTTAGGGTGGCTATTGAAAGATATGTACTTATTGCCATTGCAGGCTTTAGATTCGTGGTTCCCAAAGGTTCAAGGTTAGCCTCTTTAGTATCTTACTGCCTAACTTAGCTCGCTTACTGAGCTGTTATATACACTGTCTGGAGATTCTTTTCTTCTCTCCCTTCTTATTCCTCCTCCACCATTCTTTATATGTTGGTTCTTTTATTCTGTGCTCTTTTGTGTTTCCTTTAACTCCTTTTAGTGGGTAGTTGATTTTATTTTTTTTTTTTTACCTTTAGTTAGTATTTGCTTGGTCTGCTTTCTTTGCTGTGATTTTATTTTCTCTGGTGACATCTGTTTAGTTTTAGGATTGCTCCCGTCTAGAACAGTCCCTCTAAAATACCCTGTAGAGATGGTTTGTGGAAGGCAAATTCCCTCAACTTTTGCTTGTCTGGGAGTTGTTTAATCCCGCCATCATATTTAAATGATAGTCGTGCTGGATACAGTATCCTTGGTTCAAGGCCCTTCTGTTTCATTGCATTAAATATATCATGCCATTCTCTTCTGGCCTGTAAGGTTTCTGTCGAGAAGTCTGATGATAGCCTGATGGGTTTTCCTTTATAGGTGACCTTTTTCTCTCTAGCTGCCTTTAAAACTCTTTCCTTGTCCTTTATTCTTTACCATTTTAATTATTTGGTGTTTTGGTGTTGTCCTCCTTGGGTCCTTTCTGTTGGGAGTTCTGTGTATTTCTGTGGTCTGTTTGATTATTTCCTCCCTCAGTTTGGGGAATTTTTCAGCAATTATTTCTTCAAAGATGCTTTCTATCCCTTTTTCTCTCTCTTTTTCTTCTGGTACCCCTATAATATGGATATTGTTCCTTTTGGATTGGTCACACAGTTCTCTTAATATTGTTTCATTCCTGGAGATCCTTTTATCTCTCTCTGCATCAGCTTCTATGCGTTCCTGTTCTCTCGTTTCTATTCCATCAATGGCCTCCTGCATCTTATCCATTCTGCTCATAAATCCTTCCAGAGTTTGTTTCACTTCTGTAATCTCTTTCCAGGTGTCTGTAATCTCCCTCCAGACTTCATCCCTTAGCTCTTGTATATTTCTCTACATCTCCATCAGCATGTTTATGATTTTTATTTTGAATTCTTTTTCAGGAAGACTGGTTAGGTCTGTCTCCTTCTCAGGTGTTGACTCTGTGATCTTTGTCTGCATGTAATTTTGCCTTTTCATGGTGATAGAGATAGTTTGCAGAGCTGGTACAAGTGACGGCTGAAGAACTTTCCTTCTTGTTGGTTTGTTGCCTTCCTCTCCTGTGAGAACAGCGACCTCTAGTGGCTTGTGCTGGGCAGCTGTGCACAGACAGGGCTTCTGATTCCTGCCTGGCTGCAATGGAGTTTATCTCAGCTGTTATTGTGGGCTTGGCTTGCCTCAGGCCGCTGCTCTGATATGGTGGAGCTGTGTTGGAGGGGGAGCAGCCAGAACCCTATTTATCTCCGTGAGGGGCCTCCATGCTCCCTGTTGCCCAGGGGGTTAGAGTGCCCAGAGATCCCCAGATTCCCTGCTGCTTTAGACTAAGTGTCCCAGGACACTTCCATCCAGTTCTGGGGTCCCTGTCCCTTTAAGACTTCCAAGAAGCACTCGCAAAAAAAAAAAGAGCTACTCGCTTTTCTTTTCCCGGGGTGCTGGACTCAGGGAACCACTCACAGGTCTTGCTGTCCTGTTTCCCTAGTATCCTGGACCCCATGCATGCACTGTGTCTGTGCTCTGGTGAAGATGGCTGGGGCTGGGTGTTTAGCAGTCTTGGGCTCCCTCTCCCTCCCCGCTCTAACTCCTCTCCTCCCGCCAGGAGCTGCGGTGAGGGGTGCTCGGGTCCCGCTGGGCCGGGGCTTATATCTTACCCCCTTCGCTAGGCGCTGGGTTCTTGCAGGTGTGGATGTGGTCTGGATATTGTCCTGTGTCCTGGATGTTGTCCTGTCCTCTGGTCTCTATTCTAGGAAGAGTTGTCTTTGTTATGTTTTCATAAATATATGTGGTTTTGAGAGGAGATTTCTACTGCTCTACTCTTGCCGCCATCTTGGCTCCACCTCCCCATAGTGCTTATTCTTGGTGACCATTTTTCCAGGTGCTGAACTATATGATTTTCTTTTCTGTATTCTATTGTAATCTTTTTCCATGCTCTTTCCAGAATGATATGACAATTGCAATGGACCATTAGATAAATATACATCTTTGTAAAAGAATAGACTGAAATTATTTTAATATATTCATGGTTTGCATGAAATTTTGAAATATAATTAAAATGAAATGAAAAATAATGAATCCCATTTAGTAAACAAAAAAACAGATGCATTTCACTGAAATCTCATCAAATGCAATTGTTCCTAGTGATTTGATCTTTAGGAAAGAGAGCTGCAGTGGAAAAGTATTGCAATGGTAAAACTAAAATAAGTCCATACCAAAGCACAGCAATAATTGGTACAATCCAAATGTGCAGTATTAGGAAGAGGCTGAAAGCAGAGACACCAGAAAAGAATCATGGAAAATTAGTTTACTGTTGTGGAAATTATTATTAAGTAATTAAGATAATTAGGAGTTACAGTTTTAACTTATGAAGATAAGGTTTCAATGTGATCATGATAGCAGTGGCTGTAGATATAAATAAATGTGCAAATTCACACTGTGTTGCCAGAAAAGAAATGAGTTATATCTTTTTGACACTTCATCACTTTGGAAATGCAAACAGCACAGTATCTTCAATCATAATCACCCAAAACTAATGGAGATGAAAAAAAGGTAAATGAAAATTAAAACAATACTTGAAATGAGGATGTTAGTTTTAAAATAGAGTTAAAATTTTCTGCCCATGAAAGCTGTTGATTAAACTGTACACAGAGGTAAAATAAATTATATCATGTATTTCATCATGTAAATTAAGATACAGTTCTCTTCTATTTAAAGTTTATAAAGATTATATCTGTCACATCTGATTCTCTTACCACAGAGACCAAAATAGTTCTTAATATGGTCAAATACAATTCATTCAACAAATATTTATTGTCTACTGCAATCTAGTAATATTTTAAGGCAGTGGATTCTTGTCTTCTATCATTCATAGGATGACATTGTAGACGTGATGGATTTTTTTTAGCAAGTTCCTACTTAAAGGATTTCAGAGGAAATAGAATATAAATAATGTATACTGAGTTATGATGTATCATAATTTGAAATAGATTTTACTATAGTTATATATGGTATTATACATATTGTGGGCTTCTAAAAATAATTCATAGAATATTGCTTTCAGCTTGGCCACATCTTTGTCTTTTCTAATGCACTTGGAAATGCTGACATTTCAAATATGAATAGACATTTATTTACTTTGTTCAAAGTATTAAAACATTTTTCATATTAAATAAAAAAGAAATCTCCCATTCAAACCAAGACGTGACCAGGTGAATATCTCATCAGAGAAAATGCCATGTCCCATTGCTTATGTTGGGGTGAAGAGAGACTGGTGGAATTTGAAGTGAGTTAGAAATGAATTTTTATGACTTCCAAGGAAAACTTGGATTTAAAAAGTAAAAATTGAATTATATAACAGGATTATAAAATATAAATATATAACTATGTATACAGATTAATAATCCAATGACATAACAGGATTATAAAATATTAATACATATTTAAATATATATATGTAGATATTATAAAATGTGATTTCTTGTGTTAAAGCTTTTTGTGTTGAGATGATATGAATGAACCTCTCCTGGAGGAATGTTCTGTATTAAAGTCTTAGATGTGCTCTTTCAGCTGCCTCTGAATGGTGTCCAGGGGTTAGCTTGTATCAACCCAGGGAGCCTATTCTGCTCATCTCTACACTTAGTGTCATCATTTTGGCAGGTTCATATTAGTCACAGTGGGAGTATTTACACTATATACATCTGAACACCACAAATCCAAGCCTTTTTCCTTCTGAAAGGGTTTAGCAACACACCACACCTAAACATGTTTATTGATAGTTGTGAATGGAATAGTTGGACATTGAGTCAAAGACATTTAAACCTCTAGAGTGTGAAGATAAGAGTCCAGAAATCAGAGGGAGCAGTGACTAAATCACAGGGAACCATAAATTTTGTATGAACTGATGTCATACCTCTGTCTTTTTGGCATCATTGTCACTTCAGGGTGCACCAAAGACAAGCGTTCTCTCTTCATATATTTTTCTTCCCCATCTGTATAAATCCGCATTCACCAGGGAAACAGAACCCAAGGGAAACAGAGATGTATACCTATAGGAATCGGTGCAGGTGACCATGGAGGCTGAAAAGGCCCATGATCTGCCGTCTTCAACTGGGAACCAGGAAAGCCAAGTGTGTAATTCAGTCTGGACCAAAGGCCTGAGAACCAGGAATACTGACGTCCTAGAGAAGATTGATGCCTCAGCCCAAGTGAAGGACAGAATAACTCTTTCTGCACCTATTTGTCCCATTCAGGTCCTCAACAGATTGGGTGATGCTCGCCCACATTATTAAGGGCAATCCTCTATACTTAGGCTGCTGATTCAAATGTAAATCTCTTTTCAGAAACATCCTCACAGACACACCCATAAATAATATTTACCAGCTATCTGGGCATCCCTTAGCCCAGCCAAGTTGACACATGAAATTCACCATCATACCACCCCTTTTGCTAATACACCAAAACACACGCACACACAAGTGATGAAGAAAAATGAATGTAAATGCTATAAATCAATATTTTCACTAAGAAAAATGTTTAGTAAATTAATTTTTTTCTCAATAAAAGTTGTTGACGAAAAATGTAAGGAATTTTAAAGGCAAATACAATATCAAAGGAAAAGCTTTCAAAAAATTGTGAAAAATTCCCAATGATTTCAGTGACTCCAGATGAGGATTGCAGAATGTGGCCTTTTAGTGTATTTTTAGATACTTTAGGATGATGTTGACATTTCAGTTGATAAAATAGAATTATTCATATGAAGAACTATGGAGGCAGATTCAGGAACCTACATGGGAAAGATCAGTGTGGTTGAGTTTCTCTGGAAGTTTCTCAGGAAAACCCATATGACCAGTATCTTCTGTAGCAAGATGGGTGTCAGCAACCATATCCATATCCACCATAGTCACAGCCATAGCCACAACCCAGGTAACCACAGCTATAATCCTGGCCATCACAATAGCTGCCATACTAGCACATGGTTTCAGGAGTGGAGGATTTCTTTGAGAAGCAGGGAATCTCTTTCTCAGTTTAAACATCACCATCTGCACAGGTCCTTTTATATATACCCTCAGTTGTGAGTGGAACACATCATAGGACTTACTGATCCCATATTTCCTCCAGTTTGCACCTCCTGAATCTTTGTTTCATTAGATAATGTGGGGCCTATGTAAGCAAGATGAGTTTGCTGTTGAGTTGACATTCCAACAGTCAAATCATGTGCCTTTCATGTATTTTTTTATTCTTGTTTTAAAACCCTTACTCACCTTTTATTTATTTAGTTTAAACTATTTGACTAGTTTTTATCTAGTTTAATCGTTGACTACAGTCTAAAATGTTGATTTTAAAAATTCTACCATTCCTTCTGCATTTATTATGGGAGGGTCTTCTACACAGTGAAAAATAACTTTCTTAACAATAGAGCTTAAGCTCATTTGGTAGAGTCAGATAACCTTTTCCATGTTTATTATTCACTTCAATAAGTAAATTTCATGCAGGCATAAAATTATAGAGAGTTGTATTCTGAAGCTTCATAAACACATTCTCAGGATTGAATGACTCAGTATTCCACTTTCAGTTCCTTGTCTTCCTATATACATTTTATAGTTATTGTTTTCTCAATATTTTTAAAAAATCCAAGACAAAGTAACATTTTTCTTTTAAGTACTTTAGTGTGTATTTCTATCACACAATAAATTTTTATATATATACGTATCAACAGTACCATTATCATAGGGATGAATGTGTTTTAAAGTTCTTTAACATCCTTTAATACTTAATTCATGTTAAAGTTTCCTGAATTGGTTCACAAATATATTTTTATAGTTAATTTTTTCACATTGAAACTCACATTACACTTAGACATAATGTCTTTCAACTCTTTTTATGGATATGATAGTTTTTTTCCAGTCCTTTTTCCCATGCCTTTTATTTTTAGAAGAAATCTCATTAATGCCCTTCAATTTTGGATGGGCCTTATGTCTTTGATTTTTCTTTTCATATATTCCTCTATCCCTGATAGCATTTGTATCCTGGTAGGTAAATGTAGAAAGTTAATATGATTATTGCCATTCTTATTTTTTGACAGGAAAAATGCTGTATAGGCACTCTGCATACTTTCTTTGGTATAATATTAGGAGGCATATGGTGTTTTCCACAGTAATGTTGGATTGTTAACTAGGCTCATGGTACAATCTCCCCCATTACCTGTTACCTATGCCCATTATTGCTAGAAGTTCTAAAATCTTGATTTTTAAAATTATGTTGTCACATCACAGACCACAATAACTACAATAAACTACAGCCCAGGCCACGACATAGCTGCTGCACACATTGTTAGGAGTGGCAGCTCAGTTGAGGAGAGGGGGATGAGTTTCCTAAGTTTGAATGTCATCATCTGCAAAGGACCTTTTATACAAAGTATTAAGATGCAACAAACCACAGACAATGTTGACCTCATATTTCAGGCTAATTTGCAACAGAGCTCCTCATGAATCTCTATTTCTTTCATTATGTGAAGTGAGTTCCTCAAGCCATCATTATCTATTCATGATACCTGTGTTCTCACAGTCTATTCACTTGCTGTTAGTAGGAGGATTCTACTCTATTCTGAACAGGCTTGTCCATTCTATGTGAGCTACATAAAAACATTTAATATCATGGATCAGGCGCATGTAATTCCATGAGCATACAAGGCCTTAAATTTTTCCTATTTTATTTGAGGAATATTAACTTCCACTACATAATCAGATAGGATGTGGGTGATTGGAAGAGGAAATATAGTTGAAGTCACATGTCTAAAATCTTTATGAATTGTTTTCATTACAACAAAAGATTTTTCATCCCAAGATAATGTTTCTTACTGATTAATGGCATTCAATAATTGAAAAACTACAAGTACATTTCTATCCTATTATAAAGGCATCCCTTCTTTCCTTAAGGTATTTACATTAATTTTTAATGTTTATGTTTGATCGTATTTGTGAAGTTGACCATTTACCCATGTAGTTTGATATTTATTTTAAAATCCTTTCCATTAATGTAGGATGGTCCTACACTCAGAGTTCATTATTTATTTCTTGGTAATAACTGATGGCATTGTGTGCATTCTTCTGTCACAATTATCAAGTCCCATTGACCTAAATGACCTAAATATGGCAACTGAGGAAGGTTTAGTTCAATGGTCCTTGGGGACTGGTGCTTTCTAACATCTTCCTCACCACTGCTGGGTCCACAGGCTTTATTTTGTTCATTGTATTTTTCTGGGGATCTCTGAGAGAAGCACACACAGGTTAACTGCATAGTAAAAGAGGTGACACGTAAGTCATAAGTGTTATTATGTTGGAAATCAACTGGGTGTAGTTATGGCAGAACAATATGTAGTTCATATAGAGAAAAATTCCCTGTTTGTAGAAGACCGTGCTCCAGGTTTTCATTTTCAAATAAACATTTAATTTTCATAACTGAGCTGTTTAAAAATTTTTTTTGACAACATTAGCTAGATCTAAGTATAAGTCTAAGACAGGATATGATATGCATGAAACTGACTGAAATCTACTGAAACAATGGTAGTATGCACAAAGTATCATCACTCAAGAAAGGTATCTGTGAACATAGAGAATTGATGATGTTTTTCCAATTATACATAAAAAATAATTTTGTCTTATTTTATTTGACAATTTTAAGCACACAGTTGTCCAATTATCTCATTAGAATCATAACTTTGATATTATGTATTTGTCTAAGTGATATTCATAGCCATAGTCATGTAAGGTAAAGGACAATGGAGTACAAACCCCTTACTTTCCACTACTACTGAATTCATCCTCCCATCTGAGTTTATTCTGGGAAGGATTTGAACAATACCAATTGGACAAAACAAAATCATTTGACTGAGGCTGTGGAAAGAGATATATGTGTATACATCTAAATAGCCAGGCTTTCTACATGCTATTAATCTTTTTAAAAAGCTCTTGATTTTAAATTATTTTTAAGGTCACATCAAACAGTAAAAGATTTGACAGCCTTATTAATTAATTCATATATTGTCCATCCATTCATTTAAAAAACCCACCACTAATCCTTACTATTGCAAGGTACTGTCCTTGGTGCTGGAAATATGTGCATTCTATCAAGGCATTGTGTTCTTAGTATTATTTGACTTTTCTGTCATAACATAGACTGTGGTATTTTTAGAAGCCATTTGAGAAAATTCCCTCATACTAGAGGGATACTTAGATTAAAATATTTTACTGAGAAAATGAGACACGACTTT